>NC_142515.1:30391250-31007968 GCF_057876585.1 Rhinolophus sinicus
CTTCCCCCTCATGCCCCACACTACCTAGAAGAAGTAAAATTTATCTAAATGACTGAGCAAGAGTAAACACTAAAGGATTCCTATCACTGAGATTAGGTCTGAAAATTCAAGCATATCACATATACTTGTAAGAACAACAATGGTCAGAGAAGAATTCTAGGTATCTAATTTTAAAATCATTAATACATATAGAGAATATCTTGGTATTTTCTTTCACTGAGTCAACACGTTTACTGAGGGCCAGACACAGTACTAGGAGTTGGAATTCAAGAATTGCAGGAAGAAACAAAACAAAGTCCATACCCTTATGGAGTTTATATTCTATTCGGGAAGGCAAACAAAGAATTTCATTAGTAATAAGTGAGATATTAAAAAAAAAAGGTGCACTGGGGTTGGCAGCTATTTTAGATAGCGTGATCAGGATAGGACTTTCTAAGAAGGTGACACCTGACCATATTTTTTGGTTGTTTAAGTACATCTGAATCCCATAATCTCTCCCCCTTTTTACCATTACATACAGCTATTGGGGTAACACCTCTTCACTACAATTCTCCCAAAATTTGGATGAAAGAGTATCAGAAAACCTTAAAAGTAAAAAGGCTTAGTTAGACTTCTGTCCTCCAAATCTCTTAGCCCAAAAAAGGTTCTAAAAAGTGTCTTCAAAAGTCAAACTAATGTTTGGGAAGGGAGAGCTGCTTTGTTAAGCCATGCTGAAGTGGAGGACAGAGAAGCAGAATTCCTTTAGAACATTGCTGGTATTTGCTCTTTCCCAGGGACACTAGGTAAGTCTCTGAAATGTGGGGGGAAAAGGAAAAAAAGGAGAGCTCAGAGGCAAGAATGAAGAGGTTTTACAAAGCCTGATCCTATCCTGGGTTCTCATCTTTGTTATTCAAAAGGTCTGTCATACTCAAGGGGTTCAAGAATTTCTGGTGATCTGTCTATCAGTCTTGGCCACATAGAGAGGCACGTGATACACCCAGAGCAAGCCCTCATCTGGGTCAGCCAACAGGGTCCAGGTAGAAAGAAGCCTTTCCTCCTGGGGGCAAAGATACTAATCTAGGTTGCTGAGAAAGAAATGTAAAGCTCATTCATCCAGAGGTACTCACAGTTTCAAGAATAAGGCTGTGTTAATTGCTTAAGGCCAAGGCAGCATCAGTGCCCAAGGCTGCCGATGGGGACTATTAATCTATATTCTAGATCTAAACTGTCAATATGGTAGCCACTAGCCACATGTGGCTCCTGAGCTCTTGAAATATTGCTAGTTCAAGTTAAGATGTGCTATAAGTGTAAAATGAAGCAGATTTCAAAGGCTAAGCATGAAAAAAACCTCAATTTTTTACATTAATTACATGTTGAAATGAGAATATTTTAGACACACTGGATTAAATATTAAAATTATTTTCATTTACTTTAAAAAAAAAATGGCTACTGGAACATTTTAAATTACTGAGGTGGCTCACACTTTATTTCTACTGAACAGTGCTCTTCTAGAGAGAGAGAGAAAGTCCCATCTGGAGGTGAATTTATATTTCACACCATTTCAGATACAGCTGTTATTCTACTTTTGCAGATGAAGAAGAGGTTCCCACAGGCCAGGTAACCGTCTACTCTGATGAATGGCAGCAGAGAGACTTGAATCTAGGTTTTCTGATATGAAAACACAAATTTTATATCAAAGTTTGAAGACTTTTTTTTTTAACTTTACAAAGGAAAATAATGGAAATACCGTCTCCCCCAAACATTTTTAGCACCTCTATTAAATCTAATGACCAAGTAAACATGACAGATGAGCCATCCCATAGGGCATAGGAATTTACCTTATTACATTAAGTGTTATATTAAAGGAACTTTAAAAATTTATTTTTCAGAGGCAAAGGCCAAGAAATTGTTCTTAATTTTTTTTCCAAATAGTTTTAAGGAAGAGAAAAATGTTGAAATATAATATTTTTACTCATTTTCATTTTTGTTCAAATGATTTGGTGGTGGTTGTCATCATAATCACTGACAGTGACAGGGTTTATGTAGCAGGCATCACCCTAATGCTTCAACATATATTTAATTCAACACAATAATTTAATCCTCATTACAATGCTATTAATTAGGTAATATTATTAGGCCTCTTACAGGTGGAGAAAATAAGTACAGAAGAACGTCAGCAATTTGCCAAAAATCATGGAGTCAGTAAGTGGTGAAAACCAAGATTTGAATCAAGAGGCCATTTTCTTAACCAATGCAATGCCTCTATGATACACTGTCTTCTAATTTTATTTCTATAGGTCTACAATATATTTTAAAAAAATGCCTTACCCCTTAATTTGGGAACCTTAAATATTAATATGTCTATTTCTAGAATCAGATCTCCTTTTAAACAGGGCATTTTGCACAAAATAGCCCTTTAAAGTAGCTTATTTATTTCTTTAAAAGACCCCTAGAATACATCTCTCACATGCATTTAAAAGCTGTTAAATAAAGCACCTTATGCAAGTTAGAACCTGAGAAAACCCATGCCAGAAGTTCAGGGAAACTGAAAAAAAGTGAAATGAGGATTTGCTTTCCCTCAGAGGTTTAAAAAACTCATTACTACAAAACCAAACCTTTATTCTTAGTTTATAATTTGGTTTATACCAGCTGTTAAACACATTTTTGAAATATCTTAAAGATTTAATGCCAAGCTCTCTAAATGCTCAACTGCTGTACTGGTTAACTCAACTGGTCCAAGATACAAAGGCCCCAGTCTGGGTTAAGACTATATGGAAACTAATTAGGATCTTCATTCTCACCACTCTCTCTGCAGACAGATTCTGTAGCCACAAGAAATACATGGGTCAGGAAGGGAGCTAGGTTCACCCAAGATATCCCCGGTTGAAAACAAATAGCAACAAGTGCTAAAATTTACTGTGCCCTAACCAAATATAGGCTCTGGGCTCAGGCTTGGTATGGATTTATAAAACAGTCTGGACTATTACTACCCACCTTTGGCAAATGAGGAATGTGGTACTAGAGAGCCTGAGCAGGCTGCCCACGGCTGCCCATAGCTGCCCAGCTGTGTAGCACAGACGGCATCCATCCCCAGGCTGTGCCACAACAGGCTTAAAACCCAAACCACTATGCAAGGCCTCATAAAGTCAGTAACATTTTGTCCTGGGCATCAAGATTTCATGTTTTTAACTCATCTTTATAATTAGCCATGGCAAACATCATGAAACTTCTGCCTAAAGCTTACCAAGTTAAATCTTTCCTTATACTACTTCTTAGATTTGAACTAGGTTGTTGCACAAATTAACAGAGAAAGAGTCATTGTGTCATCTAAAGCAGTGGTTCTCAAGTTGAAATGGACACCACAATCACGAAGAATTTTTTAAAAATAACTTATTCATGGGCCCCATCCCAAACGAATTAAAACAGAATCTGGGAGATTAGCACCAGGACTCTACTTTGCAAAGCTCTCCACTGACACAGCCAAAAGATAACTGGGAAAGTCTGGCCAAAGGAGGCCAGAAGCTGACCAAAAAGTCAGCTGGTACCTCTCTTAGGTGGCCCCATTCCAGAATTTGGCCCTCTGCCAAATCATAATCAGAAGTCACTTTACTGTTCACCATTAGAAAAGCACTATCACAGGACAAAATATAATCAAAAGAACACGGGATTAACGTACCCTCTCCCTAAAACGCAGATTTACATGAGAAGCCAAGGCAGTACGTACGGCACAGTAGCTCCATCTTGAGGCAGAGCGCCTGGATCCGAATCTCAGTTCTGCTATTAGGCACATTACTTACTCTGGGCTTCTATGTACAAGGGAGAGAAGGGTACCGATCTCACAGCGTTATGAGGATTAAACGAGATAATATATGTAAAATATGTACATGAGCATCTGGTAACTTGTAAATACTCAGTAAATGTAAGCTATAATTATAAATTAGATCACTAGATGAGCATAAAATCATAACAAGGAGAATCAGAGTAACAGAATACTGAATGGCATCAGACTATGATTAATCTGATACATCCATTCTACACAACAGATGCTCTTGCTAAGAGAACCTGAAATGTCTATCATGTATTGGTATTAATATTCTGCAGCTATGTCTACCTTAGAGAGAGTCTTGCAACTCAAGTATGGTATTTTCAACACATTTCTTCACCTGAATGAGAACTGCCAATCTTTGCATGTATGATACTTCTTTTTCTGGGGTAGAAAGCGCAGGATTGGCTACACTTCTCCATTACACATTCCTTAACTTTATGTGTTTAACATAATTCCACCACTTGTCTAGGAGCTACCTTGTTCTGTCTCTTCTTGATCACTTTGCACATACCTAACCTGAAGCACTATTACATGTTGATTTCGTAGTTTAATTAATAGAGGGCTATCACACTTCTTTGTTTTCAAATTTTTGAAGGGAGGAGGGTTTGTCACGACAGGTACAAGGACCATTTGTTGTTGCTATCTTGGATGTATGGTCCACCCACATCTTCATGTATCGCAGAGAGCTAGCTTCCCAGCTTTGACGACACAAAGTAATCTACACAAATTTCTCTTCTTGAGCACTGATTCTGCTATTACTGACAATAAACCAGTAATAGTCTTTTCTCTCATGTCCTTGGTGTTGTCATTCATGAGTCATGTTCTGTTTATTAAAAGTGATCAAATGCTGACTTCTTTTAAAATCATCCTAATGTGTTGGTTTTCTGTCAATACAGAAGCATGTTTTTTCTTCTTTCCTTAACACATCACTATCTTTATGTGCTCTTCTTGATTAACACTGATTTGATAACTTTATTGAAAACTTTTATCTATTGATCTGCTAATAGTTTATAAGTAAACTGTGGTCATCTGCAAAGAGAAGAGGCATCAGTTTCCTGATTTTGATATATATTCTTACATGTGAGACTGACAATATTTTTTTAAAAGTTTTCCAGAATAGCTGTAATGTGCTTCCATGAGACAGTATCTCCTGGTTTTACTTATACAAGACACTTGTGAACATTTTTCTTCTCTTATGTTATAAATGACACACTTCTTTCAAAGGCTTACATGAGTTGCAATTTCATGAAGACCACTAAGCATTACTCTCTACTGAGAAGACTGCTTTACTCTTGTTTTGCCATGACAGAGGAACAAGCAGCAAAGCAGAACTTGAAGAGGGTCAGGACAGAGTTTTGGGATTTAAATATGGTAGGGGGATCTTAGATCAAGCAGGCCAGGAGACCAAAAGATCCAGGAAGGCTGGACTTCAATAGACAGGCTTATGGAGTTAAGCAGGACTCCAAGGTCAGGGCAGAGTCTGGTAGCTCAGTGAGTGCAGCAATGCACTCGTTCCCCCTTCCTCCCCCATCAATATAAATTCCGTGATCAATCAGAATAATCCCTTCCTCATACACACTCCCTCAATAGCTCTGCTCTTTTCTACCTCTCTCCTCTTTCACCGCACTCAGTTGAACTATTACCCCTGGCTATATCCAACATACTCTGCTTCTACAAGATTACAACTGAACAGTATGGGAGAAAAGCATGCACCATGCTGATTG
Organism: Rhinolophus sinicus; assembly: GCF_057876585.1. Classification (NCBI taxonomy): domain Eukaryota; kingdom Metazoa; phylum Chordata; class Mammalia; order Chiroptera; family Rhinolophidae; genus Rhinolophus; species Rhinolophus sinicus. The sequence continues at coordinate 30,396,780 of NC_142515.1, forward strand.
ATTGTTCACCTGAAGTTCATGACCATGAACCTCAAGTAGGTCCTTCATCGGCCAGGCGGTCATACTCAACGCACCAAGTCCATTATGCTCTTCATCAATACTTCATACCTTCTCCTCTCTCCTCAAATCCCCAACATATCCTCCCCCAACCTCTCTCTCCACTGATGATCTTGCTTCCCCTTTTACTGAAAACAAAAGGAAAAAACTAAAGAAAATTCGTACCACCACACCTACTCACTAGCACCTATACTTTGTGCTCTTGCCTGTTTCCAGAATTTTCCTGTGCCTATCTAAAGATAATCTCTGTTCCGTGCACTAGATCCGCTCCCAATGACCTAAGAACACTGCTCCAGTATTCTCTCCTTTCACCTATGTTAGTCTTTTGCTATCTACTGAAGCTTCCCATCAACATTCAACCATATTCACCATCTTTAAAAACAAAAACGAAACTTCTGTTGACCCTACTTCTGTCAGCTATCACTCCATTTCAGGGATGCCCATGCTCATTCTCTACAATTCCTCTGTTCCCATTCTTTTTTCACTTTCTTTACCTTTATCAAGATGAAATACTTACATAATCATAGTACAATTATCAAAACCAGGAAATTAAAAATTTCCAACCTCTCACACCTATCCAGACTTTCATTCCCTACCACTCCATCGAAACGCTCCACGAGACTGCCCATGACCTCCGTGTTGCTAAGTCTAGTGCTCTATTCTAGTCCCATCTTACTCAACACAGCGGACCGAGCTGCTCCTCCTCCTCCTCCACTGTGTGTGTACTATGCTTCCCAGGATCCCACGCTTAGTTTTCTTCCTGCCTCACTGACTCCTCCTTCTCAGTGCCCCCAAGCTCAGTCCTCGGTCCTCTTCTCTATCTACACTCACTCCCTTGGTGCTCTGTTTCCATATGGTCTATATGCTGATACTCTCCAGACTCATATGTCCAACTCCCAACTGGGCACCTCCATTTGGCTGTCTCATACGTTATGTGCAATTTCCAAAAACAGCCTCCTGATATTCCACCCCCAGCCTTCCCTATATGATTAGATGACATCTTCATCCCTCAAGCTTCTCAGGCCCCAAATCTTTAAGATTGACTTGACTCCTTTTTCTTTTAGGACCCCCCACATATTTCATTAGCAAATATGGCTTTACCTTCAAAATACTGTGTTTTCCCCCCAAATAAGACCAGGTCTTATGTTAATTTTTGCTCCACAAGACGCATTAGGGTTTATGTTCAGGGGATGTCATCCTGAAAAATCATGTTAGGGCTTATTTTCGGGGAAACACGGTATAACCAGAATCTGACCACTTTTACCACTACCACCACCTTGGTGCAAACCATCACCACCTCTTGTCTGGATTATTACAACAGCCTCTTTACAGGTCTGTTTTCAATAGTAGTTTGAATGATGCTTTTAAATATAAATCCAACCATGTCATTCCTCTACTCCAAACTTCTGCCTGACATGGGCATTTCTCTCAGAGTAAAAGCCCAAACCCTTAAAACAGCCCTATGAGAACTGCGCTGTGCCTGTGGCCCACGCCCACCCCCATCACCTCTCTATACACTCCCCACTCACTGCTGTCTGGCCATACTGGCCTCTTGGCCATTTCTCAACATGCCAGGCACACCTGCCTTACAGCCTTTGCTCTTGCTATTCCTTCTACCTGAAATACCCTTCCCTCAGATATGTGATAGGCTCAGGCCTTTACCTCCTTACATCTGTTCAAATGTCATCTTCTTAATGAGGCTTACCCTGAACACAGACTTATTTTAAATGTGAACCCTTTCCCACTGGCTGTGGATTCCCCGTACACAGCACTGACTCTCCCCTTTTCTACAGCACTTACCACCTTCTAACCTACACTATGATTCACTTTATTGCCCTCTACGTTGCCTAATGTACCCCAGGTGCCCAGAACTGTACCTGGAGGAGGAGCTGCTCAGTATATATTTGTAGAATAATGAGGATACAAGGGTTAGGAATAGTAAAGGGAGCCACGATTCTAGGGCTTACAAGTGTACTATTGTAGTCAAATCAGAAATCAGCCTACATTTTCAAAATAAAGCAAGGGAAGAGATTCTGAGTTTACCAGTAATTTTTTTTTGACAACTAAAATGAGTTAATTTAATATAAACTAAAATCTATTTTAGTTTTCTAAAATACAATGATCAATTTCTATTAACAGAGTAAAGAAATGTCAGTAGTTCAGCCTTCTGAGGGAACACAACGTTTGTTTGCTGGTTTTTAAATTTTTGATACAATATATTAGTCTGGTAAAAACCAATACGTTATGAAGCATCCATAGTTATGAAGTCTTCAAAGAATCGAAACAGAAATTATCTTTTGTCTTCTCTACAGGATAGACTATACTTGTTCTTAATGTTTACATTTTTGCTAGACTCTTAAACATACCTGTACAGTGACCATGATTTCTAACTCTGAATACTTACATATTTTATATTACATTTAAAAAAATCTGTCAGTGGTATCAGTTCCAACTCATTCTGACCTAGATATAATTTATTCTCAGGAGCCAATATGAAAAACAATTTCATTTTTCATTTGTTATCCCCTAGTTTTCTTTTAGTGCCTACTATGCTTTCAGCTGTTTAAACATTCTTTACTATCTAATGCATCTTTTCCTAAGCTAAAAGAACCACACATTTCATATAATTCTTCTATAACATCATTATAATAATAGATGACACCTAAATTGGTTAAGAATTATACTTTCTTATTTAAAGAGAATCATAATTACTTTCATGAACGCGAGACTAGTTTCTGCCAAAATACTATTTGAAACATGTAACATCAGTAAAAAATGACCTCATTTCTAGTACAACCTAAAATGTTATTATTTGCACCCAGTGAGACTTTAAATAGAACTTCTGTTTAGGTCTTTGATTTTTTTTCATTTTTCCTTTTAAAAAGATAATTTATTTAAACAAACAAACACAAAACAGTTCACCCATTTCTCCCCTGCCTCTGGCAACGACCAATCTGTTATCTGTATCAGCTTGGGTTTAAAAAATAATTTTTTTAGGTTCTACTTAAAAGCGAGATCATATGGTATTTTTCTTCCTCCAATTTATTTCATTTAGCATAACATCCATCTATGTTGTCATAAATGGCAAGATTTCATTCTTGTAAGTGAATATTCCATTGTGTATGTGTGTGTACATATATACATAAACATACCATATATATACGTATGTAGGTGTGTGTGTGGGGGTGGGTGGGGTGGGTGTGCGTGTGCATGTGTGTGTATATATATGTATATATTGTGTTTCCCCGAAAATAAGACCTACCCCAAAAATAAGCCCAGTTAAGATCATCAACCAGATGGACGCATTTAGTACGTTATGACAATGTTCCAGAAGAAGATAACATGACTGTATTTGAATAAATGTAGATTTTTGTACATGAAAAAATAAGACATCCCCTGAAAATAAGCCCTAATGGAGCAAAAATTAATGTAAGACCCGGTCTTATTTTCGAGGAAACATGGTGTGTGTGTGTGTGTGTGTGTGTATTTTTTCTTTATTCTTTATTCGTTGATGGACACCTAGGGTGTTTCCATATCTTGGCTACTGTAAATAATGCTGCAACGACTATGAGTGTACATATATATCTTTTCGAGCTAATGGCTTTTTGTGTGTTTTTTTTCAGATAAATACCCAGAAATAGAATTGCTGGATCATACGGTAGTTCAATTTTTAATATTTTAAGGAAACTCCATACTGTTTTCCATAGTAGCTACAACAATTTACAATCCTACCAACAGTGCACAAGGGTTCCCTTTTCTCCACATCCTTGCCAACATTTATTTCTTGTTTTTGATAATCGCCATTCTAACAGGTGGGAGGTGATACTGCATTACCATTTTGATTTTCATTTCCCTGATGATTAGTGATGTTGAGCACTTTTTAATGTATCTGTTGGCCATCTATATATCTTCTTTGGAAAAATGTTTATTCAGATCATCTGCCCTTTTTTTTTTTTTTTTTTTTTTTTTGCTATTGAGTTGTATGAGTTCTTTATATATTTTGGATATTAGCCCCTTATCAGATATGTGATTTGCAATTGTTTTCTCCCATTCAGTAGGTTGCCTTTTCATTTTGTTGGTTTCCTATGCTGTGCAAAAGAAGCTTTTTAGTTTGATGTAGTCCTACGTTTATCTTTGCTTGTTTCCTTTTGCTTTTGGTGTTAAGATTCAAAAAATCATCTCCAAGACCTACATCAAGAAACTTACTGCCTATGACCTCTGCTACAGAGTTTTATGGTTTCAGATCTTACATTCAAGTATTTAATTCATTTTGAGTTAATTTTTGTGTATGATGTAAAAAAACCCAAAAAACAGCGGTCCAGTTTCATTCTTTGGCATGAGGCTGTACAATTTTCCTAACACAATTTATTGAAGAAACTGTTCTTTTCCCATTTTATATTCTTGTCTTCTTTGTTGTAAATTGACCCTACAGGTGTGTTTACTTCTGGGCTCTCTATTCTGTTTCATTGATCTATGTGTCTGTTTTTATGCCAGTCCCATGCTGTTTTAATTACTATACCTTTGTAATATAGTTTGAAATCAGGGCGCATGATGCCTCCAATCTTCTTTCTCAAGATTGCTTTAGCTATTTGGCTTCTTTTATGGTTCCATACAAATTTTAGGATTGTTTGTTCCATTTCTCTGAAAAATGCCATTGGGATTTTAATAGGGATTGCACTTAATCTGTAGATTACTTTGGTTAGTATGGAAATTTTAACAATATTAATTCTTCCAATCCATGAGCACGGAATATCTTTCCATTTATTTGTTTTCTCTTCAATTCTTGTATTAATGCCTGTAGTTTTCAACACACAGTTCTTTTACCTCCTTGGTTAAATTTTCCCAGATAGTTTATTCTTTTTGATGCAATTTTAAATGGAATTGTTTTCTTCATTTCTCTTTCTGATAGTTTGGTGTTAGTATATAGAAATGCAACAGATTATGATGTATTGATTTTGTATCCTGCAACATTACTGAATTAATTTATTAGTTCTAACAGTTTTTTATTCCATAGGCCTTTGATTTTTATTCTATAAACAAGTCCTGATGCTAAAAATCAAATTTTATAAAGAATACATTTTTAGAAAGTTCAACTTATATATTTTCTTCATTATAATGGCTACTTATTCAGAATCAATGATAAATTCAGATCCTGACTGGGTACATGACGAAAGGTATACAATCATGAAAACAGAAGAGTCTTGTTATATATGCATTTTAAATTCACGTTAAAGAAATTTTAGAAAATATAGCCAAGCAGAAAGAAGAAAAAATAAAATTGGGGAAATGAAATGACAATTTATTATGGAGATGTGCTTCAGTCAGCTATCCAGGATTCAGAACCCAGCTCTAGCATTTATTAGCTGTATTACCTAACCTTTCTGTGTCTTGTCTCTGTGAAAAACACTGGACTAAGAATCTGAAATGCTCTGTCCTCAAACCTTCTCATAGCTTGCTCCTTTCCATCATTTTGGTCTCTGCTCAAATGGTAACTCCCAAGAAAGACCTTTTTGTTTTATTTTTCTTCATAGCATATTACACATAGCACCTTAAATTATACTGTTCACTTGCTACTGCCTGTCTCCTATTAGAATATAAATTCTAGGAGGGCACAGACTATGCCTGTCTTGTTCACTGCTGTGTTCCCACTGTCTAAAATAAAGACTGTCACAATGTAGGTGCTAATAAACATTTCAATGATTAAGTAATACCACCTAACTAGAAGGGTCCTGGGAAGATTAAATAGACAATGAATGTAAAGCTCATGACCCCAAATAGGACAAACATTCAATAAATCAAAGCTATTAGTTTAATTTTTTATTAGCATTTATTTTAATTACTGTATGATTATAAGTACAAACTGCCTAATTCAAGAGATGTTTAAATGTCTGGTACAGAGCGGTGCTTCTCAAACTTCAGTGCACCAGAGAATCACCTGAAGAGCTCGTTATCATACAGATTTCTGGCCTTCTCCCCAGAGATTGATTCAGTGGGTCTACAGGAAGGTCCACAAATTTCTAACAAGTTCCCAGGTGATGCTGCTGGTGGATGCTGCTAGTCTGGAGACTGCACTTTGAATAATATTTTTAAACATTGAGTATCAATGTATCAAAACTTCCCTATACCTTAGTTAAATACTTGTGTATTTATAAGTTATTCAAAAACAGTAAGTGGCCGGTAGTACTTAAATTTTACCACGTTATGATTAAGTTATTCCCTCATTCTTACATATTACCACATAAAATCACTAAGTCCCTTAATGGTCACATCAATTATATTTAAGGGCAAAAGAAAGAAAACTTTCCTGTCTTGTACCACAGAATTCTATGTCTATAATCTTCCCTTTTTTCTGAGGAAAGAATCATTAGATTCTTAAAAAGAAATTTAACCACAAAAGTTAAGCACCAATGCACTGTATTCTTCACAGTTTAATTGCTGGACCAAAGCTCCTTTGTTCTTAGTTTAAATGAAAAGTTTTCATTTTAAGTCAATAAGGTTATTGACTTATACAACCACCAGCAAATACACTGTAAGCAACCTCAGAAAGTTTCTCAGGACCCTGGCACAAGAGATAGAGCATCCCTTAATCTAGAGCCATCAATCTCTAGTCCCCATTCCAGCGTCTCCCTACTTAAGACCCAACAAGACTCGCACTTATATTTTGGAAGACAGTTTGTCAAAATTCCTAATTCCTAACCAACACTGCCTACATACCTTTCAATCTACATATCACTGCATTTGAATATTTGAAAGGAAAAACACACAAAACAATCAACTGATTGGCTACTTTATTTATTCATTTAAGCTTTTATTGAGCCCTCAGGTACCTTAGTATCTGTACTAAGGATACACTTAATTCAAATCTATCTGTAGTAACAGATGGGTGGCGTATCTTGGAGGAGATGAGTTTTGAAGGATGGGTAATTGCTAGCCAGGCATACAGGAGAAGTGCATTCCAAGCAGAACAAGCTGCTGAACCAAGTATTTGCGTGTGCGCGCGTGTATGTGTGTTGGGTGGTGGCACAGAAGTCAGTCACACCTAAGCAGCTTTAATTTCTCCTGAGGGAAATAGGGTATTTTTAGGAAATTTTGGGTCAGCTGAAGAGTGATGAAGACAGCAAGCTGTTTAAAAGACCACCACTATGACATAGGTTAGGAGTGGGCTGTAGTGACTTCGGTGAGAATGAGGGCCTGAATAAGAACAGTCATAGGCGGATGGGAATTAACGGACAGACTGAAGAGATATTAAAGAGAGAAAGCAGACAGGACCTTGTCCCTGTTTTGTTAGTGAGGGTAAAGAGAGTGAAGTGTACAGCACATTTCTTGTTTGGACAACTGAGTACTGGAATTCCATTCATTCATTTTAAGGTATGATGAGTTCCAAGTGGACATCCAGTAGGATTCTGAAGCTTAGAGGAAAGGGATATGCCAGAAATAAAGATTTGGGAGATATCAGTACAGATAGCTAATGTCTCAGAGTAGATGAGCTCATACAGAAAAGAAAAAGATAGATCCAAATACACATGTAGAAATTTCTTGGCTTATGAGAAGTTTTTCTTGAAAGAATTTAAGTTCCAAATTTACTTTGTTATTTACCACTCTACCCCAGTGGCTAGCAAAGTGCCCAACATCTAATTATTTTAAATAATTCAATAATTATTTGTGTGAACATGTTTATTTCCTTAGGTTTGTTGGGTTGTTAAAATTATCGATTTGGCCTGTAACCATATTCATGTAGATTTCACTCCTCCAGCATTAAGTGATCATTTAACGCTAAAAACTCATTTGTTGTAAATTTTTACCTTATTTTAAAATTGTATCTTTTCATCAACTGTCCTTGGGCTACTGAAGGGAAGGCCAAGCCTTCCCTTTTATAAGCCTTTTCCCCTCAACTCTTCGCCAGGAGACTAGGACACAGTCTGCCCGGCCATCTCTGCCTCCCCCTGCCTTCCAGGGGGCCTGCCTCCTCCTCCTCCTTCCACCCAGCTGGAGTACTGAGAACATCACAGGCTGCTGCACGCAGCCACCCAGTGGGTGCTTTTGGTCCTTCTTTCTACATCTACAGGGAAGCTAGGCAGTGTTAGTTCTAGACCTTCTCAATGGGAGAATGGGACAGCAACCACCTATCTGATTTGAGGAGAAAGAGCCGAATTGTGTTTGCAGAGTATTTTGAAAGAAGAGTAAAGGTACTTCACATATTATTCATATCAAAGCAGGGAGAGCCACTCATGATCCCTACTTCCCACCCCAATGCACCTCTGCTGCAGCCAGGCCCCAAAACTAACATCCCTACCTAGTAAGGCCTAGGGCCTATGGCTTTAGGAATTTCAGAAAACACTTTAGTTTCTTCTCTTGCATTCCATTCTTCTACAATATCCTGACACATACCTATTATATCATTCTGTTTCATTATTTTCATCACAATTATCAGCATCCAATTTTATTTTGGATAAAATTGCTTAATTTGATTACTCTTTCCTCACTTGACCAGCAAGTCCAGAAGGGCAGATTCCATGCCTGGTTTTGCTCACCAATAATAAAGCTCTATTTACATATTTCAAATTTGAACAAGACCAAAATCTTTATATTTATTATTAGTTTTTATAATAAGAACCATTATTTACTCGTATTTATTGTATAATCATAAAACTGTATAGTCTTTGTACAAAGTTATCTTCATAAGATATTCTTTCTATATGACTAAGTCAAAATTGAAAATAATGCAGGTTACCACAATGTCACTTAACGCTTCTTACTTTCCTCCTGTCCCATTTGGCCATCTTACTTTTCTATTTTATACTGATGCCAAACCACAATACCACTATATCAGTCCCACATTATATGAGGTGTGATTAAAAAATACAGTGTTTCAATTTTAAAAAAATATTACAGTAAAAGAAACATTGCCATTAATTCGCCTTAAAATACTCGCTTTTGCTTCGAACTTACTGCATCATTTTTGCCACTTTCTGAAGCAGTTCTGGAAGTTCTCTTTCGTGTCTTTAGTTGCACTGTCGTGGCTGCCTCGATGTCCTGAATCGATTCAAAACGTTTCTCTTTCATGGTCATTTTGACTTTGGGGAAGAGTCAGAAGTCGCACGGTGCCAGATCCGGTGAATAAGGTAGATGAGGACACACCATAATGTATTTATTTGACAGAAATTGTTGTACCAGAAGCAATGTGTGACATGAGCGCTGTCGTGATGGAAGATCAAATCATTTGTCCATTTCATGTTAATGCATTTTTCATGATCCATGACTTACAGCACACTTTTAAACACACCTTCTCTCAACCATAGCTCACATCTGACTGACTGCACCAAACAAGGTGAAACTTATCACACACTGTTACTAAGATTCAACATATCACTTTCTGTCTTGAAGATCTCTGCCTTTCTGTTGGATGGCACTCAGCAGTAGCATTTACTGTATTTTGTAATCACAACGGGAAAGGCTCCATGTCACACATCACTTCTGGTATGGCACTTTCTGTCAAAAACATTACAGTGTGTCCTCATCCACCTTATTCACAGGATCTGGCACCATGAGACTGCTGGCTCTTCCCCAAAGTCACAATGATGCAGGACACTGAGGCAGCCACGACAGCATGACTAAAGACACTCATGAAAGAGGACTTCCAAAACTGCTTCAGAAAGTGGTAAGAACAATGGGATAAGTGTGTTTGAAGCGAGGGGGAGTATTTTGAGGGGGATTGATGGCAATGTGTCTTTTACTGTAATAACTTTTTAAAATTTAAACATTCACTGTATTGTTTGATCATACCTCATATATAAGAAAACCAAGTAACATCAAACACCAGCCAATGACTAAGGAACTCTGCTTTGTAGTACTATTTATTTTATCAACAAAAATTAGGGGATATTTTGCAAGTGGGATAGTTTTTGCCTTATTATAAGCCCTAATATAACTACAAACAACAATAACAAAAAACCACGTGGAAATCCATGGACTGGAAAGTGCATCAAGATCAGCACTACGTAATCCTTGGGTCTCCTCAGACACTGCGTTGAGTAGCTGACTCCTTCATCTTTTACTCTGTTCTGTGTTCTCGGTTGATGATAAAAGGCCACATTTATGATTTTACACGATCTTTTAATCACACTTCTGCCATGTTCATTCTCTCTCAGTAAAGGGGCCCGATGACTGCCAAGGGGTTTTTCAGGCCAGAATGACTTATGCAGACGGTCATTTACCCCTTTAGATCTTAAAATGCTGTTGCAAAAATAAACATAACCCTTGCTTATACACTGATTGCTTATACTTGTAGAATCTTTTGTTTTCCCTCCTAAAAAGTGACACTTAAGTTGGGACTTCATTGCGTTCCAAATAAAATTTTTCTTTCAGAAGAAGAGATACAAAATCTGCATTATACAGGTAGAAAGAGAATTTGTGCTTTCTTCACATCTCCCAAACAACTGGCAGTTATTGTTGGACACATTCAAATATAACAACAATGTACAAATGTTAGAAGCAGCAAAACAGTCTACGGACCACGTCCAGGTACCATGCTTGGTACAGTGGGAAACATGGAAGTATAAGACAAAGTCCCCATCATCTTTCAGCTGACCTGTAGGAATAGCCTTCGAACTGATTTGCTCTTCCTTGAACCTGCCAAGGGCATTCCCACCTCAAGACCTTACACTTCATTTTCCCTTTGCCTAGAATGCTCTTTCCACATATTCACAGAGCTCAATCCCTTCAGGTTTCTGTTCAATGCCATCACATCAAAGAGGTTGCTCATGACACTCTATATAAAACAACCCCATCTCTCCTGTCTACCGGCCTTCTTTGTTCCTCTTCATAGCATTTATCACTAATATGGCACATATACGTATTTATTATTAGTTTCCCCTAAAACTTCGTAAGAGCAAAGATTTTACTATCTGGTTCACTACAGGGCAAAAGTATATTAGTTGCCCATAGTTAATTGCCAATTGAATGGCATGGGTCAATAATACCCCAAAGGAGTATATACCAGCATCACCTGGAGAGGTTTTCCAAAATACACCTGCCCAAACTGCGCCACACCTTCACAGGTTGAGTTCTGAGTGCATGTATATGTTTAAACAGCTTCCTAGGTGATTCCATTTATTATTATTATTATTATTATTATTATTATTATTATTGTAAAATACATATAACATAAAATTTGCCATGCTAACCATTTCCATGTATTGCCTTATTATAAGCCCTAATGGGTATTGATTCTGTTTTGCACCCTATTTAAAATAAGTAGTTCAGCAGAGCTGAAAAACAGGATTTTTTTTTTTTAAAAAGGTACCATTTTATCTTAGAAAGAACACAGGCTTTGGAGTTAAATACAGATCTACTACTCATTAGCTGTGGGACTTGGCAAGGTATTTCACTCTTAGTTTCTACTCCCACAAAATGAAGATAATCTCCATACCCTCTTTCTCTCCCCACATCCACTCATCCACTTCAAACTGCTTCAAAGTTACTGTAAAAGTAAAAATAAAAGCAAATATATATATATATATATATATATATATGAAGTAATATATATATATATATATATATGAATGAAGTATGTACTTTTGTACACATAATAGATATTAAGTTAGAACTTACTGGAATTAGTTTCATTAAAATAGAAAAATAAATTCATAATAGCAGAAAAACAAAAAGTATGTGAAATCCTGGCACAAGTGGCTATAAAAGTTTCTCTTCCTCTACTGACAGGACAGGTAAGAAAAAGAAACTTGTTAGGAGTTCCACAGATATGATCATATTAAAACAGTTCTCAAACTTGAGAGTACTTCAGAATTACCTGGAGAGCTTGTTCAACAGGACCACTGGGCCCACTCCCAGAATTTCTGATTCAGTAATTTTGGGGTGGGGCCTGACAGGTTCCCAGGTGAAGCTGAGGCTGCTGCTTATTAGTCAAAGGTTATAAAGTTCGCGTATACAAGATGAGTAAGTCCTAGAGAGCTACTGTACAGCATAATGCCTATAGTTAACAATACTGTGTTATATATTTAAAATTTTCTAACAGGATATATTTAATGTTGTGTTCTCATCGCAAAAATAATAATAAATAAGAGCATGGGAGGAAACTTTTGGAGGTGATAAGTAGGTATATGGCACAGATGTGGTGAAGGTTTCAAGGGTGTACACATATCTCTAAACTCATCAAGTTGTATACATTAAATATGCACAGCTTTTTGGTATATGTGCTGCCGAAGCGAGCACAAATATGTACAGCTTTTTGTATGTCAACCATACCTCAATAAAGTGGTTAAAAAAAACCCAATTGAAAGTATGCATATTCTAATAAAACCCGAGTAGATTAATTCCTTCAGTACAATTTTTAAAATAAAAAATAGTTTACTTTTTGAAAAACTATAACCAATAATATGCTTATGATTTTTAGTACGTTTTAAAATCTGATAAATCAACTATTACAATTTAAATACAAGAATAACTTCATGCCACTTGTATCCCAATGACAAATTCAATCCTGAAAACATATTTAAAGAAATTCTTAGAATACTCATCGTTTTAAAAGTTAAAATCTAGATAAAAACAAAATGTGGTAGTTTTAAAACAGCAAGTGTGACCCAAGCAAGTGTGATGGGTACATGACATAAAGATAACTTACAGGTATGGAGGCATTCCGTCACTGTAGTTGGCTTGATCAGGTACCCTTTACAGATATAGCAGGTGATGTAAGGATTGAAATCTTTCACCAAGTGTTTCCTTTGGGTAGCCATTCGTAGTTAGCTAGGACTGGCTTTAGTAGTTCAGGCAAAGAAGGGTTTTAAGTGGATGAAAGTCTGATCCCAGGAGCTGGAATGAAGAGTTCCCAACTGGATATCCTGAGGCATGAGAACTATCATCCAGATCTATCATGAGATCGCTGGTCATCACTCCTTTTGGTGGTTCTGCTTTCCCATATCTGTTTCCGCAATAACGTAAAAGACGAGAAAAAGGTGTCAAATTCTTCACACTGTATTAGTATCATTATATTAGCAGCAAGTGTTACATGTTCCAAACTGGATGAACAAGTGAATAGAACATTTCCCTCACTGTAACATTAATTTGAAACCTGCTACAATTTAATTCAGAACAATGACAAACTCATCCAATCCTGGAGCCTCAACTATCACCTCTGCACAAATGATATCCAAGGCTATTAACCCCAGTTTTGGTATCTCTACTCCTTCAGTAATACATTTTAACTATCTGCTTGGCTGCTCTATTAGGAGTTCCTGTGAATACAAGTTAAAGGATTCAAAATTGAGGTAATTATCGTGCCTATTAAAATGTTCCCTATTTCCATCTTGTACCCCACATCCAGTCAGTAGTCAAATCAAGTTGATGTCCTTTTCCACTCCATCCGCAGCCACCCTACCAGTATATTACATCTCCACCTTCAGTCCATCTTATATTCTGCTGCCAGGTTAGGAAAGAATGTCAAAGAAAGAATGACAAAGAATGTCAGTGTCTCATCTTAATGTTTAAATTTCTTAGCTTGTCATCTATGCATAAGACTCTCCTCAGGCTGACCTTAACATACCCTTCAACATTCAGGAAAACTGAAAGCATCACTCACTCTCTCCCACAGTCCGCTCTGCAGGCTCTATGCCCAGGATTCAACAAGCTCTTCCTCTCTTCTGTCTAGATACTACCCACCCCTTCTCTAGTGCTATCCTCACAGTAATCTTTCCACGGTTTTTAACCCTTATTCCTGTTACACTTTTTAAAAACATATTTTGATTTATAGTTACATAGTTTTTATCTCTATTAGACCGCAAAAATCTTTGATAGATTTTGATAAATTTAGTAAATGTATAACCTGGGCAATGTAACTTATCCTCTTTTTGTTCTTTTAATTGTAAAATGAAAAGAGGGTCAGCCTCCTAAAGTGGTGAGGATTAAATCAGACAATATACATAGAGCTAGCACACAGTAAAAACTGTTAACTTTTTTCCAGAAAAGTTTAGCATAGGTAGTTGGCTTGTACATAAAGTTACTTTAAAAAAAGTTTTAAACGTTTCATGTAATAAACGTGTCCTCTTACAAAACATGACATGAAAAACGGATTGATATCCTAAGCTCATTCTGAAAAACAGAAACTTTTCTATCTTAGCTATCCACTCATAGGTAAGTCTAAATGAAGGAATCATTCCATTCACACATCACCATTGAGAATGTGCACGTAATACGTTCTGCGTGTTTATCATCCTGTCCGCTGGGGAAATCGTGTGGCTGGTGTAACAACAGAAAGAGAGCATAATTCACAGACAGGGGGTCTGGGCTCTGGTCCTTAGCCCTGTTTGACCTTCAGCAAAGCATTTAGTATCCGTGCCCGGGTCTCGGCCTCCTCCCTTACACACCGGGATTAACGGCCCTGCCTTTCCCACAGGTTTGCCAGGAAGCCTCAAGTAAGCGAAAGTTCTCTAAAAGAAGAAACGCACGGTCCCCGACCTGGGGTGGGTATTACGGTCGTAAACCACAGAGCCCTGTCACCAAGACAGAAAGGAAGCAAGTGTGTGCAGTGCCCGGCCAGGGGCGGCAGGGAACTTTTCCGCGTCCTGCGGCGGCGGGACCCCGCGATACCGCCCTGGGCGGTCCAAGCACAAGTCCGCCCCGCCCGCCCCGCAGGTGCCCGGGCCCCGCGGACGCGCCGTTCAGGCCGGGCCGGACGCTCCGCCTCTCCCGTGGCCGGGCGCCCGCAGCCCGCCGCCTTCTCCGTCCCCGAGAGGAGGCCGCGCCCCGAAGACCCCAAAGTCCGGCCGCCCACCCGCGCCTCCGAAGGACTCTCCCGGTTCCAGACCCGGCCGACCTCGGCAGGTGCCTGGAGATGCCGCTCCGGCTCCCGGCGCAAACTTGGGCGGGGAGCGCGGGGGCGGCTGGGGTCCCGGCCCCCCGGCCGCTCTCAAGCCCGCCCGGTACCTACCCGGCGGCCGCCGCTGCTCCTCGCCCGCCAGCGCGCCGGCCTCACAGGGAAGGAAAGTGAAAGAGAAACAGCGCCCGCCGCGGCCTGGCCGGTCCCGGCGCCCCGACCGCCCTCCCCCTGCAGGCGGGAGCGCGCCGGCTCCGCGGGGCCACTAGGCTATGGCCCGATAGGGCGCGGCGGGCCTCAGGGCCCAGGGCCGGTGCCGCCTCCAAGGGCAACTCCACCCCCTTTCAACCGCCGGCGCCGCTGGCCGGCCACGCCCCCGGCGCCACGCCCGCAGGCCACGCCCGCCAGCCCGCGCTCCTCGCAGGTGCCGCGGCCACCCCTCCCGCCCTGCAGCCGCAGCTCCAGTGCGACACGTAGCTTTAGCCAAATTTTATCTCGGTTCTTCTCTCCACCAGCAACCCCTCCCGGTTGTTTTCATCGTAACAATGTCTGGGATATGTTCCCTGGCAGATTTAAAAACAATGGTCAGTGTTGAGAATGAGTCACCGTAAGAAATTGTCTACTGGGCTGCGTCTTCCCCAAACCAATCCCACCTGTGTTGGGCGCGGCCCTTGATTTGCACCTTATTTAAAAATCACTAACAAACTTATTACTGTGGGGTGGGTCCAGAGAGCATGATTGTTGACAACTGTAAGCAAGCAGGACTGCAGTGAGGGTGGGGGGGGTTTTAGAGGAAAGGTAAATATTTATGACTTTGCAAGAGTCAAAACAAAAACCCAATGGACTTTGAGATCTACAAAAGACTATGCTTTGCAAAAAGTGTCTTCAAATCATGTATTAAAAGGATTCCTCAAAGTCATTCAATCCTCTTCTGCATTCCACAAATTTACAAATTTCTACTACAGCCACTATTTTGCTAAACATAAATTAAACCTGGTTCTTTGCGTCTTAAAAAACGTAATCCAGTAATCCTATGGTTGCAGGCAAATCAGTGTGGTCTTCACTGGTAAAGCAAAAGTTAAAACTAACATCCTAAAGGGAATCAGGAAAGAGCAGCTTTCAATCTTGTGTAGTATTAGAAAGAGAAAAAGGTGTTGCAATTACATCATCTTTGCTTTTATAGAAGTGAGCGCAGTGATGGCTCCTGAGTGGGGGGCGGGAATTAATGCAACTGTAACCTGCTTTAACTCCAGTTGACCGGAATCACCTGGTCTTCCTTGTTACCAGAGTGATAGATTGTGAAGACGGCTCTAGTGGCAAATCAATGAACCCAATGACCACCAGTCCAGCAGCTGTACTGGTGTTCACCAATCCAGCTCAAATTTAAAATACACCAAAAAGGAGACCAGGACAGCTTTTTAAAATATCCAATTTATAATTAAACTTACATAGAGTGGACAAAACATTTAAAATGACCATTTTTAATATAGCAGGAGCGATACATTTTCTGACACAGCTTTCCATGACCACATTTTTAAGGCAAAAGTACTCATCCCAATTTCCAACTTGGGTCAATTTCAATTAAGTCACAGCAGTCACACTGAGCACAGAAAACAAGTCAATGATGTGTTATAAATGACTTTATAACAGAAGGATTTCTTCAGATCTTTCATCTTGGAGACTAAACGGATGAATATGTGAAAAGTCACCCTATTTCTAGTGTATTTAAAATATGGAATGGAAGATACTACTGTATATACTACATATACATATATACAACATATACAGTATGACTTGGTATTTTCCTATTTTGTATGTGACCTTATTATAAATATATTCTTAAAGATTAATACTTAAGTCCAGGGGGCTTATCTGTGATTGGTGATCAACATTGTAAGTGGGGTTAATTAGCATTCCCTGAGGAAATGAGTTTGAGGATGGATATTAGAAGGACTTATATTAGCAATGGAGGTAGGGAAGTCATGAATATGCTATAGAGCAGTACCTGAAGAGAAAGGTGGAGGTGGGCGGCCATAATCAAAAGTACTAATGGTGGACTTGGGGATGGCGGAGAGAATTACAACCTTTGTAAGGAAATCTGTACTTTGTGTCTCTAGAGGCAGCATGGTTTGTAAAAAATGTTCAGCGGTTTCTCCTTTCCCCATTTCAGCAACCACCCCACCTTTCCCATTGCAAGAAAAAAAAATGCACAAACACAAAAAAGAAACACAAAACAAACAAATAAAAAACTGAAACCCCTGTCTGGTTAAAAATAATAATAAAACGCAAGAGAGAATGTTACAAAGGGGGAAGTTATCTGACCTAGGTTTAAATTCTAAGCAATCAAACATAAGACTTTCATTCAGCTCCTGTGTTGCCTCTCCTCCCCTGGGACTGCTTTCCAGTAACTCACCCATTAGTCCCTTGGTTCTGACTGTGGGGCCTGGAACAAACCATAGCAGCCTCATATGAGGGGGAGGCTCTGATAACAAATCTCAAGTACCAGTGAGACCCTCAAGTAAACAAAGGCCTGGAAGCAACTTGATATACAAGACCAGGAAAAAGAAAAGACAGATAAAAGAATCATAGCTGGGAGTCCCCTTATCACTAATCTACTTCAGCTTTCTCATTTTACAGATGTAGAAACCAAGATCCCTAGAAGTGGCAAATTCATAATTACAAAGCTGATTATGGTAAAGCCAAGACCAAAACAAAGGTGCCAATTCAATATTATTTATGCCTCTCAACAGAAGCAAATCCAAGAATTTAAGGGACCTCTGTATACAAACAATTAACGTAAAGAAAACAAAGGAACAAAGGGAGAGACAAATGGAGGAAGAAAAGGAGGGAAATAATCGCCTAGGTGGTAGTTAATAGTGAAGTGGCCACTGGTAATTTCCTATCAAAGAAGCATAATCCCAAAGCAATGACTTATTTCACTTGATTATTGACCGAGATTTGTCCAGGGAACCACAAATGGCTCTTGATAACCCTCAAAACTATTTGGAGCTACCTGTGTACCTAACAAATGTTTTCATTACTTTACATTTTATGTCTAGATTTTTATTTCAGTTAAGGCTGGGCAATGGATGGGTAATTCTATACTGAAAAGTTCACATTCCTTCCTTGTTTAATAAATATATTTTCAATGAACTGTTGTTTGATGGCATAACACTTAAAATAAGGTGGTATCTTTACATTGCCCTGAAAAATTAAATAAGATGACTTTTTCATTATTGAAAATTATATATCTAAGTATGCTATTTAATCTTTTAACATGGAATATCTCTAACATGAAACTACCCTCTGTAATCTAAAAGTCTTCTTACAGAGATTTTAGAACATATTAAAAGTTCAAGTGTCCTACTGGGCCCAGATGTATTTATTTTAAGGCCATGGATATTATAGCTCAAAATCTATGACTGCCTAAAATCAATGATGGAGGAATGGGAGGGAAACAGAGAACTGAAGGACTTCCAATCACCCTGGACCATGTCTCTTTTTCTCTTAATGCACCCCTCCTCTGCAATCAATAATTCCCAAGGACTCTCTCTACTAAATGTCTCTTGAATCCTTCCACTTAACCTGCCCTGGTTCAGATTACTATCATCTCTACCCTCCATTACTTCAATGAACTCTTCAGCAGAGTCTCCCTACAGCTCTCACTGCCAAACCATTCTCCACAGCACAGCCTGAGGACTCTTTCTAACTACAAATGTGATCACGCTGCTCCCTCACTTAAAAAAACTCTTGTTCTTAGGATAAAGCCAAACACTTAAGCCTGTCCCAGGTCCCTGTCACTTCTATAGCCTCTCCCTTGAACTCCATGCTGCAGCCCTAATGAAACTTTTTATCCTCTGGCTAGAGAGATGGGTCTTCTTTCAAATGAGCACCTTGTCCCGAATCTCTCACCTCTCCTCCCCCTTGCTAAATCTGGCCAACTCTTATTTATTGTTTCGGTATCAACTGCTTTCAAAGGCCACCTTCCTGGACACCCCAAAGCTGCATAAGTTTCCTCAATATACATACACCACACACATAACAACTTGTACTAATTCTCTCAAGGCCCTCATAGCATTGTGTTGGGTTACCTGGTTTACTTGCCGGAACCTCTACTAGCGTGTAAGTCCTGCGGATGCATCACTTGGCTGTGCACCCCTAGCAGAGCGGATGGCAAACGGTAAGCATTTAAATAAATATTGACTGAAAAGCTCAATAATTGCACACACTCTAAGACACATCCTGTGCATTCTTTCATTGGTTTCTTCTTGGAGGGATCTTTACAAAAGATGTGTTAAGGCATAATCCCTGCCCTCTAGGACAACTAATTAAAATCACACCAGGGAGTAGAGACTTAGCCACAAGAAATAATTATGGAGCCATACACCAAATTTATTAATAAAGTGTTAAATGGAACATGATCAAATGACAAAAATTCCAATTGGAAAGATGGAGTACCATGGGTGGTCTAGAAATTAGTCCTACATGTTTAAGACTGCCAGTTACAAAGGCAGCAAGGCAAAAGACCAAAAGCTATGATGATGAAAAATAAATGAGAAAGCCAGAAAAAAAATTAAGTCAATATACTAAAAGTGAGTACAGATAAATAGCTTTAGGCATAAGGACAAGATTACTCTGTGAAAGACTGCAACCAGTTAAATATTTTAAAATGCTTTAAATACATTATGCTAAAGAAACAGACTGACAATTTTTTCTTTTCCTTTGAGAAGCAGAAAAACTAGCTGCATTTTCCTTACTGTGATGTCAACAGTTGGCTGGAGCAAGTTCCATTTTTACTTGCTCAGAACAAAAACTGTAACTGAAAAACTAGGTACAGACTATAAGGAAGAACTAGACTTACTCCAGTCATCAGGGCTATGATATTTTAAAACATTACAGAACCACAGCTGTTATTCTGGGAGGTCAGACTAAATCTCTGAGGATCATAAATGAACAAATAACTTAAATGCAGAAACTAAGACTACGTATTCCGTTAAATCTGAATATAGATGATTTCTAAATTAGGAGTGATTGTAGAGGCGTTAGGAAGAAAAAAAAGCCCTACCAAAAAGAAGATATGAAATTTAATTGGGGCAAATGCATTACTGAAACTTAGTAACATAAACATTCAAATACCAGAGGAGATTAGGCACATGAATTGAAAAAGTCCTGATTTTACAGGTAGCGATAGTGTAGAAGAAAGGACACTAAACTCAGGGTCAAGAGAACCTAGTTTTCAGTCAGAGCAAGTCGCTTAACTTCCTTTGGCTTCATTTTCTTCCTATGAAAATTGAGATTATTTTCTTAATCACTGGTCTACAGGGAAGATTCTCTATATTTACTTATGTGTTGTTAGAATGAGCACATAAAAGATTAAATGAGACGAGGCTATTGTTTTATAAATTGTAAACTGTAAAGAACTGTAAAACACATAAGGTATAAGTAGTAATTTGAAGCAGTTGAATACTACCTAGTAATCCTGTACCACCCAGTAGAGGTCCTGATACAAAGATGTATCCAAGCAATGTCTGTGGAATGAATAAGACACACCAGGCATGGCAGTGGAGCTAGGACACAGAAGAAAAGAAGGCACGCAATGGTCAGAAAGTACTTCTTCCTCTGCATTCAATATGTATCACACCCCATTTTAAAAATCAAGATGGGGCAATTCAAAATTATACAAAGAAAACTAGTTCCCCCAAAATGCTTAATAATTGGGGTTAGTTCAACACTGCAGAAGTGGTGTGTTCAATCTCTATTCACTCCCCTCAAATGAAGAAGTAGCAGAAATGTTTTCCATTAAAATGCAAATTCTCCAGGCAGGGTCATCATTTAGTCCTGTGAGCTATCTCTTGAGCAATATTGGTTCCCAGCTGGCCAGGATTAGTAGACTTCTTAGTCCATAGGATAGAAGAAAGACCAGGGAAGGACAGGAGGCTTTAGTTATGAATTAACACTTTGCCAGGGTATTAACTGCAACACTTTGCTGGCTGGGAGGGAGGCTGGAGAGCCAGCAGGAGGAAAGAAAGACTATCTGAAAGAGGATGGCAAACCACCAAAGACGACATTCTCTCTTGTACATCACAATTCTGTCTTGCATCAAACACAACAACAAAAAAACTACTCTTGAAAACAAAAGGCATATGAGTGTTGTCTTCAACTATTCAAAGACTTAATGACCAAGATACTGGTTGATTTTTGTGTAGGTTTGCAGAAAAGCTAAGAGAAAACTGGCCTAAATTAAAGCAGGGGAAATTAGCTATTATGTAAGATAGACATTCTTAATTCTTAACTTTCAGGGTGATCAGCTGTACAACAGTCTCAGAAGCTGTGATAACTTGTCCTTGATAGTTTAGGAAGAAAGAAACAATATTTGTCTTCAACGGTTTCTTCAACTATGTCGGCTGAAAGAGGTTATCCTAGTGTACTGGAAAAGCTCCCACCAGTTATCAAACCTTCCTTTGGTAGCTTCTTAATGAGAAGCTGAAAAACGCACCAGTATCAAAGCATCTTAGAGGATGACGAGAATACAAGATGGCTTCATAGAAAAGTGGTTAACAGAGCACAAACTCCGTGAGGGCAAGGCTTTTAGCATTACTGCTATATCCCTTGAAACACGTCTAAAACATAATCGGTTGTTATTAAATATTTGTTGAGTGAATGAATGAACAAGCAAATAAATGAAATCTGACTCTGCAGTCAAGACTGCTCACTTTCAAATCCTGGCACAATCTCTTACTGGCTGTGTCATAGGCAAAGAACTATTCTGTGTCTCAGTTTTCTCACCACTTAAATGGATATAATAAAAGTACATATCTCAGGAGTTTTTAAGAGAATTATATGAAACAATACAAATAATGCACTTAGTACATAGTAAACAAGCAAATGCTTGCTGAATTAATTTTAAGAATTTCCTGTCTATACCCTCTCCTGCTATTTGGACAAAACAATGAAAAATTAGGACATAACTTAAGGCCTGATGACAAATACTTAGAATAAATGCCTGAGTACCATTTGTTTGCTTTTAGGACGTACATGGAGGCAACAGTTAGTCACCTAACTTTCCTGCCAGGTGCCCTTCCTCCCCCTACAAGAATTTTAAAATAACATTTCTCTCTAAGTGGTAAATGAGTAAAATATGAAAATCATGGCTTAAATTACTCATCTCAAGATGAAATAAAGAAATAGCACATACACAGACGTCTAAAGAGTTGTGTGAACACTCAAAACTCTTACTAAGTGACCCGGCTACAGTCTTAGGGATTCAGGACTGAAATGTGACTATATTTAGTAAACTAAAACCTAATCAATTACATTGCGTCCTGTCTGCAATAACTTTGTGTAAATAGGAAAAGAATGATGAGCAAGAAGCACACAAAAGGGACGTGCAGAGGCCAAGATGTGGGCAGTGTGTAGGCAACACCGTCTTGGACAGGGAGACACTGAAGTTGGCAAACTCTGAACTAATTACCAGAGAAGTGTGCCTGGTCCTACCAGGAGTGGGTCAGAGGCCTGAATCGTCATCCTTCATCTTTGGCTCGGACTCTAATGCCCACAAAGTAATTTTCTGAGTATTAATTGTGTTCTCTTATACCAAACTACTGGAAGCCAATACCTGAACTGCAATGTTAATATTTTTTGTGACTATTATTCCACTGTAAATTTTAAGATCTTGCTTTTGAGTTTTAATTTACTAATATCATGATGTTATCCTGTACTCTTCAGAGAAAGATGTGCCATTTTAGAGTTGAGGACATTGAAAAGAGTTGATCAGCTTACCCTGGACCCAGTCAAGGGGTGAATCAGTCAGGAACAAAGCTGGACTCTTCCTACTTCTGAAAAGCACATTTCCTTCAATTAAAAAAATGATGGATAAGCTAGTCACAAAAGGACAGCTATTACATGATTCCACTTATATGAGGTACGTCGAGTAGTTGAATTCACAGAGACAGAAAATAGAATGGTGGTATCAGGGACTGGGGGGAGGGGTTTGCCATAATCTGATCTTTCTCCTATGTGACAATGAAGAAAGTCTACCAACAAAGAGAAAAGGAATATTAAACAAAAACATTCTCTTCTGTTTGCAGATTTAGTCTCCTCTGACTTCAAGATACCAAACAGTCCTAGTGGCACTTAAAGAGAAGCTATTTTCCCATTCTATCTGGGATTCTAGAATGCTGATCTAAGAAAACACAGGGTTTCACAGAGTAAAGTACCTGCTTACGTATGTGGAGATAGCGCTGCCAGCTGGCCTGACCTGGGCAAGTCATGCTGGACGGTGTGTATATGTCCACTCCAGCTTCCCTGTGGCCAGCTTGCAGCCTGGTCTGAGAAGAGGCTTGAATGACAGGGTGGTGAGAATTCACCATCCCATCTCCTCTGAAGGACAGCAGCTGCAATAAGGAAGGTCATGTTTGAAATAAGGATACTGCAGCCGTGGGAACTAGATTTGGCCGGACAGCCTAAGGAGAAAAAAGGATGCTTCTAATTCTCTGATGCTAAACAAAGGAATTCATGCAGCTGACGCGTACTGATGATATTCTCCCCTTCTAGCTTTTTGGATGACTGTTATATGCAAATCAAGAAGAATCTGTGAACAGGGTAAAACAGTCTCAAAGTACTTTTCAAACAAGTCCTCAAGACTGAAGTCCATTCACTACCTATATTGTTGAATTACAAAAGGGGAGGCTTTGATATTTGAGCATTTAAATACCAGCATTTTAATTTACTAAATTAAGAAAACTGCAGAAAAATCCAAGGAAGAAAAGTAATTACATGTATTCACTTATGCTTTTAAAAGATGAGTTTTGTCAAGAATTGTTGTTCTTGATTTCAACAGCTTACAATGACACCACACTTCCTAAAAACTTTAGCATGGTGCTTATCACCTATACTGACACAGAAGTTCATTGGAACTTGATGGTTACAAATTTGTAGATTACCATTTCCTTTACAGTATTTCCTGAACAATTTATTCTTTAACCCTATTTTACCAATGAAGTCTGAAGTTTTAAGTGGAGTATTCATTTATACTGGGAAAGGAAAGAATTTCTGTAATTAGAAACTGAACTTATAAACATAGGCATGAATATCTGTATGAAGGCTTTATGTCGTGTACGTTAATTCACTTTAGAAGTATCCAATAATATACTAGTCATTAATAAAACTGAATAAATAGAACTTTGCTTTTAAGTTAACATTTATAATACCCATAGTCAACAATGTTTCATACTTCTATACTTTGTTTATTAATGTCATTATTTCAACACGCCACATTAAACACACACACTTAACACACGTTAAGTATTAAGTGTTAAAGATAGCATAGATTTATTCTAAATGCCTGTTATGAGTTGAATTGTGTCCTCCCCTAAAAGACATGATGTTGAAGTCCTAACCCCTGGTACCTGTGAATATGACCTTATTCGGAAATAGGGACTTTGAAGGTATAATCAAGGTACAATGAGGTCATACCATAGCAGCTGGGCTCCTAACCCAATAGGACTAGTGTCCTTATGAGAGCAGGAGACAGACAGACAGGGAGAATGCCGTGTGAAGACACAGAGGCACAGAGAGAAGATGACCATATGACGACACAGGCAGAGAATGGAGCAGCAGCACCAGAACTGCGTGTTGTAGGAGAGGGGAATAAATGCAATTTCGGACGCACTTAATTCCAGATATTCTTTTTGATCAGTTCAAAGGAATCTGATATAGATTAATACTGACATCACCAGGTACTGAACTAATTTGTGTTACATATAGCTGAATAATCAGAGATTACTTGATACATACATACATGCATATGTGTATACATTATGTATGTATACACATATGCATAGTATATTTTAAAGACTGCATGGACTAAGAACTACAGAGAGGTATTTCTTCTTACAGCACACTCACTTTTAACTGATTGTCTCTTTTCTGTTTTATAAGACACAGATATCATCAAGACTAATGAAGAACTGTTGGTGTCGGTAAACGCATGGCATTATATTTGGAGCACTATACCAGAACTATTAGCATTTATAAGCCTTAACCCTTGAAACTACTTAAACTGCACATAAGAACACTCTATAGCATATACGGAAACATCTATAATATTCAGAATCAAAATATAGGCAAGTAGCACTTAGCAAAGTAAAACGTACTGTGATAAACAAAAATGTGTTTTGTAACGTTATCCTTTGAAGATACTGTTTCTTCATGTAGTGGAATGCTCGTGTGGTAAAAATTTTCATACAATTTCCACCATGAAGACAGGGCTGAAGTACAACTTATTCATATCTTTACAAAGACAAGCTTAGTAAAAATTCAAACTTCTGATTAGATAAATCAAACTTACCATACTTTCAGCTAAAAAATCTTACAGTCAAAAAAAGAAAGCTTCAAGGAATGGTATGAAAAGAATTCCTGCTTTTATACAGAGAGTGCTGCCTTCCATTTTCTTATCCACCCAAAGTGTAAACACAGCAAACAGAATTAGCATGAATGAGTTACCTAAGTCAGGCACCACAATTATTGTAGGGATATTCAGAGTTATTTTCCATTTTGATTTATTCAGATTAAATTCTCTGTTTCATCCTGGTCAGCACAGCCACTTCTGGGTACACAATATAAAGTATTAACCAAGCAACAGAAAGGCAAGCAAACAAACTTCCAGTTACTTCTGGCCCAATAATTCACTTCCTCTAACTGACCAGCATAAGCGTTCTCTGTTATTAGGGGACACTGCCAATCACTGTGACCAAGAATGATCATTCCTAAAATCTGTGAAATGGAGATGGAGTGAAACCAGAATGGCTTAGCTCAACACATCACCTTGTACCCTTTCCCATCCCTTCCTGTAGAGGCTGGAGACAGTGGTGACACCTCTCATTTCCCATCTTCAACTCCATCCAGGCAAAAGGCCACTCCACAACGCCTCTTCAAGCTTCCACCCATGATGCTTTCAACAAAGGAAAAGCTATGTTGCATATCAATGTCAGCTTCCTACAGCAAAGCTGCCACTACTTTTCCCTCCCCCTTGCCGAACAACTAATGGTGTAGTGAGTTCTCCCAAGGACCCAGCACCGTGCTACGCACTTCATGTGATTATTTCTTTTACCCTTACAGCAACCCTGTGATGTAAATAAAATCATTGTCCTCACTTTACAGATGAGGAAACCGTGGCGTAGAGAGTTTGCCTGACACCCAGGCCCACACAGCTCAGGGAGAATGCAGGCGGGAGTGGAACCCAGCACCCCGGCTGCAGGCCCCTGCCTGTGCTGCTGCCTGACCAGCCTCCAGGCCACTGGGGTGTGCAGTAGGAGAATGCGTCTGGCACCACACAAGCTTTGCCTCCTTCTCTCCATTCTTTCCAACACAGAACCTCTACTCCACAAATGGACCAGGCTTCTCCCCGTTCGGCAAATACCATGTGAACCCCAACCTCTAGCCTTTGCTTATGCTGCTCCCCACTAAATGGAATGCTCCGTCTCCTTCTCACCATCCATTAAGGCCAACCGCGATTCCACGTCTTCCCAAATGGTTCCTTCCTCCAGCCTTTCCACCTCATCTGAGTCTCGCCTTTCTGCTAGAGGTCCATGCACCTGTTATTTAACAAGTGTAGTATTGATGTTTCGTGTTTCTGCAGTCTATCAGGTCAGAGAGCAAACAACTTCAAGGCAGAGACAGGGAGGTCCCAGCACAGGTGAACCCAGCAGATGCTCGATAATAAACGCTGGCTGAATTTATAATACCCTCTTAGCAATACAATGAGTAAAATTAACGCAGCATGCTGTCATGTCTAAGAAATCATCTCAAAATGTTTTGGGTAAAATTAAAGGTGCGCATACCTTCCAGAGTATTCTTCAACCTAACAACCAATTCCCCCAGTTGATCACGTCAACGAAGTAGGCACTTCTGTGTTTGGATACAGCAAGTCAGTCCACGCATATGTGCGCGCATAAACAGACAGGGACTGACATTCGAGCACTCTTCAAACACAGCCCTAGAATATAATGAGGGATCCAAGTTTGTTGGAATCAAAATGATGTTTTGAAAAAGCTGGTAAGATGGGAAATGAAAATAAAATGCACCAGTTGCCATTCCTGTTTGCTTTGGATCATTTATTTAACCAACGCTTCCTAGTACTCCCGTGTTAAACACTGTTTGGGGCGCTGTGAAGGATGCTGACACAGCCCTCCTAAGTTGCTTCTGTGAAGACGCTCACCTGTCTGAGAATTTGTCAATGTCAGAATGAGATATTCTTCTACATCGGAATGCGAGAATAAGTGAAACTTGCTCGCCTATTCACTACTATCACCAGAATTCACACACGGTTTTGAGACGTTATGAAGATACAGAGAGATCTGGGTCGGAATCTGAAACATTTCTGATTTTCAGTAACTTTTTTAAAAAAAAGTGATTACAGGAGAGACCAAATAACAGAAAGCAGGTGTGATCTACTTGGTACCAGGTGTCTAGCACTCAACGTGCTGAAACAGCCTTTCTCTTTTCCATAGGGACTTGGGTCCACACCCATGGCCAAGCTCCTGAATATCCTAATAGTGTCGTGTAAGACCATAGGTCCTGCCAGCCCCATGCTTCTACAGCAACTATGGAACCTCCATTGCACAATCACCTCTTACCAAGCTAAGCCAATTATGCTGTTTGATATTAGAAATCTTCAGGTGGCATCCTCTAACAAAGAAAATATAAAATGTATCTACTTGTTTATGTATCTAACTAGGAGATTTCCAGGTGAGCTTTTTAGAGGTAATGTTTTCATAGCGTGGCTATATAAACACCCTCTGTAACACGTTACTTAGAGAAGGGGAATAAAATCCCTGCTAACTCCACATAGTTCCATGAGCATGTAAGCATGTGCTGGAACCAAGAAACGGATCCCAAGAGCTACGGCACTTTCTGGTAGAGCAGGGGGCTCTAGCAGCAGGCAGATTCCTTTGCAAAGAGTGGAAGAGTGCCTCGCATCCCTCAGCAGGGAAGTTGGGGCCAGCCAACTTCTGGAAAGAAGGAGCAGCTAAGAGACAGTACTGGGACATATGTAGTTGTGAATCTTGCATAAGTCAGAAACCACCCAAGCTTTACCCAAGTCTAATACTAACGTGTTTCCCCAAAAGTAAGACCTAGCCGGACCATCAGCTCTAATGCAAAAATTAATATAAGACCCAGTATTACATTATATTATACCTGGTCTTACCTTATATTGATTTTTGGTCCAAAAGATGCATTAGAGCTGATGGTCCGGCTAGGTCTTATTTTTGGGGAAACGTGGTATCTATCTAAACGCCAGAAATAGCAAAAGATACAAATAGTAGAGATCAAAACAAACAACACACCAAAACAGAACATTCATTTTGGAATTTTACAGATTTTAAGTAAGTTGGTACGTGCACACTGATTCCACACTCATTCATTCCCCAGTCCTTATTAGTAGCTGCTAACCTAGGATGACTATATAATTTTGTATCAACAAGCGTCTTAGTCTGTTCAAGCTGCTATAACAAAATACCACACACTGGGAGGCTTATAAACAACAGACATGTATTTTTCACAGTTCCGGAGGCCGTAAATTGGAGATCAGGGTGCCAGCACAGTTGTGTTCTCGTGAGAGAACCTGTCTGCCTCCAAGTTGCAGACAGCAGACTACCGTTGTATCCTCACATGGCCAAGGGCAGTGCAGAGGAAGCAAGGTCTCTGTGAATTCTAAGGGCACTAATCCATTTCACGAGGACCCCACCCTCACGACTTCCCTTAATCCTAATGACCTCCCTAAGGCCCACCTCCTGATACCATCCTATTAGGCGGTAGGATATCAACATATGAATTTGGGGAGTCACAAACAGTCCATAATATTAGGTGCCCTCTGATTTCTGATGCGTCCTCTAAGACTTCCACAGAGGGATGCTTTTAATGGTAGATCCCATCCATGCTTAATAAAACGAAGGGGGAATGTAAAACTCAGATGACAGATGGGTAAATGACATTATGTCAGGGGAAAAAAAAAGGATTACTGATAAAAATGTAAACAGATTAAACAAGATTACTAAGCAATACAAAATATCACGTACATTTGGAATTTTTATGAATGTAGTGGTCGCAAACTGCAGATGGCCAGAGTGGCAACAACAATCTGTCTAGAAATGGCTTTAAAAGGGAAAAATAAAATTATATGACCAAAAGCCAATGACAGGAAGCTCATTATTCCCGCAGAGAAAAAAATACAGAATACTTATTTATTTATTTTTTTTTCTAATGAGGAGAGCTCCAATTGCCTAACTTCCCTTCGTACCAATAAAGTTCGGTCTTGACTCATGGAGAATGCTGGTAGTGACACATCCTCCACTGAGGCTGTCACTATTTCCCCGTCCCAGGTATCAGGAGTTGAAGTCAGCTCCCTCAGAAGTCAGGATTTCTAGAGAAATGCAGGCATGAATGAGGGGAATACAGGATTCCTCTTACCAGGATTTCTAAGCATCAAGTAGCTGGGGTGTGGCTCTTCCCCCACCCCCCCCACCCCCCCACAGAGCTCATACACACTTCAAAAAATCAGTGTCTTCTATGTTAATGAGGCAAAGTGTTCATCCTAACACGTGGAAAGTGAGACATGCTTTAAGTCTTTCAGATCAGCCTACAGACTCCTACACCTTTGCTACTTCAACTGCAGTCCCCAGACCATCAGCACCAGCATTGCCAGGGAGCTTGTTAGGAACACAGCAGCTGGGGCCCCAGGTGATTCCTACGCGATTAAAATCTCAGAAGCACTGTGGATGTACTAAAAATATTTCTTACTCCTGGGACTACATATTTCTCTCCCCAGCTGCTAGGGATCGGTGCAGTCAGATAGGCCAACCTGACCATATGAGCATCAAAGTGAATGATGGTAATGGATCATAACCCACTGATTTTACAGAAAAGAATCCAAGCACCCCTATTTATAATAAGGAAATAAACAAATGGGTAAAGAGAAAGCTCTTCTTTACAATAGAATGCCAACGTATAAATACATAAGGAATGAAAGTGTTAGAAAATCATCATTTTGCAATCACCATTGTTATAATGGATTAAGGCAAGAATCTCCAGAGATCCTAAAACCATTAGGTGAAAGTGTGCTGGGGAATAGGATAGTTACATAGTTGTGTAGTATCTCTCAACAGAACACTTCTGAGTTACACAGGGAAAAAGGTACCTTCACAATGAAGAAATCTGTTGGACACCATCTAAACCAAGTGAGCAAATCTAATGTCATTTCTAACATGACCACCTGACATCACCACCTGCTGAGGTGATGAACTTAGGAGGATAGGATGTCATTTACGAAATATTTCTGCTAAAAATGCATAACCTAACTCTAATCATGAGGAAATATAAAATAAGCCCACACTGAGGGACATTTTACAAAATAAATGGCCTGTGTTTTTCAAAAAATGTTAATGTCATGAAAGACAAAGAAAAACTGAGAAAGATTAAAGAGGCTTGATAACTAAATGCAATGTGATCCTGGACTGTTTCCTAGATTGAGATTTCCTTCCTGTTGTTACATGTATATTTTGTTATAAAAGATGTCTATGAGATAGGTCTATTGTATTAATGTTACATTTCTGAATATGGTAATTGTATCTCCTTTTTAGCTATTTAGAGGTGAAGGGTCATACCTGCAACATAAATAGTTCAGTGAGAACTGTAATAATATGCATACCCAGAGAGAGAAAGCGAATGTGGCAAAATGTCAACAAATGGTAAATCTAAGGTAAAGGTATGTGGATGTTCATTATTCCAGCAACTTTTCTGTAGATTTTGAATTTATCAAAATAGCAAGTTAGAAATAGAAAAAAACAAAACAAAACAAAAAAATAGTAAAAGATCAAAAAGTAATATGATCACAAATGGCCCCCACCCCACAACCTTCTAGTAAAATACTATCACCAACTGCACTCTGTCCCCACCCAAAGTGGTCTTGAAATTGAATACAAGTAAATGACAGGCTGAAAAAAATTCCTCTTTAAAAAATTTTTTAGGAAAAAGCACTTTCTAGGCTAAAAGCCCCTTCTTTGAAAACATACCTTCTAATTCCTTCTATAATGCTCCATGACATGTTATCACAGGAATGAAGCAACCAAAGACCCTGTTCTCATGGAGCGTATATTCTATTATAGGAGAAGGAAACAGACAATGAACTAATAAACAATGTCATGTAGTTTAAGTACTATAAGGAAAAAAAATAAAGCTGAGTGGGACTGCAGGGGAGTGCTGTTTAAAACAGGGTGATCAGAGGAAGTCCATAGTCAGGTGACAGTGGCCTGAAAGAGATGAGGGACTAAACTATGCAGATAACTGGGGAAAGAATATACTAGGCAGAAGACATAGCATGTGCAAAGGCACTGAGGCAGGATCCTCCTCAGGCTAGAGCAGAGAGAGCAAGGAAGAGAGGTTAGGAGATGCGGTTATGCAGGCCTTCTATAGGCCATTATCAACTTTCTTGTTTCCTCTGATAAGCTGATTGCTGTGTCCCAGCTTTTCTATCTGTCCAAAGTCCCGCTTGCTCTGGACAGCCAACTCTGCAGTCCCATAACAAAGGGACCACTGAGGGAAAACAGCCAAGTTTCCTATGCAAGTGTGTAAAGGCTGTGCAGGCTTCCCCTTTCTGCTAACTCCATCTCAGGTTATTTCTTGCATATCCTAGGGAATACACTCTCTAACTCTTTTCTTTCTTCCACTCTCTCTTAACCCTCAAAAGTCTCAAAAATGTTCTCTTTGGTTTGGGAGGTTAAGAAAATATGAGCCCTATCATAGTAGATTAGCTTAAGAGTTATACTGATAACATCCAGTGCTGGTTTTCACAGAAATCATTATCCATTCTGGATATTAACTTTGAAGGGGATTGAAGCACAATAAAGCATTAGCGCCATGAGCATAAAAAACATCTTTGAAAATGCCCAGAAAGTACTTCAGAAAACAACTCTACCTACCTCTCCATTCTCCTTCAATCAAACTCACATTTCTTCATGGTCTGCTGTTGAGCTCCCTAAAGGCACAGGTCATCCTGTTCAGACTTTTGTTCCTAGTGACAAGCACAGAGCCTGGCATGTAGTAGTTCTTCAATAAATACTTGTGGGACTATTTTGTAGGTAAAGATTAAAAAGCTAATTTCTTGATCAGCTGATGAGGGTTGCCAAATGTTTATATGCCGTGGCTTTCATCCCTATTAACTGCAAATACATCATGAATGATTCAGACGCAGTCTGATGCAGGGCGTGCTGCTTAGCCCATAGTAGGAGCTGCCTACGTATTTGATGGATGGAGGAAGGGTTAGATGGATGACTGACCATGAATCCAACAGGAGTTATGTGGGCCAGCTTGTGAAACTCATCATTTATAAACTCCTCATTTATAACATTCTTTGTAGAGGGGGAAAAAAATGTACCTTGAGCTTGGTTCATAACAACTAGTTTATAAATGGACTTTGGGATACAACTTTGTCATTTGTAATATTGATTATCTGAGACAGTAAATATGGTTTTACTCATAAACTATTTGCGAGGGATTTAGAGTGCCATGACTGGTTTGGGGAGGGGTGAGCTAAGCTGAAGGTATATAGAGATGAAAATTTTCTAGTAATTTGGAAACTCAGAAAAAAGAAAATTAATACAATAATATGCTTTCAAACTATTTGGGAGCAACTGTGCTCAAGGATGAATGACGTGGAGAATCAAAGAAATGAAAATTTTTGCCCACCTTAGTGACTCTAGTGAGAGGTAGAAATATATTCGGTGATTTAAAAATAATTATATTTATAAATCTAATGTCACTGGAGTGGAAGGACTAGGATTCTAAATCTGTATGACGTACAATTTGGTTGACCCATAAATTTTTAAAGTTGTTGATACGGATAAAAATTATAAATTTACTAGATTGTACACACACACGTTTCTTAAACTTGGGGACCTACACAATATCAAATCAATATCAAAAGTACTCATTTTCAGAAAAAGAAGCTGAGACAGTAAAAGGGGTACGAATTTGAGAGAGAGAAAGGGCAGAGCAACAGTGAACTGGGAGTGGTGGCGCTTTGGCTGTGTACAACTAATTGGTTTTATCCTCTGAGCTATCCCTCACAGCAATTTCTACGTTCCTGCGTTTTGGCATCTTCCAAGGCTTCTGAGAACCAAAAGTTTGTCTGGATAGAAATCGCTCTACCATTTCATATCAATGTATTTCCCGTTTTGGTAATTTCCAAACGGGCTAATTGAAACAAAATGCAGTAGAGAGAATGAAGAGTGTGATACAGGTGACTAATAAGAGAACTTAAAGGATAGGTTATGTATCCAGGATGAAACATCCAATCACATTCAGCACTCTCGGCATTTAGAATTATCTGTCTATTGTCAAGTTCTAAATGTGTTCCTTGCTTTCTAATGGAGTGAAAGTGAGCGTACAGTGATTCGGTCACCCCAGAAATATTTGTTGAGGGCCTATCATGTACCAGGTATTTTTCCAGGTTTCTGGAACACAGTTAAGCAGACATGACTCTGTCCTCGTGGAGCTTACATTCTAAGAGAATTAAATATCAATTAAATTAAACTATCGAGAAAATATAAGTTAAGGCTTTCTAAAACAGTTGAAAGCAAACTTCTAATAAAAGGAAGAGGGACTAATAGAAAAAGTTCTTTATGAAAGTCTCAGGATCACATAACTTTAACAATCCAATTGACTTTAGGGTCATAAGTTCCATTTATTACCCAATGCTGGTATCCTAAGATGACACTAACACATAGCTTTCTTTCCCATTGCAAGGCTTGTCAGAAGATTTAATGAGTGAAGTGTGGACAGAAATGTAAACAAATCAAACATTATATTCATAATTCTAATAATCTTTTTAAAAGATTTTTATTAAAATATAACTAACATACAATATCATACTAGTTTCAGGTATACATGACAGTTATTCAGCATTTATATACCTAAGGAAATGACACCACGGTAAGTCCAGCAACCATCTGACACCGTACACATTCTCACAATATTATTGATTATATCCCCTATGCTGTATATTACATCCCCACGACTTATTTATTTTATTTATTTTATATCTGAAAATTTGAACCTCTTATTCCCCTTCACCTTGAACCTCTTATTCCCCCCTTTTAATTTCTCAATTATAGTTAACATTCAATATTATTTTATATTAATTTCAGGTGTACAGCATAGTGGTTAAATATTTATACAATTTAAGAAATGATCCTAGTGACTAGTCTGGTACTCACCTAGCACTATAAATAGTTATTACCATATTGACGATATGCTCTACTTTACATCCCCATGAGTATTTTGTAACTACCAAATTGTACTTCTTAATCCCTTCACCTTTCTCACCCTGCCCCCCAACCCCTCGCATCTATCACCCCAATAAATCTAGTACCCATCTGACACCATACATAAGCATTACATTATTGACCATATTCCTTATTCTATACTCTATATCTCCTTGACTACTGTGTAACAGCCAATCTGTACTTCTTAATCCTGTCCCCTTTCACCACCCCCCCCTTCACCCTTCTCATCTGGCAACTACCAAAATGTTCTCTGTATCTATGAGTTTATTTTGTTCTTTAGATTCCACATATAAGCAAAATCACATTGTATCTGTCTTTCTCTGTCTGACATACTTAACTCAGCACAATACCCTCCAGGTCCATCCACTGTAGATGGCAAGAACTCATTCCCTTCCCTGGCTGAGCAATATTCCATTGTATATATGTACCACCTACTCTTTACCCATTCAACCACTGACAGACACCCAGGCTACCTCCACATCTTGGCCATTGTAAACAATGCTGCAATGAATCTATGGATGCACACATTCCCCAAAGGAGTGTGTTGGGTTTCTTTGAATAAATACCCAGAAGTGGGATTACTGGGTCGTTCTTTGTCTCTTGTTACAGTCTTTGTTTTAAAGTCTATTTTGTCTGGTATAACTGTTGCTATCCCAGTTTTTTCTTTTTAATGTCCATTTTCATGAAATATCTTTTTCCCATCCCTTTACTTTGTCTGTGTGTGCCTTTCGATCTGAAGTAAGTCTCTTGTAGGCAGCGCATACAAGTAAGTCTCTTGTAGGCAGTCTCTTGTAGTTTTCTTATCCAGTCACCCTATCTTTTGATTGTGGTATTTAATCCATTTACACTGAAAGTAATTGTTGATAGATATGTAGTTATTGCCATTTTGTTATTCATATTTTTGATCTTTTTTTTTCTTTGTCTTCTTAAAGAAGTCTCTCTAAGATTCCTTGTAATGCTGGTTTTGTGATAATTCCTTTAGCTTTTTCATGTCTGGGAAATTCTTTATTTGTTCTTCAATTTTAAATGATAGCATTGCTGGGTAGAGTAATCTTGGTTGTACGTCCTTTCTTTTCATCGCTGAATGTTTCACGCCATTCCGTTCTAGCCTGCAAAGTTTCTGTTGAGAAATCAGCTGATAGTCCCTTGTTGAAGTTTTCCCTGAGATCATCGAGCATCCTAATAACAAGTTTTGAACTTTGAATCTAATACGTTGCTTGTCTCCATTTTGTTTCGTTCATTTTCTAGAGCTTTGTTCTGTTCTTTTATTTGGGACACATTTCTGTATCTCCCCATTTTTGGCTGCCTCCCTGTGTTTTATTCTATTATTAAGTAGAGCTGCCATGTCTCCTGGTTTTTAGTAGAGTGGCCTTATGCAGTAGGTGTCTTGTAGGGCCCAGTGGCCATGTGCTCCAGGTGTGTCTCTTGTGTGGGTTGTGTGTGCCCTCCTGTTGTAGTTGACCCTTGGTTGCTACTGGCATATCAATGGGAGGGAGGGATTCTCAGGCTGATTGGTTGTGAGGACTGGCCATTGACTACAGTGGAGGAGCTGTTGTGTAGTGCTTGACCCTAAAGAGCAGAATTTGTTTTAGTGGGGCTCTGGTGCCTGCCCAGTCTGCCCTTTGGGTACGTTACCCTTGGAGGTGGCTGGGTGATTGTTCCGCTTAGCTTGGTCCAAAGCTGGCCACCAAGTGTTCCATCCCCAGGGCCTCCTGGCAGGGGCTTTGTCTCAAGCTAAATGCAGCTGCAGCCTATGCTCTGCCCAGGGCCACCTGCGATGAACCACAAAACAATTTGCAGATGGCATGCAACCTGTACTAGGTTTAGAGATATCTGAGAGAAGCCAAGTCACAAACCAAGGGCGGCTGCCACTAGTGCCAAACTTAGGGTTGCTCACCCAGAGGTACAGGACATGCCAAAGCCAGATGCTGTTTTGGCTTTTGTGAACTTTTGAGAGATTTTAGGAGAGTCCGCAGCATGAACCAAGACTGGCCATTTGTATGAAAAAGCTACTGGATGCAGCTTGGGTATGCTTCAATGTTGGATGGGAAAGGGTCTCATGGAATCACCAGGGTGGGGCAGATAAATGGCATTAGCCAGCTTGATGGAAACTCAAATATAGTGGTCACCTGCGTCTGCATGCCATGAGCAGGGAAGGCTCAACAAAGAAAAAATGGTTTCCTCCATCAGGAACAAAGCTACCCCTCCAGGCCTTATCCTACAGCCAGACAACTCAGTTCCTCCCTGTGTATCCCTGGTGCCTTTCCAGTTGCTGCCCCAGAGCAGGAACTCAAAGTGAGAGAGTCCATCAGTAAGTCCCCGTAGGGGCCCTTCAAGAGGAGTACCTGGGACTGCAGCTGCCCTCATCTCGCTCAGCCACAATCTCCACTGGATTTCACAGCCAGAAGTTATGGGGATTTCTCTCCCCAGTACTGGAACCCAGGACTGGGAGCCTGGTGTAGGGCTGGGACCCCTCGCTCCTCCAAGAGGCACCTCTGCAGCTGAGATACCCCTCCTGATTTTTACTGGTCACACGGGTGTGTGTGACCAGCCCGTTCCACGTCTCTGCCTCTCCTACCAGTCTCAAGGTGGCTTCATCTGTATGTTCTTAGTTGTACGGCTTCTGTTCAGTTAGACTTCAGGCAATTCTCAATGATGGTTGTTCTACAGCTTAGTTTTAATTTCGATGTGGTTGTGAGATGAGGCAAGCACAGCATTTACCTACTTTGCCATCTTGACTGGAAATTCCTCTAAACAATTTCTTTATAAAAGCAAATAACTATTCAAAAACATGTTTAAATCTTATCATTATCTCATTTGTAGCTCTAGTTGCATGAAATAGAACATTTTCACAATTTTTGAGGCCATGCTTCTACAAACTCAACTACAATAAACAGCAACTAGCTGTATAATCACATTATGAAAAACTGTATAAGTGTTACATTAACTTACACTGATGTAACACATATTTCAGAAATGTGAGTTTTGCTGAAATCATTAGGTGCATAATTACACCTAGCCTAAAACAATCACGTTTGAAACTTTTAACTACCTATATCTGTTTCTGTTCTTCATAGAATGCCTACATTAAAATAATAAAAGACCTATATAAAATATATTTCAATGTTGAAATCACAATGGAAAGCAAACAACATTTTTAGAGAAACGAGAAAATAGTAAGAAAGGAAATTTCCTTTGACAGGCAGCTGGTTCATAAGGATACAATTTTCAATAAGTTAAAAATGTGACTCTTATACACACATAAACTGAGTATGTGTCAAAATGTATTTAAATCATTAAGAAGGAAACCAGCAAGATGATACATCTGATTAGTGTAGTACAGGAAAGATTGAAGTATATATAGTCAATGAATGACAGAATACTGAAATAAGATTGCTAATTTAGATGTAAAACTGGTTAATGTACTATATAGGTCAATGAAATTCTAAACTTTGGGGGTCATCTTCTTTATTAGACAGAAATCACTTGCAAGTTATCAATCTACAATTAACATCTAACTGAACAGAATCTGGGTCCTAATCAATAGTAAATTAAATGAAAGTACATTTCCCTAGAGAATTATGTGATCCTTGGC
This sequence comes from Rhinolophus sinicus, assembly GCF_057876585.1. Classification (NCBI taxonomy): domain Eukaryota; kingdom Metazoa; phylum Chordata; class Mammalia; order Chiroptera; family Rhinolophidae; genus Rhinolophus; species Rhinolophus sinicus. Next base: position 30,434,599 of record NC_142515.1, read on the forward strand.
TGGGTATGTCTGACAATGCTCCAGTATTAACACTAAAAGGATATGCAACCACTCTTGTGCCTTATTCCCAAGGATTGGGTAATTTTTCTTAACACTAATAAACACTAATAAACAGCTACACAAAACACTCCTGCATGGGTTAGTCTTGATAATGGCATGCTCCAGAGACCTAAATTAGCCCTTAAGATTCTTACCATGTTTCCCTGAAAACAAGACCTAGCCGGACAATCAGCTCTAATGCATCTTTTGGAGCAAAAATTAATATAAGACCCGGTCTTATGAGTTTGTATTATTAGCCCCATTTTTCGATGAATAAACAAAATCACAGAGAATTAAATTAACTATCCCAAGATCACAATGGTGGTGGTATTCAAATCAAGGTTATTTAGCTTCAGAGCCCATAGCTTTAACCACTGTGCTACATCAAAGGAGAAAACAGAAGAATTATAAAAACAGACATACTACTACTACTATTAATAATGGCACTTGTATGGCATTTTTTATGTGCAGGCACTATTCTAAGTAATGAACATATAAAAACTTATTTATTTCTCATGATAATCCTATGAGTTAATAAGTACAATTATTATTCCCAATTTACAGAATAAGAAACTGAGGTAAAGACCAGTCAAGTACTTGCTCAAGGTCACAATGCTAATAAGATGCAAGGCTGGGATACAAACCTGGACAGTCTGCCTCCCAAGTCCTAGACCTGCCTTGACACCACGCTGCTTCTTATAACTAAAAAGCACAGTGTAAGTAAACAGTCCTAATTCTTCAGAATCTCTGAGGTTGGAAATCACCACATTAAAGCACAGAACCGTAACTAAATGTTCATTACTATAATCAAAAAATCATCAAGAACAGATTAAAAGGTTTTCATTCAGCCTTGTTACAAAGGCAAAAAGGTAACACACTTCAGCAAAATTTCATCCAAGACGAGTTTTTAAAAAAATGTTTTTCTGGAAAACTAACTCAATATAGAAGAAATGAGGTGTTACAGTAGCTTTTAAAAATCCTTCTATAGAAATTGTTTTTGTTCTTGAAGCTTTGGGGTTTCTCAGAATCCCTCTGGGGCTGTGGGTGGTTGAGGGAGGAGAGGAGAAGATAGGACCCACTCCACTTTCAAATGAGTAGCTCTGTTTATATTTTTTACATACTGGGTTTCCCCATAAACTTTCACTTTGATGGAACCTAGGCTCCCATGAGAACTTGGTCTGAGTGGGCAGCCCTTCTCAGCTTTATGAAGCCTCCCCCAACCCTTACCCAGTACTCCAAAGTAGTAATTCACAGCACTTCTCTTGCTTCTCGAATCCCATGCCCTCATCATTCTCCCACTTGACCTTACCTTTCCCTTCTCCTCTGTCAACAATAGTCAGGACCACAGCTAACGTTTATCAAACTCCTTCTACACAGCAGGCTCTAGGTCAAATGTTTTTACATCAATTACCTCACAGAATGCACTCAACCCCTAAGACCTGGTTTCTACTACTGGCCCTATTGTACAGAGGAGGAGGAAACTGAGGCTTAATTTGCCCACTATCCAATGACCTCTAAGTGAAGGAAGTCGGATGAAAAACTAGACGGCTCACTCCGAAGGCCCCCAATTCGTAACCAGTATGCTATTCTGCCTCAGTCCACATGGATCCATGTTCAAACTTCCACTGAGACTCTGTTCCAGACTCAATCTTTGAAAAACAAAACAAGTAACAGCTTTCCTTCTGGAGCAGCTCTTTATAGCAGCCCCTCAGTATTGAGATATGCAATGTATAGCTTTCGATACAAACTCATCCACACAGTTGCTGGGAATGCTTTTGAAATCTTCCTTTATATTCTTTCGGATACGTATGTGTGCTTGGCCCTCCAACTAGACTTTTTCTCAAAAAGAGGGACTGGGTGCCTCACTCTCCTCACTGGATTACTTAGAACAGGTTTGGGCGCAGTGTAAACAGATGTTCAATCGTCAGCGTAAAGAGCCCTGGCAGGTACAGGACACCGGAGTTCTAGTCTACTTTTGGGCAATAGCTTTTAGAAGACGCTGCCATTGTCTTCCACTCCCTCCTGTGTCCTCAAGACTCACCTCTATAGGTGAACACCTGTGGCTTTTCCTCTGGCTCTGCAAGCAGGCTGGGCCCACTCAGACATAGCTGGGGACGCAGGGCAGTTAGTGCCTCCAGGAAACAGCCCTCAGTCAAGGATGGATGGGGAAGTATCCCAGCTTCCTCGCCCTTTGGGTAGGAGAACGCTAAAGGACGCGCACGGCTTCCCTGAGGTCCCTCAAGGGACTGAGCTCCAGGTCTCCACTGCAGTAATTCTCCTGAAAATGTACTTTTACTGGCTTCCTTCTCTTCCCTATCCCACTTGCCCACTTCCCTGCTGACATTTCTGGGGAGAACCTCTCAAATAAACCACTTACTCTCAAATCCGTGTCTTGGGGTCTGTTTCTTGGGAAACCAAGCTGAGATTTCCTCCCCTTTATTACTCCATTTCTCCATCCATTAAACCAGAGGTCTGGATAGAGGGTGTCTATGGCCTCTTCAGGCTCTAACATCCTATGCTTTCAATGAAATAAAGCAAATTTAAATATTAAACTGAAGCTGACAATGGAAGTTACTTCTTAACTAAAACCTGCATTCTATCTCGGAGCCGTAGCTGAAATGCACCTACGTTCATGTGGAAGAAGCTGAGAGGCACTGCCTAGACCCGCCCCCCATCCATACACACCCCGCACCGCAGATCCCCCTTCAGAAGCCATCGCTCTTCTAGCACTTGGTGGGGCTGCTGTCGGTCTCTGCAAGGATGGCCTCAGCTGTAGAGATCCTTTTGCCCAAGGGTATCCACTTTCCCAAGGTGGCCAACATTCAATGACTGAGGGATACTGGAGTGTAAAGGCTCAGCCATCTCAGCCCAAGTCAAGACAACTCTGAAGAGCCATTCTAGCTCCAGAGCTCCCGCGGGGCCAACCAAGGTCACTGTTGGGCCTGTATACCACTCAGCTTTGCCTCCTGCCTCCTGCCTCCTGCTTCCTTCCTACCCTTTGAAGACGACTCCCTAATAAACATCCTGAGTGCTAAACTCCCCCTCAGCTTCTGCTGCCCAGGGAACCCAACCTGTAACAATTACATTCAAAATTTTGTTTATTATGTCATGAAAGTTATAGACTCAGGAACTTTGCCTGTGGAAGCAGGGCTGTTCCTTTTAAGGCTGTAAGACCAGAAAGTGGTAGAAATGAGGAAAAGGGGCTAAGTTTTTAATAAAATAGGAATGAGGCAGATGTAAACTAGCTATGTATGAGATGCAGTTTCGGTTTCTGAATAAAAACAAGAAATACATAAAAGGTCAGCATAGTCAGTGAAACTGAAAGCTGAGAACTCAGATGAGGCAGTCACAGAGGGTGAGGAAAAAGAGAAATCTCTCACGGAGAAGGAAAACAAGAATGGCCTTGCCAAGGAGAAGCAGACTAAACATACCAAACACACCCAGTTCAAAAATCACAGGATTGAAACAACCCATCTGAAAGAGGACCCTTTATTTCGAGGGACTACATCCAATTCTAGGGATCATGCCATGGTATGACAAAGGCACATGCCATCCTGGGAATTCCCACTAATTAAGCTCAGGACTGGGTCGTACTACTGAAGAGGCTGGGGAGATTCCCATGTGCTCTCATTAGGTAAGGCCTTTATTGAGAACTCTCCCAACAATACTGAAAGATGGGTCTCCCCCCCACGGGCAGACCTGTCCCCTGGAGGGAAAGCCAGTGATGGTGATCTGCCAGTGGTGCTATCTGGTCATCTCTTCTGCTGGGCTGTCATCTCCTCTGCTGGAGAGGAGGGTAAGTGGAATTCAAAATGAGGAGGTTAGGAAAGGTGTCACTGAGAAGGTGACATCTGGGCAAAGACCAAAAAGCGATGAGGCGTTAGTCCTGCGGTTATCTGAAGGAAGGGTGGCTATGCAGAGAGAAATGCAAGTGCCATGGCAGGAGCCATGATGATGCCCAAGGAACAGCAAGGGTGCCAGCGTGGCTGAGGGGGCACTGAGGTCAGGGAGATGAGGGCATTGTAAGGACTGTGGCATCTACCTGGAGAAGATGGGAAGCCATGGGAACATAATTGGGTAGACTGATATGATCTGACGCTTCTATTCCCCTTCTCTACACTGATTTGTTTCCATAGCATTTCTCACCATCTGACAAATTACACGTTATATATTTATTGACTGCCTCAACCTATTGGAATACAAGCTCCGTGAAGGCAGACATTTTTCACCTGTCCTGTTCACTGCTATAGATTCCCCCAATGTCTGGCACTTAGTAGATAATCAACATTTAGTTAATGAATGAATGAACGAATGAATGAATCACCTTGAGAGGAACCTGAACAATTATTTTCCAAATGGTAATATGAACGTGGACAAAGAGAAGAATGTTTTTGCTTCCTTGGAAGGTCTGTGCTTCCATCAGTGTTGTGAAGCCTAAACAACAAATCCTTACTTATGAATGATCCTCTTTCAGGCACCCAGGAGAGGCCAGAAAACCAAATGTTTCTAATTTCGACAAACTGGATACCTTGATGCAGAGGAAAACCACAGAAGCATCAGCAGTTTAGAAGGTTTACATTTATTAATTGATCCATTAAACACATATTGAGCAACAACTGTCTACGAGATGCTCCATAATGAGGTTTAAAATGAATAGGATTTCACAGCTACTGCCTTTCTGGGTGCTATAAGCAGGCCATTCTCAATGCAGGAGGGAAGAAGTGTGCGGTGGGGGAGCGTCTACAAACTACTCTAGTTCCCTCTTTGTCAGTCTGGAGAATTTCCTTTGAAAATCACTGACCTAGGTGATTCTTAGTGGTGCCTTCTGTGTGCATCTTACTTAAACTGTCAGCAGCAGTTGTCACATGCCATTGCTCCCTCTTCCTTGATATGCTTTCCTCCCTTGCCTTCCAGGACACCACCCTAACTTCGTTTGCCCCCTACCAATTGCCTAATCATTCGGGGTGTGCTTTGCTATTTCCTTCTTTCTCTCTGACCTCCTGAAGTTGAGTGCCAAATGTTTCAACGTTTTGTCCTCTTCTCTATCTCAACTCATTCTATCTGATCTCATTCAGTCCCATGGCTTTAAATACCATCTCTATGCGTTCAACATCCAGACCTCTCTCCTCACCTCCAGACTCATATCCATCTGCTTAATCTGTGTATTAGTTTTCTATGGCTGTTGTAACAAATTACCACAAATTTAACAGCTTAAGACAACACAAAGTTATTACCGTATAATCCTGTAGGTGAGATAAGGGTCTCGCTGAGCTAAAATCAGATGTTGGCTGGGTTGTGTTCCTTTCTCAAGACTCTAGGGGAGGATTCCTTTTTTTTTCTCACCACATCCAGCTTCTAGAGGCCACCTACATTCCTCGACCCATGGTCCCCTTCCTCTAACTTCAAAGCCAGCAACGTTGCATCTCTCTGACTATTCTTCTCCAGTCACATTTCCCTCTGACCAGCACAGGAAAGGTTCTCCACTTTTCAGGACTTGTGTAATGAGGTTGGGTCCACCCAAGATATTCTGTCCATCTCAAGATCCTTAACTTAATCACACTGACCAAGCCCTTCTTGCTACCTAAGACAACATAGTCACAGGTTCTGGAGATTAGGATGTGGGCATCTTGGGGGCCGTTACTCTGCCTACCCCACTCTGCATCTCCAAATGGATTTCTAACAGATACCTCACCCTTGGTATGTCCAAATCAAACTCCAATGTCCCCCCCACCCCAGATCTCCTCCACTCACAGCTTTCCACATCTGAGTTGACAGTAACTTCATCTTTCCAGTTGTTCTGGCCCCACACTATAGAATCATCTTTGACTCCTCTCTCTCATATCCTATCTCTGAGTCATGAGGATATAGACTTTACCTTCAAAATATGTCTAGAATGTAACCATTTATCATCTCCACCACCACTGGTCTAAGCCACCACCATGTTGTGTCAGGATTTCTGTTATCACTTCCTAATTGGTCTCCCAGCTTCTGCCCAACAGTCTATTTTCAGAGCGGCCAGCATGATCCTTTTAAAAATTAAGTCAAATCATATTGCTTTGGTGATCAAAATGTTGTGATGCCTCCCCAGCTCATTTGGAATAAAAGCCAAAGCTATGTCTCCACCCTCCACCCTAGTTGCCTGTCTGACCTCACCTCCTGACACTCAATCCCTTGCTCTCTCCATTCCAGCCACACTGGCAATGTGCTATCCCTCTAACACTCCAGGTAGACCTCCCTTTAGGATGTGGTTCTTCTTATTCTCTCTGCCTGCAATACTCTTTCCCTGATACCCTCAGCTAACTTCCTCGCACCCTATATTAGACTTCTGTTGCTGCCGTGAGCAATTACTACAGACTCAGTGGCTTAAAACAACACCCATTTAATTTCTCATAGTTCTGTAGGTCAGATGTCGTTACAGGATGGCTTGGCTAGTCCACAGCTTAGCATCTCATAAGGTCAAAATCAAGGTGTCAACAGGACTGCATTCCTCTTTGGGGGCTTTGGGGATAAACCTGCTTCCAGGCTCATTCAGGTTGTTGACTGGATTCAGTTTCTTGCAGCTACAGGACTGAAGCTGCTTTGCTGGCTGTCAGTCAGAGGCTGGTCTTTGCTCCAAGAGGCTGCCCTCGTCTTCCTCATGCTTTCCACATGGACCCCCTCCAGCACTGGTGGGTTGAGGCTCTCCCACATTTTGAACCACTCCAACTTCAGCCACATCTGTCTGACTCACACCACTACTTTTAAGGGAACACTGATTAGATTGTGCCACGTGGATAATCCAGGATCACCTCCATATAGGAAGGTCTGTAACTTCAAGCTGGAAAGTCCCTTTTGCCTCTTGAATGAATAAATAAACTTATCCTATCCAAGAACATTCTCTAACCCCAGTTCCTCAGATTGCTTTTAGCATCAACAGTTTGAAAACACTAAATTGGAACACAGATTCTTAACTGATAAGGAATATGTGTAAATATAAAAAACTGATCCCTATTGCCCCATAGCTAAGATCAACTTAGAATCTAACTTAACTTAGTTCTCAGTAATAAAAACACACAATAATTCTGGCTGGAGAAAAAGTTTAATTATTATTTCTACAAAATAAGAACACTTTATTTGTATGCAAGTATACAAGCAAAACAAATTGAGTTGTTGAGTTAATCTGGTCTCAAAATGCACAAAAAAATAAATGGACTAAAATCATTGTAAAAGCTTTTAAAAAAATCTCTATAAATGCTTGTGGGGTGGAAACTGAACCATACTGGTTTCAGGAAGTACCAGGAGAAAAGACTGAGACTTGCTGAAGTTTGAGACTTAAGATTGCCATCAGTCAGTTTAGGGCTGGAGAGAGGATGAAAAAGCTATAAAGGGGAAAAATAAATAAAATAATTTTGGAACCAAAAGCATTTTAGAAATCAAATCAAAATTGTATAGAGGAGGAAGCTGAGGCTCAGAGAGGGCAAGTGACTTGTCTAATCTCCCACAGCTAGTCAGTGATATGATACTATGGATATATATTATTATAAAATAAAGAGAGTGAAAATTCAATTTCTGTAAGCATATCAAAGGGTTGGCTCCAGCACGGGTGCTCAGACAGGGAGACTCTGCCTACCAGCACTGAACTTGGCCAAACTCAGTCAAGACATCTCATTTCAGACAGGGGACAGTCCCTGAGGGGCATGGCACGGCCACAGACCTTGTAACCTCAGAATGATTCGAGGAGAACCCCTTAGGACATCACTGCACTGAAGACAGGCTTATGATGCAACACATCAAGAAATCAAAGGGCTTGGGGATACAATGTAATAATGTCTGACTAATTTACCTGTATGTCAATAGAGAAAAATAACTGTTACCTAAGAATCTTGACAGAATCTGTAAGTATTTATAGATATGGATTTGTTGCCTGCAGAAAGGCAAAAATGAAGGAAAGCATATTCTAAGGGAAGACTAAATAAGACATATTTTGAATGGGATCTCACACAAACACAAAGATAGCAGGAACTAATGCAAAATCGTTTCTAAATTTACCAAATCACCACCTTCTGCTTTTTGAATACCTACAACAAGAGTGAAAAAAAGCACAAAAATCCAGATCTATATTTACAACAAGAGACAAGAGCTTGTTTGTTTGGTATTTCTTCAGACAATCTTTCACTCACTTTGAATACTTGGCATTCCAGAAAAAAAAAAAAAGAAATTGGTTTATGAAGGCAGTGTGCACAGTGATTTACTCAATGGGCGAGCATCAATGTTATGCAAAAGGAGAAAATAAGTCTATTTTTGGAGTCACCAATCAACTTCCCTCACCATGGTTACCAACTGTGTTTCATAACTTTCCAGAATCACAGATGATTCAAAATGACCTTGGTCATTTTGAGACCAAATCTCGTAGTTTATACATGGGGAAACTAAAGCTAAGAGAGGTGGGAAAGATTGTCTGACACCACAGTCGTTCATGACACATCACAATAGAACTCAAATCTCCTCACTGCCTAGGAAAAATCATTACCTCAGGAAAAAAAGGTACTCCTTAATTTCTCTCTGGGTGTTAGTAATTTGTCAACTATGTGATATTGTTTGAGCAGTTAAAATCGCCATATGTTTCTACATGTTTGGGAAAAACCTTTGAAAATTACATTTGTATACTCATAACTTCAATACAACTTGAAAATATAGATGTGTTCAATACTGGCTCAGATGTTTCTCAAGGTTTAAACCTGTCTCCTACTAGGCAAGGAAGCCCGCCTGAAAGAGAACAGATAAAGCATGTGCCCTGTGCAGGTCTTTCTGATGTTTGTTATCCCAGACATTTTATAGGCATACTCTTTGATCTCTTTAACTGTCTCCCATTTTCATGTAGATATGTATGTATATATGTATGTATACACACATGCACATACATATGTATATCTGGAAAGATCTTATTAACTTGGATATTTGGTAGCGGTAGATCAGACGAAAAATTAAAAGCAATAGAATTTTTCACGTCATATATTATGTGGAATTCACTTTTAAAATGACCCTTATCCTGCAAGAACAGATTCTCAACACTTCAGAGAAATCTTGTATTGATTCGTCCCGCATTTATTATGGGTGTCTGCTACATGCCAGGCCCTGTGTTATGAACTGGGACACCAAAAGATCACACCCCTGCTCTTGCTGCGTTCACAGTCTAGTAGAGGCAGGTATGGACGGATACTTGTCATGGCTTGGTACGTGCAATAATAGTGGCTGGTTAATGGAACGATGGGGACAGAATGGAAGGAGATGACCAAATACCACCGGGGTGACAAGAGAATGTCTAGAGAGAGGAGAAAATTATCAACAGAGCTTCTTAAAGAAAGACAAGGATTGTTCCAGGCAAAGATAAGAGATGCATCTTAGATGGAGGACCCAGCATATGCAAAAGTAGAGACCAGACGCGGAATGGCTTAGTCAGGCAGCTGGCAGAATGCAAGGCCCCATCTCCTCCACACCTGTATATACTACACCTGCAGCCAATGCTAGGTGGTCTCACTTTACACCCCTCCTCACCTAGCTCAGGACACTTTCACTGCCACCCAGCAATCATACTTCAAGTCCTTTGGGCTACCTACTCTCTCACTCTCCTAAACCATTCTTACACGCCTTTACCTTTCTTTCAAGCCTCCAATATTTCCTCCCCAGTCCTCAACCTCAGTTAAGAAAGGAATAAACTGCTATCTAGGGAAGTAACAGGTGGTGGAGTGGAGAAAAGGTAGGGCCGGATTAGAAGGTTCTACATGACACTCTGGAGATCTGGACTTTATCCTCAGGTGGATTTACCTCTACCGGAGAGGATTCTGGCAGAAGGACTGTAAGGGATAAGGCCGGAGGGAGCAAGGTCCAGTGAGGAAATTAATGTGAATGAGAATTAACTGAAGCCAGTGGCCATGAGGTAGACATGATAATGTTAAGGAAATAAAATCAAAGGCCTATTTTGTGATTGAATGGTGGGGAGGTGGAGGAGAGGATTTCAATTTCTTAGCAGCACAATTATATTTAATTTTAATCTGCTGGTTTTAAAGCTTATTGTCTCCAAGAAATTATAATTAACATGGTTTTAATATAAATCAAATTGCATTATCTGCTTCCAGGATCATGCTTATAATAACAAAACAGTAACATCTGAACTGAGCTAAGGCCTATGATTTTTGAGCAAATCTAATCATCAATCTGCCATTAGCATTGAAACTCATGAGAACAGCAACTGTCCCTTCATCAGGATAATAAGTCACTCAATTTCTAGGACAAGTTAGGACCCAAAAGTAAATGTATAGAAAATACTCTGAAGTTTTCTAAATAATTGGCAAATGAAAAATACAAATACTAGAATCCTGGCTATGCAGAAACTTTGCAAGAGCACATATTTATAAGTAAACATACACATAGGGATAGTAAGAAGTAAATTTATAGACTTCTCTGGAGAAAAAATAAAGATCAAGTTTATAATTTTCCTATGATCTCTTACTAAAAGAGGATAGAAAACAGAAGGATCCCCTGAATAGATACCAACTTTGTATGTGCTCATCTCTTCAAATATCAGATGACATCAGGATTTCAATGAAAAGGCCATTTTTCCCTCAGGTATGCCCCCTCTGATAGCCACCTCCACCCCATCTACAGAAATCCAGGAAGACTCCCTTCTCCATGGACTGTATCCATAAAGCAGGTGTATCCGTATCATAAAGGCTCTATAAGGTGCTTCCCAGATGGCTGAAAACATCCACATGTGAACAGCTTTACACAGAGTCACGGCAAAAGTGTGCAGAGCTCATGACAGTGGTTCTCAATCCTATTTGCACGGTAGTATCACTTGGGGAGTTCACACACACACACACACACACACACACACACACACACGCACGTCTGGGCCCCACTCTAGACCAATTAAACCAACATTATTAACGATAGGTCCCAGAAGCTGCCAAATGATTCTACAGAGAAACCTGGGTTAGAACCATCAGCTAGAATCTTGCTTCCCTAAGATGAGCAGCATCCTCTGGGAACTTATTAGAAATGCAGACTCTCAGGTCCCATCTGAGACCAAGCGAATTCGAATCTGCAATGCAATGCCATCCCGAGTGATTTGTGAGCACATTCAAGTGTGAGATGCACTGGCCTGGAAGAGTCTGGCACGAAGCGGGCGAGCTCTAAAGAAGACTTACGGATGAGATGAGTCAATCCCTCACCTTAAAGATCACACTTTGGCCCAGCGGTATAAATGCATGAGGGGTAAAGTAATCCCTCAGAAACCAGTCAGGACAGCTCCCTGCATACTGGACAGAAAGCTGGAGGTAAGTCCTGTCACTGTACAGAGCAGGGCATCGGCTTGATATGAAACAGTTACAAGGAGGTCACTGACACACTCCACTTGCCAGAGCAGCTGAATCTAGGGAGGCAGGAAATGGGACTGGGGGAAAGGTTCAAGGGCAACTTGTACTATGTCGGTCATTATTGATATTTTTAAAAATCTAAAGTTAGGTAGGTCTTTTTTAAATGTAGTTTTTCCGTGAGGTCTGAAATGATTCCCTCATCCACATAACAAACATTTCTTCTTTGAGGCAGACAAAAATCTCTTTAATCAAAGGCCAAGGCAACAAGACCTCTAACCTTGGGAAATTACATAATTCTTACATTCTTTCATCTCTTGCGTGCTAATCACCTGTCTAAGAATTCCCTCACAGAAAACTAGAGAGCTATGAACACTGTTGATGATCTCAGGTGCAAAATGGAAAGGCTGCTACTGGTGAGCATTTGGTAGACCACAGCTAGAGGTGTCACGGGAGATAAAAGAACTTGAGGGCAACTTGAAGGTGCAACTGATTTAGCCCCAAGCGGCAACATGGAAGGTAAAGAAATGAAATGTTATTAAGTTCAAATGTCCTGGAACTTGAGCTTTAAAATTACTCCATCAGAAGTTAAAGATGAGGTCATCAATTAGTTTCTGCAAAACAATAGGAAACAAATATTGGCTCTCTGTACAGCCATTCTGTTCTCATTATTCACAGCCATCCAAATGACCTCTCTCACGTCTCCCCCTTTCTCTCCTCCTACTCTTCTGACCCGAAATAGACCATGTACCTTCAAAACAAAGACAGAGAAGATCTGACGTGAAGCAGAAGCAGTGAGAGAGGATAGGAAGAATAAAAGAAACATTTAAGAAACAGAAGCAAAGGTGTTTGCACTCCTTGGCGAGGAGTTAGCCCTACCTATACATCAGAAGCAGCTGGGGTTCTTTTAAAAATTACTGATTCCCTGGGGCCCACCTAAAGCTTAGTAAGTTAGAATATTGGGGTGGAGGGAGTCATTTAAACTTTTTCAAAGCTCCCTCAAATGATTCAGAGACAGAGCATGGCTGGAATCACAGTCGTGAGGGAGGAGTCTAACTTCAAAATATTTCTTAACTTCTAATATATGTATATTTCAAAGCTCTGGATCCATGTAAATCATTCCCTAATCCACTTATTAGTACTGCATTACCTTTTTTCCCTACTAATTTTAGTTTTACCAACACAACCCAGGCAAATTATTTAAAACTCACAGTACTACCAGGCATAAAATGAAAACACAGCAGTAACCTGTGTCACCTCTCCACCTACCCCCAAACCCACTTCCCAAAGGCAAACTACTTTAAGAACATTTAACTATCTCTTTTGATATTTAATTATATATTCCTAATATACATACACTGATATTTCTTGATTTATTACTTTTCAACTTTAATGTAGTAATTCATATAATTACATATGTCCTGTTATGTACTAACTTATCCTCTTCCAGTTTCCTAACATGTCACCATTTTTTCCCAGCCTCTCATGTATGCTTAGCGTTGGTAGTCTGTATGGTTTAGTACTGTTGTACCAATTGTTATTAAAATACTTCCACACCAGGTGACCTCAAACCCTCGTAGGGACCTTCCCTGCCTCCATTTCTCATAATCTTGCAGACAAAGGGCTAACATTTGATACAGCAGGGAGCTTCCAGCGCACTCCCACTCTATAGCAGACCTGTGCCCTGATTGGTCAGTGTCTGGGCTTCCACTTGTTAAACATTTGGAATATTGTCCCTTGGTGTGGCCATGTGATTGGCCAAAAGTGGCCAACTTTTGCCACTGAAATGGGAGTGAAAGTGATGTGTGCCACTTCCAGGCTTGGGCTTTAAACCTTTGCCTCTCATTGTTCCATCCCTTTCTCATGAGCTGGAACACAGACATGCTGCCACCAGGTTTTAACCAAACAGATCAGAACAATGTCTTAGAGGTGGCAGAGCAGCAAGATGGAAGGAATCTGGGTTCCTAAACAGCTGCAAGGATCAGAGACATCAACTCACTTGAACTGTCACGAGATAAAAAATAAATTTCTTTAAGTCACAGTCCCGTGGAATCTCTATTATAGCAGCTTAATCTTACACTCTAGGATACTAGGGATTCATATTATTATGACCTATGTTAATATTATTATCTGCTGAGCCAATTTCACTCTGTGTATATTTTCCTGTGCTATTTATTTTTCTGGAGTTTATAACTGCCCTTTTTTATTGACCAGGTTTTTTTTTCCATCAATAATTCATCCCACATACTTCACAGGAAATGGAAAGCCCCTCTGAAAAATATTTTATACTTGGTCAAATGTATCAGGTCATCTATCAGTTCTGTTTTTGTTTTCATTTGGAAATTCCCGGAGTGGATCTTCCCCATTCTGATGTGGGCTGGCTTCTCTCTAGGGCTGCTGCACTGCTGTCATCTTGAAATTTCTCTTCACTGTCATCCTAGAACTTTCTTTTGCTTTTCTTCTGTGTTTGATGCCGTTTCCAGAATCCCATATATTCTTCTTTCTTGGTTTATGTCCACTTGATATTTTGTGTTGGAAATTCTAGATTGAGAATCATTTCCCTCAAAATTCTGAAGGAATTAATCCATTGTCCAGGTTCCTGTGCCGCTGTTAATAAATCTGGTGCCATTCCAAGTCCCAATCGTTCTGCATATGATCTGGGTTCCCCACCCCCCACAGGATTTAAGATATTCCCATTTTCCTTAGTATCTTGATATTTTATAATGATAGTCTTATACATTGGTCATGGAGATCTTTTTTCATTCATTCTCCTATTTTGTGAAATGTTTTAATCTACAAATGTATATACTTCAGCTCTGGGAAAATTCTTGTATTACTTCTTCAGTAATTTCCTTTACTTTTCTTCGTAGTTTCTTTCTGGAACTCTTATTATTATATAATATAATGCCTGCTGAACTGATCTTCTAAATCTTCTCCTTTTTCTGTTTTTGCTTTTATTTCTACTTTATCTTCTCGTCCTTCCAATGATTTTTTTTTTGCCATCATACTTTTAATTCCCAAGATCTTTATCTTATTCTCTGATTATCACTTTTTTTTACAGCCCCATCTTATTGCATTAATTACATGTGGGTTGGTTTTATTTTCATTTTTCTTCTTCTCCTTGCACTTATGTTTCCTCCATGATTTTTTTTCTCATGTGTTCTGGTTTCTGCTTTTTTTATTGAATGCTTTCTTTAAATGTCTCATATTCACTGGCTATTTATTTGTATTTAAGAGCAAAGCACTAGAAAGCTGATTGCACGTTCCATGTTCATGGAGTAGAGGAAGTAGGGTTGTTGACTAGTGGGTTCACTGTAGGAAGAATGGGCAGTAAGTCAATTTTTTCATTGTGGGACCTCAAACGTCAGTATCTATAGAACTTTTCTCTAGAGCTGTTCATTTTACCCAAAGAAGAGTCCTTCAATATTCTGCCTGGGTTGGTAATTACGACTACCCCAGGATTTGGGGTGGGTGAAAAGAGCATAGGTCCTTACTGTTTGGTTTGCGTGATTTCATTCAATTCCTCTGTTTTCAGTTGAGCATTTCATCCTTCTCTTATTTTTATCCTGGTATCCCTAAATCCAGAACCATTCATTTACTTCAATTTCTCCAGAGGAAAAAATGTCCAGCCTCTGGCGGACTTCATCTTACTGTATGAGATGGAGGAAGTGAACTAAGGGTCTGGCTCCTTTTATAGATTTTCAATCAATCCCTTATTGTCAGCCCCATGACCCCCTCCAAAGCCTCTAATTTCAGAGTTTTTGGGGGATTCTGGAGGATAAATTGGCTGTTTCTTCCCAGGGTCTACTTCCAACCTCTTTTAAGGGCACTAATGTATCAACTTTCTCCACTATACTAAGTCAGTTGGTACAGGTCTGTTTGCATTTCATCTTCCAAAAATCGGTTGGAATCTCCCATCTGCTGTTGCCCCTTTACAAGTTTACTATCACAATAGTGGTGTTTTGGGAGGGATTGACAGTAAACACATGTTCAGTCTACCAAATTCTAATCTGAAGCCCCAATAACTAAATCTTACAACATAGAAACTGTCCCAAAAGATGAGCCTTTTCAATTTTTTAAACACTCTCATTTTTCTGTTTCTATAGACATACCTGATTAAGATACTTTTCCAACTCTTTTAATGTTTATCATCATTTTCTTTTTTAGTCATAAAAAAAAAAAATATTCAAGAAAATCCTTTTCTGGATACCACAAAAGACTTTTGATTTACTGACTCATTAATTTAGTCTTAAAAGATAGAATTTAGAACACTACATTATAATTAAACAAAGAAAACACAGATTTTTCAAGCTTTAAAGCTGTTTCCTTTGACTCCTTCTTGCCATTTCAAATCTAGCCTATGGTGGCCTGAGCTGAGAGGCATTTGCCTCAGTAGGTGATCAAGTCCTTTCCAGGAAGACCCCTGCCAACGGCATAGAGTCACCATCAACACTGGAGTCTTAGCTGTTTTGCTTCTAAAGATCAGCAAAGGAGGGATGATAAGAATGTTAAAAAAAATGAAGCATGAGGACTTTTCTCTCATCCAAAGAAAGGTTCACAACTTTTCCATTCTATGCAAAGGACACAAATCTGAAGACTCTTAGCCTGAAGATTTTGATAGTTAAGGCTGAAAACCTAAGACTTGCCCTAAACACTAAATTCGTGGTTATAGAAATAAGAAATAACTTGAGTCAAAATAAGAAAAAATTAATATTACACCTTTGATCTAATTCCACTCAAAAGCAGCACATATTCTGGACTATCGTTACTTTTTATTGCCTCCTGCTACTACTCATGACTTCCCTGAAAGAAATCCAAGCATCTAACAAAGAAAAATGATTCCTAAGGGGGAAAAAAACTAAAACTGTTCTATTTTTTGAGCTGGATGGTAGTTACATGGATGTTCACTTTTTATAATTCATTGAACTGTACATTTACATTTCGAAAGTTGTATATGTTATATCTTACAATAAAAAGACTTTTAATAGTTAAAAAAGAAATAAACAAAAAGACAGAAATTTTATTTGTCATGAAACATGGCGCTTTAATCTCACTTGGCCAGAATTATTATACACACTGACATGGGTAACGGGAGAAAAATCATCGTGATTTACTTTATGTGACTAAACCAGAGTCCCATCAAATTCCAATAGTCATCTTAGTTATTTTATTTGAAACCCTTTATTAAAAGAAAAGTTCTTAAACTTTGTAGTTTACCTTGCATCCCTTATGGTAATATTGACACCTTTGCACAACACTATTTATTTGCAAAGAGCTTCCATATCACATGCCTGCAAAACAGAGCAGATACTATTTTCTTCCCATGCTGCATATGAGGAAACTGAGGTACTTAATAGTTAATTGGTAAAATCACTAATAGTGACAGAATCAGGACTAATTCCAAGAGTCATATATTCCAATTAAGGGGTCCTTAAACATTTTATGAGGAGAAAGAACTTTGCAGTCTTCCAAAGTGCTGAATTAAAAAACACGGTATAAAAGCTGGTGGTTTCTGCTATGATATCTATGAGTTTCCTGAGACTCCCAGAAGGAAGGAAAGATCCACTGGGTATGGCTGTGAAATTGATTAACTAAGGACCTATGTTCAAAACATTTGGAGTCATTACACTCACTTCTAGTTAACATAAAAATGTACTTCTGCCTTACAAGTTAGTTTAACTCAAATGCAAGCAAAGTTACGAGTGTTCAATAACATTATGTTCAAGGGGGAACAAATGCCTCTTTCCCACTAAGTTCCCAAAGGAGGGGTATTCCCAATCCACTCATGTCTTCTTGCTCTACACCATATTCTTCCTCACAGAGGTGGAGCAACTTAGGTGGTCTGTGTGTGACAGCCATGGATGTTTCTCAGTTCTCAAATGGATGCCGTTTTTCTATCAAACATATCAGGCATGACAGATTTGGCCTCTTTCTCACTACCTGGACAGTGAAAGGCAGAAACCTGGATGTTTCTGCTCTGCAGCCTTAACCTTGCCGTCCAGTAGGTTGTTCTAAGCGTAGATTAAGGGATAGAGGTTGCACAAGACCATTTTGGGCTTCCAACTAAGCTGTATCTTCCAATCTAGGCTTCATCGATAGTGAAATTAGTGTTTTGTCTATCTGCTGACTCTTCTGTTCTTTACTTGATGGGGAAGAACTGGTGCTTTTCATGGTTCCTCCTCGAAGATGCCATTGCCTGCCTTTCGGTTAGAAGTCAGAGTACATGGCTTCAACTCCACAAGTCTCCGCAGTGGATTTCTGTGCTCACAAAGCCTGGTGTGCTACAAGCAGTGGGCAAGCTATATGGTGAGGAACCTTTCTAAGATTTTATTCAGTGGGTACTCTAATTACTTCGTCTGCCTTGGAAGGCAATACTGACCCGAGATTTAGGGATTCTGGTTCTTTCCAGAGCCAGCTCTGCCTCATGTCTTACAAACGGGGTGAATTGCAATCTTTCTAGAAAATCTTTGAAAGACTTTAGCTTCCTCTTCTTTTAAATGAAGGAATAACTTCGCTATCTTTAAGGTACTTTCTAACCCTATGGACTAAAAGCTTAGAAAAGTTTTAATAAATACATTCCAGAACGTTTTAAACAGACACTGACATTGATATACATAATCATTTCAACACCTTGGCCTCATAGCTCCTGAAGATCAATGAGCTTCTACCTCATGCCTGAGTCACTTCACCAACCTCAAGTCCAGCCACACTTTGAATTTACATCATCACTCATAACTGATCCCTCAGTGATGATAAGCTACTCCCAAATTTCTTCATACCCTTCGCACTAGCCCCAGAACCACCCCTCCACCTTCCCATTTCTCTTTCCTTTGTTCCTGCCGAACCAGCCACTATACATGATAATCTCACATCTCCTGCTCCTTCTCCCAGGCCCTCAACACTCTAGTTTCACTTGCCTTCCTACTTAACTGAGAACCCCCATGGAGTTGGCCGTTTCCATGATACTCACACCATCTCCACTTCCAACTGTCTGAGCATTGCTGGAGAAAGTCATAAATACAGGGAAGATCCATTCTATCCAAGGCTAAGGCCTTTTAGCAACTTGTTGGGCCCTCATCATGATTGGCTCCGTGTCTCACTCAGATCCATAGCTGTTCCAAACCCTTCCCACTCTCCTCCACCTCCCAACTTTCCCCCTAATTCCCTACTTACTTTCAGCAAATCAACTGGCCTCCTGTTATCTGGTTTTTCCCCAATAGAAGGAAATCAACCCATTTCATATGCAGCCACCCTCCCTCCCCACTTCCAACTTTCTTCTCTAAATCTCAGTTTCTCTTTGCCTTCATTTAACTTCTTTTCCCCTCCATGTCACATCTGTTGTCCCATGAATAACTACACCTGTGTGATGACCAGGGTCATCAAATAATTCATCATTCAAAAAGGGGCTTTCTTTTAAAATAAAAAAAGTATTATTTGTCCAACTATCTGTTCAAATATTATCTCATAATTAAACTGGGATAACAGGTATGAACCGAGGCTGGCCTGGGCAATCCAGATGTACAGTTACGCTACCTTGTTCCTATCCCTCCTACTTGTGGAGGGGCTGGTCCATTAATTACCCTCCCACTTCCTCTCTTGATATTCAGTTCCTTCCTCTCCGCTGACAGCCACAACATTCTTGGGCTTTTTTTATGGTTTTGTTTTTAAGCACGTTTCACTGGCACTCTCATTGGCTCAAGTCCTTGTCCTCTTAGATTTCCACAGTCCAATCAGAGCTTACACTTACTCTCTCCATTTCCTGCCCATTCTGACACTCCTTAGGTACCTGGCTGACATCTGCCTCCACTGCCCAAATGACCCTGATCCTCAACGGCAATTGACAACGGTCTCATTGACAAATCTAATGACATTTTCCCAGTCTTCCATCTCGGCCCCTCTACCCTATCAGCCTCCTCCAAATTCTCCTTTCTCACCTTTATAAAATTTGATCTTTTCCTTGTTCTCCTTCTGCTTCTTTCTTCTCAGCATTCTATCAGCCTCTATCTATATTTCCCTCCAAGCAGGCAAATACTGGTTTTTCTAAGGCCCTACCCTGGTCTTTTATTCTTCTCCCCCACACTCTGACCCCTTCTTACCATCTCCCTTCATAAGGATGCCCCGACACCTTCCTCTATTTTTAATGGCTCTCACCCATCTGGATGGCCTATAGGCATAAAAACTGAGAAGTTGAAATATTCAAGTTAACTTTGTATTCATTATAGAATATATAAAATAATGAAAATGTACTTAACATCATCAACATTTTATATTAAATTCTTAGGAAGGCCTAGAAACTAACCATTTTTGCAATTCCTCTTGTTAGATCAATACGAGTCATTTTATTTAAACTAAAATTGCAGCAGAATTGTGCATTCTTTATTGGTCCCTTAAGCTACAGAGATGGACAAAATCTTAGAGATCATTTAATTCCCCTCCCATCCCAACCACCAATTCTCCAGTTGAGAAAACTGAAGCTTGGAGACATGAAGCTGTTCCCATGGTCACATAAATCAGAAGTCATAATTATAGCTGTTACCATTTATTAAGGACCTAATGTATACCAGGCACTTTACATATGTTATCCCAGTCTCACAAATCATCCTTCAGGGTAAGCGGTGTTACCCCCACTTTAGAGAGGAGAGAATGCTCAAAAAAGTTAGGTAACTTGCTACAGAGAGCCAGCCCTGTTTGTTAGGGGCAGAGCTGAGCTTCAGCCCCAAGTCTACCTGGCTATAAAGTCTAGGCTTTTCTACTTGGACACTGTGACAGGTGTCTTTCCTACTGATTCTCCAGTGAATAATTATGCTAGCTAGCATACATACACTTATAAGTTGTAAACCATTTTGTTTGAAATCCTGGAGTCATGAACACTAAACAGTAGCTTCATTACTGAAGTTTTAAGGTTAATTACTGCCAACATTCTGAGTCTCGTCAGAAAGCTTCTTCAATCTGGAAAACAGGTAAGTTTTCCTGCGTTTTCAATTCTCAAGTATATTTTCAACTTAAAATACATTTGTCCAACCACATCCAACAAGGATTTGTTAAGTCCCTAAATGCCCATGGCACAGGGGAGGGTATAAGGTTAAATAAGATAATAGTTTTACTCTCTGAGAGTTCACAAGCAAGAGGCAGACAACCAACTAATGGTAGGAGCCACTCTTCCCTCATCTATGGGAGCTCTTGCTAATCCAGGTACTTCCAACAAGAAGTCAGGACCCTTGTTTTTCATCCCTACCCTGCATGTTGGGCAAGTAATCGCACCATGCCTTAGTTTTCTCAGTAAACGGATTGCTAAAAAGGAATGAACTGTGCCAAGAAATGTCAAAGTCACTTTTAGCTTTAAATTTCTATCATCTCTGAGCTCACTCTTGAGATTATACTTCTGAAAGGGATCACAGCTACTGTTATGGAAAGGAAACTGCTGGATGCCCACTCCTTAGCAGTGACTTCAGAGATACAGAATTCTGAATATACTACTATAAGATTAAAGGTGACCAATATGTCTCCAAAGATTATTATTTATAATATAAAGTTTACTAATGTTTACCCTCCAAGAGGAAGTATTAAGCACTACGTTCAAATCGTTCTTCCATTATACCATTGGCTTACTAGTATATCTGTAATTCTTTACAATGCATTTAATGTTTAAAATATCATTTTAAGTAATTTCTATCTACTCTTCTGTGGAGTTATCAATATTATCAACAACACAGAAGAGTTAAGGCCTCTGCAGGGATGTAAAGCTTGTATTCGTTTAGATAAATTAATACTTCATACTAAATGCTGCCTACTGTGGACCTTCCCAAACTGCAGGTAAATTTGAGGTTGGTGCACATACAGTGCGGAGAGAAGACTAGAAATATCAGTATTTTAAATACGAGTGGAAACATATAGTAAGTGGGAAATTGACTTTGCTGATTCCATTTCAATGCCTTGTACTTTTTTTCAACTAGCACAGCTAATATTTTTAATTATCCATTGACTTATACAGTAACATACTTTTTCTTGACAAAACTCCACATTATCTTTCTTCATACTCAGCATCTTAGGACATGATGTTCAAACACATCTTGTGCTGTAAGTTAACGGCACAGAGGAAGTCAATTGATCAAAAAAATTGGAAGAAAAACTGACACCTGTACCATGTTAGTGCCTTGCCCACAAAAGGCACTGAATTTCAACTGTCAAAGATATTCCCACCAAGAAATCAGGAAAAGGGAATTTATTCATTCATTAGTCAACAAATACTGAATGCCTAATATATGTCAGGCATAGTTCTAGGTGCTAAAATTACAGCAGTGAACAACACAGGCAAAAATCTCTGCCGGAGGGGAGCTTGCATTCTAGTGCAGAGAGACAGGTCTTACAAGATACCTAAATAAAATCATTTCGGGTAGTGATGAAATGCTATGAAGAAAATGAAATAGGACTGGGGGTGGTTCTTGGAGTGAGGGGTGAAAAGCTACTTAAGGCAATCAAGGCCTTGCTGAGCAGAGTCCTAAGTGATGAGAAAACTTCACTCTTACTCATTCAAGTTGGGGGTGGCATGGGAAGGAGTCAAGTTAGTCTTTCAGAGTGGTCACAGTGATCAAAAATTTCTGTACTAATGGCGAACCAGGTTCCTATTAGGATTTGGCTTAAAAGAAAAGAAAAACTAAATCTTTAAGTAAGATTCCTCTACCTAGGAGCCACTTACTTTTTTTTAAGATCCACTACTTTTTAAGTTTTTGCTAATTACTTCAGCGGTACTTACGCAGAAGCAATTACTAGAGGGATTTTTTTCTGAGCCCAATACCTCACTTGACACCATCCAAATTCTGAATGAGACAGGCAGGACCCAGTCCTGCAGCGAATCAGAGCTCTCCACCGACTCATTAATGCAGCCAGGTGGAATTGTAACCCTTCCAAGAACGTGAAACAAGCTTCGGGAAATCTGGGGAGGCTGACACCCCCAAAGTTCCCCCAAATCGTGGAAGGGGCGAAAAAAATAAACCGCCACCCTTTTGCATTAACTCTTCCCCGCCCCTCCAGGCGTCATCGCTGCAGAAGGGCCGCTGTCCCCGGGTCAGAGGCAACCGGCGAGTACGCGCGCATGTGTACCCCGCATGAATCATCGGTGCCGGTGCTGGGTCCGCGGGGCGATGATTCATTCACCGCTCTGGAGCTCACGGCCACACGTTCCCGGCGTACTATGACGGCCGCACACGCAGCTTCCTTAATATTAAACAAATGTTTCAAAGTACAAACGCCTGCAGCCAGAAACATGTAGACCCAGGCCAAGCGGCAGAGAGGAAAGGCACGTTTCGGCCGCTGCCCCAGTGCTCCGGGGTCCAGGAGGGGAGCGGCGGGCACGTCCGTCTGCCCCTCCGGACCCCACCCCCACTTCACCCCGGCAAGCGCCCTGGCCGCGCCCGCAGGGGGCGCGGAGGGCGCACAGGTGGGTCCCCGCCCAGCCCTGCCTCCTGCCCCTCCCGCCACTCGCGGCAGGCCGACGCTTGCTCGCCAACGCGCCTCCCGCTAGCCCCTTTCCTCTCCGTGACATCTTATATAATAACCCGAGCGAATCAAAACGGAAGCGACGCGCGCTGCCGGGGCCTGTCCCCCAGTCGGGACCAGATGCTCGCGCCCCCAGCCCACGGCCCCCGAACTAGGCGCCGGGGCGCGCGGCTCCCGGGCGGGGGGAAGGGCCCGAGCGCCGACTCGGCTCGTCCCTACTCGGAGAAGGCGCTGCTGTGGCCGGTCCCCGTCTGAAAGCTGCGAGCGTCACCAACTGCGTCAGCTTCTTCAAACACATTTCATGGTCTTTCTCCAGCCAGGGAGCCGGCTGCTCCCGTGGCGGGGCCGCGGCCAGGGCTGGAAGGAGCCCCTCTGGGGAGGAGAAAGTTCCTCGAGGCCCTCCCTCGTCCGCACCGCGCCCGGCCCCGCCGCGCCGCCCGCCCCTCCCCGCGCGCCGCCCGCCCAGCCGCGCAGCCCGCCAGCCAGCACCAATGTCAGGTTGGGCAACTTGTGACCCCCGGGCGCCGGGCCGTCCCCTCCCGCCCACTAGGCTTGCTCGGCGCCGGGGGCCTCCCCTGGCCCGGCGGAAAACAGCGACGCCAGAAACTTCCCCGGGCCGCGCCGGGTGGGGAAGCCGCCCGGGTCCCCGCGCATCGCCCTTACCTTGCTCTCGAGAGGCCACGATCCTGGCGGGCGGCGCGGGGCGCGTGGTGCGCGAGCGCGCGCGCGCGTGGGGCGGTAGGTGAGGGAGCCCGCGTCGGCGGGGGCGGGGCGGGGCGGCGGGGGTGCGAGTGGCGCGGGGCGGGGGGCTGGGCCGGCGGGGCGGGCGGGCGCGAGGAGAGCAGAGCAGGCGGCGGCAGCGGCGGCGGCGGCGGCGGGCGCAAGGCGAGCGCGCCGAGGGGGCGGAGGAGTTGCCGTGGGTTTGTTTACGCATTGCTGCCCGGCTCGGGGCACAGCCCGCACTCCCTGATTGGCCACAAACTGGGGCACAGCCTCTCGCCGCCGCCTGCCCGGCCTCCTCGAACAGCCGCCGCGCAACTCCGGGAGCGCCCTGCCCGGTACGGCCACCGGCAGAGCCCGGGCCTGGAGGGGACGACCCGCAGCGGCTGCTGGGGGTGGTGGTGGGGCAGCCGTGGAGCCACACGTTGGCCCAGGGCTCGCAATTACCCACCTGTAGTGACCCGACCTTGGCAAGGAGAAATTGGAAACTTCTGAGGCTGGAGACTTCGTATCATTCAGACTTAGAAGGGGCACTTTTTCCCCCTCGCAGAGAAAGCTTGCCCTTGAACGGATAGAAAAGCAGCTCAAATGTTAATACGCCCTTTTGGCGATGGTCAAACCGATGCCTCCTGTATAAGCTATCCCAGAGAGTTCACAGTTCCTTCCCCTGCCTCCAGCTTCTCTGCTGGACAGTAATCTGTCCCTGGCTCAGCATTCAAAGTTGCCATCCCAGAAGTGATTGTGCCACATGATGCTCAAGATCCTCTGATGACTCCTCATGTCCTCAAACCCCAATTCCTTAGTATGGGAGTCTTCCATGGCTGGGCCTTTCAGTCTCCTCTCTACTGCCCACTGTCACCCGCATTACCCTTGTCTACAGACAACACCTTAGATGCCTCTGTCCTTTCACAACTGATTTTGATCCTGCTCTGTTCTCTGCCAGGAAACCAGAAAACCCGATAGCTCCCTCCACCTGCCAAACCCTCATAGACTCAGCTTGTCTGCCATCTCTGTGCAGCCTCCCCCATCCTCACTCAGAATAGCCCCTTGTGGCTGGCATCAGTCTGGCTTGAAGGTTAGTGGTGTGCCTACTCTGTGTGTGTGGATTCCTTAAGTAAGAACAGAAGCCTGGTTTTAACAGGGCTCTGGAGATGGAAGAGATGAACTCTGTAAGAATAAAGTTGTCACTGAGTGTCTGGAGTCTCTATCAAGAGAGTCTCCGGATAGTTCACAAACCTTATCATGCAAAAAAGCAAACACTGCCAAAAATTGAGAATGCCCTCTATTTGTCTGGTGTCTCTGTGTCTTCCTACCACACTTAGCTGTGTGCCCTCTATACCCATAATGGGCATTTAATAACCCTGGGAGAGATTTCTGGTCAAGATGGCACAGTAGGTAAACAGTGTACTTATATCCTCTCACGTCCACATCAAAATTACAACTAAACTACAGAATAACCATCACTGAGAATTGCTTGAAGTCTAGCTGTACAACTGAGGACATATAGACGAAGCCACCTTGAAACTGATAGAAGGGGCAGAGACATAGAACGGGCTGGTCCCACACCTGTGTGTGGCAGTTAAAAATCAGGAGGGCTATCTCGGCTGCAGAGGTCCCCCTGAGGAGAAAAGGGATCTCAGCCCCACACGGTCTCCCCAGCCCAGGGTTCCAGTGTTGAGAAGATAAGTCCCCATAACTTCTGGCTGTGAAAACCAGCAGAGATTGTGGCTGAGTGAAACAGAGGGCTGCCAAAGACCCACGCATTTCTCTTAAAGGGCCCATGCACAGACTTACTCACTGACAGCCTCACGTGCTCTGAACTTCAGCACTGGGGAAGCAGCTTAAAAGGCGCAAAGAACATATGGGGAGGAACTGAATTGTTGGGCTGCAGGGTGAGGGCTGGTGGGACAGCTTCCTCCCAGACGGAAGTGCTGATGGAATCCATTGCTCCTTGTTGAGCCCTCCCCGCTCCCAGCATACAAACGCAAGTAGGCACCATATCTGAGTTTCCATCAACCTGGCTAACACTGTTCGCCCTGCCCTGGGTCTCCCAGACACCCAGACCGTTTCCAGTGGCTTTTCCATACAAACGGCTTGTCTTGGCTCATGTTTCAGATTTTCCTAAAATCTCTCAAAGGTTCACAAACTCCAAACAAGTGGCATCTGGCCTCGGTATGCTTTATACCTCTTGTTGAGTAGCCCCAAGACTGGCCTTGGTGGCAGTTGGCCTCAGTTCAAGGTGTGGCCTCTCCCACGCACCTCCAAGCCCAATTTAGGTGGTAACCATCTGCAGATTGATTTGTGGCTCATTCTAGATTGCCCCAGGCAGGGCACTGGTTGCGCCTGAATTTGGTCTGTGGCAGTGCCCTTCCCAGAACCAGCACAGTAACTGGCTTTGACTGAGCCAATTCACCACCCATCTGCCTCCTCAGACGACAAACCCAAAGAGCAGACTGGGCAGCACCAGAACCCTGCTAGGGAGAATCCTGCTCCCTGTAGGGTCAGGCCCTACACAACAGCTCCTTCACTGTAGTTGTGGTCAGTCTTCAAAATCAATCAGCCTGAGGTTCAATCCCTCCCACGGACTTGCCAACAGCAGCCAAGGCTCAGCTATAACAGGAGGGCACACACAACCCACACAAGGGACATACCTGGAGTACCTGGCTCAAGTGACAAGGGAGACTAAGCTCCTGGACTCCGCAGGACTTACTATACAAAGCCACTCTCCTAAAACCAGGAGATATAGCAGCTCTGCCTAATACATAGAAACAAACACAGGGAGGCAGTCAAAATTGGGAAACTAAGGAATATATCCCAAATAAAAGAACAGAACAAAGTTCAGAAAAAGAACTAAACAAAATGGAGATAAGCAATCTACCGATGCAGAGTTCAAAACACTAGTTATAAAGGTGCTCAATGATCTCAATGATAGCTTCAACGAAGAGATAGGAAACATAAAAAAAGAACCAGTGAGAAATAAAAGACTACAATAACTTAAATGAAGAATACATTAGAGGGAATCAACAGTAGGTTAGATGAAGCAGAGGACTGAATCGGTGATTTCAAAGGTACGGTAGCAGAAAACTACCAATCAGAACAGCAAAAAGGGAAAAGAATCCAAAAAAAATAGAGTTTAAGGGCCCTTTGTGACAACATCAAGTGTACCGATATTCTCATCATAGGGGTATCAGAAGGAGAAGAGAGAGAGCAAGGAATTGAAAACCTGTTTGAAGAAATAATGACTGAAAACTTCCCTAACCTGGTGAAGGAACTAGACATGCAAGCCCAGGAAGTACAGACAGTCCCAAACAAGATGAACCCAAAGAGGCCCACCAAGACACATTATAATTAAAATGCCAAAGTTAAAGGCAAAAATCTTAAAAGCAGCAAGAGAAAAACAGTTAATTACCTACAAGGGAGCTCTGTAAGACTGTCAGCTGATTCTCAACAGAAACTATACAGGCCAGAAGGGACACATGAAATATCAGTGATGAAAACCAAGGAGAGAGAAAGAAATTCCCAGACAACAAAAAGCTAAAGGAGTTCACTACCACCAAACCAGTAATACAAGAGATGTTAAAGGGACTTCTTGAAGGAGGGGAAGGAGGAGAAGGGGGAGGAGGAGGAAAAGGAGGGGGAGGGGAAGGAGAAAGATCACCCAAAACACTACTTTGAAGGGACATGTGCACCCTTCATTGCAGCATTATTTACAATAGCCAAGATATGGAGGCAACCTGGGTTGACCATCAATAGATGAATGGATAAAGAAGAGGTAGTACATATATATACTGGAATATTACTCAGCAGTAAAAAAGAATGAAATCTTGCCATCTGCAACAACATGGATGGACCTAGAGGATGTCATGCCGAGCGGAGTAAGTCAGACAGAGAAAGACAAATACCATATAATTGCACTTATATGTGGAATCTGAAGAACAAAATAAACAAGCAAACAAAACAGAAGCAAACTCATAGATAAAGAGAACATTTTGAGGGTTGCCATATGGGAGGGGGATTGGGAGGGTGGGTAAAAAAGGGAAGGGATTAAGAAGTACAAACTGGTAGTTACAAAATAGTCATGAGGGTGTAAAGTATAGCATAAGGAGTATAGTCAATAATATTAACTATGTATGGTGTCAGATGGGCTCTAGACTTATTGAGGTGATCACCTTGTAAGTTATATAAATGTCTAATCACTATGTTGTACGCTTGAAACTAATTGCAAGTCAACTGTAAGTGAAAAATTAAAAAGTATTAAAAATAATAAATAACCCTGGAAGAAATAAAACTCAGGTGTTCTTTAAGCTAAGGCTCAAGGTGATCGATGTCAATATAGTAAATCCTGAAGGAATAGATGTGAGTGGCCATGAACCTAGTCATTTTATAGATAATTTTTAAGCTAAGAGTCCCTCAACTCTGACAACTAGTGTCACTCTCCAATCAAACCCTGGAGAAATAGACCCTGACCCTTCCTGACTCTTGGGATGGTTGGATTTCTTTCTCTCTAGATGCGCTGCTGCCAGTCCCACTGGGAAAGTTGTCTTTGAACTCTGAGGGTGAATCCAAATGAAAGTAAAGTTTTCTTTCCCAGATAATTCAATAATGATAATTTAATGCAATGACTTAGTTACAAAGGTATTGAAAGAACTAGAAGTACAACCAGGGGAAGGTGAGGCAATCCTGAGATTAGCAACTGCTGGATGCATCTCCTCCCCTAGGGCTGGAGGGACAAGGGGAATAGGATGCCAGAACCATGGAAGGCTTGCCCACTGGGAGCTGGGGCCAAGACGCAAGTGCAACTACTGCTGGCGATGCCTTTTAAAGCAGAGAGAGGGAGAAATCCCCTGGCTTCTTCCTTCCTCCAACCCTCCAGGGCCACAAAGCAGTAGAAAACAGGAGAAGCCAATGGATGAGATGACAGAGTGCAGGGGTCAGAGCAGAGCAGGGGAAGGAGAATGGATCTGAGAGCATAGTGGCAAGTCACTGGCACTCGGGCTTGGGTGCTACACCTGTTTACCTCTGGGACTCTTTCCCAAGGTCAGATTCTGCAGGGGCAGCACACACTTTTTCTCTCTGAGCCTCAGAATTCCCTTTTTCTTTCCCTCTCGGCGCTTTTGCTTCCATTTCTCCTTTTATCTTCTTCTCTCCCATAATTCCCTTCCATCTCCTTTTCCTCTCTTACTTTTCTATCTCTGACTCTCCTTTTTCTCTTTGTGTTCCCATATACCTTCTCCTGACTTATCTTTTTCCCACTGAGTCTCTTCTCACCTCTGCTTGTCTTATTCCTTCCTGGGCAGGATGGCAGCCTTCTTCAGCATGACAGAGATGAGAGGTTCCCATGGTAGGTAGAATTTGGAAGTAACGTGTTTCCCTGAAAATGAGACCTAGCCAGGACATCAGCTCTAATGCGTCTTTTGGAGCAAAAATTAATATAAGACCTGGTCTTATATTTTATATTGTATTGTATTGTATTGTATTATGCCTGGTCTTATATTAAAATAAGACCGGGTCTTATATTAATTTTTGCTCCAAAAGACACATTAGAGCTGATGGTCCAGCTAGGTCTTATTTTCGGGGAAACATGGTATATTATTGCCCATCTGGACACTGTGCTAGATATTGCACATGTTATCTCATTTAGTTTTCCACTCGCATTTACTAGCTGGGCACCACTGACTATAACTTTGGTGGCTTTACTGTTGCCTGTCACAGAGAAGACTTTCCTAGTGCAGGTCACCCACAGCGCTGCTGACAGTTCTCCTACTTTTCCTATAAGTGTCTCCCTCCACATTTTCTTCATCCTATCCCACATGTTTTTCTTTCATTAGCACAGATATTTCTCCCAAATTCCAACCCCCTACAGTCTAATACATCTCCACCCTAAACCTCCAATGACTGAGAATGGCTATTTGGAGGAGGTGGCATTTCAGCTGGCTTTTGAAAAATGAGTAGGATTTTAATAAATGGAGATTGAGGAAGTACATTTTTGGTAGAACAGTGAATAATATGATCCAACTTGACTGAAGCACAAGAGATGGCTAGGAAGTAAGACCAGATTTCAGAAATTTGTTTTTAGATCCCAGGTCTCTAAGACAGACTACTCAAAAACACAGATTAACACTAACTCTATTTAAAGTAGAGATATAATTCATACAATTAGAATCATAACATTTTAAAGCCAGGAAGAAAGCTAGACATCGTCTGATTCAACTTGTCCGTTTTTAAGTGAGGGAACTGAAGCCTAAGAGGTTACCGGAGTAACATGGTGGTTAAACATGGACACTAGAGTTTGACTACCTATATTCAAATTCCTGCTTTGACAAATGTTAGGCTCTATGACCTTGAACTTATTTGTGTTTAAGTTTTCTTATCTATAAAATAGGGAAAATGATAGAATCCACCTTAATAGGTTGTTGTGAGAATCAATTTTTTTCCCCATGTAAAACATGTGGCATGGTACCTGGCGTATAGTCAGTCTCCAATAAATATAAGTGACTATTACTATGATCCCCTGTGCCTATTCAGGTAGTACTCAGGACCAGAGCCAGAAATAGTCCTCCAAAGTCTTTTAAGCCACAATTGAGTAATCTCCATTATTAGAAGTTATGTCTTAGGGTGCTTGTCGAATGCCTCCTGTGAAAATATGGTGCTCGTCTGGTCTGCTATTTAAAGAAGTTCTCAGTTACCCTTCTAGCTCCCATTCCTCTACGTTTCCTGCTCTACCACCAGCCTCAGCAATCCTGCTGTGCATACTTTGAAGTTCTAAGACAGGAGGGGGACGTGAAAAATGAGCAATGGACATATATTTCATAGTCAACATAGTTACAATTCTGATATAGTCAAATATTACTAATTTAAATTCAAAGGACCAAAAATGGTTGAATTAAAGACATTTGAAGTATCTGTCATTCCTCAGCCTACAGAGGATCAAACCTACCAGCTTAAATTTTGATAATTTCTTAGGGGAACTCACTGGGACCAAGAAAAGGCCATCCTCTAATTGAGCGTCCAATCCTTCAACAAACTTGTGATGGAAGAGAATCTTCTTTGTCCCTCCATCTTTCCTTTCTGAGTCCCTGGTCCCACTTTTCAAAACTTCGTGTAGTCTGCTCTGGGAACTATAAGCCTCTTGAGGCAATGAACCACAATTTACTTATCTTTTTATCTCTCAAACTCAGTATCTGGAGCAGAACAGGTGCCCACATGTTGTTGAACTGACTGATATGAGCAATGCCACACATACCAAAGGATCCTTCTCTCCTCCCCCTTCAAATCTTTGTCTCCTCAGTTGACTGTCTAGTTGTCAGTCAACTGAGGAGACAAAGATTTGAAGGGGGAGGAGAGAAGGATCCTTTAGCTCGTTGTCAGCCCGCTACACTAATTCACTGGAAAGCATGACAGCAGTTGAATGTAAAATAAATGTACATTTTACAATACAAGCTACATTTGAAAGGGCTTATTTTAATGGTGTGAATCCAGGCAGTATTTTAAGAAAGTCAGGAAGACATTTTGGGGGCAGCGGGACTGTCCTAACATCTTCACATCCCACCCCACAAACTGAAGTTTATCTCCTCTATCAATAAAGGCTGTTTGACTTTTATTGTTTCACATTTTTACTGTGGGGACAGAGCCAGGAGTGCAGTTTCCAGGCTCTCGGCCTCACATGCAAAGGTGCTGGCTCAGGTAGTAAATGGCCATCAACTGTGATTAGATGGCCATCAGCTGTGGCTAGTTGGCCATCAACTGTAACCAGTGAGCCATTGGCCACTAATATAACTGCTGTGGCTATGCTAGCAGAAAAATGGGGGCTAGCAAGAAGATGGTGGCTCAGCTAGCAAGCAGCGGAGTGTGGATTGCAGATTGCAGAGAAGCGGATTGCTAGCAAGTGACATTGTTTGGCAGAGACAAGTGGATGGCAATTTGCGGATAGTGTGGCTCCTTGCCTCCTGTGTCTCCAACCCAGCCACCAGCGAGAATGTAGTGGTGTGACTGCCCTATCCATGGCTCCGTCAGTGTTCCTTTTTGGCCTCACCATGTCCTGTGCTCTTATGTGGGGAGCGGGAGCTGAGACCCCGCAGGCCGCCCCACACTACACATGACGCAGCGAGCAGGATCTCCCGCATGACATTTACTTTAGATGTCTTAGATTAATTTGTAGATGGCCTCCATTCTATACGGCTGTGTTAATTATCCTGCCTACGTCATTTCTTAAAAGGCAAATCTTTAAATCTTAAAAAAGTCAACGCTTGTCCTAGCTTTCTCTTTTACTTCAAAGCAGACTGATGACGCAATAGTTTGATCCCTCACTGACTCTTGAATCCCTGAAATCTTCCTTCTATTTCCTCTATTTCATTTACATACTTCCTCTATGAAGCTGGGAGGAATCCAAAGGATTAATTCTAGACCAACTCCTCATTTTATAGAAGAAAAACCTGAAGCACAGAGATGTCAGTGGCAGAATCTCGAGCTCCCAAAGGACTCATCCCAGGCCCCTGCCCCTAAAGGTGAAGTCCTTGTTGCCAACTGTCCTTCTGATCTCTCTTTTTTTGCCTGTCACTACCATCTTTTTGGGCCTGTTAGGATTAAATGGTTGATCTTTGACTCTCTCTTCTCTTCAGGCCTCCTCTTCATTCCAAGGTGTCTTTCTCACTTGTCTTTCTAGTCTGAACTGGCCCACGGTTCAGGGCATTTTCTCTTTACAACTGTGTTACTACAATAGGTGGCTAATGGTTTCGTTGTCTCTCTCTCACCTCTTCCTCTTATAGCACGACCATCTTCATATAACTCAATTTTTTTACAGTTGTTATAAAATGGTGCCATTTCCCATACAAAATCAAATTCAACATGCATTTAGACTATCAATAAAATACTAATTTATTACTGTTAAGCCTTTCGAATTCTGAAACATATACCAGTAACTAGCTGTGTGACCTTGGGCAAACTATTTAACTTCTGTGAACCGCAATGTCCTCAGTCTGTTAATTGGTGTTGTTAGTATATGTGCCTAACTCACAGGACATTTGAGAATTAGAATAGTAAATGTAAAGTGATTGATAATAATAGTTGTAATAGCTAATATTTGTTGACCAGGCATTATTCTAAGCTCTTTGGACCTTGCATTGGACCAGGCATTATTCTAAGCTCTTTAAATGAATTATCTCATATTGATTCTACAACATAGATTCCACTGTTATTTCTAGATGAGACAACTGAGACCCAAAGGAGTTTAAAAACTTTCCCAAGATCAATAAGCCAAGAAGTGGCTGAGCCAGGATTCAAAACTGGGCAGTCAAACCTGGGCAAATTTATTTGTCACATACTGATACATGGAAAACACTTAATAAATGGTAGTTATTTTATTGTTGTTGTTTGTTATCAATATTATCACCTTAAAGAGAGGAGAAAATCTTTTCTCTGCTTTCCTTCCAAATTTCTTTCAGAAGTTGAACCTTAGCATAATTTTAAGAAGAGCTGGATAATACATGATAATCCAATCTGTTGGATACTACTTGTTTCTACTTCCCAAAGAGAAACTGAAAGATGGTTAGGGATTCTTGCACTGCTGGGGTCCTACAATCACCCTGGTCCTCCCCATCCCCACTCTGCCCTCCAATATGCTTGATAAAATGGGGATCACATATGCGATCTATGACCCAGGACTGGCCAAAAATGTCTTCTCTGATTGTGCTCATAGAATAGTTTCTTTACGGCTTTCTCATGGATGGGACCAGAACATTGTTTGTGCCTAGCTCTATTTGTGGGTCTGCCTCAGACATTTCTGCCTCAGAAGACAATTTAGGAAAGAGAATTTCCCCAGTAGCATCCCAGAAAATAATTCTTTTAGTCTCTAGCATTTCAATTCCTTCCCTTAGGGCATCTTTTGAACCATGATCATCAAATGGTCTGATTTAACTGATACATTCATTCCCTTTGATGATGCTAAAAGCAAAACAAAACCCCTCATTACTGATTTTGATGTCCCTTTCTAGGAGTTCTATGAATTATGCTTTGGCCCACTGTATTTCTGCATTGGACTTGACACACTATGCCTTCTCTGCTCCCTTGTTTTCCTGAGGTGTCTTTTGCCCCCTGAGCATCTGGTTGTTTATTTCTGAACATTTGGTCTTTTTGATTCATCAAGGCTTAAAAAGTGACTTTTGCCTTCCAATAATGAGATTTTCATAGATCCTCGAATCATAAAATGTTAAAGCCAGAAGGACTTTAACAGATAACAGAGGTCATTCGATTCCTTTTATAGTAAGGAACCAAGACCCAGAGAAGCCAAGTATCAGATGCAAAGCTACACAGCCTACGATGGGGCTAGAACCAGACCCAATATTTCTGCTTCATTTATTTCTTATGAGTTAGATTATGATCCTTGGAAATAATAATATGAGAGGTTCACAAGTATTTTTTCCCACAGTTTGTGTTTTCACATCAGTGATTTTCCTAATACATTTCCGGGCAGCTCAGAGGAATAATAATTCCATGATTGCAAAAATGCCACCATAAGAAGACATGAATTACAGAGCTGGGACTGTGTCTCTTAATGATCATCTTTCTTTTCCAGTGGTACCTTGTACAGTGCACACAGCAAATTCTCAACGATGATGATGATGATGATGATGATGATGATGATGGTGGTGATGATGATGATGGTGGTGGTGGTGGTTAATGATGACCAGGTCTCATATTTCTCTGTTCTCAGTTCTTTTCTACCACTTTGTTCTCAATAGTCCCAGCTATTTCTGGGTTTCAAGCCTTCTGAAAGCCTGGCTCATTTAGCTTAGAGTTCTTCATGAGGGTGATAGGTGGGTATTTGGTAGCTGCCTTCCACCGTGATGCAGGTGATAACTTCAAATGGTTAGAGACCTACCCCTAAGCACAGACACACATTCTAAAACTTTTCTAAACTTCAGGAAGTGTGCTCCTAAAATAATACCAGCTACTGCATAAAAGCATTGTCTGGTCAGGTAGTTTGCAAAATACCAGATAAAACAAAATTAAACAGTTTAGGGTTGATTAGTTTTGTTTTTACTGGAATTCATTGGATCTTTAAAATACTAATGTGAATCCTGAATTTCTAAGGGAGGGTGGTGAAATATGTAGGATTTCCCCAAATATATTTGACCATCAAATCGTTTATTCCTTAAACATCCTTCTCATGGGACTAGTGTAACATGGAGTAAACTTTGGGAAATGTTAAATACCCTTTGAGTTTCAATTAGAGTATACAGCACTCCATTTGTTCTAAAACCATCTATTTCAAATGTTAAGATACCTCTCCCTAGGGTTTGTTTTCTTAGATACAATGACTTAGCCTGTACCTCTTCTTCTCATTATTTATTTTTTCAGGACCTAGATGCTGTTATTTCTCAGCCTAAATTTCTCCAGAAAAAGAAATCATAGGTTGTTTGACCGATGTGAGCTACTCAATGCCCATAATTATTTCAACTATCCTGTTCTAATGTACTTGGCTTTTAAGGTGTGGGGTCAAAAAGTTAACGAACGGTAACTGTACTAATGACAACTAGCATTTTTCAGTGTGTACGGTAGGGCCGGTATTGTGCTAACTGCTTTACATCCCACTTGCCACACCCTATAAAGAGAGATGTTTCTATTTCCATTTCACACAAAAGGACACTGAAATGACCTTAAGTAACTGCCCAAGAAGGTCCCATTTAAGGCTGGGAAGCTGGGATTTGAACCTGATTGTGTTCAACTCTTAAGGGTTACCCGGCACTGCTCTTTCACTATTAGTTCTATTTTTTTAATGTAACTACTGCCTCCCCAACCAGAATCCTTTCAGGGTAGTGGCCACATGAGCCAGACCTGAGTCCAATCTTCTGTGCTTCACACAGCACCTGTCATGCTGTAGCCAGTATTCCTTTGAAAACAAAGATACAATAACTCATCTAAGCCAGTCAGCTACTAAATGATGAGCCCGGATTGGAAACCATCTCCCACACCACACGCATTACGCTTCATGGATTTCTCACTAGGACCATGCTCCGTACACCAAGGGAGCACTCCCTCCCCTTCTAGCCACACTCACGAGGCTTTGAGCGTCCCAAACAAAGAATTTTGTCTTCTCCAACACATTCATTCTGCCCTCTCCCAGAGAGCTGTTCTAGACCTAGTGAACTAAATCTATCCATAATGGCTGGAACCCTGGTCAGTAAGCAAGAAATCACTTTTCTTGGTGTGTATGAATTTTGTTCGCAGTGTTTGGACGATTTTCTCAACCCAAGCACTTTGCTTTTGAAAGCTGTATCAG
This sequence comes from Rhinolophus sinicus, assembly GCF_057876585.1. Lineage (NCBI taxonomy): Eukaryota > Metazoa > Chordata > Mammalia > Chiroptera > Rhinolophidae > Rhinolophus > Rhinolophus sinicus. Next base: position 30,470,482 of record NC_142515.1, read on the forward strand.
ATGTGGAAATCTTTCAACCCAAAATGAAAACATGAAGACTTCCCATGGGGGTGCTGGGCGGGGTTTGTCGTGCGCCCCCCACCTGCAGGACTGCACCATTGGCCCCGCTCGGTCTTGGCACCCCGGGGTAGCTGTCGAAGAGCCCCACCTGAGCAACTGAAATCCTTGCGGGCTGTTGCATAGTGGATGGCTGGATACCACCCGGCAAAGGCTTTAGCAACAGTATCTCTCCCCGTGACTGTGGCCTCTGTGGTAGGCAGGCCCCGCAGCTGCCCGCAAATCCCCCGTGGGTTTCCTCCAAATTTCATCATGTCAGATTCGAATGGCACTGCTGAGAACCCCCGCAAGAAGGCCAGGACATCTCCGTACCCAGGCTCTAAAGTGGAGTGAAGCCAGGTCTCCCACGAGAAAGTGAGTTGGCTGGTTGCGTGGCCAGACTACAAGCCTGTCGAGTACACTGCCAGCTCTGTCTTGGCCCAGCTCACGTGGGCAGACACCCTGGTAGGTGAAAGAAACTTCTGTTCCTTAACAAAAAGGATGGATGTGTTGAGAGAAGGAGCCAGAATGATTTGTAGGAAGATGAAAATGGTAGACCTAGAAATCCTGCAGGTCGGGCAGAGCTGGTTGGCTGAGGGCTTTGGGGGGCGTTGGGGTCCCAATCATGCTGCAGATCTCATCTTAACCAGGTGGGAAAAGGAGAGTAAGGAAAATAAAATTATCCACCCTGTTTCCGGGAAAAGCATCCTGCAATTTGTAGCCATCAAAAGGAAGGGCTGTGGAGAATGGGCCATCCCAGGCAGGATGGTGGATCCAGGAGAGAAGATCAGTGTCACACAGAAGAGAGAATTTGGTGAGGAGCCCTTGAACTCCTTACAGAAATCCAGAGCAGAAATACAGGAATCGGAGAAACAATTGCACATACTATTCAGCCAGGAACACTTTGTTGTCTATTAATGCGATGCGGATGAGCCTCAGAACATGGATAATGGGTGGAGAGAGACAGAGGAAGGTGAAGTAATGGATTATTGTGGGGACAAAGCCCCAAAGAGCAGTTTCCAGGCTCTCGGCCTCATATGGAGGGGTGCTGGCTCGGGTAGTAGATGGCCGTCAGCTGTGGCTGGTTGGCCATCAGCTATAACCATTGAGCCGTTGGCCACTAATATAACTGCTGTGGCTACGGAGGAGAGTAGAGGAGCAGAGTCGAGGAGAGTGGAGGAGAGTCGTCGGTCGGTTGGCAGAAAAGCGGAGAGCAGGTCGCACCTCCTGTGAACCCAGCCTCCCGTGAGACCATAGTGGTATGACTTCCCTACCTATGGCTCCGTGGGTGTTCCTTTTGGGCCTGGCCACATCCTGTGTTCTTATGTGGGGAGCGGGACCAGAGACCCCGCCAGACGCCCCCCACGACAATCATCTTCCTCTGGAAGCTGGCGATGATGTCAAGAAAGCAAAATGGGTGGACATTAATGATAAAATCAAGCTTTATGCCAGCTACTCTCAACTTATTCAACTTGTGGCTAAGAAACGAGGTGCCCACTGGAGTGAGAAAATGTACCCTGACTTCCATGGATGGCAGCTTGGAGTCTCATGTGAGCCCAAGGCCCTCAAATGAACGTGGGTGGATAAGAAGCCAAGAGCCCAGAACTCTCACTGAACAGGACAGGGAGGGTCACTTCTTCTGGTGATTGTTTCTAAAACTATTCACAGTATGAAGGCTTTGCATCAGGGAATAATACCAAGTATGTCAAAAAATACAAGTGGGCACTTTGGTCAATGTTGCTCAAACAGTAGTTCGCCATAATCAGAAGTGTCTGGATGCTGATGGTAACCACTTTGAGCACCTCTTGTAATTGCAGAAGTCAAACGTGACTTATATTCATCTTGTGTTATCAGCATATATTGAACGATGCAATCTGAATACAGTTTTTTCCTTTCTTAAATGTGTATACATTTTTTGTCACCCTCTATATCAGACAAATATGGGGGAATCACAAACTTTTTGGCTTTCCAACTGGAAGAAGAGGAATATAGTCGCCTGTTGTATATGTTGTATACAAGACTTTAACCAAATTATGCAACTAATGCTCTTTGAAGAACTATGGATAAAGCAACGATAACTTCTTACCAACCACTACTTTTCAGCCAGCTTGCATTTGTCAGTTCTTTCTTATAATGTGTTAAATTATGAGCTAGTCTAATGTATAATCTGATTTTTTGGATAACATTTGTTTTTCAAATTTAGCTTTATGTGGTCTTGTATTTGTTGCTTTCAAGTATGGAAACTCTCTGATTATACTTGTTTTTAGAACCTTCAGTTTTATGGGAAAAGTTCCATCTCTATTTTAGTCTGTGAGAATCAAGTACTCATGAACCAGAAAGAAAAAATGCAGTGACAAAATGAGCTGAATATCCAGTCCTCTGGTTATCAGAACTGTTTCTGTCTGAACAGAATAGACTAAGCTAAAGACATATGTTGCATTTCAGAAGATGAGACCTTCATTTCAGAAGATCCTAAAAATGCGAAATCTGTCATGAGGAAGTCTTTATCAGGAGATGTATGTAATCTCAGCCTAATAAAAATACAATTCACACCTACCTTTTCTTCCTTAAACAGACACACACACACACACACACACACACACACACACACACACACACCACAGACACCGTAATCATTGCAAATCCCTGAAATAACGAAGGTTTAGGTTTAGTGTCTCAAATTTAACATATCCAAAACAGAATTCTTGATTTTTTTCCCCCAAGAAAACTGTTCTTGTATCTCTCTTCCCTGGTAATTGGCATCCAAATCCACCCAAGTTGCACAAGAAATTAAGGTATTAGCCTAGATTCCTTGCTTTCCCTCAACTCCTACATCCAATCTACCTACAAAATTCAGTCAACTTGACCTCCAACGAAACAGATCCAGAATCACTCACTGCTTTCCACCTCGACTGACCACCCTACTCAAACCACCATCCCTCCTTCTATAGACTATTGCCTCCTAGCAGGCCTCCTGCCTTCGATTCTTGTCTTCCTGGAGGTTATTTTCCACAAAAACATGACATGACATTTTCCACCCCTCTTAAAACCATCCAATGGTTCCCTTTTTTACATAGAATAGAACACAAACTCCTTACCCAGGCCTACCTATTCTGGATGATGCCTATGCTTTAGTCTGACCTGGTCACATTCCACCCTGAGCTAGTCTAGACTTTCTCTTCCCGGCATACTTCATATTTGCTTCTCCCCCAGGGTGTTTGCTTTACTTTTCCCCGTCTAGAATGTCCTTCCCTATCTTTACAAAGTCAGTCTGATCTCATTCAAATAACACTTCCTTGAAAAGATATTTTTTTGGCCACCAAATCTGAAATAGCCCACCCGATCCATTTCTACTCCTGTACCCTGTTTTATTTTCTATGTAGTATTTAGTACCATCTGAAATTATCCTGTATAATTTTGTCTACTTACAAGAGAGTCTAGGAATTTTTCTGTGTTGTTAACTGCTATACCCACAGTATCTAGAATAGTGTCTGGCATGTCAACAAATTATTTGCTGCTGTTAACAGTCTTCTATGTATTCTTCTCTCGTTTAAAAAAATTATAAATGTGATGACATTACACTTGGCCTAACTTTCTTATTTAAAAAATTTTATTTTGAAATAATTTTAGACTTAATAAAAATGTTGCAAAAATAGTACACAGAATTCCTGTATAATTCTTCACTCAGCTTCCACAAATGCTGAGAACTTAGCATTGAACTACTTATTCACGTAGTACAATTATTACAATTATTGAAACCTGAAAATTAACATTGATTTAATACTTTTTACTGTTAACTAGCTATAGAGCTCATTCAAAATTTACTCATCATCCCACTAATGTCCTTTCTCTGTTCTAGAATCCAAGGATTCCACCTTTCACTTAAGTGCCGTGTCTCCTTTATTTCCTCCAATCTGCGAAAGTTCCTCAAGTTTTTTTTTGTTTGTTTGTTTCATGACCTTGACACTTTTCAAAGTACTGGCCACTTTTTTACGAATGTCTGTATCATATTTATTTGCACATCCCCAGTGTCTGATCCAGAGTAGGTACTCAGTAAACGTCTGCCAAAAAGAACTGAAGAGACATGAGGTTTTCCATACTCAACTCTGCAGTTTACCTGCTAACATTTCTCAGGCTTCTTGCCTTAATCCAAAAGTATTTGTATTGGTGCAACTTCCTGCCACTTTCCACTCCTGGTCAAGGTTGGGCAATTGTTCACTTTGATGAATCATTCCAGTTACTCTCAGCACGCTGCTGAACATTGTTTTCTTTTTATCAGGGTCTTTATCAAATAGGGTGACAGACTGTTGAAAGTAAAATTATGGGGAATTACAAAGTGCAAGGGTGGCAAGGGTGACTTCATTACTTGCTTAAAGTTTGATCCACTGTATCCCTGTGTTCATCCCTTTTCCCTTCTGTCTAGTAATACCAGTAACAGGTACATTTAGTCAGTGCCAAGCACTGTGGATACATCATCCCTAATGCTTTCTTGTCAGGACCAAATGAAACATTTTAAGTCAACCTTTTATGAAGTCAAGAAAAAAATCTTCCTATGTCACTTCAAACTAGCAGCTTTGTGAGAGTAGAAGCTATACTTTCCTTCCTTTTCAACATGTTCTATAGCTGCTATATATTTAGAAAGATGCTGAATGAATATAAAAGTTAAACATTTTTTTCCTTTACAATTAAATAATTTAGAATGAAGTAAGGAGTCAATACTAATAAAAGCCATTTTATTCAGCTCCAATGAGTTTTGTAACGCTGAAGTTTGCATATGACAGTATACTTTCTAGGAGAGAAAAATTTTGCCTTTTGAGAGTTCTTGAAAGCTTTTGATAGTATACACTTTGAAAAGGGAAGAATGTCAAGGCTTTCCTCATGGTTATACGTTATGTGGGAAGATCAAATTTCAATGTACTAAGTTTTGCTCCTGGATTTGTCACTAACCAGCTATAGGAACTTGGGCAAGTTGCTTCACCTATCCAAATTTCCTTGTAGTTTATAATTCTATAAGTGTTAAATTGATATGTGTAATAATTTTATATGTATATTATTGGAGAGAGTGTATAGATTTACACATTTATAAATATTATACATTTATAAAAGGCAACTTTTTCAAAATAGGAATAAGGATTTACACATGGAAGAAACCTGAATCCTGCTATGACTGGAATTTCTTTAAGAATAGTTGAAGTTGGTGTATTAGTTATATATTTCTATTTAGCAACATTACCTCAATATATGGCCTAAAACAATACACATTTATTGTGTCAGTTTCTGTGGATCAGGAATCTGAGCACAGCTGAGATGCTTTAGGTTATCATAAGGCCACAATCAAGGTGTTAACTTAGGGCTGCTGTCTTATCTGAGGCTTGACTGTGGAAGGATCTGCCTCCATGCTTATGTAATTGTTGGCAGCATTCAATTCATTCCAGGCTGTTGCACTGAGGGCCTCAGTTTCTCGGCTGTAAATCAGAGGCTGACTTCAGTTGCTTGCTACTTGGCCCTCTTCATTGGCCAGCTCACAGCATGACAGCTTGCTTTCCCAAAGCCAAGAAGAGAGAGTTTCCTAGCATAATGGGTTACCGTGTTATGTAATGTAGTCATGTGCATGTATTCATGTACAGCCTGTCACCTTTGCTGTATTCCATTGGTTAGAAGCAAGTCGCAGGTCCCATCAATACTCAAGAGGAGGGGATCACATAAAGCATGAATACCAGGATGTTGGGATCATGGGGACCACCCTAGAGTCTATCTGCCACAATTGGAAATTTACAAAATGGATGTGAGTAGTAGAGTAGGGTGGAATTCTAGGAGCCACCCGACCTCCAAAACATGCCCACGTATAAACCTTGCAACAAGGAAAGCATCCTGCTTCTCTCTTAGTCTCCGTTTCAGAAAATGCTACTATCCGTAGCTCAGTCCTCAAACGTAGGCGATACCTTTGACTCTCTGTTCTCTCTAGCCAGCCCACCCTCCAATCTAAACCACAAAACCCATACTAAACATGACTTCTCTCTCTATTTCCACTGTTTCCCCACCATTCCCAGTTATCACTCCTTCCCCCAAACATCGTTTGACTGTACCTCTCAACTGGGCTTCTGGATTCCACTCTTGTCCTCCCTTATGACCCACTCTTCATACAGCAGCCAGAGTATCTTTTCTTAAAACAAAAATCATATCATGTTATTCTCCTGCTTAAAATCTTCCATTGACTTCCTACTGAATGCAAGTTCCAAACTCTCTTTATCTGACCTCTGCCCTTTTCTCTAACCTCATCTGTTTCATTACATTTCTCTTTATACACAACTAATTGTTTAATTGTTATAATGACATATATTTTAGATTTCATAATCTAAAACTAATTTAAAGTAAATAAAATTAGTATTATTAAATACTATAACAAAGAATACAATATCACTTGAACAGGGTAAAGTAAATTTTAATAAAGTTAAGCACTTGAGGCTAATTTTTTTTTGAATGAAAGAAACATTATTTAGCAATTATAGCTTTATGGCTACTGCATCCTGTATCAGACAATTTGGTCCAAAATGAGATACCCTAAATGAGATGAACGTTTGAAATAATATAAATTCCCAACTTAAACTACTAATATAGATTGAACCTAAGTAACAGAACAGGTTTATCTACAAAGTGGTGAGTTTGATTATTTCAGAGGGGGCAAGCAAAATGTGTTATATATGTGGCTTATTAGTTGAGCTTAATCAAAATTTAAAGTTATAAAATCATGTCCATAATGAAATCTAAAAGTAGGGTTACACACTTATACAAGTTAATTTTCTTACATTTCTAACTGATTAAAACCAGGAAAATTCACTTTCTAATTATCTGGAGCCAATGTATTCATTTATCATTTATCATAGATTATCCAAACCACCTAGGTATGTTCCCCCAGATGAGTTACAATGAGAGAGCACAGCCTTTAGAGAGAGAGTGACTAGAATTGAATCTGGATTCTACAGCTCAGTAGCTGACTGACTTTGTTCGGTATATTCAAACTTTCTGAGCCTCAGTTCCCTCATAAGTAAAAAGGGATACTCTCTCAGAGTTATTTCAAGGATGAAATGAGGCAACTTATTTATTGGCACATTGCAGATACTCAGTATATGTTATTTTCTCTTTTTTTTTCAATCACTGCTTGTCTAATCAATCCAAAGTACGATAAATTGGTCTGCTTTCCATTTCCATTCCCATTATGTTAAACCTGGGATCAACTTGGGCAGAAGAAAAAAAATGAAAAAAATATCATAAAGGCAGAATCACCAAGACTAATCTGACATAGAAGAAGAATGAGACAGAAGCCACGTAGGAGTCTAAGATTCCAGTTGGAAGTAATAACTTACATAGGAAAGCTGAAGGAATTTGTGTTTATTTGTGGATTAGTAAATCATGGAAAATAACAGGACACTTTTTGGTAAATGATATTATTTACTTATTGAATAATCTATGCTGCTGTTCTCTCCTCTGCATTTTAAATGTAATGAATATTAATTTGAAATAGAAAATCTGTGTGGTTGTCAGGGTACTTTAGAAAATTAATTGTCAAGTATTGAATTTAATGCAAACTCATTACTTACATTTTTCATCAGAAGTAGTTTTTTTTATCAGATGAGTATTCTTTCACTATCATTTCATTTCCAGAGTAGCAGGGCCTTTTGATTATTTTCAGATTACCTTTGGGAGAAAAGACATTGCAGTTACTTGCAATTTAATAAATTCTTTTATGGTTTCTCACTTTAGGATGCTGTTAGATTGTGTTGGCATGGTATAGGAAGAATCTTATATTTATAAGTTCTGCAAACTCTTGGTGGTTTTTAATGTTGTCATAGAGTCTAAAATATCACTGCATAATTTTTTATTGTGGAGAGGCACTGTTTCATTAACTTAGGCTGATTTGGTTAATAACCTACCAAAATAAACTCAATGAAAACTCTTTCATTTCCTTTTTTAACCCTGAAAGCAACAGCTTTTTCCTTGGTTTACCATGATGTGGAATAATAAAAAATATATATTGGTCTCTGCCCCTACTTCCTGGCATGAAACTACTAAAACCCTTGTGATTTCCTAAGTGATAAAAGCAGTAGGAGCATCTTTTGTTCTAATGACGTGACTTTAGGTGACTCCTGGATGGCTCTTGGATGGGGCTGGTCATCAGAAAAACCAAGCCATGATTAGAAGCTTGGAATTTTCAGCCCTGCCCTGTCCCCCATCCTTCAGAGAGGGGAAAGGAGCTGGAAATGGAGTTAAAAATTGATCATGGCTACGTGAGGAAGCCTCCATAAGATCCCAATAGTACAGGGTTCAGAGAGCTTCCAAGTGGGTGAACACATCCATATACTGGGAGGATGACACAAGCCAACTCCATAGAGACAGAAGATCTTGTGTTAAGGACCCTCCCAGACTTTGCTCTGTATATCTCTTCATCTGGCTATTCATCTGTATCTTTTATCATGTCTTTTAATATACTGCTAAACATAAGTAAGTGTTTCCCTGAGTTCTGTGAGACACTCTAGCAAATTAACCAAACCAAGGAGGGGGTCATGGGAGCCTCAGATTTCTAGCCTGTTGGTCAGAAGCACAGGTGATAACCTGGGCTTGTGGCTGATATCTAAAGTGTGTGAGTATGGGGGGGGGGGAGGGCAGTCTTGTGGGACTGAGCCCTTAACCTGTGGGATCTGAGTTATCTGCCCGTAGATATTATCAGAATTGAGTTAAATTGTAGGACACCCAGCTGGTGTCGGTGAAAACTACTTGCTGTCGAGAAAAACCTCCACACCTTTGGTGACCATAAACGAAGTGCTTTCTGTGAGTAGTAAAGGAAACTCACAGGGAAGAAACACAGTAGGGAAGAAGTGGGTTTTCCCTTACAAAGAAGGTAGACTGAGCTGAATTTTTCAATACACATGAACACTCCAATTTTCTCTTCCATTTGGGTTTATTGACAGGTACGGTGACCAACTGTCCCAGTTTGCTCAGGAGTGCCCTGGTTTTAGCACTGAAAATGCCATGTCCTTGGAAACTCCTCAGCCCTGGGCAAACCAGCACAGTTGGTCACTCTATCAGGTTTGTTAGGCAAAAATATTTGAGTACCTACTATATGTCAGACATTAGAGTTACAGTGATGAGCAAAACATACACTGTACCTGCCGTCATGAAACTTAGAAATAGGCAACTAGTTCATCCATAGCACATGGAAATTGAACTGAGATGAATAAGCAGACAGGGGTAGACTGGGCTTTGACTGTAGTGATTGTTGTTTTTTAAATTTTCATTTTTTAATTGGTTACTACTGTTATGCAGGAAGATCTTATTGATTTCTATATATTGATCTTGTATCCTGCCAACATGTTTAAATCTCTTAAACTTACAATGTATTTTAGATGCTCTTGGATTTTTCTGTATTATACAATCATATTATTTGTGAATGACATTATTTTTTTTTTATTTTGGCCTTTCTAATTGTTTTACATATTATTTTTCTTATGTTATCGTACTGACTAGGACTTCCAGAAGTTAATGAATAGAAATCGTCATGGTGGATGTCCCAATCTTGTTCCTCACTTTAAAGGGAAAATTCTACATGTTAACATAACTATGATATTAGATGTGTTTTTCTATTTAAGATAACCATTATCAGGCTAAAGTTTGCTTCTGTTCCTGTTTGCTAAACACTTTATTAGAAATTCCCGTTGAATTTTATTGAATATTTTTTCTTCATCTACTAAGACAATTAGAAACATTTTCCCTTTATTCTGTTAATAGAAAAATCTGTGTGACACATTTCACGTGTTCTTGGGATAACCCAAGTTTTCCATGATATTGTGTGTGTGTGAAAATAGACAAAACACCAAATCTGAAATGATAACTATCTCTCAGAAGTGAGATGAGTGGGAGGATATGATGGGGACCTTTTTTACTTAATATATATCTTGTGTACACTTTCAGTTTTTGAAAAAGGATATGTATCACTTTGATAATTGAGAAGTCTTGCTAGAAAAGTACCAGCAAGAAGATTGAGGATCAGGGTGGGGTCCTGATCTGAGTGCCCACCTCGGAAATGCTGGGATAGTCATGCAGTCTGTCAGGACTCCTGTTTACATGGGGGACTCTATTCCTGGGATAAATGGTGAAGGAACGTTGAGGCTGATAGTCAGATTCTAGGATACTTGGGTCATATAGCTCAACAGAGAGGAGACAGAGAATTGTCCAACCTCTGGGATCAGTATGCCTCCAGGAAGGCGGAGCAGTTACTGTGAGGAGAAAGAATATATTTGTAAGTGCTCAATACACGGAGGGTGCTGACTCTTAAGTTGTTTCTCCCACTTCCATGCCTACTCTGCAGAGCTTTTACCGTGTCCCTCTCCTGAGCGGCTAAGCAAAAGAGACAGGCCATCTTGAGAACTTAAAAATAACTGTAATTGACCACTCTCTCAGACCTCAAAGACTGGGTAAACATATTGTCTCAACTTCTAGAACTTCTTCAATGATGTCCGTGAGGGCAGTAGAGCCCATTGCCAAAGGCACTAGAAGGCATGTGCACAGCATTAGGATGCAGTGGGGTTCCAGGCATGCATTAGAAGAAGCAGTGCAGAGTGACAACAGTCAAAGAACCTGCCAGAAGGGCACACACTGGGCAGTACAGGGTGTCAAATATGACCTCTTGAGATGGAGGGTCACAAATGCCCTTGTACTTGTTACCCAAGCCTCATGATGCCAAGACTGGTACAGCTCAGGGAAACAAGGGTTACACAAAAAGGGGGAGGAGAACCTGAAGGCACAGTCACCTTTAATAATGCTGTTATGGCAACAGGAGTTCCTGCTACCCCCTCTTGTGCTCCCAAGAATTGGAGTTGCTCAAGTCAGCCTGGGTCTCCCCCACTAGTCTGGACCCCTGGGAGGTCAGAGACCATAGTGTGTCTAGTATTTTAATATTGTCTTTCTTATTTGTATCCTCATAGCACTTATTCCAGTGTGTTCAACACATGTTTATTGAATTGAATGATGAGCCTGGGCTGACAATTTGTAATAAGGAGGGAAGCTATAAAATTGGACCAAATGATAACAGCCAGGGAAATAACACCCGAAGAAAGATTTATACAAATTGTAGCAGCTCTTCTTGAGTCAGGGCCAAATACAGAAATAAGGAGTTTGCAATAATACAAATCATTTCTTTAAAAAGTTAGTCTTTAAATACATGCACAAAGAAAGAAATATATTTTGTCCCGAGTGGTGATCAGGAATAGCTGTGGACTGTTACATAACAGTGACGACGTGATTGAATTCAGAATCTAGAGGGGGAGGAAAAGCAAGAAAAATCCATCGAGATGCTTCATTTTCAAAAGGAACTAAGACTACATTGTTGGAGTAAAAGAAACACCTGTAGTTCATTTAAAAAAATAATGCAAAAACTTTAAAAACACCTTCTTGAGAAATGAATGTCACCAATTTTACAAATTAGATGTTGGAGAAAGAATCATATGTTGTTCACTGGAGCAGCAAACAAAATCACTGGAGGTAAAAGGGTTTCAGGGGAGAAAGGAAACAGTCTACAAATAACAGAAACAGAAAAGCTTATAACTTCTGTCAGATCAAATCTGTATCAGAAGTTAGGCAGAAATTCAAGGATCACAGAACAGGGAATGCCGTTTTAACAGGAACCATCTCAGAGCTCCACCAGGACTCTATGGAATAAGTCACTTGAACTGCACGATCAAGGAATACTGAATCAAACATAAACTATGTGGGTGGAAATTGTTCTGTAAGTCGAAATCATGCCCCCCAAAATACCCTAGGAATCCTTGAAAGATTACATTTATCTATAGAGAAGGGAACGTCTGTGGTGGGTATTGACTATTATCAGCCTTTCACTAGATTGCTCCCCACAGACAATCCTAATGTTGAGATTTTGTGAAACTGAGGGCGATGTTTAGTCAAGGGAAGATGGTTGTCTTTGAGACAGAAACCAAATAAAGCTAAATGGGTGCCTTTTTAGGGGTAACAAGTACAGAGGGAGAACTACTCAGCATCTTTATGAATGACCTGGAAAGGCAAAACCTCCAAATATTCAGATAACACGAAGTTCCTCTGAGAAAGGAAATACGGGATGTTTTCAACCATGCCGTGTGAGCCCCCATAAACACCAGCAGGAGTCTTAGTGTAGGCGAGGGGCAGATAAGACACAGGGATAAAAAGTGATCCAGTTTATACTTAAAAGATGTTGGGCTTATACTACAAAGAGGTTGCTCCCTGCTTGTAAGTTATGATCAACAAAGAAGACCTACAAGTTGAGATAGTCTAGCCCTTTCTTTGGTCCCAGGACCAAAACATCAAAATTTATTGAGGACTCCAAAGTGCCTTTCACTAGTTCATTTTAAAATTACAAGAAACTCATTACATGTCAATATAAATAAATTAATTTTAATTAACTATATTTTCCAAATTTAAAAATGAGTGAGAAGAATGGAAATGTTTTTATATTTTTGCAAATCTCTTGATGGCATGACAGGAGAAAAAAGTGGATGATTGTATTTTCCTCTGCATTTAAGCTTTTGCAGTGCTTTTTTGATTGAAGTATATGAAGAAAATCTGACCTCACCCTGATATATAGTTGGAAAAGGAATGTATTTTCATAGCCTTTTTTAGATAAATTTAAATATTCTTTCTTTGATACTACACTAAAACTCACCAAGTGGAGGCTTTTTAGAGGTTAGTTGCAATGTGGAATCTGAAACCATATCAATTATCTTTTCATGTTCTGTCACATTAAAATCCGTTGGTTTACCTTGCACTTTGAATTTTTTTTTTCATTTATTAAAACCGCTGTGTAATTTATGTAACAGTGAATTATGCATTTGGAAATTATTGACTGAGTTCTTCCAAATGTTGATGTTTCATTCTACAATATTAAAAAAGTGCATTTGTTAATGTCACTATATATCTCATCAGAAAAGTTTTTAGACTCCTAGAAGCTGTCCAATTCACAGTGAAGGATAACACATTCCCCCAAATTCTAATTTTTGCTTGAAAAATTCAGATTTTATCATTGGCAACAAATACTATCGGTTTTATTTCTTTGCAGTGACATGCTCACTTCATTCATTTTGGAGAAAATATCTGCCAAACACCATAGCCATATTCTGTCAGGCATTCTTTCAAGTAAAGCTGGTGTTCCACGAAAAAAGCAACGAGTATAGCTCATAATTCAATTACATGAGTTTTCTTCCTCAAGACAACTTTCATACTTATAAGGCAGCACAAGTTACTTAAGTAGTTCTCGTTTGGTTACACAGGATATTAAAAAGATGTGTTCTCAAGAATTAAAAGTTAATAAAATTAATATTCTTTACTGCTTTATCAAGGACATTCTTAAGCAAAATTCTCTTAAAAAAAACCCCAAAAAAACTGTGAGAGCACAGTGCTGAAGAATACAATGACCACTAGAGCTAAGGTGCCAGCAGTTTCACACACTATTACTTTTGTACCATCAATGCTAATCCAGCACAGTAACAAATACAAATAATTTCCCAGTATTGTTATGAAAACAGTTTTTACTTTGCTGACCCTCTGAGAAGGTCTCAGGGAACCAGGGCTTGTGGACCACACTTTAAGAACCACATTTTTAGGCTGTTCCCTGAATATGTTGCCTTGTCTTAGACAGCCAAAACAATGCTCTGTCTGGTGTTGAAATTATTGACTGAGTTCTGTGGATGCTGAAAATTACATACAATGTATTTTGTTAAAAATTTAAATATCTACTTCTCTAAAAACATGACTCTTCTGTAGTGGAAATACCTTTCTTTGCACATAAGAAAGATTATTTGGAGATTAGTAACTATAATTATTCAGGATTGGAGGAACGACCTGTAACAGAAGGCTGAAGTAATTATGCTCTTATTTTGGAAAGAGAAGGGTTTTGTCTAAAGGTTAATGTCAGGATTTCATTTGATTGGTATTTATCAAGCAGACGTAGAGTCCTAAGTGTCATAGAAAGAGGTATACAACCTGCATGTATCCTGCTCTTATAAGAATTAGATACAGTAGGCAAGGCAGGATACCTAACTGTAATAAGGAAAATGAGAATTCAAGAACTAAATGAGATACAAGATAACAACATCAGAATTGCCACAAGGCAACATGTGATCCAAAGCTAAATGAACTGTGCAAATGGTCAAGGCTCTGCAGCCTTGGGTGTTTCTCACCAGTCCTAGACCCATGATGTATCTCACTGTCGACCACCAAGAGCCTAGCCCCACCCCACTCTCCCAGTCCTGCCGCCAGTGAGCTCTCAGTCCAGCAGGATAAAAGGAGCTTTTTCCAGGCGGGGGTGGCAGGGTAATGTACGAAGCTCTTAACTAGAGTTTATTGCCGCTGTTTTCCTTGGTGTTCCTGGCCTCTAGGGTGTTTGCAAGGCTGGGCTTCGGACGCTGCTTGAGGTGACACTCTTTTCCTCTCTTTTGTGAAAGCCTGAACATTTAAATTGACAGGGTTATGTCAAGCGGCGTGGTGCTGCTATGAACTGAATGCTTGTGTCTCTCCCAGATTTATATATAAAAACCACACCTTCAATGTGATAGTATTTGAAGGTGGGGTTTGGGGCAGTGATTCGATCACGAGGGTGGAGCCCTCAGGAATGGGATTAGTGCCCTTATAAAAGATCTGTTCCCTTCGTAGATCTGTTCTCCCATGGAAGGATACAGCAAAAAGATGGCCATCTATGAACCAGAAACCAGGCCCTCCCCAGACTCTGATCTGCTGGTGCCTTGATCTCTCAGCCTCTAGAACTGTAAGAAATTAATGTGTTGTAAGCCATCCAGCCTATGTATCTGTTACAGCGGTCCAAATGGACTAAGACAAGTGGTGAAGGAAGAAGCCAAAGCAGGTGAAAGGAAGTGACTGCTGAAGATGGGGATGGGGCTTAAGTTGGTGAGGAAGAGACAGGGAGATGGTGAGACCCCAGGGGAGCTGGCTGTGGGGGCTCCTCTGGAGGCTTCCTGGTGCTTTAAATCAACTAACATTTATGTAGCTATTACTATGTGCCAGGCACTGTGTAGAGAGAGCCCTAGCAATGAGGGTATAGCTCCTGCCCTAAGGACCTTCTCAAACTATTTCTAAATTCTATTATTTAACTTTCTCACTACACATGTCCTTTTTAAAAATTACTCTATCTAGCTAGAAAGCTTCCTTTTTAATACTCTATTACTCCACAGTGCGTATCCCATGTTGTCCACCTAGACGGCAATCCCCATATTGCTTTTTTTCATTATTTATTATTTTATAAAACAATACTGTATGGGAGAAAAAATAATTTTCTCTCTACCCTTCTGAGTTCTTAGCTGACACACCTGTAATAAAGGACATAGTCACAAGAAAAAAAATACAGAAGTTTATTAACATGCATACCTTGGATATACATGAGAGATACTTAGAGAAAAATGACTAACTCCCTGGGGTGGCTTAGAATTCAGGCTTAAATACCATCTTAATAGGGAAAGAGGAGGAGCAATATATGTAACTTAGGGGAGAGTAAATTATTTTTAGGAAAGGTAAATGGGCCCTTAGAGGAATAGATAGCAGGCATGATAATTTGTGACAAAATTTGTCTGGGTGTGGTGTCTACTTCTAGTTTCCTCCCCTGTGATAAGAGTCAATTGTCTCTGGTCAATGAAACTCCTGGGGAGAAGATTTATGACAATTGAGTTTCTTTTGGAGGATCTGTCCTTAGGCAGATAAGTGGAGTTCAAAGGAAGCCTCTCCCTCCATTTGCTCTTTTTCAAGTGACTACCTACAGCTCAAAATCAATACAAGTATGACAATCAAGTTCCCGAACTTGTTGCAATGCTGTTGCTAACCTTTTTTTGATACCAGAGGGATTATCATTATGAATTTGTACCAACTGAACAGTTAACCAAGTTTACTATTTGCAAGAGCTGAAAAAGCTGCTTGAAAAAGTTAGATGACCTAAACTTTTCACCAACAATTCATGGCTCTTGCATCACGACAATGCACCAGCTCACATGGCACTGTCTGTGAGAGTTTTTAGCCAGTAAACAAATAACTGTATTGGAACACCCTCCCTACTCACCTGATTTGGCCCCCAGTGACTTTTTTCTTTACCTGAAGATAAAGGAAATATTGAAAGAAAGACATTTTGATGACATTCAGGACATCAAGGGTAATATAACGACAGCTCTGATGGCCATTCCAGAAAAAGAGTTCCAAAATTGCTTTGAAAGGTGGACTAGGTACTAGCATCTGTGCATAGCTTCCCAAGGGGAGTACTTCGAAGGTGACCATAGTAATATTCAGCACTGAGGTATGTAGCACTTTTTCTAGGATAAGTTTGAGAACTTAGTTGTCTGACCTCGTATACCAAAGTGGCATATTTAGGGGTGCTGTGTTCTGAACTCCTACAGTCATATTTTGAGGTTTCAAATTCTGCTACCCTTCAACAGTGTTTTTTTTTTTAAATCTTAAAAAAAAACCTGTTTATTATTATAAAAGAAATACATGTTTATTGCAGAAAACCTACAAAAACATAGAAAGACATAAAGAAGGAAACAAAGATAAATGCTAATCACCACACAAAGGCAATAGCCATTTGAATTTGGTGTTCATCCGTGTAGCGGTTTCTTTCTGTGTGTATATTTGTGTGGGCATACACAAAAATGTATAGCTGTGTTTGTGTTATATATTTACAGTTTGATTAAAAAATAATTCAACATATTAATTACATTTATTATGCTGTACAACTTGTCCTGTAGACATATGTCAAAAATGTCACATTTGAACCACTTTTCTTCATAGCCTTAAAGAAATAAAGGAACAAATCCTGACTGTCACTTTGACCATGGTGATATGCTAGGATGAGTTAGACTGTAGAATTAATGGGTGCAGTGTGGCATGAGGGGCCCATATTAAACATTCGTAGGAGTAGAGAAATAACTTTAAGAGTTTCTCCATAAATAGGTTTTGATTATGTGTTCATACACAACTAAGTTACTGAATAGTTGATTTTTTGCAAGTATCCATTTATTTTTGAATAATTTTGTATTTTAAAAATTAAGCTCCATCATATGCACAGTTTATATCCTGCTCTTTTCACTTGCCATTATATTGTGACTGTTTTCTTGTGTCATTAAATATTGTATGAGAAGTATTGTCTCCCTGTCCCTGAAAGTGACAGACCTAATTACTACATGACACTGCTCACCTCTCAACCCTTTTAGTCATAGCTGATTGGACCAGACGTAGGCATCTGGCACAAAGGGGAAAAGCCATAGGTCCAACTATAGCAATGAATTAGCCTATATCAAGAATTTCATCTGAGGGACACAAGCTGTGATGCACATCTTGTTCATAAAATTTTTGTGTATATGTATGATTATTTCTTTAGGGCACACTCCTAGAAGGTCAACTACCTAGTCAAAAGAATTCGTAACATTAAATATCTTGATAGATAATTGCCACGTTACTTCCCAGGAAAGCTTTATGTACATCTTCATGCATTGTAAAATGCAATTCTGAAGTCCCCTTTGCAATTTGCATTAAGATAGTAGTGATAATTTATTTTAGTGGTCACCATTAACATGTCCCTATAAAAAGGTGGTAATGAAAGTCCACACAAGGGACTTAGGCAGGCTTATGTGTTTTCCTGTATTGATCTATGTACATTTTTTAAAAAAACTTTAGTGGAGCCCAAGTTGCTTGAAAGTTCAGCTTCAAGTAGTTGTCATGGGATCTAGGTTAGGGAGGGAATCTGTAGCACTAGAAAGAAAGAAGTGGAGTGTAAGATGCCCTAGTAAGGAGGCAGATGGGTTTTGAGGGATATATTGGGAGAGTAAGGAGTCAGTGGCCATCAGCTTTCCATAAGTTTACTCTTCGCCTCTCTCTACCAGAGTTGGAAATACCACAGGGCAGACTGTTTCCCTTGCAACATTTAGCACAGTGGGGACACTTAGAACAGACTTGTTTCATTTTGTAACTGAGAAGAAATGGTGAGATATTCAAGACAGAAGAGTATTCTTACGGTGACACTGTCTCAGGCCCTAGCAGCCTTGCTCATGGCTACTGTGGAATGGAGGCAAAGGTGTTCTGAATGCTGGAACAGAGATCTGCGAACTACAAACCACAGACTGCAAGTGAAGAATCGGTTCTGTATTTTAAATAGTTAAAAAAAAATGAAAGAAGGATATTATATGATATATGAAAGTTTTATACGATTCAAATTTTAGTGTCCATAAATAAAGTAATTGGGCAGAGACCGTATGGCCCATGAAACCTAAAATATTTGCTATCCTACCCTTGATAGAAAAAGTTTGCCTACCCCATGAAAGAACAATAGCTTCCATTCCTTGTTCACTTACTGTATACCAAGTCCTATAGATATGATTTTACATGTACTTCCTCACTTAATTTTCATAACTCCTGCTATTGTTAAAAGATAAATGGAGGAATACTTTGAAATTTTGAGTTTATTTGAGCAAAAACTATTCAAATGGGTTAACATCCAATCTTGTAGATAGAAAGGAACCTCAAGGAGATATACAAAATGAAAGACTTATAGGCAGAAGGGAAAGGGAATAAGGAAGTTATATTGGGCAAAAATGTGGCTTGGTTATTGCAAGGTAACACTCCTTTAGGGGATGACAGGGGTCTATCAGGCAGATTTCCTAACTCATGCTGACCAGGTAACTCGAGACTGACTGGTTTAAGATTCTATTTCCAGGAGAGCTGAAACTATAATTAAGTCTTGGTTTGGTGGGTCTTAGCATAAGTGACTCCATTTTGGGACTGTTGTCTTGTTTTTAACACTATAAGATAATGGATATATCATTTACCCACATTTTATATCTAGGAAAACTGAGGTTTTAAGAAGTTAAGTTTTCCATACCTGGTAAATAGTGGAACGGAGTTTCAAAGCAGATATCTGACTAGCTGATCCGGAAGTTTAATTGTGTGATCTGAAGAGTGGTCAACGGACATCTTTCTACAATTGTTCTTTAGGTTATCCTGTCTTCTCTGATCATTGTATCATGCTAAACCTGCAGCGGGTGTGAGGCAGGAAAAAACATGGAAAGCGCTTGGTATAGCCCCTGTCCCTGAGCAGGCATTCAATAAATGTTAGCTAATATTATTATGAAAATATAATGTAATGATTAATAATGAAATATCCAAATGATTTATTTTGTTCCATACCTGATAAGCTATAATTATTAGGTCAATTATTGCTACTATTGATAAGCTATATCAGTATATTACTGATAAGCTATATCAATTACTGATAAGCTATAATTATTAGCTATAATTATTCTTAGGTCAAATTCTCATTGCCTGTTTCATGCACACATGCCACACTGAAACACAGAAATAAATACACAGAGGGTGCCAAAAATATATATACACATTAAAAAAAAGAAAAAAGTATTAAAATTGTAATACTCAATATATACAGATAACAAAAGATGAATACAAGTCATGTGTATACATATTTTTGGCACCCCCGGTATATGCATACCTGTATCTTTAAGGGTTCTATTTCAATGGCTTTATCTTGAGATAAAGCTTTTCCCAGCATATCCACCTCCCAAACTGCAGAGTGGTATTTTCCTCTCTCTCCTTTCAGAGTATCTGTTCCTTTTGATTTCTATTGTGGCTCTAATTTCTTCCAGCTGTTGATGCAACTCCTTCCTGCTCCCTGCCCTCCACCACTTCTCTGATTGATCTCATTTCTAATCTCTCTGTAAAACTCAAAAGGATTTCTGTCCCAGGGAATAGGAAGGCTTTCAGCATCAGGAGGTGTGACATGTCCATGCTGCTAAGTGGAACAATATAACACCACTACATTTTTGACATTTAGATGCCTTTTATGAGGCATCTCTAGCTTTGTGAACTCTGTTTTTTTGTTAATCAGAAATTCTTAAAGGTGGAAGAGAGTTTATAAATCATTTAAGTCAACCTTGTGACTATTGTTACAATCTCTTCTAGTACACCCTTGACAGATGGGTACCCAGGTACATTTGGACATTTTCAGTGCCTAGGGGCTAACCATCTTTCAAGGTCATCTATTCCCTTGTGAAAACCCTGATTGTTAAAAGGTTTTCTTTATGCTGAACTGAATTTGCTACTCTGTTACATGTATCCAGCAGTGTCAGGAGTCAAGTAAAAGAAGTAACTCCTTCTTCCATGGGATAGTCATTTACAGACAGTCACCATGTTTTCTAAGCCCTCCCTTCTACCTTTCTACAATGAATGTTGGTTTCCAGTCCCCAATGCAGTCCAGATGGCTGTCCTTGGAAGGCGCTAATTGAGTTGTCATAATCTTTTAAATCACCTAGAGCAGCACTGGACAAAAGACAATTGATATGGTCTGCCCAGCACCAAATATGGTGGATTTGCTCTGTTAGCGTGGTCTTGCAGGTCGGGATGAAAAGTAAGGCAAAACCTAGAGAGATATACAGAATCAATCGTATATCTCATTACTAGTAGCAAGACTTGTGTTTTCCAAAAGCATCATAAATACATGAAGAAATATGAGGGCTTTTAGAGTTAGAAGAAAAAAACTACTTTTTTCTCTTGAGAACCAAAGAAATGCAAAATCCAGTTAAATGGCCAATTGGGGAAGACATTACAGACATCTGTGAGAAGACTAAAACCTAGGTATGTATAAAACTTGAGTCCAGGGAAATGGGTTACTTGTCTTCCTTTCTTCCCTTTTTTCTACCCCATAAACACTTTGAAGTTATGAAGTCATTTCCATAAAAACTAATTTGGTTTATTCTATCAATCTTTCCAAAGAAGAAAAAGCAGATAGCACCCCCACCTCCCATGAAATCTCTGGTCATTTTGTAAAGCAATTCCCCACATTATTGGAGAAGGTAATCCCCAAAATTGTGCAATGTAATAAAACAATTAACTTAAGGGTTAAACCCATTCCAACCTTGAAAAGATTTAGAATTGTATAACATGTTTTCAGAAAATGAAACCCAGGATATTAATATTTTTATATCAAGAAATTGACACATATTTAGTATTTTGTGGATTTGAAACAGTAATTAGAAATTTTTTGAGGGGCAGCCTTATTACTCTAATTTAAAATGTGTAATTGAGCATATGACTTAGACTTAGGACTTTAAGTGAAACTCTTACTAAGTGTATATACAACATTGGAACATTTGAGAGAATTTGAGTCATCATGTTTATAAATACAATTTATTGTTTTTATAACAATCACTTAAGTACTTGAGAAGTGTTGTCTTCTACTATGTCAGATATTAAAGATATTTTTAAAAATATAATGGACTATATTAAATTTATAAACATAGCTTCAATGTTTTAAGGTCTTCAAGTTTATAATTAGGGCCAAGTGTTATTAAAAGCCCTTTAAAAATAATTGGTAATTTTACTAGAGTTGAATGATAGATAGGTTTTGTAAGTTTAACTTAAAAGCTTAAGAACTAGATTTTAAAAATGTCTATGGTAAAGTTTTGTATATTAAAATTTAAAACCAAAATCAACCGCCTAATAGTCTTTTCAGAAGTCACTTCCAGGGCAACAAAAAAACTTCACACTGAGCAATGATCTCCACGGTCTTGCCATAGCCACCTAGGCTGGGTTAGGAATTTCATCCCAGGCTGAAAAGTTCTTCTTTATGTTGAAGTTACAGTCAGTCAATTGGTCACTAATTTCCCTCTTTGTGGATTTTTCACATGAACTACTGTCAGTTTAGGGTTACCTACTCCTGAGCTTGTAGAGTTGACATTTTTGGCATAAACACAAGACTTTGCATTTATGGTTCTCACTTAGCATCTTGTTGGCTTGGGACCATTATCCCTTTTTCATTAAGATTCAATGTCGGCAGACTGAGCTCTTTTCCTCTCTCACCCACCTATACTAACTCTGGCCATGGGAAAAATGCTCAGCCCCTCTACATTTACCTCCTTGAAAGGATAGTCAGTTCCTTAGACCTTACCCCTTACTGCTTACTCCTTTTCTGACTTCCTCTAGCAAGTATAGTCCACCAATCACTGTGCCCCTTAATTGCACAATAGTGTGCAATGACTTCACTTTCCCTTTCAAGCTGTTAGCTCCTGGAGGGCAAGGGCTTTGATTTACTTGTTCTTCAACAGCTAGCACAGGGCTAGTGGGTGATCAACAGGCATTTGTTGAGGGAAAGAATTTCCTTAGAAGCATCATTACACACAGTTTACATTACCACCTGTGTGCAGATACCTCCTCAACCATGCAGCTATGACTGACTTCTCAAACTCTTGATAAGGCATCTCTCTAGTTATAGTAGTAGTAGTTAATATTTATTAAACACCTCATGCATGTTCCAGACACTACACTAAGTGCTTGGCTTGCGCGTACTCATTTCCACTTCACAACATGTCTGTGAGAGAGGTACTATTATTATTTCCATTTAGTTAAGGAATGGATAACATGCCCAAGGTCACACAGGTAGTAAGTGACAGAACACACTGGAATCTGACTGGGGATCAACTGGCTTCAGAATCTGCACTTCACAGGATGCCCAGATAGCAGCTTAAATATGTTGACCTTAAACAAATAGCCAGACATTTCTCCAGCAAATCAGTTTATTCCGAAACAACAAAGAATGGCAAATTGGGACATGCAGTCTGATGGAGAGCCACATGCAAGTCCTGAGAAACTAAAGAGAGGAAACTCTTTAATAGAGGAGATGTTGGGATCGCTATTATAAACGAAGAGCTCTTCCTGCTGGGCTCCACGATTGACAAAGGGCATGATGGCTCCTCCTCTTGCCTCCCAGCTTAATTTTAAATGAGGCTTCTGTTTATTAATTTTTACAAATGCAAATTATATGGAACCTTGTCACTGGAAAAGACTTCAAGTATCCTCTAGTCCCCATCATCTTCAGTCTGGAGCATTTGTATTTCAAGGGCAATTGAGAAGATTTTTCAAGGGGTACTTAAGTATGGTTATTTGAAGATAATCTATTTTCACATCCTTATCGTCGATACTATTATTATTAAACTTGATTCTTTTATTAATTTTGATCTGCCTGAGAAGTGGCTCATTTTCCCAGTTTACAGAAAGAAGACATGGTCCTTGTTTACCTAAAACCTTACTTTGGTGGCTTGCTTCAAGGTGTAAAATCTCTAGGGCACCAAGCCAAAGAAAACCCTAATTAGTGAGGGCACCACGAAACCCAGGACAGGCAATCTCTTGGGGAGCATTTCTATGTAAGCATTTCTGGCTAATTGCCTAAAAAGTTAGCAATGTAAGAGGCTTATCTACAATCTCAAACTAGTTAATGATAGAGTTGAGAGAGAAGCTAGGTCTCAAATCCTGGAAGTAAACTTCAGACTAGGGATTTATAAGGAAAGGATTAGTTTTGACAGGAAAAAGGAGAGAGGAAACTTCAGCTGGAAGAGTGGTACAGGGGAAGTTGTTAGGCAGAAATGAGTAAGCCTTATGTTAGAGACCTATAGATTTGCTATTGTAGATCTGATCTTGGGAAGAGTGAGAAAATGGATTAGTTCAGGGACAGTGAAGGGACTTGGAACCTACCCTTCAAGAGACATAAAGCTGCAGTAAATTCCTAAACAGAAGCATCCAAATGCTTTAGCAGGAGAACCGGGTGGGATAGAGATCTTAAAGGCAGATGTTCAAGGGGCTATTCCAATAATTTAGGGGTGATCTAAAAGTTTCTTGACTTGATAGTGGCTACAGAACTGGAAAAGAAAGACGTCTGAATGAAGGTGCGGAGAAAAAAATCAACAGGACTTTGGAGTAAGAACAGAAGAAAGAACAAATATGGCAGCTGAGTTCTGAGCTTGGAGACTGAAGAGCATGGTGCCACTGTGCTCTCTTTGATAAGGAACTGGTGGAGGGGCAAGAGTATTCATTCATGTATCCATTTATTCAATCATTCACTTTTAAATCCATTTGACAAGTATTTACTGGGCAAACACTATGTGCTACTCACTGTATTAGGTGGTGAATAAAGCAGATTTTGTTTGCCATCTTCATGGAGCTCGGTCCAGGAATAGAGAAAGATAATAAGTAACACAAACAGACAAGTTGCAACTAAGCACTCTCAAGGGAAAAACAGTGAGAAGTGACAGAGAATAAAAAGGGGAGGGGCTTCTACTTAGAACAAGTTGTGAGGAGACACCTTTCATTTAGGTGATATGTGAGACTGAAGGATGAGCTTAATTTCTTATTTTCTGTTCTAAGAAGAAAAAAGAGGGAGATCATATTTGTTGAGTACTGAAGAATACCAGAAGATTTATACCATATTACTAATTCCCATTTTACAGAAGAGGAAAACTGAGGTTCAGGAGACTAAACAACCTGACTAAAGTCACACAGGATTCAACACCATGAGCTCAAATCCTGTGTTCATGTTGATCCTTTGTGAGTACTCCTAAGGAGAATGAATCATCAAAGAAAACAATCTTCTGCAAAAAACTTGGAATTGATACTGCAAGGACTATAGCAAGCATTATATAGAAATAGGGCATGTAGCTATTTTCAGATGAATTCAGGTGCCTGTACTGAACAAATGCTAGACACTGAAGGAGACCGGGGTAGTAATTTCTGACAGAGTCACTGTCAGATACCTCTGAGAAGGCATGGGGAACATATTAGAGATGAGTAAAATAAAATAGAGGTGGGGCAGTAGCTCATGGAAATAATATATTCCTACAGAATTGATGTTGAGCTCCTAGCAACATTCTGGGCAAGCACATCAGCAGAGAGGTTAAGAACCCAAGCTCTAGCATCAGACAGACTTTAAAGGAACAAATCTCAGTTCATCCACTTTCTCGCTGTGAGCATATCACTTAACCTCTTTGAGCCTCACGCTCGTCATCTGCAAAAAGGGGTTGATAATGACCCCTTCCTAGGGCTGTGAGGATGATGTAATGTACTCATGTATGTAAAGCATTCAGTACAGTGCACAGTAGATGGAAAACATTCAATAAGCTATAAATAGCATAGTTACAATTCCTCAAATATATGAATAACCAGATGAATGAGGAGCGCTCGGAAAAGGAAACGATGATAGTCAGTCATTCATTCTACAAATATCGATTGAGTGCCTACGAGGGATCTTTCCTGGGGAGAAAAGAGAAGATTCAAAAAGGAATCGTGATTTATATTCTATCTGAAAAAGAAAGATTTGGATTATTCATTAACTATCTCAAGTTTCCACTACTGGTTACACTGTATACAGTTCTTTCTGCTTGATCTGGCAGGGAGGTTGTAATTCTGCATTTTTGTGTGTGGCATTGCAATCTATCTGTTGCCATGGAGAGATAAAGTGAAAAGAAGGCAAACTCTGGCTTCAATACAAACAGTGTCAAAGAACAAATATAGAAAAAAATAATGAAAACAAATGGAAAAAGCAAAATGGCTTTCTGCTTGAATGTGTATATGACAGCATGAAATTTCTTTTGTCATGAGGTAAAATAGGAAGTAGAATCAATACCCCATATTTTAAATCCTGGTTTGAATTCACATTTTTAAATGCACTAAACTAGCCATGAAGGTATGTATCATAGCAGAATGGAGAAGATATTAATTGTAAATTACTTTTGTGCTTTATTTTCCTGGATGGTTTGAGCTAATTTTATAGCCTTTTTTTTTTTTCTCTAGGAACCCAACACCTGGGTTGTTTGAATTGCAAAAATGATATAAGGATGTGTGGTTCCCTCTCATTTAGACTTGCAGAAAACAATTTAAGAAATTTTAGTTATATCATTGAATTTCACATTCGCTTGCTCCTGTAGAAAGGCATAGTCCAAGGGATGGCAGAGCGACAAGGAGGCCATTAGTGCTTGTTAAGCACCGACCACGTTTTCTACATTATTTCACTGAACACACACAACAAGCGCAAGAGGCTCATATGAGATAAAGCAGCTAAGGTTCAGAGAAGCTGTGTGATTTGACCAAGATCTCACTGCTAGTGAGATGCCAAAGATTTGTAACTGAAATTTTCTGGGTCTAAGCTCACGCTTTGACCAATTCATGATGCTACTTCTTCTCTAATGTGGCTTAGTGGCCAGAACGCAGGCTGGAAAGCAGGAGACCTGGTTCTCATTCCTAATGTCAAAAGTTATGGGATAGCGAGGAAGTTATCTTACTTTTCTGGGGTCATTTTCTTATTTGTAAAAGAAAAAAATGAAGGGAGAGAATGCCTGGGGTCACCCTTCAATCCCAGGGGTCACCCTCCAATCCCAGGGTCACCTTCCAATCCCACCCACAATCCTGAGATCTATGGTCAGAGGTGGACTTACTGGGAAGCTAATAAAACCTCACATATTGTGTAAGAGTCAGGCTGTGTCTCTGAGTGTGGGCCTATGGATCAATTGGAATAGAAACAGAAGGAGGAGGGAAACAAAGATAGGGGTCTTCAGAAGTCTCCCTAAGCTGCTAGATGCCACGAGTTTGCTGGCCTGCTTTGTACATCACAGTCCTTCCTGGATGTACTCGTACACCCCTCACCCTTCCTCGGATACGCGACTACTTTGGACAGCTGCTATCCGAGCTCAGAAGTGCCCTGAGAAGTCACCCATGCTCATTGAGCACTAGCTTGGATCCTCCCTGAGTAGAAGTCTTCAATGAAAAGCACCTTTTAAAAAAGGCTGGAGACCCCTGTTCACCAGCTGTACATGTGGAAAGAGACAGTGGCAAAGAGACGCCCACAGGCAGAGGGCCCTGGGAAGGAAAGAAAGCCTTTGAGAGTCAGACTTCCAGCAGCCTTGCAAACCTCTGAAGAACCCACTGATAGCAAAGATCCCCTCAGCCTACTCGGCCACCTGCCCGACCCATGTTTGCCAGGGTGTCCTTTTTGCTGCCATTCGTACTCCCTGAGGTTCTCACTTCACAGTGGGAAGAAATCACAAGCAAGTGTGGGCAACAGATTCTCAGACTATGTCAACCTAAGAACCAAAGCAATAATCTGGATAATGCAGGACAGAAAACGTACTTTTGCATCAACCTTTTGATAACTTATTGTAGACATCTCTCTCTTTGAAATGGCCCAATAATTGCTCCCACTTTCTGCTTCACATTAAGAGGAAAGAAATCACCTCATAGTTCCTTTCCCAAGAGGTTCAGTTATAAGAGGTAGACCAACTGAAGTAGAATGAACCTGTTCAAGGTGTAGTGCTTAGTTTCTTGGAAACCTACCTTGATCTTCAGTGCACTAGAACTTGCAGAGTTTAGATGCAGGGCCTGTCTCTATCCCCTTTCTCCTTCCAGTGTCCTGACCACCACCCCTACCTCTGCCCTAACACCCAGTTCCAATGGTCTTGAACCTCTGGAGGCTCAGCTTGTCCTACAGCCAAGGCTAGAGGCCCAGGAAGGGCTGAAATGAGGTTCTGCGAGTACCCAAGTCATGTTCTGATTATCTCTCTAGAGAGGAGTGCTGTCCAACAGAACTCCCTACTATGTCAGGAATGTTCCATGAACATTCGTACTAGCCACTAATCATATCTGGCAACTGGGCACTTGAGATGTGGCTAATGTGGCTGAGGAGCTGAATTTTTAATTTTATTTAGTTTTAATTAATTTAAATTGGAATAGGCTCATATGGATAATAGCTACCACCTTGGACAGCACAACTCTAGATTCTCAGACTGCATATGCCCTGAACCTGTGGACAAGTTTATGTCCCAAAGTCATCAGGTAGGTGTATTAAGACACTGTGAATGAGAAGCAATTGGTGGTATCAGACTTTCCATAAACATCTGAAATGGGTTGCTTTGCCCTTGTTGTTCTGTAATTGAGAAGGAAACTCATATTGAAATGTCGACCAGGGGCCAAGCATCATAAATATATTATGTGAGGGTGTGACAAAAATATCCTGCCATCTTCTGCCTCCCTGGGCCCTTGACAATGTCTGCTAGGCTGACAGGAGTGAAGGTTGGGGATGCTGGATTGAAGAAACAAGAGTAGAGAAGAGGCATACCACATTACCTATGAAAGAGCTGGAGCCAAAGGCAACGGGGAAACGTGAAGAAGGTGTCTGAGAGGCAGGTCCAGGGCTTTAGCCAGGGAGGCAGGAGGAGCATCATGGAGAGAAAGACGAGAGACTGGGGCAGCTGCCATACAGTAGGGGACCTTGGGGACTTCCTTGGGTCAAGGACTTTCAGGACGTTTTGCTCTGTTACATGCTGCAATAATAATCACCATGGCAAACACTTCCTAGACTATATCTCAGGCAAGGTTCTTTACATCCAGTAATCCATTTAATCTGAAGATGCTAGGCCTTGGCTATAGGAGAAGCTGAGCCCCCAGAGGTTCAAGACCATTGGAAGGGGATGTTATGGCAGAGGTGGGAGTGGTGGTCAGGATGATGGGAAGGAGAACAGGGACAGACACAGGCCCTGCATCTAAATTCTGTAAGCTCTTTCTAGCCTATCTACAATCAAGGCAGGTTTCTAAGAAACAAGGCAGCAGGCATCAAAAAGATTCATTCTACTTTCGAATGCTCCACTTCTTGCAGTTTCTAGACCTGTGAGGTAAATACTACTATTACTTTATTTCACAGATGAAGAGATTGAGGCATAGAGATGACCTAATAACCTGCCCAAGGATACACAGCCAAGAAATGAGAGAGCCAGGATTTGAACTTACGTGGTCAAGCGCTCAAATCCATGGCTTAGTCATTTGTGTACTGACTCTTGTAACCCTGTTTGTCATCTTTAAAAAGACCTCATACACTGCTTTTCCAGACATTTTGGAATTGATTTCTGTGACCTTTTAGGGTGACACTCCAGCTAGGCAGGGTGGGAGAAAGAAGGACCAGTGTTATTTGAGACCCACATATAATTTCCCAACAGCTCCAGGAGGTACCTATGATTATCCCATTTTACAAATTCTGCATTAATACATAACTTAGCCAAAATCAATTTACAAGGATTTGAAAGAAAAGTCCGTTGACTTTTCATGTCCTTTCAATTACACTGATGTATTTTGCCTCTATACCTACACCGATAGAGCTCTCTTAGCTTTCGAAAAAAGTCATATTTTTCAAAGCAAGAATTTGTTTGCCTAAATTTTGAATGAATGAGGAGACAATGAGGAGGGCTGACAGGAAGGAAACAGGGCACACGTTCTTCACTGTCTCCTGGAGCTGGCAGTCTCTTCCAGGGCTACTCTACGTTAATTATGAGGGATGAGTCCCAACAGGGGCAAGGCAAAATGAAGATGGTTTGCAGAAAATGAGATTTGTGAGCAGAGGCTAAAGGAATTGGAGTCATAGATTTTAAGCAGATTTCTCAACTCTTCCTACCTGAAAATGACTTGGACAGCTTTAAATGACTTGGACAGCAATTATTTTAATTTTAAATAATTGCCCAAGGTCCAAGCCAAGGGTCTCAATCAGTAGGTCTGGGAAGCTGCCCCTGAGCCCTGGCCTGGGGACAGGCATGCATGTGAGTGTAATGGGTGACATTTCCTCGCTAGTCCCTTAGCAAAGCAGGTGCGGTTTGATGGGCACTGGAGGCTGAAGACCTGGGTTCAAACTCTGGTTCTGGTCTTTAGAGTTGTGTGATTTCAACCAGGTCAATTGATTTTCCCAAACTTTAATTTTATCTTCTGGAAAATGGGGGTGTTTTGTTACTTTGCAACTACCTGTTGTGTGGAATTGGTTTTGGGAATTATTTAAAATAATGATTGCCAAATTAACCTGGCACATAGCACATGCTCAATGGCTTTCAACAAATATGATTTCAAGATAAACTAAAAAGATTTGGAATGAAAATATCAGTCAGACATAGGAATGTGCCACCAGGAGAAATAATAAATTTCACTCTGGAGATTTAAAGAAATTTGCAATTTTCCTGGCATTGAGTATTACCCTATATTTTAAAGTTTCTTTATAATTTCAGAAATTGGCTATGGCATTAATTTCTAACTAAGAAAAAAATCAATTATAAGATAGAATTTTCATTTTTAAAGGAATTTTCATCAGTGGCACACTTTTATCATTGAGTAATTATATTTCTTAATTGCACAAATATCCATCAAACATGATTCTTTTCAAATGCTACAAAGCATTGGGCATTTCCTGAACAGTCTGTTATCAGTTAAATGGCTGCCATGGAAATTCTTTTAAAGGCTCAGTAGAAATCAAACCTGCATTAAAGTGCTTTAGAAATATTAACACCAGAAGAGGTAATTAATTCTCTTCAAACACGTTAAAATAGTTTGGAGTTACGACTATAGCATCGAAGGAAACGAATGACTGTCATTCTAACAAAAAATTACTCCCCTTGCAAGTAAAGGGTAAAGTTATAGGGTGCCAATCCTCCGACCTTTACAGCAGAAATACCACAATCTGCGCTGCACAACTGGGTATACACATTTTTGGGTTTCATCCCCTGAGGAAAGAGGATTCCTAATATGGAGTATTCATCCTGCTCTTTCAGAATGTGGTCAGCCAATGTCCAGGTGTGACCGAGAAATGTCCCTGTTTTATCCTGAATTTTTACAAGAAACAGAAGGGATCCCTTTCCAAAGGAGAAGTTGAATTTAGTAGACCTTGGGTGAGCTTCCCCAGGATTCCCTGGAGCCCATCTTAGGGCAGGTACAGGTGCCAGGCAACTTGTCAGTAGAGCCCCCGTTGATGACAATGTCTGCCTACTTTTCTCTATACCAAGAGGGCAAAGCTGGTTCTGCCTTTTGATAAGCCTGCTTAGCTGCCTCAGTTTCACTGGTATACTTAAGAAAAGGGTCATTGGTAGAGACTGAGGTTGATCTTCTGTGTGGGGCTCCATCAGAGACAGTCACACCAAATGTTAGCAAAGGGCCCCCTGGTAATAATGGATGCTTTCTTTTACAGTCTATTTCCCATGATTGGTTGGGCTACATGCTTCTGCTGCCAGCACCAAGTCAAGTTCTGTTTCATTGAAAGATCAGTAGTTTGTAAAGAGCTTGATGTTGTCATCGGAGAGACCTGAGTAGATCTGCCCATTCCCAGCTGTGTGACCTTGGGAGGGTTAATTAACCTCTCTAAGCCCAGTTTTCTTTATCTATACAAGGAGAGTGATAAAATCAATTTAATGAAGGGTTGAATGAGACGATGCATTTACAGCACCCAACACTTAATAGGCTGACTTTGGTCAGAAACATAAACTTAAAAAAATTAATTCTTCTTCCTCCTGGCCCTCTGATAGTCACTAGTTTGGTAAATGATGCATTAAATTACAAAAAGCTAGATAGTGTAATATAGGAAAACCTGTATTTCTAGAAAGTGGTTGAACTATACCAAGCCATAACAAATCCTTAGAAAAGCTTATAAAATTACATGTACTTTTCATGCTTGTTATAAAAACACATATACACATACATACATACATAACCATATTAATGGGAAAAGTCTCAGAAAATATGCAGAGATTGTCAATGATTCGCTGTATGTGTGGTGAGATTTTATATTTTTGCATAAATAGATTTTCTAATATTTGTTCAATGAATGTGCATTACTTATGAAATTAAAATCCATTTCTAAAATCATTTTGTAGTATTGAAATGGCCTTATTCATTTAAAATATACCTTTATCCCAGTTCCTTCTTTCACATGTGAACATTGTCACTCCTGGCGACCTAGAAGCCATCCTCTGCGCATGGTGGCACGGAAGGGGCAGGTGCCCAAGCCTGTGTCCCAAAGTCCTGGATCCGAGAGACAAGGAGAGAGGACTAAGTGAAGGACCAGAAGAGTGCATCTTTATTATCCTGCTAATGGGGGGAAGCGCATTGCTGGTCAAGAAGCAAAACGATGGTTCTGAATAGCATCAGACAGGAGAAAGCAAGGCTAAGTCAAGGAATGGTCTTCCAGGCAGGAGATCGATGTGGAAGCAATGTTTATACAGTGTGCAGGGGCAGCCAGTCAGCTCTGTTACTCCTAGGTTCCTCCTTGTATCTACCTACTTACTCTGTCCCGATGGGACTGCCCCATCCCACACATCTCCATGCCATGCCACACCTACAGATCTACACACACACACACACACACACACACACATTCATGTTGTTCAAACCCACCAAGGTATGAGGCCATCCTGGCCAGGGTAGATTAGGTGGGAGGGAGACCCTCCTGGGGAAATCTAGTGGCAGCATGGAAATGGAATACAAAGCATTGTTGCCAATACCAAATTAGCCAATACTGAACTGTGTGCCAAATCTAAATAATATTAGTGACAACACACTCCCTGCTAGGGAGAGCTGCTCCACCTCCACACCCTGTCCCACCAACCTACCCTGTAGGATACTCCTGCCTGGAGAATTAGCAAAGGAACCTGCCACCCCCAGATTCTCACCTCTACCCCAAATGGGCTGCTGCTCGTTGGAGTAGAGAGAAGAAACTGCACCTCTCCTGCCATGAGGCCATCACGCAGAGCCCCTCAGCTCAGTCACCGTTAACCCACTTCCCCCCGCCCCCTACCCTCCAGCCCCATGCACTGTGATTCTGAACAAGAAGGAAGAGTAATTCAAAAGCAGACTCTAATTCCATTTCTTGATATCTTTCACAGTGACACATGCTCTTGACTGGGTGTGCAAGTGTGTTAACCATTTTGGGAAAGGGGAAGGGAGGGGCATCTGAAACCCAGTAATTTCCTTTTTGAGCAGAACCTTTCTGCCACAGTTGTACCTGTATTTCTGTCTGTGGCTTCTGTCTGTGGCTCCTTCCCAGAAGTCTGGACTTCCCCAGGTTCCCAGGAACGGTCTCCCTTGTGGCACCTCCAGCATGGTTACACCTGGTGATGACGCTCGCTCAGTCGCTGGGATGGAAGCAAGGCTCAGTGGGGAGCATAAAAGGGGGAAGTTACAGGCAGAAAAAATGAACTGAACCATGAGGGTGAGGGGCTGGGGCTCTGAGAACATTTCAATCAGGGGTCACAAATTCTGACATCTGAATTACATGAATGAAGCTGGCTGGTGTCCGAGGAAAAGAGTTTCCTACTTGTATACAGGTTCTGGCCCTCTCAAGGGAGCCGTCATTTTCCCCTTGTGCTGGGAATATAGCTATAGATAAATATTTCTTATACCTGTCTTAGAAAAACAAAACACTTGGCTCTGTGTTGAGGAGGAAATTGGGAGGGTATGGACAGTGTAGACAGAAGCAGCTTGTCCCTTGTGAAAGAAGTGGCTACTGCACTCTGGTCATTGCAGGAACAAAGGTGTACGGAAGACAGGGTCCTGATTTGACAAGAGAACCTGGAAGTCTGGGCTGTTACATGAACTCGGCCAATATCTGCCTGTCGGTTCAATTACAAACAAGAACAACAGCAGCACTGAGGGACCAAAGAAAGTGCAGCAGATGTGGCCCTAAGGCCACTCATTTTTGATGTCCCATCAAACAAAGCTTCCTCTTTGTTCCCCAAGGGAGGTAAGATAACAATTTCCTGTGGAGGCTCGGCCCTCCTAGAACGGGTGCTGATGTTTCTCCGTCTCCCTGGCTGGGGCTGGTCACATCTCCCAGCTGCCCTGTGAGATAACCACCACATGCAGTCCCCCGGCGTCAGTCCCTGGGGATTATGCCAAGGTTGCAGATGGTGGTGCCTTTTTCTGCATTACCTCTCCGCCTCCCTGGGTTAAAAACCCTTCTTGTCCTCAAGGCCATGGTCAAAGACAGCTCCAGAATGTCTATTTCGAAGGGATTTAGGGTTGCCTACCTGGTTCGATGGAAGATGGGTCTTGAAACCGCCTTTGCATAGCTCATTATATTAAGATTGAGAAAAGGCTATAAATTTTGAAGAGATGGCTGCCTGAGACCATCAAAATGTGTCCATATCTCCAGCGGAAACATTCTTAGGATTATATTAGATACAACTGGTCACACAAAGGCATCAAGACAAGAGAAGGTTTTATTGTGGTATCTTTCTCAGAAATAGTTACATTCTGGCAAAATTTTCAAGCCAAAGGAATTAATCTTTATTAGTGAAACACTGACCATGGCACCCTCTGTTTAAAATCCTTTTAAGATTAAGGACAAAGACGTAAGATCACTTACAAAGCTCAGTTTGATCTGGCCTCACCCCAAACTAGTCCTTTCCCTCATACGCAATTTTTTTTTTTTTTTTTTTTTTTTTGGTTCCTTGGGTATGTTACACTCTCACTAGCATGTGTTTATTTGGCTGACTTCTATCCATCCTTGTGGCCACTTGAGATGTCACTTCCTCCAGAAAACCCTCCATGCTCCCTTACCCTTCCTCTCTACCAAGACTGGGCTAAGTACCCTTCCCATGTATCCTTCCCAATCGTACAATAATGTAACTGTATTAGCTGATGCTGTTTCAGGAGGGGCCTCCAGGAAGTATATGCAGAATTGTAGCTAGGAGTGAAAAAGATTGGAGAGACATCTGTGAAAAGAAAAGGGGAGTGTACTGGTTTCCTAGGGCTGCCACAACAAATCGCCACAAACTTGGCAGCTTAAAACAACAGAAATGTATTGTCTCACAGTTCTAGAGGCCAGATGTCCAAAATGAGGGTATTAACAGGGCTGTAGTCTCTCTGAAGGCTCTAGGGTGGAATCCATTCCTTTCCTCTTCCAGCTGCTGGGGGCTCCAGACATCCCTGGCTGTGGCTGCATAACTAAAATCTGTCTCCATGTTCATACTGCCTTCTCAGTGTCCCACTCTTCTGTCTCTGTCTCCTATCAGGACACACGTAGGGCCCATCCAAATTATCCAGAATGGTCTCCTCATCTTACGATCCTTAACTTATTCACATTATGAAAGAGACTTTGTCTAAATAAGGTAACGTTCACAGATTCAGGAATTAGAGGCAGACATATATATTTGGGGGCCACCATTCAGCCCACTAGAGGGAGGAGACATTCCCATTGTGATCGGTGAGCCAAATTCTTTGATACACTCTTCTATTGCCAGCCCTGGCCCCAGAGGAGAACGATACTAAACCATTTAGCGATACTGGTCATGCTCCTGTCGCCAGCACATTCTCAGGTGGCCGTGTTAAGTGGCGTGTCCTTTGTGTGGTCTTCTGACCTCACGAATACACTCATTCCTGCAAGCTCACTTCCCTGAGTCTTTTATTTTCTGCTGCGACATCTGCATTGGCAATCAGATATTTGAACCTTGCAGCATGGGCCATTATTTTCTCCAGACTTCTAGGAGCTATCTAACAACAAGTTTGTATTGTTGCCTGGGTGTTTCCTGGGTGTTTCCAAGAGAGTGACCAAAGTTAAAAAAAAAAAAAAAAAGGAAGAAAGAAAGAAAGAGAAAAAGAAAAAAAAAACCAAAAAACTCTCCCTTCCAGACTGATGCGCCAGCCCCCTTGATCAAGACCTGATCTCATCTGTCAGCTACTTCGGGGTTATGGCCAGGTTCTTCTTTATCAGGCCCAGCAGACCCTTGGCTGGGTCATGCTGTGACTTAACCGTGATCATAGGCCTGATCATAGGAAAGGAAGAGGGAGCCACCTGTTGCCTTTTGGTGGAAAACCCTCTGCACTGTCTTCCTGTACAGGAAGGAATGTGCTAGCCACCCCTGCAAGCTCGGAAGGTTCACAGAAACCTAGGGAACATCCACCTGAATGTTCCAGTCCCATGTGTCATGGTCCCAGTTTTGTCCACTGGACCCTGCCTTTGGCCTAACAGCCCTGCTTTGGTTGAGCATTCAACTGTCTTTGAAAAGTTCAGTAACTCCATGAAATCCTGTTGTCATCTTCAACCTTTTTTGTCCCCACATAGTAACAGGGTATCTTTGTAGAAAGTCCTTTCATGCTTAGTTTCCATTGTTAACTGTTCTCAGTGTTTCTCTATCCTCCTGTAGAACATCAGTGCAACTTAGTGGTAATCGTCCAATTCCATTATCTTTATACGTACAAATCTCAATGTATGTTTCAAATGCTTGAATCAGTGTATTCCCCTCTGCTTACATACCACTCCAGCTCCTCACTGGTGAAACTTTCGACACCGGGACAGACATCTCATGTGAAGGGCTACATGCATACCGCCTACCACTAGGGACGGGAGTTCCCATAACTAACTAGGCAGTGAGTGACCCAGTCTCCAAATCTTTGTCTTACCACTTACTTTCTCAGATCATTCTTGGTACCAACTCTTGCAAGTTGAGGTCTCTGGCAAACAGATGCCGAAATGGAGTTAGAAATCCGAAAGATTCATTGGGGAGTAATACCTGTGAAAGCAAAAGGGGACAAATCAGGATTGTATAGAGAGAGCCATCATACCAGGGTAAAGACATGACAAAGTCTCTACCAACTCAACAAGAGCTCTGGAGCAAAGATTGCCAATTAATACGTACAGACTGAGGTTGAGTGGAAACGGGAGGCCTTTGTGTCACTGCCTTGCTCAGTCATTGCCTGGGGAGTAAGGTTTCCGGATCAAATATAGGACGCTCAGTTAAATTTGCATTGCAGATAAGCAAATATTTGAAGTATGTCCCATGCAATATTTGGAACATATTTATACTAAAAAATACTCATTGTGTACCTGAAGTACAACTTTAACTGGGTGTCCTGTGTTTTTATTTGCTAAATGTGGCAAATCTACTTGGGAGTTATCCCCAAGAGGTACACGCTCTCAGCTACCACTGCTTCACTCCTCCATTGTCTGGGAGCCACTCTGAGAACAGTGGGACTTTGCCCCGAAAGCCCAGGCAGACCTGAGGGTACTAAGTGCTGGAGGCTGTCAGCTAACCACACTCCTGGTTGCTGAGCAGCAAGTCCTTTCTTGAAGGGGGAACTGAGCTCTCTGCCACAGTTGTTTTCAGTTTAACTTTGTCTCCCTTGCTAGATGTAAGTCCAGGGAAGATAAGAAAACTGCCCCTCTTGTTTATGGAGCGGCCCCAGTGCCTAATACAGGGCTTGGCTCATGGTAGATGCTCAATTTCTACTTGTTAAATTGAATTGTACTTAAGGTTTAGGGATCTGGGGGTATTTAGGGAGGACAGAAAGAAGTGTTCTCGTTCTGTCCCCAGAATCACACTCTGAGTTTAGTTGATCCTCGATGTCTTCCATGCTGTGGGTGCACTAAGCAGAGGTGACAGGTGGAAGATCAGCTTTACACTGTAGAGTCTGAGTTCACAGCCACCGAACTCTACAGCAGAATTAATTATTTATGGAGTTAATTAAATGCTTCCTAAGTAAGTAAAGAAGGTTCTAATTGAGGAATTTCAAGAGACCTTGTAGATGAAGGTTGGTATTTGGTGCTGTGCCCTGTCTGTTATCTCCATGTATGTCCCAAAGAGGGCCCAAATTCAGCAGACTCTGAACAGAACTTGATATCTTTCATTCCAGTCCTGACTCTTCACCACATCACTTCTATTATATAAGCCAGAAATCCTTGCCCCACCCAACTCCATCCAATATGCAGTTTCCAACCACTGAGTAAGTTCTGCAGATTCCACCCCATTTTCCCTCCGAAAGCCACTCTGGCTCCCTGTCTGCACAACTACTTTTGTATTATGCTCTCTCCAATCCATCTTCCACACTCGTGTCAGACAGTTAGCTTTCAGACTTTAAAATAAATCACATTCAGTCAAATCAATTAAATCATGTTATTTTCTTTCCTTAAATCTCTGAGCGGCTCCCCTCCTTTCAGGATCATGTCCAACTTCATCTACTACTCTGCTTGCCAGAAAGATTTCTTACTCGGCTTTCAAGTGTGCAATCTGATGATGTCACACCCTTACTTTACATGCTTTGTTGACTCCCCATTGCCAGTAGGATAAAGTCCAGCCCTCTCTGCGTGGATTGCACGGCCCTCTGTGGGCTGGACCTGCCTTTATTCATGCTACACCCCCCCCACACACACCCCTGAGGTGGCTTATGGTCTCATGAACACATCATGCTCTCTCTACTCGTCCCTCAAACTGGTCCCTCTGCTGAAATTCCTCTTCCTCTGCTCTTCCTGTTGCCTCGATCAGCATTTCTCAAAGGTTCATGTGGTATCACTCACCTGGGGATTGTGTTAAGATGTTGATTCATTAGGTCTAAAGTGGGGCCCCAGAGTCTGTATTTCTAATAGGTGATGCTGATGCTGCTGGTCCAATGACCACGACCTGAACAGCAAAGGCCTAGACCATCGGTGACTTTCAAATGTCAGCGAAGGAATATCAGCTCTCTGTAACCTTTTCTGAACCGTGTAGGAAAAATTGACACTTTTTTTCTTCTTGTACCTACAGCTCCCCATGACCTTTAGCCCTGGTGACATTTCATTGCATTTTTACTCAGTGTGCATCTTTTTCTTTGAGACTAGAAGCTCCTTTAGGGCAGGAACCATTTCTTATTCATCCTTGGGTGCCAGTTCCCAGCACAGTGCCTGTACTTAGCATTCAGTAAATGTTTGTTGAATGAATAAATGTAGAGTCATCCTCAGGAAGATGAAAAGTATATTTACATTTAGGATTCTCTCTCTTCTTAACTTTCTAATGTTCGACGTGAGTATATGAAAATAAAACACCTTCGGCTGCAAATACGCAACTCCGAGTTGCTTTCTCAAACTGGCTCGGGTAGCTGAGAGGTAGGGATACTGGAAACCCACCGGGCCCAGAGATACCAGAGATCTCACACCCAGGGACTCGTTGGCCTTTCCGTAGGAGGTGCCACTGGCTGACTCGGCCTGAGTTATCTTCTGTGCGTCTTTCATTTCTGCTGGTCTCTGCTTCTTTGTATGTTGGCCTTTTAATCTCCTACAGCAGACAACTCTATTCCAAGCTGTCAGGTTCTGGGCTCTCCCTCATCAGACCCAATTTAATATCACTGTAAAGAAAAGTCTTATATGGTGATGGAAGGAGAACTGACTCTGGGTGATGAACACACAATGGGATTTATAGATGATGTAATACAGAATTGTACACCTGAAATCTATGCAATTTTACTACCAATTGTCACCCCAATAAATTTAATAAATAAATAAAAAAAGAAAGAAAAGTCTTGCGCTTATACCTGTGGCCATGGCAGAGTGTGAATGTGGGGAGATGGAACTGAGTGGTGAGAGCATGTGCACGCGCGCGTATGTGTGTGCGTGTAGTGGGGGGGAAGAGAACAGCAAGGTCTGTTAAGAGAAGAAATGAGATGAAAATGCTGCTCCTCTAAAAGGAATAGCTACTCTAGTCAACTAAGTTACCCTCAGTTCAGAAAAAATGTCGACAACATAGAGTGGGAAAAGGGGAGGGAGACAGGCAGGCAGAAAGGACGCACGCAGGAGGCTACGGTCATCTTCTCCCTCTGCCTCCCACTAATGGCAAGTACGGGTGTGGCAGTTTGGAGTATCTAACCAATACCCATGCACGGCAGTATCCTCTCAGAGAGGGCAATTGTCACGCACGTGCAGCGCTCACCAGCAGCCCTACGGAAGCCTTATAGGAAGTAGCAAGGTATGACTTTGAATACTTACTAGCTTTGTTTTTCTCATCTATAAAATATGACTAATAATAATAATACCCACCTCACAGAGGTATTGTGAGGTTTAAATAGAATTACATATGCAAAGCACTAACATTTGAGCTAAGAGCAAGCTTGTGAAGCAGGGACTACTGTTCCTGTTTAGAGGTTCCGAGAGGTTAAGTAACTTGCCTTAGGTCACACAGCTTGCCAGTTGTAAAGTGAGATTTTAAACAGTCTGTCTGATTTCTGGCCTGTGCTCTTTTCACTAGAGCCATAAAGATATGTCTCTTCCTACTGGGGTTAAATGTCTCCCTACTTGTCACAGCCTGTCACTGCACAGGAGCACAGTTTGACCACAACTCCCCCAGAGTCCTTGGGAGGGAGGAGGGAGCTACAGTAGGAGGATGTGTGCAGGACAACACATAGTAATTCTTTTCCTCTAGAAGAAACTATAAATGAGGGAAACCTCCTGGGAGGACACTTTTTAAACACCAGAAATAGTTGACCTAAAAGAAATGCTTCTTCATGAAAAGGAAATAATCTTGCAATATTCCACATTTAAATACCAAATGATTTCCTTTGCAGTTGTTCTGTTGACAGTTTTAAAGCTCTGAGCCAACTCTCTCCCTATGTCACTATCTTATAAGGCTAATTGCTCGACTGGCTCAGGAAATACAAACTAACTAATATTGGCCTAAGCAAAAGCATACCTAGCAAGATGAAATGGTTGCTAAGAAGAAACCACATGATGCATACTTAAACGAATGAGGAAAATTTGGGGATTATCCGCCAGTTTATATTAACCTCTTCAGGTACACATAATCTACAGAGAAGTAATAGGCCATTTTTACTTATCTCAGTCAATATCTACGGCTGTCAAGCATCTCTGGAGTAGAACAGCAGCAGAGCTAGTCCACTTTGGTTAATAACGCTATCACACTATTTTTCTTTTTTATTTTAAATGAATGAATAAAACATTCCCCTTAGTCTGTTTCTAATATAACCATGCATTTATTCTCATACTTAAAAATAATAGATGATAAACATAAAAACGAGAAATGCAGATAATACTTGATGATATTGCAGTGACTAAGGCTAGCAATTACCTTGCTTTTCTACAGAGCACTCTAAAAAGAATTGGAGAGCTTTTATAAGTTTTAAAACTAAGAAACAAAAGTACAGCTTTTGCTTTTCCACAGACTTTCATGAACAGAGTCTCAAAAGTACTTGAGAAAAGACACTAGGAGTAACATAAAATTCTCTATGAGAATGGCTTTAAAACTGGGTTTCTGGAAAAAATAAAAAGAAGTAAATAAGTTCCATAAAATTTACAGTAAAAGCACTTCCAATAACTAGAAATGTTATATAATATTTAAGTGGAATATTTAAGTTTAATGTTTAATTCTAAGCATTAATAAACTGCCTAACCTTGAAATTGTAAACAGCCACAATGGGGGATATTATGGTTTCTCTTCAGATCGCATACTATTATTCTTCCTTTGAGACAAACACAAATAAAATAAAACTCACCCAGAAACAACAAGGGGAAGAGGGGAAAAAAAAATCCAGAAATGTTTTCTTTCTTTCTTGAATACTGTTCTATGATTACTTTTATATATTTCATATATTTCCATATTTTAAAACCATTTGCTTTTATCATTATCTTAATCTCAGTAGCCATAAAGAAATAAAATATTGAAAATGAACACATACACACAATGTACATACATCTTTTCTAAATTCCTTTAGCCACTCTGAAATTGTTTCTGGAACAATCTAAGTTGAGTGGTTTGTCAGTGTGACTGCTGACTGAAAATACTCTCAAATGCCTAAAGAAGTAACAAGAACAGATGTCACATCCTGGGCACACACAGGTGCCAGGCAGAGACCAGGAAGGATGTTCATATGTCAGAACTCATTTGATCTTAACAGCAATCCTATCAGGTAGGGCTTTTTCTTATACCCATTTTACAGACGAGGAAATCACGGCTCAGGATGACCTAAGGTCATCCAACTAACAAAATGGGGAGCCGAGATTTTAATCCACACAACAATAAAACAATAGTTAACACTTATTAAGCATTTATCATCTTTCAGGAACTCTTTTAAATGCTTTACATGTATTAATTAACTCATTTAAGTATTAACTCATTATGGATGTTGCCTTATTAAAATTGCCTTTGCTGGGGGAATCTTCTGCTCAGAGAAGTGGAAGAGGCCATGGGCAGTGCAGGGGGTCAGGCCAAGGGATCTCCAAGGTCATTTCCAAGTGGAAAATCAATATGTGTGGGAGGAGCAGGGGTTTAAGGGTCTAGGAAGTCCAGTCAATACTGAGTTAGTGCAAAAACTTCTTCAGCTGCTGTACGACGTGATTGACCCTCATCAATGTTAAAGGCCAGTGCATACCAGTGCCGGTTATATTTACACAGTGGGCTAAAATTAGCTGGCATGCTCTCCCGGCAACCAGCAGGATATACGTCTCCCAATTTATCTAGCAATGCTAATTTTGGCAAAACCGAAAATGGTCCTTCTGCTGTTCTCAGTGGATAGGCATTCAACAACAATAACATCCTCTTCCCTCCTCTTCCTCTTCTCTACATTTTAGGAAATTTCAAATATAAATCCTAGCTAACTTTGGTTCAGACCAAATACCTACAAAAACGGAAACCTAATGGGGGTCCTGTAAGCAGGAGAGTTTAGGACTCCTCTGGGGCAGAGCACAAATAAAATAAAAACATGTTCCTCACTGTTTTCCATTAACATAGGAAGAGTGATGAGCTTAGAAGGGCACCAGTTGGAGCAAATGGCATTGTAAGTGTAACTAGAATCTTCTGGGGAGGGGTGAATGAAGGTCCTGAACTCCATAAATGCCACACAGGTGGAAGAAGACCTCGATCCACCCTGGGCTGGGATTGTGAATGTTGCTGCCTCTTTGAAGTACCCGCAGTCTGTCTTGAAGAAGAGCGAGGTTGTATGGTCTCAACATGAAAGGGTGATGTGATCAGGTAGTGATGTCCACCCTGGAGTAATACCAGCACATGTGGTGGGTATTTGTGATACATCCAACAGACCCAGTGGTTGGGAGAGAGAGTGGAGTAAGGAGAAGAACCCAGGCTGAGGTGTTAAATAGACCTGGGCGTAAGCTATATGGTGTCCCTCGGTAGCCTGTGAAGGTAGCAGAGTTGACTTGAATTTACTGCTCTACCCCAGACTTGTCCCTAAGATGTATGGTGTGAATGTTTGTCTTCCCCTAAAGTTCACAGGTTAAAATCCTGTGATGGTATTAGGAGGTGGGCCTTTGGGAAGTGTTTAGGTCCCGAGGGTAGAGTGTGCTGTCATCACCATCATCCATCTCCATAGCTCTTTTCATTTTGTAAAACTGAATGTTGTGGGTTTTTTTAAATAGATGATTTCTAGCCCATTTCCAATTGTTGATATGACTGATACGTTAGAAACTAGGTCCTTCATACTGTTTTACATGATATGTGGTAGGAAGAAGAATGGTCTCATGCTTTCTGTTTAGAGCCTAAGTAGAAACTTACACAGTCAACTTATAATTGACGGTTTGCTTTGCTCTATTTGTCTTTGTGTTAGTGCCATAGTGTTTTGATAACTTTAAACTTATGAATACATCTTCACGTCTGGTAATGTAATTCCCCCAAGTTGCTCTTATTCTTTTCATGTTTTATTAAATATTTAGTGAATCGCATCTTATTTCAAGTGGTAGATGTATTGAGACACATGAACACACACACATAAATGGTATCTGAGCTCTTTCTCACGAGATCGTTGTCTTGGTTCTGTGAGTTCATGTACGTTACGACATTTTGCAGTAA
Organism: Rhinolophus sinicus; assembly: GCF_057876585.1. Taxonomy (NCBI): domain Eukaryota; kingdom Metazoa; phylum Chordata; class Mammalia; order Chiroptera; family Rhinolophidae; genus Rhinolophus; species Rhinolophus sinicus. The sequence continues at coordinate 30,513,735 of NC_142515.1, forward strand.
CTTGGTCTATACTGATTTCCATACCTCACTTCCCTACCCCTGATCAAAATGACCTATAGCCAAAGACAAAACAAGAATTCCTCCTTACCCAAGGGCTAGATATCCGACAGCTGGAGGGATAGAAAAATAGCAGAGGGGATAGAAGAGCTTCCCTGACTGTAAAGGGGAGTCAGCCTCCCAGAAATTTCCCAGATAAAGTACAATCTGAAAAGGGGTCTGAGTTTCTTGTAATGAAATTATCTGTAATCAGAGTACCTGGGCTTAAATCCCGGCTCTTCCACTTACCATGTGACCTTGGGTAGATCATCCCATCTCACTCAGTTTTGTTATCTATAAATTTGGTATTATTATTTTCTTTGCATATATCATAGGATCATTTTAATATAAATACATGACAGAGATGAGGAAGAGGAGTGTGGCTGTGGGGAGAGTGTGTGTGATGTAGGCAAGATTCATAGCTATAGTCAAAATTGCCAGTGGTTGAGGGAAGCTCACAGAAGGACACCAAGACTCAAAATTGCCCCCCAAATTGGGTCAGCCTGGCAGGGGTTAGGAGTTTTGCCCCCATGGTCATGGGGTAGAAGCAGGGTGCATAGGAATAACACACATCAATACCACACAATACAATAGAATAACACACAATACAAAGAATGATCTAGCAGTGGGGGAGGGGGAGACAGTGATGCAAAAGAAAGAGCCCAGTGCCAAGTAAGATGAGAAGGAGGAGGGGGGATATTTTTTCTTTTATCCCCCTCCTCCTTCTCATCTGAGGAGGCAAGAATCAGAAGTGAGGGGTAGACATAGCAGGATGGTAGAATTGCTCATGGGAAGATCAGAGAGTTCCAACCCAGTGTTTTCTAGTTTTATTGGTATAGTATGAGATAAAGTCATCAGCGGGGTGTAGGGGTAGAGGAATATTATGAAGGGAAGGAAGTTGTAGTGACTAATTTGTATTTTTTGTAAAATCCAAGGGTGGGGAAAGAGGCAAGACTTTATCATTTTAAAATGGAAAAGTATAGATGTCTCAAATAACTTTCTCATTCTTGACCTCTGTTTCCCAGCTTTCCCTTGCTTTCTTCCTACAATCTTTCTTTACCCTCCCATTCTGTTCAGCATTACTCTCCTCTCTCAGTTAATTCCACTCTTTCTCAAAGCCCACCACCTCTCTGCCACTTTTCATGTACTAAAAATTGCCACCTCAAATTTTAACAGGATTTATTTTTAGTAATTTAGACAATATAATTTGGGGATTAATCATGTTTTTTAATGATTTCATTGTATCTTCTTTGTTGGCTTATTAGCTTAACTGTTTTGCTTAGTGACTGCTTTAGGGTTTATAGAATTCATCTTTAACTTATCAGAGTCTACATTTAAATAGTATTATGCCACTTCATGCAGATATAAGAATCTTCTAACAATGTACTTTCATTTCTCCATTCCCAGACTTTATGATACAGTTATCATACATTTTACATACATGCCTAAACACACACACACACACACACACACACACACACACACTAAATCCCATACCACATTGTCATACTTTTTGTTTAAACAATTATCCTTTAAAAGAGATTTAAATAATAAAAAATAATCCCTTACATATTTACCCATGTAGTTACCACTTCTGAAGCTCTCCTTTGTGTACATCCATATTTCCATCTGGTATAATGTTCCATAATTTTTCTTGAAGTGTGGGTGTGCTGGTGATGAATTTTTTCAGTTTTTCTATTTCTGGAAAAGCTTTAATTTCAACTTTGCTTTTGGAAGATATTTCTGCGGGTATAGAATGCTAGCTCAAATGCTTTTTTCCCCCCAGTAATTTAAAGATATTGCTCACTGTCTTCTCACTCACATTGTTTCTGATGAGAAATCTGCTGTTATCCTTTCCTTTGTTCCTCTGATTTTCTCTGCATCACTGATTTTGAGCATTTGATGTACTTTAAAAAAATATTTCTTGTGCTTAAGGTTTTATGACTTTCTTGGATTTGTGGGTTTACAGTTTTCATCAAGTTTGGAAAATTTTGGTCATTATTTCTGCAAATACTTTTCTTTCCCTCCCCTCCTTTGGGGACTCCAATTACATTTATATTAAGCTATCTGAAGTGTGTCACAGCTCGCTGATGATCTGTTCACTTTAAAAATTCTCTTTTTGCTCTGGTTCATTTTAAATACTTTCTGTTGTTCGATCTTCAAATTCACTAACCTTTTCTTCTGTAATGTCTGGTCTGACATTTATTCCATCCAAAGAAATTTTCATCTCACATGTTGTAGTTTTTATCTCTAGAAGTTGAATTGGAGTCTTAAAGAAATCTTCTATGTCTCTACTTAACCTTTTGAACATACGGAATGTAGTTGTAGTAGCTGTTTTAATGTCTGTGTCTGTGTGAGCTCTAGAATGATTTTAATTTATTGTTTTTCTCCTCATTATGAGTGTATTGTCATGCTTCTTTCCATATGTGGTAATTTTTACTGGATGCCAGACACAGAATTTTACTTTGTTGGGTGTTGGATAATTTTGTATTCCCATAAATATTCTTGAGCTTTTTTTCCCCTTTGGAATCCAATTATTTAGAAACACTTTGATCCTCTTGGGTCTTTAATCCAGTCTTATTAGGCAAGACTGAAGCAGTGCTCAGTGAATGGCTAATTTTTCCTCACTACAGAAGAAAGACCCTTCTGTGTACTTTATCCCAGGCTCCGTGAATTATGACGTTTTCCAGTATGTCTTGTGGGAACAGGTACTATTCCTAGCTGTATGTGATTGTTTGGCACTATTGCCTCTAATCCTTTCGGGGGTTTCTTTCTCCAGCCTCGTGTAGTTTTTTTCACATGCATGCACTGATCATTACTCAGCTAAATACCCAGTGGAGACTCTCTTGATATTTCCAGAGTGTTCTCCGCATGCTGCTTTCTCCTCCCCAGTATTCTGTCCTACAAACTCTAGCTGCCTTAGTCTTTCAGACCCTCAGCCCCATCCCTCAACTCAGAGAGTCCACTGCACTATACTTGTGTTTTCCTCACTCCTAAATTGCAACCTGTGACGTCTCTCAACTTGGTAAGCTGTGACAGTCATAATGCTCACCTTGATTGCTTCCCATCTCTCAGGGATCCTTTGCTACCTGGCGTTCAGTGTCTTGAAAACTTATTTCATACACTTTGTCCAGTTTTTGTTTTATGTGGGAGAGTAAATCTTGTCTCTGTTACTCCATCTTGGCTAGAATCAAAAGCGTCAATCTAATGTTACAATAGTTCCAGGATGCAGTTATCATGGAGTCTACATGGCTATGAATTGTCTCACATAGAGGTCTGAAGGAGCCCTTGGCAGCATTCTTTGAGGGAGGCAATAAATAATGGTTCCACATCTCTCCCAGAGGACTCAGATTCCCTATACAAGCCATCACTCTGTTGTGCTCATTCTGAGCTGGGCTTGGATGAAAGTGGTGCCCAGCAGAGCTGCTGCTTTATTTAGAAATGGCAAATTATTATAGATTTACAGAGACACTCTCCTGCACCCACCTTGGGAATTTAGAGGGAATGATAAGATCCAAAGACTATCAGCTGACTTCGATTAGCAAAGCTCCAAGTCATCTCTGATATATTGAACTATAAAGGTTGGACATTTCTAGGCTTCTGAGCCAAAATGAGATTCACATTCAATGTAAATAATAATTTGTCTGTGATTCTGCAGTTTTGTTCCCTGACCTGGCGCCTCTTGCAAAAATAGAAATGTCAGTGCCTGGCGGTGGTGGAGCATGCCGACTGATACTGTGACCCGAAGGACTAAGAAGGCACTGGCTCCAGAGCCAGCTGGCAGGCTGCCATTGCCAGTGGGAAAATCATTCCTGTGTGATAAGACAGTGACAAATGCTTTCCCTGTGGCTGTGATTAAAGCAGGCTCTGCATTATGACAACAGTGCTTCGAGCTTTGCATAGCAGTCATTTGTGCTAAATATTCATATGCTTATTTATACTCTTCCAGGCCTTGTCTGAAAGCAAGGAGTTTAGAATTTCAGGCACAAACTATTTCCCTTTTTGGGAAGAAAAATTAGTGGGCAGAGGAATAGAGGAATTGAGAAAGGGATGGGGAACAGAAAGGTAGATGATTCTGTAATCGTCTTTAGAACAACTGTGCCTTTCTTCTGCATGCATGGTAGAAGGGAGTTGCTAATTGTCTGCGATATGTATTAGTGTAAGCTCCAACCCCAGGGGGCTGTATTTTTCCTAACCCAGCAACACATAAATGTGTATTGAATGAATTAATAAATGAATGATCTATAAAAAGGGTGCACGGTCCTTTAGGGCAAAGACTAAAGTTTGTCTTTGTAACCATAGCATCTAAGCAGGGTTCCTGGCACATGGAAAGAACTCAGATACATGTTTTTGGATTGGTTAATGAGAGATAAAAGGAAGGAAGGAAGAGCAAAATGGAATAAGAACAAAGAGAAGGAGGGAGGAAGGGAGGGAGAGAGCAAAGGAAGGAAGGAAGGAAGGAAGGAGGGAGGGAGGGAGGGAGGGAGGGAGGGAGGGAGGGAGGGAGGGAGGGAGGGAAGGAAGGAAGGAAGGAGAGAAGGAAGAAAGGAAAAATGGAAGGGCTTGAGAACAGACAGCTGGGATGGCCAAACCACTTCCCAGGCACCTGGCTTCCAAGAAGCAATGTTGTTTGTCTTCTCCAACTGTTTGTTACACCTGTTTTGGGGCCATAAAACGTCAGGCCTTTATGGTGTGCCTCTCCGCAGTTTGTTAGCCCTTTGTAACTTATGAAATCATCTCAAAGTTTTCCAGGTGGCATTGGCCACTAGAAAAATTTAATAGGGAGAAGGATCACTACCTTCTCAGCTGGACTTCTGATCCTGTCACTTCTAAGCCCTCTTGGGGATGGTGTATACGTGCATGAGAGGGAGAGAGGGAGATGGTGGAAGATGGCTTCCCTATGAGTCCTCTGGAAACCCACCTGTCCGTATCTTTTGGCTTCCAAATCCCCCTCTACATTCAGAGTTCATGGGCTTAAGGCTTCAAGGGCTGAAATGAATAGTGAAATTTTATGGCACCCTGGCAAAATTATGAAAGTGGAATATGAGCATTTAATCTCTTTTCAAATTGTCCCCAATAAAATCAATGAGAATCATAGTCCCTAGTTTTTTACACATTGATCGGTCCCTGTCTCATCTCTGCCTCCCACTAGCTGTGTAAACATGGGCAAGTCTCTCCTCTCAGAGCCCTGAGCCCCAGTTTGTTCATCTGGGTAATGGGAAGGTTGTGCTATAGGGTCTCCAGAATTCTTCCTTGCTGTGGCTCTTCTGTTATTCTAGGGAAGGTCCTGCACCCCATCCTGCCTGATAGTGCAGATACCCTGAGATGGAGGACACTCTGGGTCATCACTGTCTCCAAGCAGCCCCTGTTTGTTTTTGTCAAGCTCAGCACTGAGGAGAAAGAAGGATAACCTAGTGGATGACAGAGGCACAAGAACGAAGACGTGAACTGCCCAGCCTAGAGCCACCGCCCTTTGAGACTATGAGGATGGCCCCTGCCCTGCCTCCGCCAGTCCTTCTCACTGTAGACACCGACGCCTTCACTCTGCCGATCAGCCTGAGCTGGTGCCTGAGCCAAGCAGGGATTACCCTGGTGTACATACAAATCTGGTGTGACTCTTGGATGATGATTAAAAACAGATGATGTATCTGATTGAATCCATATCCACAAACTCAGAAGTGCCAAAAATGTCCCATTTCTGTATTTGCTTAAATATTAAATCGATCTCAGAGTCCTCCTCCTACCAAACGAATAGGAAATCCAGCTTAATTATTACTAAAATTTCATCTTGGTGGCCATTGGGTAAAATGTTCCTGGGTCTTCCAATGGCAGAGCATTAGCATGACCTCTTTGCTAACTGATTGACTGGTTATTGCTAAGACAGTCTTTGTTCCAGTTCAAATTGTCCCTCACATCCTGTATCTCTGTTGCCAACCATGGTAATCTATGATGAGACTTGGAGCCAATGGTCCAGGGTCCAGCCTCCCTAGGGTACCATGCCATCATTCACCCTAATATTACTGCCAGTGGGCAGATCAAGGGTCCCCACTGTTCCTGGGTCCTGAAGACCTCAATCCTCTTCTCTCTCTCGAATAAAGATCTCTTTCCTCTTGTCCTCAAATCTTTCCTCATTCTCTCTTCCCCTCCCAGGAACATTTATTCAATAACTTAGGTACTGAAAGCTACGAGAGACTTTAAGCAATTTCTGCTTTAGACCATCAGAAGAAAAGCTTAGATGCTAGGAAATAGTATATTGTTTGAGTTGGGCATAGGCTCAGTTCCTATAACAAGAAACCCAAGTGGACAGCAGCCTGGAGGTGGGCGGTCAGGGTGGCTGGGCTTCTCTGCTCCATGTGGTCTTGTAGGGGTGGAGGCGCCTTCCATTTTATCCTTCCATTAATCTTCAGGGTGTTGTCCTCATCTGCATGGCCAAAGCTGGTTCACCTCTGCATCTATGACCCAGCCCGCAGAAATGAGAGAGAGAGGAAGCCAGGACCTATAACTTGTGTTTAAGGAGGTGATCTAGAAGTTCTCATGTCAGTTTTATTCCAAAACCAGTCACTGAACTTTTTCACAAGACCACACTTGGCTGCAAAAGGAATGCAGTACTGGATGGAATTCTAGTACAAAGAAGAAGAAGGAAAGGCTCTATATCAAGGACGATGAGGGCTATCTGCTTAAACTATAAAGGAAAATAAAAAGACAAGAAATCATAAATGAACATTTTAACAATTTGCTATTAACATCAACAACATTATCATTCCCTTCTCATGATTGAGGACCAGCTATAAACCTGTCACTCTATCAGATTTACACGTATTATCTCCAGTCCTTTACAATAATTCTGCAAGGAAATTATAGCCCTTGTGTTATCCGGGGCACTCTGGTGGCTTTTTACTGTGTACATTTAGAGAAGCAAAATCACCTCTCTGTATGATTTGGGAGGAGGGTGGGCCACAAGAGGAATTTGGACGACAAATGAAGCAACCGCCATTTCTATATCAGACACAGTGGCAGCTCCCACACATTGTCTCTGGACGGCTGGCTCCCCGTGTTGGCATGGGGCAGCACCCAGGCTCCCCGCTCCTCCATCTCCTACTAGAATTTTTCCTCCAGCTTCCCTGAGGCCTGGGCCAGGTGTGTTTGTGCAGCTCCATGATGAAGGACATGGGCTTTTCTCACAGGTCACTCATGTCACCAAGGCTGACGTAGCTTGTCCTTGTGTATTTCCATTTCTCCTCCCGGCTTCCATTTGTCTCGTGGGTTCTGCTTTGTCCTTGCTCTCCCTCATTTCCCGTGCAGCTTTATCTCACAGTCTGCTTTCCAAGGAAACGAACCTGAGACACCTTTCTCTTCAAATGCTTCTCCTGTGGCATCTGTGATTCCCCTTTTTCTTGGTCTTTCTCCCACTTCTCTGTCAGTCCCTATCTGCTTCTTTTCAGGCTTTCTTCTCTCTGCCTTTTCTAAACTGAAGTTTCTCATTTCTATTCCCAGGTGAATTTATCCACTCCTATTTCAAATGCATCTGTGTATTCATGTCCCCTCAATTTACTTGTATCCAGTCCAGACTACCCTTTAGGGCTCTAGTCTCTTAGGTCCAGTCTCCTTCCTGGCTTCTGTACATAGGTGACTTATAAGCATCTTAACTTAACATTTCCAAAACGAGACTACTTTCTTGCCTCTGAAACCTATTTCTCTGCCAGTTTTCCACCTGCGTAGACTGCATCCTCCCCGTGGTTCAAGTCAGACACCTGGCTCCGTCCACGCCTCCCTATCCTTTACCCCCTGCCACTCAGAGCTCAGCAAGGGCTCTCTCTTCCGTCCAGTCATGTCCATGCAGCTGGGACCAAGGCTCCAGAGCTTCCTTAGCCTTCTCAGTCCCTGGTTCCACTGTGAGAACAGGCTGGCAAAACCTGCCTTGAGGCAGACAGGTGTGGAACACCCGGGCATGGCACAGGCATGGGCACAGCCTGGGTGAACTCCCAAAGTGCCCTTGGAGGGACACTGGGTTTCTAACCAAGGCACAGAGAAATGCAACGATCTGAAGATCCTTAATGCATTATTGCGTTTTGATGATAAAACTATGTTCTTTATAATGTTTTTATTCACTAAACATAGCCACATACAGAGGGTACCAAAAAAATGTATACACACGTTAATAAAGAAAAAACTATATTAAAATCGTAATACTCAGTGCATACCGATAACAAAAGATGAATACAAGTCATGTGTATACATTTTTTTGACACCCCCAGTACATATATACTTTGTATTAATAGAAATAATATACATTTCTTTTGTGGGGACAAGGAGGTGATTCGCTTTGTTCACCGGCCTTACTCCCTGGGAATCAAGAATAAGAAATTATTACAGATTTATAGCACCAAAGCAAGCAAACAAAAGTACAGTGCAAACCTTTGCTTTAAACAATGTGGTCAATCAAATATTTACTGAACACCCACTTCCTACTGGGCCCTCTGCTAAGTGCTGTGAAGGAGCTCACTGATGAATAAGACATGGCTCCTGTGTTTTCACAAAATAATTAAGAAAACAAAGCCCAAGAAGTGAACAGTTAAGTCATAAGAAGAAGGAACTAAGGATTGAGACTTTGTTTACACAAAGCAATGCTGAGAAATTATATGTTAGGATTACTTCTAAACGATGCTTTGCAAGTAATTATAAGCATAAGGACTGAGCAATCTGAAAAGCTCCTTCATCTGTTTTCAGTCCGGTTGAGTATGTACCTCAGCGAACATCAGCACTACTGCTGTTTATTTCCATGGTAAATGGAAAGTCTGGCGGAGTAATCACATTAATACTTATCAAGGTAGATAGAATAATAGTACCTGCGGAGGCTAACTGTGTTTCAGGCACAAGCAATGCACTTCACTAGTATTATCTCATCTAAATGTCACAACCACCCTACGGGGTACTGACTATTCCTGAGGCTCAGACAGGGTAAATGAGCTCACATGGTGCAGGTGGTATGAGAATTACCTGGGGAACTTTTAAAAGGTGACGACCTCTAGATCCAATGAAGTACCTAGACATTTGACACTTGGAGCAGATAATCGTCCCCCTCCTTTATGTGACAAAATTATTTTAATAGCAATTATGCAATATCAGTAGTAACTGAATATGTATATAAAATTATAAAAGTTATGTTAGGGCAGCTGGTTAGCTCAGTTGGTTAGAGTGCGATGCTCATAATACCAGGGTTGCCTGTTCGATCCCCACATGGGCCACTGTGAGCTGCGCCCTCCACAATTAGATTGAAACAACTATTTGACTTGGAGCTAATGGGTCCTGGAAAAACACACTTAAAATAAATAAAACTTAAAAAAAAAGGCCATATCCATTAAAAAGAAAAGTTATGTTATATATAATATATGTATAATATGTTATACATAATATGTTAAAATAACAAATAATGTTATATGTAATAACATTATTTTTGACTCATTTTTATTTTATAGATAGTTAATAAGTATAAAGAAAGAACATCCTTCAGTTTAAAAATACTATTCAATATAATAGTTCATGTATGGAATAAAATTGACCCATTCCAAAGTAAAATGTTGTATTTCATAATTTACACTCTATTTCACCATTTTTAATCACCTGGAAACAAAAACTCCAGGTGATTACATAGAATGGCAAATTTGAAGTAGCTCAAATTCTGTTTCTTCATCTCGACTATTACCATGTGTTATTCTTATTTATTTGGAATGCAGGAAAATGTAGGACTAAGGGCATGGAAAACATAAATTGAACCCAGAGCAAGCCTCAGACACCAAATGTCAAAAACTCTGTCTGGAAATGAACATGTGTCAGTGAGACTGTGTATTGGGAGCTGACTGTATTACTGGTGGTTCTCCAAATTAACTGCCATGTAGACTATGACGTTCATCAAAGGACAAGTAAGAAAAATGTGCAATGTGAAGCTTGAGTATATATGACTTACACTCAACAGCACTGGTCTCCCTCTTAAATTTGGACAGAAACAGTGTCTAGCAAGGCTGGGATTTTGCCAGGAATGTGGAGAGGACAGGTGACTCCTCAGGAAGCCAGCCATGGAAACCTTTAGGGTGGATGCAGCAGCCTTGGGGCTGGCCTCAGCCGTACATGCTCTGTCACCCGACTCTCCACAGCAACCTGGGGACGGGGGATGTCTCTCTTTGGGGAGGACTCAGGTTAACCAACTTCCCAAGACCAACGTGCCAAGGCATGTCTTTCCAATGAGAACCACAACTCTTAGGCCAAAACGGACTCACGTATTGTCAAGATGAACATATACTCTCCCAGTAGACAGACATATGTAAGAAACAAAATTACAATCAAAGGTAGCTTTGTGAGTGTAGAGTCAAAAGAAGGAGTTAGATGAAATGGCTGTTAAATCTCAGTAGACGCAGAGCCTGATTAACCCTCTCCCAAGGGAGACGTCCTACCAATGTGACCGTAGTTCCTCAGAATTGGTTGTCCGTGACCTCCCTCGCTGGGGTTTGTTGCTTCCTGTCTACAACTCCATCACTGACTAATCCCCTTTAGACCAACATATATTTAATTTTTTCCCACAATTCTCATTACCAACCAAGCCTAATTGTTCTGTAAGCCATTGTCCTTAAGGTAAGTTAGTGCATCTCGATATCAAAATAATTCTCTGAGAGCCACCTTATTTCCCTCATTCCCAAATTTACAGTTACATCATATTGCCTTCAGGTAATAATATGATGTCTATTATCTATTGATTAAAGGCATCCTGGAAATTCAGTATCTCATAAATATAAGAAACTGAGAACAGTATTTCTGTAGTAAGCACATTTCTAAAATAGATGGAGGCACATCTGTGACAGCCAGAAGACTGGTTGGATGTCAGACGAGGTTCATGCTGGGCCTGGACATGTTTATAGCTGCTGTGACCTAATGATTCACCACCAGATAGTCTACCAGATTTTAAGAGGAACAGAACAAGGAATATGAGAGTTAATCTACTACATACAGGGTTTAGGGTTTCTTTTGAGTTGTCTACCATTGTCTAGAACTATATAATAGCATAGCTTATGAAACAGCAAGGTGGAAGGAAAGGAGGTAATAGGTAAATAAATCTAAAGTGAAAAATAGTTTTCAATACATTCATTCACTTACTGAACATTTATTTGATTTTTATTGAGCATCTACTCTTCGCCATGACCCATACTAGACCCTGCAACACAGTACATGATGAGCAAGGCAGATTATAATATCTGACTTTATGGAGCTAACAACCCAGAGGAGAAGGTAAAATTAAACAATAACTACATGAATATTTAAGTAATTATAACCACGAAGAGTGATATAAAAGAGAAGAGCAGGGTGCTGTGAAAACATAAAACAGGAAGCACTCATCTAAGCTGGAATAGGTGGGGTGGGTTGGAAATGACATTTCTGAGGAAGTGGTGTGTACGTTGAGACCTGAAGAGTGTTTCACGTAGAGGAAAGAGCATGTGCAAAGACTCGGAGGCAGGCACGAGCCCAGCATATTGAGAGAACTGCAAGGCCAGTATTGATAACGGGTATTTTCATCAAGAGACTTAGCTGAGTAAGATGAGCACTGGGAAGCCAATCACAACATTCCTAGCTGGTAACAATTACACTGCTTAGCGGATGGAGGAGTTATAATTCAGTTCATGTGTGTGGAATTGAGTTGCCTTTTCAACAAGGAAAAATTCAATATGCTAGTTCGTGAGATGGTAAAGCTTTTAGGGAAACTAATAAGACTGATTGTTGGGACTTCATCTATTCATACAATTTTTGTAACTGCAATGCATACTTCTTCTGCAAACAAGAGTGCCTAAAATTTTCTTGGTGGATGAATGTCAGTTAGAGAATTAGTGCATCCTTGTGAAAAAGTGCTTTCTCTCTTCTGTCTACAAGTAGTCAATGATATTGTAATAATTAAGTATGGTGTCAGATGGGTACTAGGCTTGTTAGGGTGATCACTTCATAAAGTATATAAATGTCTAACCACTATTTGTATACCTGAAACTAATATAATATTGCATGTAACTGTAATTGAAAATTTTTTTTAAAAAGTCTTTTTTTAACTAAAAAAAAAAAAAAAGTATTCCACTGAGGAGGCGACGGGTGTTAGGAGCCAGCGTCCCAGTCATGGAACTGAACACACAGCAGATCCATGTAACTTGCATAAAGGCATGACCCTTGCAGCCCTGCCTGAAGGGAGGCTAGAGTTTGGTAACATGGTCCATACAGAAGTTTTAACTTTTACACTTCACCCTCGCAAAAACATTTAAGCAGATCCGAAAATGTAGTCTTTGAAGTTCATTAAAATCTCTGTCCTCTTCTCTCCACACCACCGGTACATTTCTTGGAGTTTTTCTTTCTTCTGCCTTGTCTCTGCTGCCCTGGTCCCTTATTCTCCTCTCTTCTCTGTCCGTGTATAAATTCTACACAGGCTTCACATGAATCACGCCCCCCCCTAATCCTACAAAGCATCCTGAGAATTGAGGGATGTGTACCATACTAATCGCTTTTCTCATGAGAGGCAGATTCCCTCCCCCCTTTTGTTTTCATAAAAAGTAAGGGAGGAATAAAGAGCTGAGTGAGCAAAGTGGAGAGAAAATGCTGGGAACTCTCAAACATTAATAATTTTTATCCCATCACATGTAAATTCATGCATATAAATTAAACCCTATAGAGTTCATCTATGGAATGGCTTTCGTTCTAATGTTCTTATAAAAAATTTGAGCTAAACAATTCTTTTAAGGTAATAAGGGCATAGTTTAAGAAAATAGTATATAAAAACATTTTTCTTATACTCCTTGTGCCCTGACAGTGTAAATAATGAAGGCTTATAAAATTTGTCCCTTTCCAGGATGCAGGCCAGTCCATGTAAAATAGACCAAATACCACTTTATATCAAGAACTTAAGGGAAAAAACAATGCTTCACATCATGCCTGGCACACAGTTGGGCTCCATGAGAGAATTCAATGAAAGGAAGAATCCAGAGCAGGTTCTCAGCCCTGGCTGCACATTGGAAGCATGTGGGACCCTTGAAAAATATCATTCTCTGGTTCCTGCCCCCAGAAATTCTGATGTAACTGGTCTCACGTACCGTGTTTCCCCGAAAATAAGACCTAACTGGAAAATAAGCCCCAACATGATTTTTCAGGATGACATCCCCTGAACATAAGCCCTTATGCGTCTTTTGTAGCAAAAATTAATATAAGACCTGGTCTTATTTTCAGGGAAAGACGGTATTGTCCGAGCATTGGCATTTTTAAAATCTCACCAGGTGTTTCTATCGCAGAGTTAAGTTTTAGAAACACACTCTGGCCTAGGGGGAAAGGATGAGTCCTTTCATATTTTCCTTCAGATCTTTACAAGGATGCTATATCATCTCTGGCTCTGCCATGGGGTTGGAAGGTCTGGGCCTAATCAGTTTGAGATAAAATTTTCATTATGGAATTTTCCTATTAGATGTTTACAAAGTAGTGTGTATCTGTCTGTGAGTGTGTGTGTGTGTGTGAGAGAGAGAGAGAGAGAGAGAGAGAGAGAGAGAGAGAGAGAGAGAGACAGAGAGAGAGAGAGACAGAGAGAGACAGAGAGACAGAGAGACAGAGAGAAAGAGAAAGAGAGAGAGACAGGGAGAAACATTTCTTCTGAGCCCTTTGAAGTTTTATGTCCTCAGCAGGGATCCCATGTTTAGAAATGTGGGAGCTTTCCCTCAAGTAACAGTATAGTTTTGCATCTGCATCCAAAGCAAAAGTGGCAGTAATTATTAGCATAAATCAGCAAGCAGAATGTAGCAACCAATAGAGAAAGGCTGGCCTGATAGTCCTCAATGGTACTATTATTTTCATATATCCACTAGATTCTCGATTAGTTTATTAATTCTGTAGCAGGTTAAGGGAATGGAGGCAGCTGGTAAACATTTCATTTATATTTTCACTCAACAGCCATCTGCTGAATGTCTTCTATGTGCCAAGGCCTGGTTAGGGCTGGGGATACAACGCTGACCAAAATTTCACAGCCCCTGTCCTCAGTGCAGTGGGAGATAGAGACAAGTGAACGAGCGCTTGCACTGAGTGTGGGTGTGCCGGGATGCAGGAGTGTAGGATGCTGCGAGAGCACATGGTTGGGACCTCCAGCTCAGACATGGTTGGCAGGTTGTGATGGGGAATGCCTCCTGGAAACAATTACTTTGGGGAGAGTGGCAACCATGGATTAAACCACTTGGATTTCCCTTTAAGAAAGAATTTCCTGTTCAGCTACTGGGAGTGCAGTTATGTGATAGCATCCAGCTGTTAGTGCTGTCAGGATTGGCTCTAGCTTTCAAGAGACAAAAGTCAAGCTTTCATGCTCTTCCAGGCAAGGGGAACAGCACTGTACATGTGCACAGAGTGGAGTGAGGAGTAGTAGGAAAAGGAGAAGGAAGAGATAGGAAGGAATCATGGTCCAAATGATGGAGGTCTTTGGAGGCCGTTGTGGAAACACTGGCTTGTATTCAAAGTAACATGGAGTGGGAGGGGGGTGTTGAGTGGGCAGTAATATAAATTGATTTATGTTTGATGATATCCTTAGCCCCTTTTGGTCCAGCCCACTCCCCCGCTTCAGGAAACAACACTGAGCCCTGCAGGACCTGACATCTAGCAAAGCAGTACATCTTCTGGATGACTCCTAGTCTGACAGCTTTGAACAGCCTCTGTGCAGTGAGAGTTCCAAAGAAGCTGAAGATTTCATGTCTGACTTCAAAAGTGTTATATTCTTAGGGATGAGACTAAGTGTATGCTTGTGCCCAAATTGTGACGATCATCAAGCATCAAGCCCAGGAAGTACGGTAAAGGAAAGTCCAGTCTTTCTAGGGTGACAAGTAAAATAACTGGTTTTTATCTTGGAAAAGGAACCAACATTTCTACTTGTCTTCAAACTGCGATTGCCTTCCCTGACTTGCCGAATCTGGTTATCAATGAGCTTGGCAGGCAGGTGGCCTTTGAAAGGTCCTGGTTGATGCATAAGCCCACATTTGGAGCATGGGTGTCTATTTCCAATTCTCTGTCTTCTGTAGATTCCCAAGTTCAGCTGATTCTAAAGGTAAAGGTTCAAGCAAAAGGGGAACTATTTAGAAAAAAATTAATTCCTTCCTGAAGGAGTAATTTTTTTGTTTAGAGATAAGAAAGATTTCATGTTTCCTCTTGCCCACCCCCATTAATCGTTCTTCCTAGTATTTCATTCCCTTAGCTGAGCCTATAGCTCTTTTGAGAAGGCTCATGACTTGGTACCTTCCTGTTCAGCTTCAGGCCCCACGCCAGGTCTGGATATCCTTGCAAACCCATTTCTAATAGATTTCTTGGCAACAAAAACAACTCTTTTCAACACCACCTGGGCCCAGGGAATGTCAGTATCAGGAAAGTAAATGCTGGGAGTAAGATCAAGTCTGTTCTAGCCTGCAGTTCTCTACTGAACTTTCTGAGCAAACCTGGCCTTGACCATTCTTGGCCCCAAATGCTATGATGAGGACAAGGACAGGGATACCACCATCTCTAGAAAAATGGCCAGAACTGACAATTGCAAATATTAATGGTGAATAAACATATAAAAATATTTAGCATCACTAATAATCAAAGAGGAGACAGGAGAAGGGATGTAGGGTAGACAAAATTAACAAAACTGCAAACAACCAAAATGTCTCACAATAGGTAATTGGTAAAATCTGGAGACAATCGCATATCTTAAAATGTTCTGTTTATATAAAAATAATCTTTATTGACATCATAAAATGTTCAGAGGACAAAAAGCTATATATAGAAATATGTTCTTAACTTTAAACGTATTTTACAAAGAAGAAAATACAAAAAGAATAATATTTGGGGTGGTGTAATTATGGATAATTTTGCTTACAATTTCCTCCAAGCATTTTTCTGTAATTTGAATTTTTTTAAAAAATAAGCATATAGTCAGAAAAAACAAACAAAAATAAATTTTAAGAAAAAATAAATAAAAGGGATATTAAATTATACTACTGTACATTTTTTCTTATAATGTAATTTTTCACACACAAAAAAAGAAGCTTGAGAAAATACTTTCAGGAAGTCATCTAATATTGATGTTGGCTTTTCCTTGCAAGAGTATGATGTGATAGCAATAAAACATTTTTCATGAACTTGTGATTTAAATAGTTAGACAATCCCAGTTAACCTCAGGACCAGTCCTACAGCTTAATCATATTGTCTCTTTTAATCACCAAGGCTAGAAGAGTGTAGGTACAACCACTGTGATTCCGTAATTAGTGCAGGTTGGCACATTTAAAAGACACAGCTCTACTCTCTTCCCAGCCATTGACCACTTTCGGTGCAAATGGGGGAAAAAAAGAGGGGAAAACTGAACAATGTTCAGTTAAGACAGTCGAAAAGAAGAAAGGAAAGAAGAATGCAGGGAGGGTGCCTTAGGAGAGAATGTGTACACACTGGCGAGATCCTGGGAACGAGAGAAGGGAAGTGATGGCCGCTGCCATTTACCAAGTTTTTCCTCTATGCCAGGCTCTGTCCTAATGGAATAATTTCATTCATTCTTTTAGAACCCCTTATAGGAGGTATTATTTTCTCTACTTCACAGATTAGGACACTGAGACTAAAGAACTTACTTGCCCAAGATTATACATGCTAGTAGAAAGTGAAGTTGGAATTGCAAGTACCTTTATAACTCATTCTGAAAATGTGTACATATGAGTGTGTTTATGTGGATGCCTGGTGAACATGTCTGTGCCGGTGATGGATTTCTTCCCATCCAGTCACCTGAAGCTTGGAGAGGTGAAGTGACACTCATCTGTGGCCCAGAGACAGCACTAGAACACAAATAATCTGATTATTAGTCCATGTAAATATATTGTAATTTAAACTCAAACTGGCTGGGTAATGGCTTTGAAATACAGTACAGGCTTTAGGTGCTGGCAGCCATTATGGGTGAAGAGAGAAAGTATGGCAGATGATGCTATGAGGAGCTGATTCAGGGGAGCACTTCGGGGTGTGCTGACCAGGAAGTATCAACATTCACCTGGTGACTCTCAGAGGACCCAGGACCTCCACTTCCTCAGGGCCTAGGAAAGGTTCTTGAAGGGCAGATTCGATGATGTAACTGCCTCAGCACAAGGAGAGAAAGTCTTCGGCTTTTTTGGAGATACGTAGCAGCAAGTGGAATTGGGAAGAAAAATTCAGACTCAGGATATCAGACAAAGATCTGTGCTAGGAAAGGCTGGACTTGAAAATTTCCTTACTCCTAACCCAGGCTTCCTTGAGATGTGTCCCATACGCCTCACATTGTGATCAAGTCCCTTCTCCAAATCAGTGACCTGAAGGTAATGCTCCTAGAGGTCACCTTACAGGAAGGGAGATGGGAAATAAAGAAGCAAGGGCTGCAGCTCCAGGATCATGGTCTCACAGAGGGGCATTTGGTCTTTTCTTGCTTTTTTTTGTTTGTTTGTCACAAGACTTGGAGCTCTCTTTCATGTGAAAGCACTCCATGGCAGCTAACGGTAGAAACATCACAAAGAACACTCCCCCGGGAAGCTATTTGATGAGGATAAAAACCGGTACATTTTAATCTTAGATAGTCTAGTGAGGGATTGTTTTCTGTAATTTTACAAGACTATGAGTTCTTAGAGGGCAAGACCCAAGTTTATCCTTTGGGTGGGACATTCATCATCTACTTTAAACTTTTCTAAAAATTATTTTTGAATTTATAAAAATAATATATGTTTATTGTAAAACATTAAAACAACACAAAGGCACATCGATATAAAAGCAAACATTCTCATTTATGGCCCATCTCACACCCACCCGAGGAGGTAACCATGGGTGATACTAGAGCGTATGCTGCCATGCTTTCTTGCCATTCTTTCACAGCTCTCCTCCCCGCTGTCACACACACAAGTACATATGTCCACACACACGCACGCACGCGCGCACACACACACACACAGAGTTATGGTATGGTATGAAAAGTTATGGCTTTTCTTTTTTACAAAAATGAGAGCATACTCTATATTTCATCTGTGATTTACAACTTAATACATCACACCTAAATGTTTATGTCCCTCTGTCACAATTCTGTCAGCTTCTCACTCAAATAGGAGTGACACTGCTTTCCCCTCCCTTATCGTATAAGTTTTCCATGAGGATTAATCACACATTAGAAGTCACTCAAGGATTTGTTTTTAAATGGTACCCAAGGTTTTGTGATGGCCACGGATGTATTATTTTACAGGGAGACATTATACAGATTAGGTGGTGAGTCTGAAGAGAGAAGGACAAGGAAGTAATTTCTCGTTTTCCCACTCTCAATGGGACACTTTGTGATCTGCGTTTTATAAAAACATGAAAGTGAGGTCAGGCTTGGCAGGGAAATTGCTGGCTACAAGCTTTTAGGACAATTAAGAAACAGCAGGATCATTCTGGCACGAGCTTCAACCAGTTGGCAGAAAAATGCCTCTTCTGCTCCTACGGTGACTGGTGATTCCAAGTAAATGGCTAAAATTGCCTTTCATGTCCGCTGGCAACTTCTTTGTTGGAGTTTTTGAGTCTAGTTGAATTATCTTTGAGAATGGAGTATCTTCCCTTTTAGGGCAAATCTGACACCCATCAGGGTCATTTCAATTCTAACAGGACAAAATTCACTCATTGCTGGGGGTAGGAATCCTTGCAGCCTTGCTCAACTCTAGAAATGAAATTTTTCCCTAAAAGTTTTCTTCTTTAAAGGCTTTATGACCATATACAAAGACTGTGATTTTTATGATTAGTGACAGACTAATAGGCGTTCTGAAATATTAAAAATAGCTCAGATACCCTTGTTATTATCTTTGGTGAAGTCTGAGGACTTGGAACCCTAGGCAGGACATTATTCACTTAAAATGTCCCTACTCACTTAAATTATAAGCCGTCAACAAATATCATTTTTCTTACCCATTCAATTTACAGTTCTCTGTGAGGCTACGTTGCTCCTCCCACCTCCAATACCTGGCGAGGGCAGCACCAATAATTACTTGTTGGCTTGCTGCTAAAAGCCCAGAGTGGAGAGCTGTGCCACTAATGGTTGAGTGTGGCCTTGGTGCTTCAATGGCTGGTCCAAAGCCAGGCTCCACCACATGTTTGTTCAGAGCCTCTATAAAGTGGAGATGATGGTGGCACCGACCTCACAAGGTTGTTGAGAAAATTAATGAATCCGTTTAACAAAGCATCTAGAACACTGCCTATACTATGAAGTGTTGGTTATTACTGGATCTTTTATGTCTAAGGACACTCCCTTTAACTTTTGTTATTGGAATGAGGTCAGTAGCTATTTATTGTACGAAGAGAGGAAAGCCTCCTCATCTTGTTCCCAGTGTCAAAACAGACACGAAGAGGGAGAGGATGGTACAAGTCCAGTCACTCTCTCTCTCTCCCCTGCATTAGGTCAGGTAAGAGAGGGGACTTGGAGCCAGGCTGCCTGGCTTGATTACTAATAATGTTGTACCATGAGCAAGTTTCTTAACCTTTCCAAGCCTCGGTTTCCTCATTTATATAAAGGGAATAACAGTTCCCTCTGGTCATAGGGAGGTTGAGAAGCCCAAAACAGTGGGAACAAAGTACTTACACATAGTAAGGGCTCAATCTAGTGAGCTGCTAAATTGATACAAATCCAACAGAATCAAGGCCATCCACTGAGCACGGACTATGGATCCACTCAATTTTATTTAATAATAACCCTACAAGGAACACTCATTATCTTCACTTAACTGGCAAGGGGACTAAGGCTTTGGGAGGTTAAATGATAAGTAGCCGTTCTCAGTGTTAGAAGGTGATGCAGCTGAAACGTGAACCCAGGTCTTCCAAACCGCAGGGTAGCTTCTTTCTTCCCTACTCCTGGATACCTCCACTGGCCTTGACTATCTGATCATCTAGGGACTTTTAGGGTCAACTGATAAACAGGGTGGAGGGATTGTTAGTCCCTGCTTTCTGCTTCTGTCAGAAACCTTTTCAGTTAATTTTTTTTTTTTTTTTATGACCAAGCCCTGTATAAATCCACAACATACTTTTAACACTTCAACAACGTAAATGTTTTTCCATAATCATACTCCTGGGTTCTTTCCCCTCAAAGTTTCACAGAGTTTCTAGAAGGTCTAAATGACTCTGAACGTTTTCAACGAGAAGAGTTTTTCCTTTTCCATTGGTCCTAAAACAGCGCTTTGGCTCCCCTTCTTCCTGGAAGCCTTTTCACGTCATTACAAACAGCGTTTATCTTTACAGTGCTCTAGTGACCTTCAGCGCAAACGTTTCTTTCTTCTTCCTGGGATGGGTTCTGACATCTTCTCTGGGAACACAAAGGCCTCCACTAGATTGATTTATCCTGCTGAGGCTTTGGAAAGGGTCTCTTTTTCTGTGACCATGTTTTAATTCAAACTGTGGGGAAAAATATTTAGCATTGCTTCCCATTTCCTAGTTTTCCTTGAGGTTGTTTTTCAAAAGTCAGTTATTCTAACATCTGCTTGGAAAACTTTATTGTTCCCCACAAAAGTATGGCTTTGTTTCTTTTAGCCAATTATTTCTTATCTTTGGCTACTTCTGCTCTTTTTTATTCAAATCAGCCAGCATCTGTTCCCAGGATTCGCTGCCAAGGTGCCACCCAGTTCAGAGAAACTAATCTTTGATCTTTTTCTTTTGCCTCTTCTTCGTAACCATACATTAGTTATCATCCCGAAGTCTCCCACATTCTCATGATTTGCTTTGCAAATTTATGTAGGCGTAAAAAAGAAAACTTTAAAAGGAGAGCTATGAAGCCTATTCATATTAAATTGCTGAATTAAGGTAACCAAAAGCTGTGTGATTTTCTCTGAATTTGCTCTCTTCTGCCTAGATGTTGTGTGGCCTAACGGGGGAGAACTGCCAATTTAGCACAAAGCAGAGGGCTTTTCAGTATCATGTCACAGTCCCTGGTAAGTTACCCAGGTAGTTTTTCATGTCATGGGCATAATGGTGGAGGCCCCCTCCACAGGTCAAAATTAGTGTCAGGAAAGAGGCACAGGGTGGCACCTTCCTTACTAAGGATAGTCTGTGATACACGCAGTTATGTTTCTTTAGCTTCTTATTGCAAACAGGTCCCCATTTCAACAAAGGTAAGAATGGTTTTGCAGTTTCACACTGACGTGGAATCTTGGTCCAACTTTTGAAGAAAATCTTTTATTAATGCATGAGGATTCAAAATCATTGTAATAGGCATTTTCAAAGTGAGAGTGGTGTAACTCATGTAAGATGGAGTCAACAGTTTGAAAAGCGTTAAAGAGGATTTTTCAGTCACTCAATCATTCAATCAACACCCTACTCGGTGTCAGTTACTACATTAAACCCCAGGAATACACTAGCAGGGAAAACAGGCACAGGCCCTGTCTTCTGGGGCTGAGAGCCCAGCTGGTACCTTCTGCTAACATAGTAGCAGTTTGAATGTGAGCTATGGCTTTTCTAAGTTAGGTGTAAAATTTGCCACTTGCCATGCAAAAAGGGCCATTCCCAGGGAAATCCCATGGGAAAAATTCTGTGATTCCCAGGCAGACTTTTCGTCTCCTGGGCATTTTCCTAAGGAGTTGGACCTTTTTACCCAGAGCCATGAACCTGAATAAATTAATCCTTTCTATGGTGTAGGGGGCAGGGGCTAATCTAAAATAAGGGTTGACAAACGATTGCCTGTGGGCCAAATCCAGTCCACTACCTGAGTTTGTATTGCCTGTGAGCTAAGAATAGTTTTTATATTTTTAAATGTTTGAAAAATATCAAAAGAAGAACAATATGTTGTAATACATGATAATTATATCAAACTCAGTTTTCGATGTCCATAATACAGCTTTATTGGCACACAGCCATGCCCATTCATTTGTGTATTGTCTGTGGCTACTTGTGTGCTTCAATGGCAGAATTGGAGAGTTGCAACAGAGACTGTATAGTCTGCAAAGCCTAAAATATTTATTATCTGGCCCTTTAAAGAAAATATTTTTTGGCCTCTGGTCTAGAAGATTTTCTGGTGCTGTCACTCACACTGCATAGCTCTAGTCATTGGCTGAGAGAC
This sequence comes from Rhinolophus sinicus, assembly GCF_057876585.1. Taxonomy (NCBI): domain Eukaryota; kingdom Metazoa; phylum Chordata; class Mammalia; order Chiroptera; family Rhinolophidae; genus Rhinolophus; species Rhinolophus sinicus. The sequence goes on from NC_142515.1 coordinate 30,535,858, forward strand.
ACACTAACCCCAAACAGACCTCTCCCTCTGCCTGGTGTGAAAAACAGGGGAAAGCATAGGAAGAGACAGAGAACGGAATTTTTATAAGCAGGTTTGAATTTTCTTAAGCCACAAACGGGTATACAAAAAATATAACACTATTTTCCATAGTGAAACTTAATGTGCTTAATGTCAGAACATACAATCTTAATCATCTCAGCAGAGGCTCTGTGTTTCCTCAGTCTTTTCATCTCAGAGTTCAGTTAATTCTGGATTTTCTCTCTTGTCTCCCTTCAGCCCTACTGTGCGGGACCTCCATGGCATTCCAGCAAACCCTGCCTCTCCTGAGATCTTTCTCACCGCTGGTTACTGACATACCAGGAGTGTTCAGGCCCTCGCTTGTTCTTGCTGCTTTGTACCTCAATGTTCTCTTGTCAGTTCAGCCAGACACCCCCAGAAAGCATCCCCAAGGTTGATCAGTGCTCCCCTGTTCCTGAATTCTTCCCGAGCGCATGGAAACTTGCGCTTTCATGTTGCCTCTGGGGCTGCTGGAGACCAGTAGACCACACAAGCCTTCTCCAGCCTTGGCAGATGGGAACCAGGTGTGTACAACAATGTCCTTGCACTTAATAATGCTGTCCTTCCTCTTCACACAGCCAGCTTCTTGGATGGAAACTCCCCCAGGCCTGCTATTGCTCTATCCGCAGTGGTGTCTCTGGAACTGGAAGACCAGGATGTGTTCTTTCAGGACTATGATCTGAGGCAAGCAGATTGCAGGAGGAGTAGACTTTTGCAAGATAGTCTTTTCAGAAAGAAGCCTATTTGTCTTTCCCGGTTCTGTGCATGTATGTTCCAGCCAGCTCAACTCAGACCTACTGGCTCTGTTTGATTCAGTAACTTTAGGCTCTGGTTAGGCCAGATGGAAAATCAGTCCTGGAAAAACGAAAATGTGAAAACCATGGCAGAGAAGGTCATTCACCCCCTCATAAATCTAAACGCACTGAACCCATTGAAGGATTTGCCAGGAAAATGCTAGTTTCAGTTTTCTCTGTGGGTTCAATTTATCTTTGCTGCTAAGTAGTCAAATTGAATTAGATCCAGAACCAGATACAATTCAACTTTTTCCTTGAAGGAAGTTACTCCCCTGCTCCCTGGCTACCCCATCCTCAGGACCGGCATTTCCCAAGTGAGGAATCATAGCAGATCTTCCTTTTAGATATCCGAATTGGGTGCCATTTAAGCGTCCCTTTCTCAGATGAATGAGTAATTGCCTCTTTTCTGCTATATCTCATTAAGAAGGAGAAACAGTTGCTTAGGGTTGCACATTACTTCACTGGGTTTTGCTTTTGGAAAATGGCAACTTTTCTACATCTTATGATCTACCTTGGCCTGAAGCACAGCCTCGTCTGTCATCCTGACCATTCAAGTTTGGAGATTTGAAAGATATGTAATAGAATGGAGTCTGAAGAAAGGCATACCTGCCCAGGCAATTTGGATGGCCAATTTTATCCTAGAGTCAACGAGATGTTGGAATAGGCATGAGAATGCCCACACCTCCACGACATCACCACAATTCTGCATAAAAGGTAAAATACCTAGTATTCTAAAGCATTCTACAAGCTTCTATGGGCAAGAGTCACAGCTCCCATTTTATAAAGATAGAGCAGAGTAGAGGAGAGCAGTCTAGGTGTATTTCCCATCGGAATGGAAAAGTAGACACTTATTTCTAATTTTCCGTATGGAAACTACACTTGTTTGCATCAAAAAGGACAGGTGTCCTGAGGCAGATCCCTTCCGGAAAGAGTGAGAGAAACCACTCCTTCAAACTCCCTGTAGCAGTCTTACTATCTAATCACAAAGTCTTTGATACCCTCCCTTTAAGAGGTGGGGCTTAGTTCCCCTCCCCATGAGTGTGAGCTGGACTTAGTAACTCACTTCTAATAAATAGGATATGGCAGGTGTGACCTTGTGCCACTTACAAAGACTGGAACATAAAAGGTACTATGGCTTCCTCTTTGCTCTCTCTCAGATCACTCACTCTGCAAGAAGCCACCTGTCATGTCATGGGACACTTAAGCAAGCCTATGAAGAGTCCCACATTATAAGGAACTAAGGTCACTGCCAACAACCAATGAGGAACTGTGGTCTCTTGCTAGGAGCCGTATGAGTGAGACACATTGGAAGCAGATTCTTCAGCCCCAGTGAAGTCTCCAGATGACGTATCTTGACTGCAACCCTGTGAGAGACCCGGAGCCAGAGCTAAGCTGTTCACAAATTACTGACTCACAGAAGCTGAGCTAATAAATGTTTGTTGCTTCAAGCCACTAAGTTTTAGAGTAATTTATTATGCAGCAATAGATAGTTAATAAAGTTTTCCTTGGACAATATTTCATTTATGGTAGAAATTTTACTATATGTGCTCTTTATGATATATCCCTTTACGTATGTTTCATGGTCATAAAAAATAGCCAGCTTTCCAAAGGAATAGGACTGATCAAATAAATTACCATATTATTTTGTACTTGAGCTGCCCAGACATGGTCAAGGAAATTGACGAAGTTCCTAAAGAATTTAATGGATACACTCAAATGTTCCTCCATGTGGATCACTTGAGTGGACAAAGAGGAAGTAGGGTCCAGGTTTGTCAATTCCACTTCATTGTAACAGCAGAGGTAAGAGGACAGTGTGATAGTTTTACAATATACCTGCAAATTCTTTGATACCCCTCCTATCAAGGGCAAGGAGACTCTGCCGAATCTGGGCCAAACACAGTGACTTGTTTATAACAAGTACATGGCTCAGTCAACAGCCAGCTGAAGTCTCAGCCAACAGCCAATGACACTTCTCAACGATTTCTGCCCCCACCCATCAAGTCACTCCCAACTGTCATGACCTCCCCAGCTTGAGTCCTCCAACTTGAGGCCTCACGTATCATGGGCCCCACAGAGCTGAAGTACATCTGCTGTGCCCTGTTCAAATTCTTGTCCTACAGAGCTCACGAACATAATAAAATGGATGTTTTATGCCACTATGGTTTGGGGTAGTTTGTTATATAGCAGTAGTAACCAGAATAGATACTCAAAAACAGTTTTTCTACATCTTTCAGATTTGTTAAAAACAATCCAATTTGGAGACAAGAACTAATTAGCCAACTGAGTTTAAACAATGGCCTTTGAAGGACTTAACTTCAGGGCAAAATGTAAGGATCAGTTGGAGGGTGGCAACATAAAATACCAAGTAGAGAGAGCCTGTATGATTTTGTTCTGCTATACTTTTCTGTTCCAAGCTGCAGCTCTCTGAGGAGAACATTAAAAAGCTCATTAGACAGTACGTATAGAGATAGAAGCAGTAAGCATAAATTTCATCTATGAGGCTTTTCCTTGACTTTTTTTTTAAATCTGCAGTTGTGAAAAATTTCAGAGAAATACAGAAAATAATGAGATACATTTATATTTACCACTACCACCCAATTTCAAGGTTAACATTTTTGGATATTTTTGCTACATTCTATTTTAAAATAAAAAATTAGCTGCTAGATACATTTAGAGCTCCCCACTCCCTCCCAATTCCAATTTATCTCATCCCCAGAGGTAACCACTATCCTGAAGTTGGTGTTTTTCCTTTTTTTTGCTTTCAATTATTTTAAGAATTAATAGTCCTATTATAATTGTTATATTATAATTATACTTTTTGAGGGCCGGTTTTAATGATATTGTCATTAATAAATAAATTAGTTTGGTTAAGACACTACAGACAAATGTTTGCTCTCTCACTTATTAATGGATTAAAAATCCTAGGATACATGCTCTCCATCTAGTGGTAAAAACAAGATAACCATAGGTGCACATATGTCTGATGTAGAGGAATGAACACATATAAAGTGACATCTATGGACAGGACACTTTTCTAGTCTCTGTGAGGAATACAAGGATGGACAAAACACAGACTCTGGCCTTCAGAATGCTCACAATCCATAGAATATTTACCATGTGCTCAACCACCACATGAGAAATATGGAGACTCAGCGAAGCTAAGTAACTTGCTCAAGGTCATACAAGTCATGAGTGGCAGGATAGCACCCCAAACTCTTACCATTCTGACTTCAAAGCCCATTCTGTAAACTGCAAATCTTGATAGATTTTTATATTAAAACACATACAGATTTCGTATGAAGCAGAATGCAAATTTTGATGAATTGTAAGCCTTGAAAGGAAGAGTCTTCAAATAAATTTGGCCTGTTTCTTGGGTGTCCCCACAACTCAAATCTAGGAATTTCTGCCTTTAGGGATCTCTGGGAGGAAAACTTTGAGAAGCTCTGCCTGGGAATGGCATTCTAATATACTACAAGACATGGTTCAGAGAGAGGGGTGGAGTACTTGAAAGACCCCTGGTAGCTGTGATATTAAAAAATGCTAACAGGGGCAGCCAGTTGGCTCAGTTGGTTAGAGCACAGTGCTTGTAACACCAAAGTCATCTGTTCGATTCCCACATGAGCTGGTGAGCTGCACCCTCCACAACTAGATTGAAAACAATGACTTGATTTGGAGCTGATGGGTCCTGGAAAAACACACTCTTCTCCAATATCCCCCAATAAAAATTTTTTAAAAATTGCTAAGAGTGAAATCAGCAAGACACTGCCCAGTCAGAGCAGGGCACAGACTGATCAGACCAGACACTGAACACAGCAACCAGCTTAGCCATGACTATGCTTTCCATCTTCTTTAAAAAAAGAAGCTTATGTAGCCTAGATAACGGAAAGGGATTGAAAGAAGGGCAAGGGTTTAATGGACTATTCACCAGAAGTTCCTTTAACATGACCAAACCTGTTCTTCATCTTCTATTTTCTTGCCTCCATCAGTCTCCCAAATTAGAAACCTTGATGTTATCCTCCACTTAATTTCTCAAGAATCCAATCTTGATTTCTGCTGCTTATCTCATTGGTTCCCTGGTCCTACACTGAGGAATAGAGAGAAAATTAGGTGTGCATGGGGCAAAAAGCCCAGAAGACATGAGGGAAGGGAACTTTCTAGATGCAAGAACAGAACAGAATGAGTATAGGAATGGTTTGTGCAAAGAAGGGTGTAATCCCATTGTGGGAGAGAGAACGCAAGAAGGTAAAGTCAGAGAGATAATCAGAGGTCCGGCTATGGAAGGCATAGAAGACCTGTTGTGTGACTTGTGTTTTATTCTAAATATGGTTGGGAGCTGTTGGAGGATTTGAAGTAGTAGGGAATGGGCATATGACAAGATACAATTTGTGTTTTAAAATGATTACTCTGGCTGTTACAATGAATTATAGGATGGTCAGACTGGAAGCAGGGAAACCAGGAGCTTTCACAATAGTAGAGGAATGAGATGGTGGTAGTTTGGACAGGAGCGGTAGAGGATGGGGAGACAAGTGGAATAGGGCCCGTAGGCAGTCTACAGGGAGTCATCCAATATTACCCTAGTCCAACTCCTTCATGTTACAGATGAAGAAACTGGGGTTCAGAGAAGTAATGTCAAGTCACCATCTACAAATGCAGAGCCACTCTGACATGGGCTCTGGATTTCCAGTCTAGAACACTTCCCTTTGTACCACACTACAGTTGGTCCCCAGTAACCATGATTCAACCAACCACAGATTGAAAATATTTGGGAAAAAAAAAGTTCCATTGTTGCTGACATGTTACATGTAGTCAGGCCTACGATGAACATGTATAAACTTTTTTTTCTTGCCGTTATTCCCTCAATAATACAGTATAATAACTATTTACATTGTATTAGGTATTATAAGTCATCTAGAGATGATTTGAAGCATATGGGAGGATGTGTGTAGGTTGTATGCAAATACTACACCATTTTATGTGAGGGACTCGAGCATCAGTGGATTTGGGCATCCATGGAAGTCCTGGAATCAATCCCCTGTGAATACTGACGGATGACTGTGCTTTATATATCTTTTTTATGTGTTGTGTGACTTTATCTCTCTCACCAGATCATAAATTTCCTGAAAGCAGAGAAGCTGCCTTATACTTGAATGATTAATTCAACTGTTATTTTGCAAAGGCTACAAGGTATGATCAGAACATAAAGTAAATGCTGCTGCCAAGCTCCATCCAATGGAAAGGCAGGGGTCTTCAATATGGGAAACTTAGTAACAGTGTGTGACAAGTTTCAACTTGTTCAGTACAGTCATTTGGGTGTGAGCTATGGTTGAAAGAGGGCGTGTTTGAAAGGGTGCCAAAAGTCATCCTCCATCATGACAATGCTCCATTTCACATATCACTTCTGGTATACAGTAATTTCTGTCAAATAAAAACATTATGGTGTGTCCTCATTCACCTTATTCACCGGATCTGGCGCCGTGTGACTTCTGACTCTTCCCCAAAGTCAAAATGATTTAGGACATTGAGGCAGCCACGACAGTACAACTGAAGACACTCATGAAAGAGGACTTCCAGAACTGCTTCAGAAAGTGGCAAGAACAATGGGATAAGTGTGTTTGAAGAGAGGGGGAGTATTTTGAGGGGGACTAATGGCAACTGTAATAAGGTTTTTTTATTTAAACATTGACTGCATTTTTTGATCACACCTCATATAGGCTACATGGTAGATAAAATGTTATAAGAGATAGTCTTACACTGCCAGAATCACTCAATCTGAGGCACATAGAAGGAGATCCTTGACACATCTTAAGTTAAAATTAAGTTGAAAAACAAAGGTTTCAACCTACATAAAGTGAAATCCCATTGAGATTCAGACTCCAGGAGAACTTAAGTTGCTTGAGTTCAGAAAAGGGGAAATGCTAGAGGAAAGTCACATTAGCTCTTCACAGAAGATAGCAGCCCTTGCATGGAAAATAAAGGAATAATTTTGGGACATTGGACATTGTTTGGTGGGCAAACCTGGTCAGGCAGCTCCAGGAACTTTATTTGCCCCAACTGACCCTAAATTGGAAGTGTTTGCATAATTTCTTCCCCCACTCTAAATCCAGGGAGGCGCCCTACATGAGCTTAATGGAGGGTCTGGTCCATACCCCCTTCTGAAGACTTGGCATCAGAGACCCCAGTGGAATGAGTAAATGAATGACAAGTAACCCTGGGGAAACTCTCTCTTTTCTCTTCTACGTTGGAATGATAAAACAGCATTGGCTGAGCTGTCCTCTTAGGAGGTATTTTTATCCGGGGAACATGCAAGGCCAAGTGGAACCCAGGGGAAAGCAAACCAAAGGGCTGATTTCTCATAATTAATTCTGGCTTGGGCTTCAGACTAAAATTAAGGAAAGGGGGGAGAGACTTTGAGTTGTTTGATCCAATTTACTAAGATATGGGAGCAAAAAGGGATTAGGGACATAACCAGGAATAAATCATAACCAGGGATTAAGTCATAACTAAGAAAAAAAGAATATTCATTTAAATTAATTGTCTCCTATGTTATCTCATTCAGGAGTCCAGGCTTGACAGGTAATAACTGGAGGGATATATATGCAGACTCAGTCCAGGTAAGGGAACCCTTCCCATCTGGTAAAGTTGGCAGAATCAAATGCAGCCATCTGGAAAACCTCTAATAAAAAAGATGCTACTTGGTTTCAGAGAGAATGCCAAACACCTGTGTCTATTATTAACCATAAAGTCATTGAAAATTAGCTTTGAATAGCTCAGGTACTAATGACAAGTAAATTTCAGGTCACACCCTATACCTTACATTCATCCTTTCTCTAGGTGTGTGCATTGCTGGTTAAAGCCCTCTTAGGACAGATCTGTTTTCTGTGCTCTTAGCTTCCCATTCTGTGTCCTTCTCCCTCCCTCTCTGGCATCTGGTGCCTTCTTTCGGCAAATAAAGTTCCTGGAGCTCCCTGACCAGGTTTGCCCACCAAACAATGTCCAATGTTTCAAAATTATTCCTTTATTTTCCACCGATTCCATAAATCCTCCCACTTCCTCAGAACATGGATCTCATGCATACGTTTGGAGGAAAACAATGTCATCGAACTTATTCATGCTACAGGGTGTGTGATTTTATGTGTTAACTCATTCATCCTTCAAATAGATAAGTCTTAAGGGGAAACAAGGCCCATACCCTAGCACTTCTAACATTATCATGTACTCTTTTTGTTTCATTGTCCTTATCACAATTTACAATCATATAATTTATAATTATAACTGATTGATTTCTTTCAATTAGAGGAAAAGTTTTAAGAGGGTAAGGCCCATGTATATTCATATTTCTCAGTCTAAAGCATCATGACTGACACAAAGGAGGAGACTAATAAACACTTGTGTGAATGAATGCATGAATGAATGAATTGAATTTTCAAGGAATGGTGAGACAAAGCTTTTTTGGATCTGCTCCAAAGGGCAAAAGAAAAAGAAAAAAAAAATGGTGACACAGTCTCAAGAACATGGAAAGATTCTTGTAGGGAGCTGATGTTTTATATAAAAATACAGCACTGCATCCGAATTTCTTTAAATTGAAAGAGAGAGAGAGAGAACTCATTGAGGCAGACAGGTAGGTTTCAAGGAAGCAAGTCCCAATTAGTTAATACCCTTGGCTTGCAGGGCATCACCTCTCAGATCAGAAAATGAATCAATACGATTCTCTCCTTCCTCTGTCCCCTCTGCTCTGATGAGATGAAGGACTGGAAACACAACCGCCAGCCTGAGCCCTGGGTTTTCAGCTCTCCCCCTTACATCTGTGCCCTCACCCAACCCCTCTCATTCCCACCCCCACCCCCACCCAGATCCTCTCTTTCTAACCACTTCATGATCTTTCTTCTCTGACTTTCTCAGTGATGAGACACAGGAATAGGATGTTGGATGTAAATTTTGCCTATTTCACATCAGGCCCAGCCTGCACTGCAGAAGTGCCCTTGCTCTGCCTGGGTTTCTATGAAAATGAGATAAAATAAGTGAAAGAGCCAAGTGCCGAATAGGCACTCAAAACATGTAAGCTTTTTTCCTCCTTCCTTCTTGGTTCATAAAATACTTGTGAACCACAGCTGTCCATCAGGGATCTCTCTTTATCTTCTGGCCTAAAAGGGAGGCTAAACTGTTTGTAATTAATTAAACTAGAAGGCAGTGAGGGGTAGTTAGAAATGTATATATGTGACAAGGAGAATAGAAATTCTATGTGGCAATAGCCTGTAATTCCCTAGATAAAGGAACTCTTAGAGAGTGATTTATCTTTAGAGCATCATTCAGGTGCCTTTTTTATATTCCTACTGTTGCTATGGAAATCACCCCTGTAAGAATGCACACAAATGTAGACTGTATTGCCAGATGCATGAATGGGGGGTGCGCACAAGTGACTGGCGTGTTGACACTTGCCTGTCTCCAGCTATGGACCTGAAGATAAAGAACTAGAACTCCATAAAGAACTAGAACGTGGTTGAGGAAGATGGACGGAGGGGGTAGATACCACCACAGATATCTCAGTGCCTGATAAACCCCACAACCTTCAAGAATCTCCCCGTCTCTACTCTGCTAGTTAGTATGACCATTCTGTCTGTGGGTCTCAGAATTCCCATTATTAGCATCTCCTTTCCTTGTCCACGCCATCCCAGTTTAGATGATAATTCAAATAGTCACATGATCACTACAGACTACAATTTCCCCCTATGGTTGGAGAAGCATCACTGAAGTGATTCTGTTAGATTGATGACTGATTATATTTTATGCACAGGCTTAAGTCATTTATAAAGCTATTTTCTAGGTAAGAAGCATCTCTTCCTTTCTCTGCATGTCTATCACTTCTATCACAGCTTTAACTGAGCAGCTGGGCCTCCATCTCCCTTCCATCAAAAAAGAAAGAATTTGTCTGTTACCATTTCACAAGAAAAGAATGAAGTTGTGTTGAGTCCTGGATACTGGGAATGAACTAGGCTCACTCACCAGTGAAGCAACTAGATCGTACACGTCAGCCTTCAAGATTACGTATTTCAAATCTGTGCTGTAAGGAAAAAAGTAATTACTGCCTATCATGAATGCTTTGCAGGTGCATCATTCATGGTTTCTAGACGCGAGCAACTTGAGTATAAAAGGGCACGGGGAAAATTACAGAATCCTTGGGGAAGGCCGGAGAACTGGGTTTAGAAAATGAGCAGGCACAAAGTGAAGATGACAGCCAGTCCTCGGCCAAGGTCAGTGCCACAGAAGTTATCCAACGTGGACAGTGCTGCCCTGCTGCTGGGCATCGGACCCCACTAGGAGGCACCAAGGCCATGACTGCCCCTGAAGACAGGATCTGGCTGCTGCCTTTGCCGTCACCACCGTGATCTCCTCTTCTTGGCCTAAATTAGCTTCTGATTCTAAATCCTAGAGACGTGCGTCTGATGGGCCATGCTTGGTTTGGGTGCTCAGGCTCCAGCTGCAAGTGAGGCTGGGACAGTCGATATCGGCCCTTTTCAGCTTCTTTAGGATGAACTGAGTGCTGTCTCTCCCAACCCCTAATTTCACAAACATAGGAAGGAAATTCAGATGTTCTGCAGCCAAAATAATGTCTGCCACAGGAGAGATGGTTCATATTAAATCTGAGAATATCAAGGCCTCTCTATATTCTCTTCAAAATAAGATCCCAAAGAGTCTTGAAATCAAGGTCAAATGTTCCATAATGAACCCATAATGTTCCCATAATGAACCCACAATGAACCTAAATGTTCCATAATGAAGCCTTAAACCAAGGATCCCTTAGGTTTTTTTTTTTTTTTATATAGGAGATAATTTTCAGTTGTCCAAGGGTTTGGCTCTAATGCTGACAGAGGAAAGGGAAGAAGAAAGAAAGAAAGAATGCAGATTAAAATTCTTGGGGATATGGAAAGTTCAGAGTCCTGGACGGAGGAGGGAGCACAGTAGCCAAATTTGCACCAGAATTTGCCATAAATCCCAAGCAACCATGGTGTGTGTGTGTGCAGGGGGGGAGGGGGAGGCTGTAATAGAAGGATGGGAAGGTGTTTAGGCGGGAGACACAGAATTTCACCCGCAGAGAGAAGGTCAGGACGTGACCAGAAGCAGCGGAGAGGAATGCCATGGTGAGCTTTGGGCCACAGGGAATGGTGTCCTCAACAAATCTTGAACACCTGGGTGCCACATACAGCAAGTTGTGACTCAGAGGCATCTTCGAGGAAAGAGGACAAATGGATGATCTGAGGCAAATATACACAGGAAGGGTCATCTAATTGTGGGACAGGCCAGGTGTCAGGATGAGAAAATTTGCCAATGTGTCACTTTGGCTGCAAGCGGTAGAAACCCAACACTAATTAGCTCAGGCAAAAGAGAGCTTGTTGGAAGCTCTCTTCCAGGGGGGGTGCCTCCTATAACTGCCAACAGAAGGGTGAAGGGGCAGTTGGGCCCCAAGGATCAAATGTCCCTAGGACTCTCTGTCTCTTATCTCTGAAGAGAGAAGGCATCACTGCCTTGAATTGCAGACCCGAATCTTTGGCTTGGTGGGGAACAGAATTACTCCCAGCGCTAAGGTCCTGCTCTGTGGTATCCATCTCAAGAGGACAGATGACCCTCTCCTTTTAGTTCTAATTCTATAGAAATACCTAGGTCAGGCATCCCAATTTAAGGTTCTGACCACATTAAAGGACAGCTACTAGTTGTGGGCAAACTGGTAGCATTTTTACCTGCCCTAGGGTGATTGACTGTGGATAGCAAGGTGGTCCCGACTGATCCATGTTGGGTTCATGTCCCCTGGATCTGTCAGTTATGCAGTAAACAGGGCCATGTGACACAGACAGGATGCTGCGGTCCATCCCCGTGCGTCAGAGCTGTTCTCAGAGAAGGAAGGATCACTGCAAGCTCCTTCCTTCTGTTGCATCCAAGAATCTGGATGGGAATTTGAGCAGAGTCTTTTCTGGGGAGGAAATAGGTTGGTAGCCCCAGTATTTAATACCCTGCCATACTGTTCCCAATATTAAGGTAGTTGACTTGGGAGAAAAGCATCACTGTGGGTACCTGAGGGCAAGGACCATGCCTTCATCACCTCTGGGTACATCACAGGGCACTTGTGGGTACTCTATGATGGTGGCTGGAAGGGAGCTTGTCACAACCTCAATCCAATAAAGTGCAGGCAAGGAACACACCTTTAGTCTGCATCCATGTAACTGCCTTTTGTGCATACCTTACAACAGGGAAGTTGCTAAGGCCGAAGAGGGGTCTGGCGCAGGGATAACATGTACCAGACCCCTTAAGAGCAAGGGAATCATGACTGTGGTGGTGCTTAGGGTGGTCAGGTTCTCATTCCATGCCCGAACTTATTATCCCAACTTTCCACACCTCCATCGCTGACACGACAGTGGCCTGATTGGTTTTACAAGGGCTGGCTTGAATTGGCCAAATAAAAAGTGAGTTTTTTTCCCCTGCCTATTGTTCACTCCTAAGGCCACATTTGGAAAGTCAAAAAAGCAGTGACTAGCCAATCTGTGTTTATGTTCCAAGCAACTGCCCTGAGAGAGTCTTGATGGAATGGACTTCATCACACAACTGTTTGGCTATATGACAAACAGAGCCACAATTTGTAGTTTGGAAAAAACAGTCAGTGTGCATTTACCTGATCTGTTGCCATCTGATGTCTGCTACATCTCCCAGCCTGGCCTGGCTTTGCTGGAAGGAAACCTTAAGAGAACTGCTATCATATTACACTTGTCATTCTGAGTGCTGGTAGAATTGCCACAATGACTTTCTAAACAACACTGGGTAACACTGAAGCCCCTGCAAAACTCTGTGAGTTCATCTTTCTCTGTTTGTGGGCGTGGAGACTAGCAGCTGTCGCCTAAGTTCCATGTGCTACCAAACATTTTACATGAAGCGAAGTTTTGGGGACTCAATTACATGTTCCCTCCAACTCTATATAATGAATCACGACTACAGCCTTCTCCCATGGAAAAATAAAGCTACCTGAATGCATTCAACTATCATTTGTTACTTCAAGATGCCTCAGGTTCGTCCTTTTCTTTTTCTACTTTCATTCAAGTTTCTGACTTTTGGACACATTCTTATTTTAAAAGTTTAAATCTCTGTCCTTTTAGGGCTATGTGTCAACATGTCAACTGCCTCATCACATTCTTTGCGAATGCCAACATCACCAGCATTTAAAATGCCGAAGCAAGGAATGGCATTTGAAATGAATGGCACCCTGAGCAGTAACGGCAGAGAGCCAGAACCTTCTGGAGAAGAAAACGAAAGCAGAACGCTGGTGGAGTGCCTTTACATCACCTTTACAGTTCTGATCTTCTTCCCCTTTTCCCAGCCTCCATGGCCACCGAAACAAAGGTGGTGTCATATTCCCTGGCACAAAAGCTGCCTGCCACCACACTTTTAGTGTAAACACTAAGCTTTCTCTCTTCCTGTTCCCACTCTGACAAAGCAGCATCTTAGAATCAGTTTCCCGCCACCAATTTCCTCTGTGCGGGTGAGAGAAAATCAGATTACACACAGAAGTCTAAACATCAATCTTCCCCATTGGCTTCCTGGCACCCAGTGTCCCATTCAGGTTTCAAGGTTTCCGGTCGGAAAACCAAATGTGTTGGCTACCTCCTGGTCTGTATTTTAAAATTTATTTTTAACTAGATACAATCAATAAAGTCAGTGTGTAGGTCCACGAGTGTAAGTGTATTCCATGTCTTTGTCCTTCTTTGAGATTTCTCTTCCATGCTCACAATAATGGTTCAAGTTGGGAAGCTATTCCTATTGGACATTTTTACATCAGAAGAAGTACAGAAAGGTCTCTTGGAGTCCCGCATTTCAGAACAGTGAGCAGCAGCATGTAGAAAAGTATCCAAGAAGCGATTTCATTTCCATGGCAGCCAGGACCCAGCCGCCAAAGCTTTATAGATTAAAATCAATGCCTGAATTGCATTCAGAAAGCCTGAATTGCCTGTCAGACTTCAGGACCAGCAGCGCAACGTGATAAATGAGGTGAAGAGCCTCATCCAAGCAAGGCAGTGCTGCCGCGTTAGCCAGCACTTCTGCGTCTTTGTCAAAGCAAATACCAAATGGAATGAATTACTGGGAAACAGCAAATGAATGTCAAGAATTTGAGACATGGGGGTTATAATGTACTAATTACTGGGAAAAGATGAACACAAAGTTAATGTGTGAAAGAATGTGGGAGGGGGAAGGGTGGAGCAGGGGAGACAAAGAGAGTAGTGGCAACATGCAGCAAGCGCCTCTGTTTTGTCCTTGGTAAAAAAAGAGACGGGTTTTAGAGGCATAGATACCCGGCTCCACTCCCAGCTTGGTCATTTCCAGTCTGTGTCATAAACTGCAAAGAGCACTAAATAAGATAAATATAGAAACACCTAATCTAGCACCTGGCACATAGTAGGCAGTCAATACATGTTATATCCCCCTCTCCCCAACCCCTTTCTCTTCCTTTCTTATTTAGTGCAGGAACCACAGCATTAGGACACAATTGGCGTTGCTCAATGGTTCAATGTTAGAGAATGAGCCTTGCTGCCTCCACAGGAGGTCATCAAAATTTAAAGACAGTAAAGCAAGGATGGAAGGATGGAGTATTGAGAAATTCACAGAGAAGCCTTCACTATAAAATTGCATGAATAATATAACTGTTGATGCTGTCATCTGCCTGTTGGTGCAAATCTGTCCAAAGATAAAATAATGACCCATAATTTCATTTTCCAGTTGCCCTGGCCTCTCTTCTGTGACACTAATGTATTCTCTGAGCCCAGACGGAGCTGGGTGCTCCTAACAGCTTCCAGCAGCCAAGATAGGGACTCCTTGGGGTGTCCTCTCTGTGACAAGGGACAGGAAGGAACCATGGAGTAATTGAGCAAAACCTGGGATAAGATCCAAGAGATGGAGGTCCTGGCTCACCCAATCCCGGCTCACCCATCAACCCTTCATGGAAAACAACAGGCTCAGAGCAGAGCATCATTTCCCAAACTATTTTTACCAGTTCGTTAGGAGACTGTAATTGAAATAGCTTGTTTCCCCCCAATATCCACTGCTCCCTTCTTGGTAATATTATCCTTTATTTTAGCTGTGAATATGGCTGCTCAAAATAGAGGCCACATTTCCTGGCCTTCCTTGCATCTTTGCCATGTGATAAAGTTCTGGCCAGTGAAATGAAAGCACAGGTAGAGTGTGCAACTTCTTGGAAATGCCATTGGAAAGGAGAGTATGGATGTCTTTCTCCTGCTCTTCCTCTTCCTGCTCATTTTTATGTATCTGTGATGGCTATACCTGGAGCAGCCATCTTGACCTTGATGTGAAAGCCACATGCTGAGGCAGGCAGAACCCCATGAAAGCAGAAGCCTGGGTCTCTGACATTGCTAGGGGCCATGCCAACCCTAGACTATCTACATTTCTTTAATGTGGCAGGGAAAAGAGTCACTGTTATTTTGGACTTTCTGTTATTAGAAATTGAACCTAATCTTCACTACTACAAATGATAATAGACATTCTGCTAAACAGGGTTCCTTGTGCAAATAAATTCTGGAAATTCTGGACACATCTTCTAGACACTTCATAAAGGTTTGCAATCCATTCTAGCACCTTACAGGCTCTAAGAGATCCTCTATAAAGGATGATAGCATCTCTTATGAACCTTATTCATGAGACTAGTGTTCCATAGACCCTTATAACTCAGAGTGTGGTCCACAAATCAGCAGCATCAGCTTAACCCAGGAGCTGGTTAGAAATGCGGAATCTCAGGCATCCCTGGACCTAATGAGAATCTGCATTTTAAACAAGATTCCCAAATGACTTGTCAGCACATTAAAATTTGAGAGGTACTGCTACTGATTACAATGTAGAAAACAGTTGTATGTGATCATAGATTCTGGAACAAAAAGAGCAACATGCTGTGGAGGGTGTGTCTGGAGCCCCAGGCGCAAAGGAGGAAACCTAGGTGGTCCCGAGCTCTGCAGGCCTGAGACTGCCACGATCAACTCTGTGAACCCTCCATGGAGTGGCCGTCTGCTGCCACACACTTTGTGGTCTACTACAGCTTTCCTTGGCAAGTTACACCTGGATTAACAGGAGAGGTGACAAGTGGCCTCCAGTACACCCAGCACTACCTGCCAGGGACTACAGGAATAGCTAGGGGACAAAGCGTCTGTCACTCATTTGCAATGACCCACAAGCTCACCCATGGACACCTAGTCTAGCCAGTCAAAACATCAGTTAAATTAGGTTATACTGCTTGAGAAAAAGCAACCAAGTGGATTAATCCCATTTACTTTCTGCTTTACAATTTATCTGGTGGTAGTATGTTAGAGGCTGTACTAGGCAGTGGTAAAGATCTTGTTCTCTGGAGCCAGATTTCCGGGATTTGGATCCAAGCTCACCTCGTACTAGCTGCATGACTTTAGTCAAGTTACATAACCTTAATCTCTCCAAGCCTCAGCTTCTTCATCTGTAAAATGGGGATAAAAGTGGTATCTACCTCCCAGGTTTACTGTGAGGATTACATAAGGAATAAAAGTGAAGCACTTGGACTTGGTTCTGACATTTGGGGAACACCATAAAATTCATAAAAATTACATGTATATTATATAATAAGTTATTACTATTATATTATAATTTGGGGGGATTAAAATCTAAATAATCCAGATAGAAATCTAAAAATGAGGAAAGACGTTCTAAATATTATATGAGTTAAGAAAGTTTTTCACCCCATTTCTCCCATCGGTATTAACTAAACAAATGATTGTTAGTTTGATTAGAGCAGAAGAGACAATCTGAGCAAGTACACATTTAATAAATGCTTACTGAGTGTCAACGTGGGAGGTCCGTGCTGTGCATTGTGGGAATGCAGTGATGTAACAGGTGAGGTTCCTGCTCTGTGATTCAGCAGAAGGGACAGACATTTATTTGCACAAATACCTTCATGGAAAGACAAATGTGGAAAGTGTTATAATATGTTCTGTGAAAACAGAAAAGCAAAGAAGAAGGAGGAGGAGGAGGAGGAGGAGGAGGAGAAGGAGAAGGAGAAGGAGAAGGAGAAGGAGGAGAAGGAGAAGGAGAAGGAGAAGAAGAAGAAGGAGAAGAAGAAGAAGAAGAAGAAGAAGAAGAAGGAGAAGGAGAAGGAGAAGGAGAAGGAGAAGGAGAAGGAGAAGGAGAAGGAGAAGAAGAAGAAGAAGGAGAAGAAGAAAACCTGTGCCAGGAATCACATAGGCACTTATACATTATTTCTGTTGATGCAAAGCAAGCCTATGATGGCAGATAAATCATTGCCATTGTACAGATCAGTGGGTCGACCTTCAAAGACATTAAGAAAATGGCTAAGTTCTCCTATCTGGTAAATGAAAGACTGGGATTTGAACTCAGACCTAGCTGACGCCAGAGTCCTTGCTTTTTCTATAACACTAGACTAACTGTAAAAAGCAACAAGCACTTCACAGAGAAGATGGCATTTTTAACAGGGCCCTGAAATGTGAGTCAAATTTTCAAGTAGAGTCGGGAATTGGAAGCAAGGGGGTTGTGGTGAGCTAAAGAGCCATCCTGGCCCAATGCAGAGGTGGATAATCTGGCAGGAGACCAGGGTCAGTAGAGGTAAAAGAATTGGGAGCCATAAAGATGGGCAAGTTGACAGGGGTGACATTGCAGAGGATTTTGAGTAAGAGATTGAGGAGCTTGGACTTCATTCCATAGACAAGTGTTAACAACTTCAATGTCTTAAGAGGCCTCAAAGCAGAAGGAGGAGTGTGTGTAGGGGAAGGGGCGCCCAAGGGCGGAGCATGAGGTCAGAGGGAACGCTGAGGGTGCCCTGCAGTGAGCACAGACCCCATCTAAAGCCATTCAGAACCGAAAAATCCAAACCAAACAAAGTAACTTGCAAAGCTAGACAAGCCTGACATGAGCCTGGCCCTCGGATGACCAGTTTGCAAATTCAGTTAGGGGGCCGTATCCCAATGGAAAAGGGGCACAAAGCTGGAAGCCAGGAGACCAATCAGGAGGGTGGGATGAAGGACATAAGTAGACATTGGCTGTGGGGCAGAATCTGATGTCTCGATAAGAAATTTTTAAATTCTCCTGTAGATTACTAAACAGCTGGATTTTAAGTCTGGCCATATCGCTTCCTTAATTATCCTTGCAGAGGGGAAAAGAGACACATTAACTAATCATTATCTATAGGTTGGCATTTGAAGCTTCTGAAATTCAGATGGATGGAAATACTTTCTGTAATTCTTGTGATTTAACTGCACACAGCCTCACAGCCTGCAAGGGTGGGGGCCAGACGAGAGGAGAGAGGATGGTTAAATAAAAACAGTTCTATTTTTGGCATACTTTAATGACAACCTTGTCTTCGAAATATTTTTCGTGCGATGCCTTTTCTGTACAGTGTCATTGAAAGTGTTTTTTTTTTAATTTCAAAGAGAGGCTGTGGCACAGGATGTTAATCAATGAAATCCTGGCATGCTTTCCTGTGACCGTGGCTCATTATTTATATTTACCATTGACAGAGATGAGTTCTTAAGCCCAGGCAATATTATCATTCATGCCTGGTTAATAAAGGCAAAAAAAAAAAAAATGCTGTAGGAAATGTATCCTGATGTTGGAGGGAGGGAGAAGGGCCTATTTTAAGTCTCTGGGATATTTTGTTGTCCCCAAAGCCCTCCCTGTGAGTCACAGGACAGAAATTTGAGGCAAAGAAGGTAGAATAGCATTTTTTAGTCTGGACTAAAAAATTAAGTTTCGGCTGAAATGCTGCATAATATTATTTATGTATTCCTTGCTTGCGGGTTTCTGCAGCGCAATGGGATGCAGCAGGCAATGCCAGCTTCTTTGTTCCTCTGAATTCCTGTTGTTGGACACTGCCAGGATTTAGGGTGGGGTCAGCCCGGGGCCATTTTAGCCCCAGTGAAGGTCTGTTTTATTAAAGGCGTGCTTGTCCCTTGCCTGTTTACTGCTGCCTAATACAACACTTTCTTTATCTCTTTTTGGCACTGCCCCAAAGAAAGCAGGGAGACTTGCTGCTGCTGGGATTCTAGTTTCTATCGCCAGTCTGGTCTTCTGGGGTTTAGGGGCTCGAAATGGGGAAGAGCCAGAGCACAGCATTTGGGATGAAATTTCACATATTCCAACTTAAAGTGCCAACAACGATGATGATGGTGCTCTGGATCTGCCCTGCTGCTTCTTCCACCTCCTTCTGATGAGGAACTCTGCGGTATCATTCACACGCCTCCCCCACCCCCATCCCCCCACACACACACACCCTGTACTTGATGACAAGACCTATGGGAGAGCCGACAGGCGTGCGAAGTGAAGACTGTGAACATGGAGGGGTGTTTCCCTGGGAAAAGTAACCGATAACTTGGGAATGCGAGCTCTGATTTTATCTGAATTAGTACCATGTTCTCACCAACTTATCTGGTCTTGATAGTCACGAAGCTAATAGGCTGGGTCCACTGTAAGCAGGGCTGGCTTCCTGAGCATGTGACCTCTGTAGTTGCACAGGGCGTCATGCTTAAAAGGGCCCTGCCCTCAGTTGAATGCTTTGCTGTCGTTGTCTTGAAATTTCTTAATATTTTTAAAACAAGGGACCCACATTTTCATGTAGCACTGGGCCCCACAAATTAGGTAGCCGGTCCTGACTGTAGGACAGGATCTTTGAGCTTTCCTGAGTAAAGACAACCGATTGTGGATAAAGTTCCTCTTTTAGGCTCCCCAGTGTTGTTCCAATTTTCAGGGGATTAAAAGAAGCATATGACACAGCGACAAGTATGAATGCTGGCAAAGTCCTGAGATCTGTTCACAGTGGAGGAGCTGGGCTCCTTGCTTCCGTGGAAAGGCAAAATGTGGGGTAGCCTTGAAATGACTGCTTCAGCAGTGCTAGAATGTTCAGAGAAGAGGATGATTGGCAGTGACAGATGCAGCTGGGAGGTCAAGGAGGGGGAGTATAAAGAGGCTTTTGAATATGTCCTTGAAGATGTAATTGGAGACCTAAAGAAGCTGAAGAAGAGATGGGTAAAAGCTGGCCGGAACTGAGGGGAGAATTCCAAAAGTGGAATTGGAGATAGCAAGAAAGAGAACACATTCGGGAGAATTTAGAGCAGATGAGAGCTGCTGAGGGCTGAAGAGCTGAGGATGGGATGCCTGCACCTGTCTGAAGGTCACTAGGAAGGCGGAAAGGGCAGAGGGAAGGTGTGACAAGAGAGGGGGCAAGGAGAACACAGCCTGGAAAACTGAGGTTGCAAAGGAGAGAGGAAAACAGGGAATGGGTATCGCAGAGGACCCAGCATCCTCACTACCTCCACCGCCCCAGGGGGTCAGATCCTGAACAATGAATAGGTGAAGGCAAAGGAAGGTGTTAAGCAATGTTCTGAAATCTGGTCTGGGTACATCTGCATCCGAAGCACTTTCTGGTTCTTGTTACCAATGTATTTTCTGGGTCACCCCCCCACCCCCCACCCCCCAACCATCACCTGCATTTTCAGAATCTTTCAGGGCCCTGGGGGTGGGAGGGCAGGAATCTGCCTTTTTTACAAGAGTTCTCAGATAGTCCTGAAGCTACCAAACATTTGAAAACCAGGAGGAGGGAGGAATAGAGCCGTGTCGGGCAGTTAAGACAGATTCTGCAGGCTCGGCTGTATGATATAATGGAGCAGAGGTTGGGTCAGAAAGGAGGTGTTGTGGGTACAAGCAGCCCAGACCCTCACGTGTGAATGCTGACCTGAGATGCCTGCGACACACATCTGTCACAAAGGGAGGTTCCTGCCAGCAAAGTCCCCAAGGGGCCTCCTGCCATCCAAGTGCCCCCACTCCTGGTCTCACTACGAGTAACTATCTACTGCAATCTCCAGGAAGGATACAAATTCCTGGGGAACACTGTGTTCTGGAACGTTGTACTCCAGTCTGTCTTGTTTTTGCTTAGAGATAGTCAGTTACGGAGGGTGCAAATAACTCTAGCCCTGTGCAGGGATGGGGTGGGGGAGGTGTGTGTGGGGGTTGTTCTTAGTACAAAAGGGAAGACCAAGCGAGCTGGGTTTATAGAGCTGGCCCAGTTCTTGTCTCAGCTCTCACGCCAAGCACTGTCATCCGGTCACTTCTTCCTTTTCCAGCCCTATCCCTTGTTCAAACTCTCTTCCTCAAAGACCCAGGACACTTTGGGGTCTCAGCCTAAGCAAAATTCTGTATTGTTCTGGGTTCAGCCTTTCAGTCCTAGATAAACTTGATCCCTCCTTCTTCCAGCCAAATAAGCTGACAGGATTTATGCTCAGTTCTTACATTCAGCCTCTTATTCAGTTTCCCCGAGTTGCCGGCTTCCTCTTCTCTGTAAGATTCCCTTGCAAATCCTTGTTGATTAATCCGTGATTGATAGCTCACTAATCCACTGATGACTCCTTCCAGATAGACTAGTTTTGCGTCTTAGTTGTCTGATCCTCAAAGAACTTCTCAACGTCGTACCCACCACCTCACAATTCCTGAATGTTTTCAACAGCTGTCTTTCTCAAACTTTAACATGCATACAGATCCCTTGGGAATATACATTCGGATTTGGGAGGTCTGGCGTGGGACCTGAGAGTCTGCTTTCCTAACAAGGTGATGACGATGCTGCTAGTCCACGGACCACACTCTGAATAGCAAAGTTTTACAGGATGAGTAGTTTGCAATTCTCTCCTATCCTGCTCCATCTGCTCCGGTTTCTTTATAGTCTCATTTTTTTTTTTACTTTAAATATAAGACTAGAAAAACTAATCTGTCTGCAGTTGATTAAGATTTAATTTTCTTGCTTCTAGTCAGAGTGTTCTCTCCAAACCAGCTTCAAATTGGTGAAAATCTGAGATGGGGTATTGGCATCCCCCACACAGGTTTCTATCATTTCCTTTGCATTATTTTCTCAGGACTCTTACTGAAACTGTCTTGTGCCCAAGACATATTGCATTACAGAAAGAGAAGAACAGTGAATTATAGACAGCTGATAACAAGCAAGTTTCCTCCAACACTGGATGGCCTGGCAGCAGAAGATCCCAAAGGTTGGCCTCAGAGAGGCTGCGTTCCCCAGGCCCTGGGCCATTGGCTGGTTGATCTCACGTACTCTGGTCTCCACAGCTTTCTCACCCAATACCCAATCCCATTCCTCCCTTGCATTAGCAATTGATAAGTAAAAAGGAGTCAATTGTTAGAACCACTGATTTTGAAAAAAAATCATATTTTTCCACTTGTACTTAAGATTTGAAAACAACATCTATTGCTTGTATCATTTACATTTTAAATGCAGATATCTTTATTGTTACACTAGGTGAGAGAATTAAGTGAATCAACTCTCTAAAGTTTTGGAATTGTAACAAATGTTTCAGGATGGTAATGTTCGAGGATGGGGAAAATGGTTATTATTAAATATATAGCCTATGTCTTTCCTATCAGGAAAACTTATTCTTATTCCTCAGATTCCCCCTTCAAACCACTGCTCAATTTTCCTACAGTTCATAGCCAAACTCTTAGAATGATCTATACTTATTCAGAGGCGTCTTCATCCCTACTTTCTCCTTAAGTGTCTGAAGCGGGCTTCTGTTTTCACAATTTTACTGAACTTGCACTTACAGGGACATAGGCCATCTCTCAGACTCTGGGTCTAATGATTTCTCAGTCTGTTTGCTTTCCCTCTCTGAACATGTGATGCTATCAGCCTCCCCCTTTCTTCCCTTGGCTTCCTGACAATTGGGGTAAACTGATTCACCTATATATCCGAGCCCATCGGAATCTTACTTGCTGTCTGCTTTTCCTCCACCCACCCCAACTGCACATGCCAAGGCAGGGACCTATGTCCAGGACTGTTCTGTCTTCCCTCCCTCCCTTGAAGAGCTCACTTATTCACATGGCTTTAACTATTCGCCCTAGGCAACCCTTCTTTCATCAAACCTCCAACCTCTAGTGCTGATTTCTCTTTGCAGCTCTAGTTCCCCATGTCTAATTGCCTGTTCCATTCTTCTACCGTTACCTTCAAACTCTTCCTTTGACCCCATTTCTCTGTTTCTGTTTGTAGCAAATGTGACTTTGCAATTATGAACTCAAGAGGTCAAGAAACATTACACTTCTTTTTTTTTAAATCAATATGAATCTAACTCTAGAATTCCATTCCCCCAAGCTGGCAGGAAATTCAGTCTCTTGTGTTATAGGGTCTAATCCCTACTCCTCAAAGGTTATGTATGCCAAGAACCCTCCTAGTTTCTCAAGCAGTGCTCAAGCATTGAGGAAGCTTCAGGTGACCGCCAAGATGTTCTTTATCTCAACTTACATGGTCCCTTAACCTCTAACCACTCTGTTACTTCCATGTCACACTTGAGGCCCAGGAATTTTTTTTTTTTTTATGTAAAAAGATATTTTTAGCTCTTCCTCTTAACCATCCCCTTTCTTCCCATCCTGAAGAATTCTATACTAAAGGCATTTCATGGGGCAGAACAAGATTGGATTCTGTGTGTGTGTGTGTGTGTGTGTGTGTGTGTGTGTGTCATTGTGCCCCACAGCAAGATGTCAGAGACCAAGGAGAATGACAGAGGAGGGAGCCCAATGGGGTGGCTGGCATGAGAAGTCAAGAGTTTAAGCAGGTTAAGGAAGGTGTTCACATGAGAAGGAGATCTAAGCTGACGGAGCCCAAGCAGCATTAGGAAGGAGAAAACGAGAATGACCGTGTGGAATTAGATTAGAATCAGAGGTGCTGGTGTGAGCTCACCATTTTATGTATGTACCTATGGCACCTATGCAGGTTTCCTCGTTCTGTCCAGCGCCTGGGCCTGAGAACAACAACGTCCCAATAGCAGTGAGCAACTATAGTGCCCAGATCTTGGATTCTAAGTACGTTTCTCCATTAAAATAAGCCAGGGTTACCAACCAACTAACAATAGAAGGGAACCTCCTCAGGCTTATAAAAGGAACCTACAGAAAAACTACAAGAACATTATACTTAATTGGGACAGACTAAATACAAGGATGTCTACTCTCAACACTTTTATTTAACATTTATAATATAGATTTTTAAATTTTTATTTATTTATTTATTTTGTAGATTATGATGTTTTGACATCTTAAAAAACTGGTTCTGGCCATGAGAGACTGCCCCTGCTGGGGCTAGCCAATTCTCAGAGATAACAAAAGGCTCAGTTGGAAGCATTTGTTTGATATGCAAACTAACCAATTCAGAGCCAAACCTCCTTTATCTGGCTGGCAGCCAGGAGGCACTATTCCTCGGCCTTAATCATCCCAGGATCAGGTACCAGGCAGTTAGAGACCACCCCTATAGCCCAAAGTCCGCTGAATTATTCAAACTAACGAATCGTAAACTGTTCACCCCTCCCTACCTTGTCTTTCCTGCAGAAACCCCCATAAAAGCTCTAGCCTTGGCTTTCTCCTCCCTCTTGCTTTCTGCATCCTGACCACCTGGGGCTTCCCCACACTGCCCTGCCTGGCGTGCCAGGCCTCCTGTTTCCAGAGCCTGGAAGTATAATAAACTTTTGTTTTTCTGAGACTCTCCGGTGTTTCCTCTTGTGGCTGCATCTGACTGCCCATCACATAAAAGAACCAGAATACATTGTATTGGGAGTTCTAGCCAGTGCCATCAAGCAAGAAAAAGAAATAAATGGTATCTAGATTTTCACAAATGAAGCAATAAATATTCACAGAGGACAGGATTGTCTGTGTACGATAGCCTTTCTATAAAAACACGATTAGAAGTAATGTGAGTTTTGCAAGGTTGTCTAAACAATTGGAAATTGAAATTCCAAAAGCAAAACCATTTATAATAGCATCAAAAAGATGAAATGCTTAGGGGTAAATATAATATGACAAAAGATGTGCAAGGTATGTACACTAAAAACATTGCTGAAAAAAAGAGGGCCGAAATAATAGGACCATTGATCTGATATTGTTACGATGTCAGTTCTCCCCAAATTTATCTACAGATTCAATGTAGTCCAACAGAAATCACAGCTGACTTTTATTTTTGTAGAAATTAACAAGCTGATTCTAAAATTCATAGTGAAATGCCAAAAACCTAAGATTGTTAAACCACCTTGAAAAAAAAAAAGAAGAAAGTTGAAGGACTTACAGTACCAGACCTCAGGACTTATTTTAAAGTTATAGGAATCAAGATAGTGTATACTGGCATAAAGATAGACAAATAAATCAATGGAACAAAATTAAAAAAAAAAAACAGAACTAGACCTATTCATATGTGGTAATTGGTGCTCCACAAAGGTTCAACAAATGATGTTCGAAAAATAAGGCATCTTGTATGCAAATAAATAAATAAATAACAAAAAAGACCCAAAATACCCCACCTTCAATCCATAGCTGGTATCATACAAATATAAAAAAAAAAACTAAAAAATGGATCCTAGACCTAAATAGAAAACCTAAAGCTATACAATGTGCAGGTGCAGGAAAAAACATAGCAGAAAATCTTTGTGACCTCAACTTAGACTAAGATTTTGTTAGTTACAACACTAAAAGCACAGTCCACAAAAGAACACATTGATAAATTGGACTTTACCAAATTAAGAACTATACTTTGAATAACACAGATAAGCTAATGAAAAGAGAACGCACAGACTGGGGAAAATGTTTGCAACTCACATATCTGATGAATGACTTCTATCTGGAATTTATAAAAGATTTTCAGACCTCAAGGGTAAACAAATTATGATATATCCATACAATGGAATACTGCTCAGCAACAAAAAAGAACAAACTATGGATATAACAACATAGATGGATACATATATAATTATGATGAATGAAAAAAGCCACTCAAAGAAGAGTTCATACTGTGTGCTTATAATTCTTTACACCTCTATACAATGGAAATGAACTAATAGAGACTGAAAGCTGATCATTAGTTGCCTCAGAGTTGGGGTACAGGGTGGAGAGAAGTAAAAAGTGATTACAGAGGAACAGGAGAACAATTTGGGGGATGATAGGTATATTTATTTTTTTTATTAGAGTGATGGTTTCAAGAATGTATACCGCTGTCAAAACTTCAGATTGTTCACTTAAAACTTATGCAGTTAGTTATATCTCAATAAACATAGATGGATATCTATATAATTGATTAAGCTGTTAAAATGATTTAAAAATATTTTCGTGTGAAACATTTCAGAAATTCAAACACAAAGGATAATATAACAAACATTTGTATATGTTGTATATCCACCACTAGATTTGAACAGATCTTAACATAGTTCCTTTTACATTTTTTTTGAAAGAAATAAATAATTACAGATACAGTGGAAGCTTCTATGCTCCCTTCCTAATCCAATTTCCCTTTCGCCCCCTCCCCCTAAGTGCAATCACTAGGCTGACTTTAATGATTGTGAAGCCCATGCTGGCTTCACCCTTTTGCTTTGCATATACGCCCATAAATAATACAGAATATACTTTGGTATGGTTTGCATATTGGGAATCCTTATGTAAATGGCAATTTCTTCCTGAAACTTGTTCTTTATATTCAACATTGCGTTTTTTGAAATCTATCCATGTTGCTCTAGTTTGCTCGTTTAGAGGTCTACTTTGTGAATATACACTATATACTATTTAAACATTCTCCTCTTGGGTTTTAAGCTGTTTCCAAATTTTCCACTCTTACAGACAATGTTGCTCTTTGACATTTTTGCACCTATCACCTTTGCTAGGGTGTTTACTGAGGGGATTTCTGGGACTCTTCAGTTTTACTAGGTATAGCCACGGGGGTTACTCTCACATAACAATTAGCATTCTTATTTCTCCTCATCCTTACCCTCACTTGATTCCGGCACACTTTTAAATGTGGGGCATGGGTATTTTCAGCTCTTCTGGATGGCCCTAGCTTCTGATTTCCCTAGATACATCTTGCAATCATCCTCTCTGAAGCTAGCCATCTTCCTGAAGGGTGGCCACTGAGTTGAACTGAGTGCACACTTCTCCCGGGAAGGGACCCTTTTCCTAGTCCCTTAGAATCCACTTCTGCTGCCCACTCTCTTCCTGACCTGGAAGGAGTTTCCTTCTCTGCTATTATTGCTTGTCATTCTAGGATATCCAACATCATCCGTTTGTGAGCTTCAGCTTTATAAAAGACAAGGAGAGCTGACAGCTCTTCAGGCAAAAGTCCTTCAAGCAAAGAAGTATGAAAAGCCTGCCTACTTTGTGGGGGTTGGAGGTGGCAAGGTTAGTTAGGAAAAACTCAAGAAAGCAAAACTCGAATTGATATCTGCAAAACTATCCAGCCTATGTAAATGGTCCCATTCTCCGTATCACCCAGACTCTCAAACCTATGTAATTCACTGATAGCCATTTATATAGTTTTCACACACAGCCACCATGTTCTGTCAATTCTTCATTAAAACTCCTTTCTTAGTCTGCATTTATCCCTACTCCAGACCTTGATCTCACAGTTAGCTCCTGGCTTCCATCTCTTTCCTTCCCAATCCATTCCACCCACCTCCAATCCTTTCTGCAAATGTGCAACAGAGTAATTTTCTTAGAAGACTACTTTAAACATTTCAGTGTCCTGTTTATAAGTTGGCTATTCAAGGCTCCCTATTACCTGTAAAACAAGGTTCAGATTACTTTAAGCTGGCAGTCAAGGCCCTTTCCAATCCAGTCCTACCTAGACATAACTCCATTTCCTTTCGACATAATGAACTTTCCGCTCCTGCCAAGCTGGCCTCCTTCCTCTTCTGAATAGCTGTCACTTTCAGCTGCTTCTCCTCTTTGACTGATACTTCCCGTCTTTAAGGCTTAGCCTCACTCTTTTCTATTCCACCAGACTTTCAACTCTAGGTCACAACTATCTTTTCCCTTTTGGAACTCAAGTTGTTTATTTTATCCATGCCAAACATTTGGGCAGTCAACCCAGCTTGCCTTATGAAAGTTCTATTTTGCTATTTAACTTTTCTCACATGCATTCATGTTTCTCTCTCCATTAAGGCTATTACTTTCCTAACGTTTCATAGACGTTAGTCCTTCCAGCTGCTCAAACCAAAGAGCTACTTGTGTTCAAGTAAATTTGGGAAAGGCTGCGTACTATGCCCCTTTCTAGGAGATTCACATTGCGCATTAGCATGTTAAAAGATCTAAAAAATCTTATACCAATGAAACTACTTAATTTCTGATTAATTTATTTTCTGATTCTTAATTACCAAGAAAAGCTTTTTTTGTCTTGTTACAATATTAATGTTCCTGAGAATTTAGTGCTCTTCAGAGGAGACTTTGGGAAGCATGGAATTAGATTATAAACTCCTTAGCAATCATTGTAACCCTACCATGGCACCTAGCCCAGTGCCCTAGCACTTAGTAGGTGATTGGGAAGTCGTCGAGGATTTGGTGAATAATGTTAGACTGATGTAAACTCCTCTAAGAGTTTCTTTCTGTGCAGTCTTGAGAATGCTGTAAAACAAATAAATAAGCTTGTTTTCACTTCTTATTAAATTTATTGGCAGAACACTCTGAAACTAATGGGGTTTCTAAGTCCTCTATATGTTTCTGTGCCTGGCTGAGAAAGATATCTGCACTCCTCCATACTGGGAAATAATAAGTTCATAAAATTTTCCACTTCTAGTACACCAGACCCAAGCTTTGCTCATTGTTATTTAAATGTCTGCCTTATCATTTTATTTCACTTAGAGAAATGAGTCAGAGAGAAGCTCAGGAGCCGTCTGGACTCCCGCAAAGAAACTGACCCAGAACTTCTACACAGATGAGTTCTATTTTGAGGTCTAATGTTGCTTTTTTTTTTTTAACATGTGTGGGTTTGGATGTACTTTCACCAGCATGTTGGATAGAAAAGCTAATGATTTGAATGTGAATCTAAGATAGCAAAAGAAAAATAACTACAATTATTTCAATAGCCAAAGTTGTGGTAGAGTTACTAGTAATTTGAAGCCAAAGTCTGATGTTGGGATTTAAACATAATAGGAGGTTTTAGAGAGGATTGACAATAAGTTAGTGAGTTGTTGTTGTTTTTTCAGTGAGGACTTTTTTTCTTTAATTGCTTTTAATAGGTAATATAAAGTAAATAATATATCCTATACATTATTGTATACATGTTACATTATACGATATATAACATATCGCATATATATTATATATTTTATGTGTGTATATATGTCACAAAAATTCAGCATATACAATTGAGTATATAGCAAAAAGCCAACTCCCTTTCATCTCTGATTCCCACTCAACCAGCCCTCCCCTGAAGCATCCCTTTTTAAAAGCTGCTTTTCATACCTTCTAGAGATATTCTATGCATATATAAGTATATCCGACCCATATTTATGCAGTCCCAAATGTTATACTGTTTACACTTTTTAACCTTGCCTCTTCCACTTAATATACGAGTATATTAGAGATGTGTCCCTTTCAGTACATAAGAGAGATGCTTCTTTCTAATGGTTCCAGGGTCTTTTGCTGTTTGGGAGTGCCATTAATTATTTTACTTCCATACTGATGGACATTTAGTTTATTTCCAATCCTTTGCTGTTATAAATGATGCTTATTGAATATTGTTATAGGTATGTCTTTCACAAATGTGTGAATAGATGTGTAATTCCTAGATTTAGAAATTTGAGGATTGAAAGACATGCATATCTTTAATTTTAATGGATCCTGCCTATTTGCTCTCCTTAGCTGTCATGCTCATTTAAAACACCACCACCAATGTATGATAGTGCCATTTCCCAATACTTTGTCTACACAGCACGTTATCCAAATTTCTTTTTAACTTTTTACAATATTATGGGTGAAAAACATTGTCATAATCTGGATTTCTCACATAAGTGAAGTAAAGCAAAGCATTTTTTTTTTAGGCGAAAAACCTATAATATTTCCTTTTCTATGAATTGTGCCCATTCTTTGTCCATATTCCACTGGGATATTGTCTTATTATTGATTCATGAGAACCCTTTATTTACTGTCTGTGGTATATTTTGAAATAATTGACTTTAATGCCATACTAGTTCCTGGAAGAGATGTTAGACCACGTCTTTTCTAATGTGTCATTCTCTTCAACCCTCACTTTTTTCAGATATGTTAGACTCCTTCAGAGAGGACTGGTTTCCTTCCTTCTACTTCAGCTTTATAAAATATTTTCTACCCAAACAAGACCACACTTACATATCAGTACATTCTATATTATCTTTCCAAACTTAACCAGTAGATTTGATAGATTTTTTTTTTGGAAGGGGTATACTCTCATGACTTGTGTATGTTCTAGCAGAAGTAGGCTTTCTATCTGTCATGGCTCGTGAGACTTTTTTTTTCAAGAACAACCTTCCCATTCCCTCTAAATCGGGTTACAAATTGGCCAGCCAAGAGCCAAATGCAGCCACAATGTATTTTACTTGGCAAGCATGGTATTTAAAAAAAAATTTGAATTAGTTACCCACATTAAAGACAGTGGGTGATTTTACAGGAACATCTCGATTTCT
Source organism: Rhinolophus sinicus (assembly GCF_057876585.1). Lineage (NCBI taxonomy): Eukaryota > Metazoa > Chordata > Mammalia > Chiroptera > Rhinolophidae > Rhinolophus > Rhinolophus sinicus. The sequence continues at coordinate 30,566,180 of NC_142515.1, forward strand.
AACTTCTCTTGAAAAAATCACAAGCTCTGGCAACATTGCATTTCCACATGACAACAACTGACTGGAGCTTGTGGATATCTGCATCCTGCATAGACCACGTGCCTCTGTGCTCTTAAACCACGCCTGCTTCACTATTTATGTCACCTGCCTGGCTCCTGGAGGTGTTTGCCTTTGTAACCGCTGACTGTCTGTTCCCAGAGTTTTCCTCTCTCTCCCTGTCAATCAAAAGGGGGAAAAAATAATAATAATCCTCCTCAAATGTCTTGTCTTGCTCAGCCTCAAGTCGTTTCCACTTTTCCACCCCAGCTTTCCTCCCATTTCTTCTTTGAAAAGCTATTTTCCTACATCCCATGGAGAATTTTACTTGCACTTCGTATCAAGCCCTCACATTTCCCCTTTCTGCGTTTCCCTTAGCGATGCAGTCTGTTCCCTAGGACGCCTTCCAAAACAATTTGGGAAGATAAAAGACTGCTCTGCTAGGGCATGCATTTTAAAACACAGTTAAACAGACTTGAGCAAAGTTTTGAGAAAGATGACTAAAAGCATATTTCCGAGGCTTCTTTGGGTACTAAGGGATGCTTTCACACAAAATGTTTTGTATGATGGCGTATACTGACCCAGGATTAGTTGGCTCCTCTCCATCCTTCCTGCTTCTCAGAACTCAAGTGTTTGTCAGCGTCCACCTGAACTATTACTCCCTCGGCTTCATGACTAGGCTCTTTGCTGCCAGTCTCTATTCTTCCATTCTTTTCTATAGACATGGTTTCCTAAAGTGTGAATCTTATTTCATCAACCCCTCACCCCCCTTAAAAACCTTCAATCATCCCCGTTGTGCCTAAATGTGTCATTGTCAACATGGCTCCTGAGTTCCTTTATAATTGGGCCTTCGGACTTCATTTCCAACCAATTCATTTACCTTGTAGCCTAGTTACATCAGACCCTTTGCTAGTTCCTAAGCATACCAGGAATGCTGAGTTCACATGTTGATGCAAATGGTGTTCCCTTTCATTGAAAAGGCATATCCCTGCTCTTCTATATCACATGCTCCTACTCATGTTTCAGGATGAGTAGGTGTTCATTAAATGTGTGGTGAATGAAAGAATTGTTACCACCTTAACTTGTGTTAATCAGTATCAGTCTTTTCATAGCTTCTAGAAAATCTGCTGTCCTTTTTCAGCCAGTGATATCTTCTTAACTGTCAATTTCATTAAGTCACTATTTTCAGTGGTTTCCAGTGAGCTCAGTATAAGGACAAAGTCTCACATAATTCCTCAGTATGGTCTACGCTGCCCTTCATGTTCTGATTCCTTGCCTACCATTCTAGTTCTAGCTGTTGTCACTCCACCTCTTCTCCAACCTCATGGAAAGAACCCTGAAAGGACCCTGCTCTCTAGGTCTGGGCCTCAGCATTTGCTCTTCACTCTGTGTGGAAGGTCTTCCCCTAACCCTCCTTTTCTCAACGGCTGGACACGCAGGGTAGCATGAGGCTTCCCTGACCTCACCTGCCTTGGACTGAGATAGGTACCCGCTTCTAGCATGTGCTCCCACAGCCCTTATACTATGATCTCTGTCTCTTCAGCTGTGCCAGCCCCAGCCCCCACTCTGAGTTTCTCGATGACAAGAACTGTCTCTTTCATCTTTTTATCAATGGTGGGAGCACAGTCTCTTACACAAACTAGATACTCAATAAATGTCTGAGGAATAAATAAAATGATGCCAAAGGGAAAGTAATCGGATGCATATAATTCACAGGACTGTGTGAATGCTTAACTCTCTTATTTGCATTTAAAGAGAGGCTTTTAGTATTTGTGATAGTCAGCAGAGTCAGGAAAATGGAAACCATGTTATGTATTTCAAACAGAGGATATTTAATACAGGGAATTGTTTCACAGATGTTGGAAGGCTGGAAGAGCAAAATGGGAAGTTGAAGCAATCTCGTTATTAATAATTGTGGGAAGAAGTAAGGCACGCCAGCTACCTCCCTGGGGATACGTGTGCTAACTGATGAGGATTCAGCAGTAAATGTTATGGAGACAATCTGCTTTCGCTGTGGTTTCAGCCTATTAGGGAGGACACACACTAAAGTGGTATTTACAACAATGTGTTTTGACAGAGTGCATGTGGGGTCCTCCAGGACCCCAGAGCTGGGGATTTCATTGAGTCTGGGTTAGCGGTCCCCAAAGTGTGTTCTGCAGCACTGTCAGAATTACCTACAAATGTTTCAATTACTCCCATCCCAAACCTATTGAATCAGAATTAGGTAGAGGGGGGCAGAGATGAGAAGAAGGAATCTATATTTAAAAAGAAAAACTCTCCCAATGATTCTTATGCAGAAGTTTGAGAGGCCCTGCTAAGGAGGGCTGCATGGCCTAGATAAGAAAACAGCACTTACTCTGAGACTGGAAAAATGAGTATGAGTAGGTAAGATGCAAGAGGGGTGGGAAAAGATTATTCTAGACCAAAAGGACAGTATGTGTCAAGATCGAGAGTCCTAGAAAGCCAGATTTATGGCAGAAACCAGTAATTAATATGTGGGAAACAGAGTGGTAAGAGGTGAAGGAACAAAGAGAAATTAGAAGGGGGTAGAACTTACCTCTATCAGTCATAATAAAAATTAGATGAGGTAGAAATAACAAGGCTAAGTTTGAATGACTAATCTTACAGTAGCCTGGTTATAAAAGCAACTTCATAATTTATAGAGAATCGAAATCAGTGAAGCTTCTCCAAAGAAAATGAGGACCCAAATTAAACCCCAGCAAACATTTGTGTTGTCTGCATAATGAGAAGAACTGCCAACCAAACTCATTCCCATTCCCTTTGCCCCAGAAGGAGACATGTTGAACCTAAATAATTTAGTCCAGGCTAGAGTTCTTCCTGGCCTTTCGAGGGAGCATCTGTTAATAGGTGGCCTTGTTCCTTCTTCCACACTGTTTGGTACCTGGGTGGAAAGTCTGCTCTGCACAGTGGGGTCCGGTTGACTTGCCAGTGAGAAGGCAAGTCTCTCTCAATGAGGATTCAGACCATTTATCCCTGAGATAGTCTATGTGCCTGATTTAACAGATGCATGAGTCAAAGATCTGGTGTGCCGGAAGCTCATACTGGGAAAAGAAAGGGAATTGTGACCAGACAACTACCTATGATAATTGGATTTAAAAAAAAAAAAAAGATTGGGTGGCAATGGACATCTCTGACCATTTAGTGGTGATACTTGAGACTAAATAACAGAGTTGGGATCTTGCATGGGGAGGAAGGATAAATTCAGGGAGTGAGACTTCTCCCTGTAAATAAGGGTAGGGTTTTTCTAGGGGTGGTGGGTAAATATTTAGCTAAAACCTAAGGAAGAAAGAGCTTGGGGAGGAGGCTAAAAGCTGAGGGCAAGTGAGCTAAAGTCAGCAGTGGGAGAGAATTGAAGAGAGGACCTAATCCTAGAGGAAGACCTAAGTCTTCAGGTCTCTCCCTGTGAAACTCAAGAAACTTAAAGTTGGTGAGATCTTTAAATGGAAGGGTTAATGTCAGAAGGAAATTAGAATGAAGGAGGGGATGCTTACCCATAATTCCCTTCTGAAGTGGACTCAGTGTTCAGTACATTCGTGTGTTTATGTCTGCAAAGCCTGGTGTGGAGACTAAAAAGGCACTGCTCACCTATATCCTCACTGGATCCAGGGGAGAGGGTGCATATCTTTTCCTCTCTTTCCCCAGTGGATTCTGACTGCAAGTTCTGAATAAGCTGTACCTTTGGAAAAGAGATGCCTGGCAGAGCTAGTAGATGGAGCGCTCCAGAGTGGACAAACTCAAGGAAGGAGTAAAACCAAATCTTTTTTGACCCCAAAGTTTGGACAAGTTGCCTCCTGAAAGACAACAGGGGAAGCTGGACAACCTGATAAAAACTGACTGCCTTGTCTCTAAGAAGAGGACTTATGGCGTCGCAGACCAACACAGAACATACAATGCCGGATACTTGGGGCTTGAGTTGGTACCTCCTATTTCCTCCTCAGTGTTCACTGGCTAGCCAGTTGATCAGCACCCCTCACTGAGCAGGGGGGCACCCTAGACTCTGTAAAGCTACATAAGGAGAAGCATTAGCTACTGTGGGAAACCGGCCCACAGGCCTTGTGGTTTGTGGCTGCTTTGTTTTAATCAGTGACTTTCCCTGGGGCAGTCCCCTGGGTAGATTCCAGAACCTGCTCATTTTTTACTGCTCTCCCCTACCACCTTCAGGGGCAGGTTCTTTCCCCCTAAGTAAGGTTGTCAGGACACTCCACTAATTTTAAATTTCAGATAAACAATGAATAACTTCTTAGTATAAGTATGTCCCCAATATTGCAAAAATTTCAAATTTAACAAGGCATCCTGTATTTTGATTTGCTAAACCCTAACCCCCTAAGGGAGCAGACACTAGGTTCCTGTGAGAGTTGTTTTTGGTCCTTTCTCCTACTTTGAGATTGACCAGTGATCACTGATTTTATTACACATGAACACTTTCTGCATGGTTTTTAAGGAAGTGGGAGAGAAATGTGACTATTTCTTAATTCTATCGGCACATTTTTTGTTTTTACCTCATTTGGCAGGCAGTTTAGTAAGGAAATTGAGAAGAGAAATGCAGGGTTATTAGTTCTTGGTGAAACCCCCCAAATCTTAATTCTACAGTATCTGGATGTAAACTAGAGGTAAATAAGGAGGGTACAAATGATACCAAGGTGATGTAATCTGAAACTGTCAAAAGAGGATTGTTTTACCACCACCTCTCACACCACAAATCTTTTTGTTGGCTAATTGTGAGTGGGCTTTTTAGAACCCTCGTCCTGTACTTTCATTTTGAGAAAGCAACTTGCCCTTAGCCAGAGTGAGAACTAAATAAATTAGTCTCCTCAAATCAGATTATTAATGATTGAAACTCTTTGCCTGGAGATTTTTGAAACTTTGATGAGTGCAAACTGAAAAAACAGTCACTTATGTGCAATTTTCTGCCTTATAGCAAGTGGAGATTTCAATAATCCTTTTGGAGTAGATTCTCCCTTCATTAGAACCACTAGCTGAGTATCTTTACACAAATGTAAAGCACGTATCTACGTACTGCTTCTTGTTGAAAAATGTAGTTACCATTAACCTTAATGTTGTGTAGACGAGAAGCTCATTGTTCTGTTAGGAACTACAAATTAGTGTGTTTGCCTAAGTCAGAACTGCTTCTCTGTGTACTTTCTTTTGTTCTGGGGATTGCTTACACAAGCTGAGGATCTGGGTAGAGAAAAACATGAGATCCAAATCTCATGCTAGAGGAATTGGAGGGAGTTTGGCAAACCTCAGGACATACTGGGTTATAGCTGTCCCGAGCACGCTGTTAGTTAAGACTGAATTACACAGACGTCCCGATGATTGACTCCTGTAATGATATACTAGGTGGCATGTTGAGCCATATAGGGCAAGGCTACCCCCTAGTGGTAGGGGTTGGGATTGCTCCTTACGGAAGGAGACAGGCCCACTGTCAGTCATCCCAATACCTCAGGATTAGGTTAAATGCCAAATACAGGTGGCTTAAAGACAGGGGTTTTCTCTTTCTAAAAGGAAGTCTAGAAGTAGGCAGTCAGAGCTGTTAGGGTAGCTCCTTGGTTCCCAGGGATTCTCAGGCTTCTTTCTCTTCTGTTTAATTAGTCTTAATGAACAGCTTTTGTTCTTAGGGTCATAGGATGGCTATTGCAGTACCAGCCATCATATCTACATCTCAGCCTGGAAAGAAGAAAAGTGGAAGAGGAAAAAATAGTGTATGTGACTGTAAGTGTTTTAAGGCGAGGACTCCCAGCTAATTCTTTAAACGGCCTTTCCGAAGTCCCCCAAACACTTCCAAAGCTGGCTGAGGCGTTGAGAAATAGTCTTTTACCTGGGTACTTTGCCACTCTGACTCAATGGGGATTTTATTACTAAGGAGGCAGGAGAACGAATAGTGGGGGGGGGGGGGGGCAGTAGTACTCTCTGCCTCTCTGGGAAGCAGGCCTGAATCTAGAGGGACAGAGACATCCTTTCTCTCTCAAAACCTTTTGGTGACTGGGCCTGAACTTTCTGGTGGTGAGTGTAAGCATGGAGCCAAGGCAAGGTACCAGGAACACTGAGAATGACTCTGTGAGGTGTGCCAACAATTGAGATTACTCGAGGTTGAACTTTCCTTCCTGAAGTTTTGTTAATCTTCTGTTGGGCTCTGGGAAATTAAGGTGGGGTGGGGAGGCATTCATGCCTGGAACTAAGTGACAGTAGGAGGGCTATGTCCTTCTCAAAACTAGAAAGATGACATCTGTTGCCTGACAGAGATTGGCTGCCCAGAGCTGCCAGAGGCCATCACAGCCCCCCGAGATGTTTGGCAGTGGCTTGTGGCTTGGCAGCTTAGGCAGAGGCCCTGAGCATAAAAGCAGCTTAGGCATATTCCTAAACACACCTTTGAATGACCACCCTGGTTCGCCTTGGACTGAGGGTTTTCATGGATCACAGGACTTTCAGAGCTGAAACCAGGAAAGTTCTAGGCAAAGTGAAATGAGTTTATCACCTTAACAATAAATGTAAGAAAGCATCTTGTAGAACCCTCAGAATTTGCCTGGGGACACTTGGGAGCCTGGGGCTAAGTGCCTGCAAGCTGGGGGCTCAGAGTCACTCGGGTCTTTTTCTGTTTTCTTTTTTTATACATACATTATTTCTCAGAGCAGTTTTAGGTTCACGGCAAAATTGAGAAGAAGGTACAGAGATTTGCCATAGACCCCCTGCCCCAACTTATGCATAGCCTCCCCCATTATTAACCCCCCACCAGAGGGAAGGAAACACTTGTTACAATTGATGAACCTACACTGACACATCATAATCACTCTAAGTCCATGGTTTACATTACCGTTCAAATCAGTGCTGTATATTCTATTTTCGGACTAATGTGTAATCATTATGACGTCACACTGTAGTGTCACTGCCCTAAAAATCCTCTGTCCTCCACCTATTCATCCCTCCCTCTCCCCACCCCCATCAATCACTGATCTTTGAACTGTCTCCATAGTTTTGCCTTTTCCAGAATATCGTATAGTAGGAATCATACAGTATGTAGCCTTTTCAGATTGGCTTCTTTCACTTAGTAATATGCATTTAAGGTGCGTCCATGTCTTTTCATGGCTTGATAGCTCATTTCTTTTTAGTGCTGAATAATATTCTATTGTCTGGATGTGCCACTGAGATTTTATTTCTACTGGTATGAACTGTGGGAAATCAGTTTTGATGCTGCCTAAAATTTATGATTCCACAAACTCTACCCCTTTTGTATAACGTACCCCTTTGTATATTGTGTCTGCATTAGAGCACAGAAGAGCGACTATTAAACAGGTCAAAACAAAAATGGCAATAAATAAATGAAAGAATAAATGGAGAAGTCCAAATCCTACAGCATCACATACAGGCCTCCCAGAATCCAGCCTGTGCTTTTTCACCAACCTCAACCTCATCTCCTACCTACCATGTCTCCTATCATTCCCTGCTGGGTCACCCTACTCTGTCCTGTCCTGAAGGTCTCACACGGTTTCCAATGTCTCTTCTTGGAATTCCTTTCCCCCATTCATGTGCCTGGTGAACCCCAACTCTTCCATCAAGTTGCAGCTTAAGAATCATCTGTGTTGGCGCCTTCCCTGATCCCTCTCTCCCTCCAGGCACCTGTGCACTGTGGCATGTCCCTGTCACACTGAGTTCCAATGGCAGTTGGGTACAGGTCTGCCTCTCCCACTGGTTAATGAGCTCCCTGAGGCTAGGAAGACCTTACCATGTAGCAAAACTCAGGCACATGATACACATAATAGATGCTTTGTTAATGTTGGTTAAAAGAGTCAATCAGTGTGTGTGCATATATTTACTTGTGTCTACATTTACTCTTTTTCTTTTTAGGGCTTTAGGATATTGAATGCAATTCTCAGTTATATCCACTCTGTTCAGATTTACTTGTTAAAATACCTAAATGGCTTATTTAACTTAGGACTTTATAAATACACACACACACACACACACACACACACACACACACACACACAGGATTCATTGGAAATATTGTCACTGAGAATAACTAAAATTTACCAACATAACAAAATAATTCACTAGCAGTATTATTACGAAGAATAACTAAACCTACAGCATGGGATGGACCAAGCCATGCTTCCGTAACAGTGGACTTAAGCAGACACGTACAGCAAACCTTCAATATTTATAGTGTATTTAGGTACAAACGTGTGGTTTCTTCTCCTTCTGGAATTAGAAAAGTTTTGAAAGAGTTTGGCTAATGCATTACATAAGACAGGGTAAGCTAGAGTTTGTTAAGGAAACAAACACACCAACGAAAACAAACCCCAAATCTCTTTAACACAATGGTTTACTTTCCACTCACGTCAATCTTCATGCAGTCTGAGCCGCCGTACACCTGTTGCCTCCAACCTCATTGAAAAATCCCTGAGCCACTTTACTCTGTCCATCTCCCATTGGTCAGAACCCTGTCACATGACCCCACTGATGGCTAGGAAATGCAGGGGAGCCCATGCCTGGCTCATTGGAATAGAGTCCCATGTCTGCAGGGGAGGAGATGCCAAGGTGGAGATGAGCATACGGAGCATCTCTGAGGGAATACTACTGGAGTCAACATCTATGGACAGGAGGGTAAGGAAACAGGATTGGGCAGAGTGACAGGTCAAGCCTTAGTACAGTCACCCCAGGAGCCTTAGCTGACTTTGTGGGAAGTTCTAAAGATAAGATAATTTCAGGGCTGTGCTGAGTTGGGGCAAAAGGGCTGGACCTTTGTAGCCCTGCATCATTCAGTCACTGGACCAGGCTGTCCTGGGAAGGGGTGTGACCCTGACTGAGGCAGCTCAGTTATGGCGACTCCAGAGAGGACAGACACCTGAGGGAATAAGAAGTCCTCTCATATCTCTGATGGGAGTCTGGGGAGCTCATCACAGCACCCCCACTGTGAGCACAACAGTTCTCTTCCAAGCAGATATCTCGGCACAGATCACATTTGAATCCTCTTTCATCATCCTGGCTTTAAATCAATCACTGGCTTGACCTGTGAACTACACCAGTTGTCTCTGCTAGCAATTCCACTAAGCTTGGGGATAAAGCATAATCTTCACCCCTAACTGCTCTAGCTGTACCTGCTGGCTACTGCATAGATTTGGGCACTGTTGAACCACCCCATTCCCCCATATACAAAAAAAATTTTGCAAAATTCCTGCTGCCACCTTAACCAAAACACAGTGTCTCCTCATCTGTGCTGGATCTTAGCCAAGCTCACCATGAATCAAGGCTATCTGTCTCTCTTTGAGCTGCCTCTGGCTTCAGTGGGCCAGGACCCTTCCAAGGTAAATAGCCTTTCAGGTTGGACTTCCTGTTGCGCATTATCACACATCCTTTCCTCAAGCAGTGGAACATACTTGATTTTCTGTTTAACAACTTTGTGCCCACAATACATTGGTTACACTGGAAACAGGATGGCCCTTTGAGAAACACCTATGTAAATTTGGCATGTGTTTATTGGGTCTCCTGTGGGAGAGGATGTTGAGTTAAATCCTCATGTTACAGAGGGTGCTACTAGGACCCCATTTTTTCTTGATCTAACCACAATCTTTCTATGGAGACAATAATGCCTGGCATTTATTACAAAGCACTTTACACATGATAACTTACTTTTCACAACTATCTTATGCAGAAGTACTACTATTTTTTCCTGACTTACATATAATAAAACCAAGGCACAGTTGAAGACACTTGCCCAAGGTCACATGAGGTAAAAATGGTAGAACCAGTATTGACCCCAGAGAGTTTGACTGTGGAGTTTTTAGATTTTTAATCACTATGTCATCCTGTTTGTCAATATCCAGGGTTTCTTAAAACTCAGGGGGTGGGCCCATAAATCAGCAAGCAATATTTGCACAGAACCTCTCATAAGGGTCATTTAACATACTAAAGTCCAGGGCCTGCATGAAAAGCCCAATAAAGAACAAAGCCCAAGCCAGGAACTCTTTACAAGCCAGAAAAATGAATTAAATGTGAATGAATTTAGGGACGGGAATTCCCCATTTAAAAAAATGGAGCTAGTATTAAAATGTAAGTGTATGGATTTTGTATTTTTTGCATGAGACGACTTATGAATACCTAGTGTGAATATGTATTGTGGTTCCATGAAGGAATAAGGTAGCAAAATATATTTATATTTGGAGGAGAGATAGCCACCACTATTTGTGGGTGTGGTGGGGTGGGGCCATAAGAATGGAACTGTCCCCTACCAACATGGCGCCTACTCAGGTCTCTCCCTGCCAAGATGCAGAGACATGTAGCTACAGCCTCACCACCTTCACCACCTCCATTTGCACAGGAAGCCTAACTGTCTACAGAGAGTCTCCAAGTTGTAAGATGGCTTCTTCTTTATTAAATAACCTGCTGAGAATCAGGGGATGTCTTATAAACCTGATCTAAACATTGGACAAATGGCTCCTTCATCTGCAGGTGTGACGATATGATGGACTTTCTCCACATCACATTACCTGGGAAATGGGACTGGAAGGAAGCTTGGTGCCATGCTTCTATGGCAGGAATTCTAACCTGTCACCTCGGCTTCAGCGTTGGATACAAATAGCCATAATGAGGCCATCGACCAAGCTTAGCAAGTACTGCCTGGCAATGAAATGTGCTTGCTTGCAACAGGCGGGGTCTGGAGGTGATTTGGGCCTGACAGCTCGGCCTCCAAACCACATTTTCCATGTGTCAGGAAAATGAACACCATGTCCACTGCACATGGTTTTAGCAATTAGACCTTTATTAATACCGCAGAGCAGCTGGAACTAGAAATAGTCTCAAGTGCTCACATTCTTTCAACATACAAATTTCCAGAGTGGTGGCAGCTGCTGAGGCCAGATTTATTCATCTTAGGCCAAAATTCTCATACTCTTGTCCCCATGTTTTGGGCCTGGACTTTGTGGCTCTGACGAAATATGGCTGCAAAGCACTGCTCTGGAAAATCAAACCCTCCTCATTAAAGTGAGTGTCGTCTCCCCATGCCCCCCATGAATTTTAGAAAGGAACTTCCCTTCCTTTGTTTGGGGTTTCATTTCTCCCCCAGTGGGAGTGTTGTAGTTCCTAATTTTCTTATTCTTGCCCATCCTCCCCTGCAAGGTTTCTTTCTGTGTACCTGTGCTAGCCTGAACTTCACACAAGGACTAGAATTGGTCTAATACAACTACCTATCCAGTGAGAACCCTTCTGTGGCTTCTGCCTGAATTTCTTTTAGGCATGCCCTCACTTGTGGAATGGCCTATTTTCATTATAGGACAATTCCCAGTATTTTCAAATTCTTCCTTGTGTTCAAGTTATATCTATTCCCTCAGCTGGCCTCACCAGTTCTATCGCAATTTATATTCACAGCATTGAATGAAATATTTATTTCTAGGCAGACAGAACTCCTGAGTATCCTGGTCCATCCAGACCATTCATTTCTCCATATTGTTCCAGAGGAAGTGGGGAGAGGATGGGAAAAGTAACTAGTTCTTCTTTCTATCAAAGGATGAAGGACAACTATATCTTTCAGGAATGAGGTCCAATGTCATCTCCTCCAGAAAGTGTCTCCATTTAATTCATTTGTTTTTTCCACTTCTATGAATTCCTGTCATATTAAGTACTATTAGGGGTTAATTGGGTTTTCACAAAAAAGAAGTGTTGGAAGTCCTAACATTTCTTTGGAGATAGTCTCTACAGAGGTAATCAAGTTAAAATGAGGTTACTAGAGTAGGCTCTACTCCAATACGACTTATTAAAAGGGGAAGTTTGGGTATAGCGACACATGTAGAAGAAAGATGATGTGAAGAGACACAAGGAGAGAGGCTTGAAACAGATCTTGTCCTCACACGCCTCTGAAAGTTCCAACCTTGCCCACACCTTGATTTCAGCCTTCTAGCTACCAGAACAGATAAATGATAAATTTCTATTGTTTAAGCCACCCAGTTTGTAGTACTTTGTTACATAAGTTCTAGAAAACTAGTATAGGGACACTATAAGGCCTTTTGTTTGCTACAGTTTTTTCCTTTAAAATTTTTTTCAACCAAAAAGTATAAAAAACAAAATAAACCAGAAAAAATGGTTTACAGTCTCCCTGCGCAGGACACACACACAAAAATCTAGAAATTCACAATCTTAGTGAGATATTTTAACACAATGCTCAATAATAAATAGGTCAAGCAAACAATTAATTAGTAAACATATAAAAGATTTAAACAGCGCCTTTAATAACTTGAACATAGCATTTCCTGTATGTAACAAATAGAGAATATACAATGAACTTATTTTTGAATGACTACATACTTGGCCACAAAGCAAGTATCTAAAGGTAACAAATGAATCAATATCATACAGACCATATTCCCTTTCAAAATGCTGTTAAATTGGAAGCAAATTACAAAAATGTAACTTAAGGAAAGGAACCTATATTTGGAAATTATGTAAACACTTCTGAATTATTAATGGGTCAAAATAGAAATCATAATGGAAATTTAAAAACATCTGAAGCTGAATGATAAGGTGAAAACTGGATATCAAAATTGTGAGATATAGTAAAAGTAGTAGTACTTCAGAGGGAAAATAACAGATACACTACATACATATATATACATCTGAAAAGAAAAAAGTTTGAATATCAATTAACACATCTAATGAAAGAAGTTAGAAAAAACTGTGTGAACTCAAGAAGAGACAAAGAAAAAAAGATACAGATAAGAGCAAAAATGAATGAAATAGAAAACAAACAATTGAGATGGCCACCAAAGGCAAAAGATCAGGAAAAAAAGAAAGATGGAACAAATGAACCATACTGGGAAAGAAAAATACATAACAATATAGTTATAATATAAATTTATAAAGTCATGAAACTACTATATATGATTTCATTGTAATAACATTGAAATTTTATATGAGATGGAAATACTTCTAGAAAATATAATTCAAAAAGAAATAGAAAAGCTGAATAGACTTTTAAATAGAAAATCCTTTTAAATAGTTAATCAATAATTTAATGCAATGAAGAATATACTAAAAGGAATCAATAGCAGATTAGACGAAACAGAAGGTCAAATCAGCTACTCTACCCAGCAAGTCTATCATTTAAAATTGGAGCACAGATAAAGAGCTTTGCAAACAAGAAAAAGATAAAGGAATTCATGACCACCAAGCCAGTATTGCAAGAAATACTAAAGGGATTTCTTTAAGAAAAAGAAGGGGGAAAACAAACAAAGAAAAAATATGAATAATAAAATGAGAATAACTATTATATGTACCTGTCAATAATCACTGTAAATGTAAATGGATTAAGTGCTGCAATCAAAAATCATAAGGTAGCTGAATGGATAAGAAAACAAGACCTATACATATGCTATCTACAGATCAAAAGACACACAGAGACTAAACGTAAAGAGATGAAAAGAGATATTTCATGCAAATGTAACCGAAAAAATTCTGGGGTAGCAATTCTTATATCTGACAAAATAAACTTTAAATTGAAGACTATAAGAGACAAAGAAGGACATTACATAATAAGGGATCAATCCTAAAAGAGGATATAACCCTAGTAAACACCTATGCACCCAACATAAAAGCACCTAAATATATAAAGCAAATATTGACTGACATAAAGGGAGAGCTCGACAGTAATACAGTCATAGTAGGGGACTTTAACACTCCATTGACACTAGTGGAAAGATCTTCCAGACAGAAAATCAACAAGAGTGGCCTTAAATGACACACTAGACAAGATGAATTTAATTCATATTTTTAGATCATTCCACTCCAAAGTAACAGAATATACATTCTTTTCAAGTGTACATGGAACATTTTCCAAAATAGACCACATGTTAGGCCAGAAAACAAGTCTCAATAAATTCAAGAAGATTAAAATCATATTAAGCATCCTCTCTGACCATAATGGTATAAAATTAGAAATCAATAAAAACAAAATACACAAACACATGGAGGCTAAATAACACGCTACTGAACAATGAGTGGGTTAACAATACGATCAAGGAAGAAATGAAAAGATTCCTTGAGACAAATGAAAATGAAAACACAATGACCCAAAATCTATGGGACACAATGAAAGCAGCCCTGAGAGGGAAATTTACAGCAAAAGGCTTACTTCAAGAAACAAGAAAAATCTCAAATAAACAATCTGAACTTATACTTAAAGTAGCCAGAAAAAGAACAGCAAAGCCAAAAGTAGTAGAGGGAATGAAATAAAGATCAGAGCAGAAATAAAATAGAGTCTAAAAAAACAATACAAAAGATGAATGAAACCAAGAACTGGTCCTTTGAAAAGATAAACAAAATTGATAAACCTTTAACCAGATTTATCAAGGAAAAAATAGAGAAAGGACTCAAATAAATAAAGTCAGAAATCAAAGAGAAGTGAAAACAGACACCATAGAAATACAAAAAATTATAAGAAAATCTTATGAGCATTTATATGCCAACAAATTGGATAATAGAACTGAATAAATTCCCAGAAGCATACAATCTTCCAAGTCTGAAATAAAAAGAAACAGAAAATCTGAACTGACCGATTACTACTAATAAAATCAAGTCAGTAATCAAAAATCCTGAACTAGATGGCTTCACAGGTGAACTTTACCAAACAGTCAAAAAAGAATTAACACCTACTCTTTTTAAACTATTCCAAAAAATTCAAGAGGAAGGAAGGCTCCCTAGATCATTTTATGAGGCCACCATTACCTTGATTCGAAAACCAGACAAAGATATTACAAAAAATAAATAAATAAAAAATAAAAATCTATAGGCTGATATTCTTAATGAACATAGATGTAAAAATCCTCAACAAAATATTAGCAAACCAAATTCAGCGATACATTAAAAAGATCATACACCATGATCAAGTGGGATTTATTCCTGGGATACAAGTTGGTTCAATATCCACAAATCAATTAATGTGATACACCAAATAAACAAAATAAAGGATAAAAATCATCTGATCATATCAACAGATGCCGAAAAAGCATTTGACAAAATGCAACATCCATTCATGATAAAAACTCTCAGAAAAGTAGGAATAGAGGAAACATATCACAACATCATAAAGGCCGTATATGACAAAACCACAGCTCACATACTCAACAGGGAAAAGCTAAAAGCATTCTTCTTAAGATCAGGAACAAGACAAAGATGTCCATGTTCACCTCTTTTATTCAACACAGTACTGGAGGTCCTAGCCACAGCAGTCAGACAAGAAAAAGAACTGAAAGGCATCCAGATTGGAAAGAAAGAAGTAAAACTGTCATTATTTGCAGATGATATGATACTATAGCTAGAGAACCCCAAAGATTTCACCAGAAAACTATTAGAACTGATCATTGAATTCAGTAAAGTAGCAGGATACAAAATTAATATTCAGAAATCGGTTGCATTTTTATACACCAATAATGAACTGTCCAAATGAGATATTAAGTGAACAATCCCCTTTACAATTGCATCCAAAAAAAGCAAACAAACAAAAACAACAACAACAACAAACCCCTAGGAATAAATTTAACCAAGGAGGTAAAAGACTTGTACTCAGAAAATTGTAAGACATTGAAGAAAGAAATTGAAGAAGATACAAATAAATGGCAGCATATACCATACTCAAGGACAGGAAGAATTAATATAGTTAAAACGTCCATACTACCCAAAGCAATCCCTATCAAAATACCAATGGAATTTTTCACAGAACTAGAACAAATAATCCTAAAATTTATATGGAACCATAAAATAGCCATGGCAATCTTGAGAAAGAAGAGCAAGTTGGAGGTATCACGCTACCTGAGATCACATTATACTACAAGGCCATAGTAATCAAAACAGCATGGTATTGGCATAAAAACAGACACATAGATCAATGCAACAGAATAGAGAGCCCAGAAAAAACCCCACACCTGTATGGTCATTTAATCTATGACAAAGGAGGCAAGAAGATACAATGGGGTAAAAACAGTGTACTCAATAAATGGTGCTGGGAAAACTGAACAGATACATGCAAAAAAATGAAACTGAATCACCTTCTCTCTCCATATACAAGAATAAGCTCAAAATGGATCAAAGACTTAAATGTAAGACCTGAAAATGTAAAACTCCTAGAAGAAAACATGGTCAGTAAACTCTCCAACAATGCCCTAGTAATATTTTTTTCTGATATATCTTGTTGGGCAAAGAAAACAAAAGAAAAAATAAACAAATGGGACTATATCAAACTAAAAAGCTTTTGCAAAGCAAAGGAAACCATCAACAAAATGTAAAGACATACTACTGAATGGGAGAAGATATTTACCAATGATACATCTGATAAGGAGTTAATATCCAAAATTTATTTAAGAAACTCATACAACTCAATATCAAATAAAGCAAACAATCCAATTTAAAAAATGGGCAGAGGACCTGAATAGACACTTCTCCAAAGAGGATATACAGAAGCCAATAGACATATGACAAGATGCTCAATATCACTAATCATCAGCGAAATGCAAATTAAAACCACAATGAAATACCTGTCAGAATGGCTATCATCAATAAATCAATGAGCAAGTGCTGGCAAGATGTGGAGAAAAGGGAACCCTTGTGCACTGTTGATGGGACTGCAAATTGGTGCAGTCACTATAGAAAACAGTATGGAAATTCCTCAAAAAATTAAAAATAGAACTACCTTATGACCCAGCAATTTCACTTCTAGGTATTTACCCAAAGAAACCCAAAACACTAATTTTTAAAGATATATGCACCCCTGTGTTCACTGTGGAATTATTTACAATAGCCAAAATATGGAAGTAACCAAAATGCCCATCAATAGATAATAGGATAAAGAAGATGTAGTACATACGTATATAAAATGGAATATTACTGAGTCATAAAAAATGAAACCTTACCACTTGCAACAACATGGATGGACCTAGAGTATATTATGCTAAGTGAAACAAGTCAGACAGAGACAAATACCATATGATCCCACTTACATGTAGAATCTAAAGAACAAAACAAACGAAAAAAACCAGAAACAGATTCATAGATACAGAGAACAAACTGAAGGTTACCAGATGGGAAGAGGGTTCGGGGACCGGGTGAAAAAGTTGAAGGGATTAAGAAGAACAAATTGGTAGCTGAAAAATAGTCATAGGGATCTAAACTGCAGGACAGTGAATATAGTCAATACTGTTGTACTAACTATGTATAGTGCCAGGTGGGTACTAGACTAGTAGGGGGATCACTTCATAAATTATATAAATGTCTAACCACTACACTGTACACTTGAAACTAATATAAAATAATATTGAATGTCAACTATAATTAGAAAAAAATTGTTCCTGAGAACCTGCAACAAATTGTTAGAAAATATAATGTTAAAAATATAGTATTTGCAGTTGTAGCAAGCACTATAAAAGCCTCATAATATAGCTAATAAAAATGTGTAAAATCTTTACAGGGAAAAGTATAAATATAAATTAAATAACACAAATGTATCATTTTCCAAGAAGGCTTAAATAGATAGATATATCCCATTCCTGGTTGGGAAGACTCAAAATGGCAAAACTTTTCCAAATTACTCTATTTAGATGCACTTTCTTTATCAATCCCAAAAGCATTTTTTATAGGAATCAAGTAGCTAATCCTAAAATATTGGAAGGGTAAGGATTAATGAAAGTCAAAATAAATTTAAGTCTACAGTCAACAACAATATTGTATTGTTACTAAGAGTAAATCTTAAGTGTTTTCAACACACACAGACACACAAACGGTAACTATGTGAGGTAATAATGTGTTAACTATCATTACCATTATATATATATGTATATATATATATATATATATATATATATATATATATAATTATCATGTGTTACACCTTAAAATTAAAAATGTTATTTGTTAGTTATATCTCAATAAAGCTGGAAAACAAATAAGTCTTAGGAGAAAGTATGAGGGGAATCACTACACCAACTACTAAATATAGCTGTGACCTACTATAATAATGTTATAATAATGTGCAGTGGCGGGATAGACAAATGTACCAATGGAGGATATAGACAGTTGAGGAACTGACCCACTCATATATGGGAATTTATATTTCACAGAAATGGCATTTCTAACACTGGGAAAGGCTGGACAATCCTTATGAGGTACTGAAACATTTAACTTTCTATTTAGAAAAAGATAAAATTAGATCCCTATTTCACCATATAAGCAAAAGTAAATTCCAGATGGACAAAAATTTAAATGTGAAGAGCAAAAATTTAGAATTTTTAGAAAACGACATGGGAGAATATCTTGGAGGTAGAGTTATGGACAGATTTATTAAATAAAGAACAAATTCCCACAAACCTTAAAAAGATTTATGATTTGACTGCATCAAATTTAAGAAGTTATTCATAACAGAGGATAACAGAAACAAAACAAAAAGGCTAGATAAAGTTTGGGAGAAGATATTTGCAATTCAAATAATAACTTCAAAATAAATACAGAACAGTTATAACTGTATAAGAAAATGATAAACTATTTTTTAAAGGAGTAAAAGATTAGAACTGGTCTCTCTCTCTCTCTCTCTCTCTCTCTCTCTCTCTCTCTCTCTCTCCCTCTCTCCCTCTCTCCCTCTCTCCCTCTCTCCCTCTCTCCCTCTCTCCCTCTCCCTCTATTTTGACAAATAACTAATTGTCCCTCAATAGGGAAATGAACAAACCCTGGTATATTAGCCTGCAATTAAAATGACTGAACTATTTTTTAATAGGATGGACAGAGGACCTGAATAGACATTTCTCCAAAGAGGACATACAAATGGTCAACAGACATATGAAAAGATGCTCAACATCACTGATCATCAGGGAAATACAAATTAAAACCACAATGAGATATCACCTCATACCTGTCAGAACGGCTATCATCAATAAATCAACAAACAAGAGCTAGTGAGATGTGGAGAAAAGATAACACTTGTGCACTGTTGGTGGGATTGTAAATAGGTGCAGCCATTGCAGAAAATAGTATGGAGTTTCTGCAAAAAATTAAAAATACAACTACCATATGACTCAGCAATTCTACTTCTGGGTTTTTATCTAATGAAATCCATTAATTTGAAAAGATACATGCACTCCTATGTTCACTGCAGCATTATTTACAATAGCCAAGATATGGAAGCAACCTAAGTGTCCATCAATAGACGAATGAATAAAGAAGTGGTACATATGTACAACAGAATATTACTCAGCCATAAAAATGAAATGTTACCATTTGTGACAACATGGATGGACCTAGAGAGTGTTATGCTAAGTGAAATAAGTTAGACATAGAGAGAGAAATACCATATGATTTCACTTATATGTGGAATGTAAAAAACAAAATAAACAAAACAGAAACAAACTCATAGATACAGAGAACAAGTTGATGGTTGCCAGGTGGGAAGGGATTTGGGATGGGTGAAAAAAGGGAAAGGGATTAAGAAATACAAATTACCAGTTATAAAAACAGTCATAGGGATGTCAAGTACAGCATAGGGAATATAGACAACAACATTGTTATGATATTGTTATATGTATGGTGTCAGATGGGTACTAGACTTAGTGGGGTGATCACTTTGTAAGGTATATAAAAATATCTAATCACTATGTTGTACACCTGAAACTAATAGAATATTGTATGTCAACTGTCATTGAAAAACAAATTTTAAAAAATGAAATGAATGAACTAGGTCTACATTATATCCATACAACATAAATAAGTCTCTAAAATATACTATTGAGTAAGAAATGCAAGTTGCAAAAGAATATATACAATATGATGCCATTTATGTAAATGAATGCACATAAAATAGTAAATGATGTTTTGGACATACGAATAGTTAGTGAAAGTACAGAATCGTGTGGGAATAATACATAGCAATTTAAGACAGATGTACCTCTGCACAGGGACGAAGGAAAAGGGATATTAGTGAAGGGGGTGGTTTTAGCTGGTTTTACCTTTTTGTCTTTCTTTTGTTATGAGTGTTCTAAAGTAAATACGGGAAAATGTTAACAGCCGTTAATCAGGATGGTAGGCATGTGGTTGTCTGTTTTATTTTCCGCACCTTTCTATATGTTTAAAATATTTCTTAATTTTAAAAAGTAAAATATAGAAACATTTTTTAAAAGCTGAGAACCGAATTCAAGTTATTTCCCTTCCGAATCTTCTTCAATACAATTCAATACAATAAGCATTTGTGCACATCTCATGGGCCAGGTATAGAAAAGCTAGTTGTCAGAGAGATGAGGTCTCAGATTCAAGTCCTACATATCCTAATGGGGAGAAATTATTCTTTATCCTTTTTGGTTATTGTTTGGTGCTTGCCACCAAGGAAAACAAACTTTAGTTTTTCATTTGAGCTAAATATAAATGTGATAAGGAAAAACCCATGTGAAGGGCTTTCCCCAGGGTTACATCTTGGCTAACAGGCCTACTGATGGCCACAAGTTCCCTTGGACTGCCAAAATATCATTGGATGGTGGTGCCTGCCTTTGTGCAGATGGCATAACCAGGGCCACTGGGACTCTAGGCCATTTCATGGACTGCAGGTAGCACGGTTCTTCTGCAGAGGCCATATTCTCCCAGGATTACCCTGCATAATTGGTTTATTGGGATAGAAAGATGAAAAAAGGAGCTCACTATGGAGAAAGTGGTTGCCAAGGGTTTGGGGAGGGAACAGATGAATTGGTGAAGCACAGAGTGTTTTTAGGCCACTGAAACTAGTCTGTGTGACACTACGATGGAGGATACACATCTACGCATTTGTCCAAACCCTTAGAATGTAGGGCACCAAGAGTGAACCCTAATATAAACTATGGTTTATCTATTATAACAAATGGACCCCTCTGGTGGGGGTGTAAATAATAGGGGAGTCTATGCATGTGTGGGGCAGGGGACATATGGGGAATCTCTGTACCCTCCTCTTCATTTTGCCGTGAACCTAATACTGCTTAAAAAAAGAAAATCTTTATTAAAAAAAAAAAAAAAAAGAAGACACAGTCTAGTGGGGAAGACAAACATAAAGATCAAGTTATGTGGTCCATAAAAGAGGTAGAAACAATATGCTAAAAAGAATTGTGGGGGGGCCGTTCAGGGGCAGAAATGAGATTGAGGAAAATTTCTTAGAAGTAACAGAATTTCAGATCAGCCTTATTTCTGGTCAATGAGTCTGTGCCATTTAAACCCCTATCTTGGGTGGCCGGATGGCTCAGTTGGTTAGAGCGCGAGCTCTCAACAACAAGGTTGTGGTTCAATTCCCACATGGGATGGTGGGCTGCGCCCCCTGCAACTAAAGATTGAAAACGGCAACTGGACTTGGAGCTGAGCTGCACCCTCCGCAATTAGACTGAAGGACAACGACTTGGAGCTGATGAGCCCTGGAGAAACACACTGTTCCCCAATATTTCCCAATTAAAAAAATTTTTTTTAAATAAGTAAATAAATCCCTATCTGAAGGGTAATATGGTATCTTTCCAAATTGCTATTGACAGAGGATGCTTTATGGAGGTGACACAGGAATCCGCCAATTAGGCTAAAGCCACTATTTTACTCCCCTTCCGTACCCACCCACCCCCAGGGACGGGTAGAACGCCAAAGAATGTGATTGAGCATAGACAATACAGCGACCAGGGTGAATACAGACACAGAATTTGGTGAGTTAGATTGGTGGAAAGGAAGGAAAAAGAAAGAGAAAGACAGGAGAGACAAAAAGTGAGTCCTAGCAGTCGCAGGTAACACGTGAGGATTACTGGTGTTTCATAATAACAGCCTGAATCAAGAAGCAGGCTTCCCAGCTGAGGCAACCCCCAACACAGACAACAGCGAATGTACCACAATAAAAGATCTAGAGTCCTCCTCACTTTTAGGCAAACCTAACTACAGATTGAAAGCAGAATGTGTGTCCCTCAGAGTTTGCTATATGATTCTGAGGTAGGCTAAATAATGGCCTGCAATTGCATCCACACCTAATTCCCAGAATCTGTAAGTGTTGCCTTACATGGTAGAAAAGACTGCCAGCATGTGATTAAGTTAAGGCTCTTGAGATGAGGAGATCATCTTGGATTATCCAGCAGGGTCCACAATACAACAATAAGTGTCCTTATGAAAGGGAGGCAGAGGGAAATTCAACAGAAAAAGAAGGTACTGTGACCACTGAAACAAGATGCTATGTTGCTGGCTTTGAAAATGGAGGAAGGGGCTGCTAGCCAAGAAATGCGAAGAATTCAAAGCTGGAGAAAGGTAAGAAACCGGATTCTCCCCTAGAGCCTTCAAAGAGAGCCCAGCCCTGCCCTTACCTTGATTTTGACCCATTGAAACTGATTTTGGACTTCTGACCCACCAAGTTTGTTGTAATTTGTTACAGCAGCCATAGAAACTAATACAGACTTCTTTGGCTATCTTGAAAAAAGAAGATTCCTACCGTGTTTCCCCGAAAATAAGACCTAGCCGGACAATCAACTCTAATGTGTCTTTTGCAGCAAAAATTAATATAAGACCCGGTATCATATCATATCATATCATATCATATCATATCATATCATATCATATCATATCATATCATATCATATCATATATCATATTATATAAGACCGGGTCTTATATTATAGTAAAATAAGACCAGGTCTTATTTAATTTTTGCTCCAAAAGATGCATTAGAGCTGATTGTCTGGCTAAGCCTTATTTTCGGGGATACACGGTAAGCATTTTGATATGGAGAAACTGATATCCATTGGATGATAAGAGTCAAGGTTCTGGCCCTAAAGAAGGCAGGGGCAAGGGGAGTGATATTCTGAGGCAAAGACTGCATGTGGTGGTTACCTGGGAGTGCTCTGGGGAAACCACTGTACAGGGGTGAGGGAAGCAGGCCTGGGCAAAGAGTGAAACTGCACTTTGATGCAGCAGCGCAGACGCCCCAGCCAGCCCCACAGGGAGCACTGGAGTTTAGGTGGCCCTGCAAAGATGTCCTGAATTGAACAAGGGGGCCAATCCTTTGTACCCCCACATTGACCAGTCATCAGATGCAGGCTGTTCCCAGGAAAGGGGTTGCAATCTAGAGTGAGGCAACAATCTCTAGCAAAAGGCAGTCCCAGGGGAGGAACTCAGCTATGGGCCATCAGCGGGCAACACTCGTAGCATATGGGAGGGGCTGTGGCTTAGTCCTGAGGAGGCAGTCTGAGCAGCATGCGCAGCATCTGCTACACCGTGGAGACGCCCCCAACACAGTTTTATCTGATTAAGTTCCTGGTACAGAGCTGTGAGGAGAAGTTCTTACTGACCCTGCTCTCAGGGCACTCCTTCAAAGGCACAGTTCAAGTCCCGAGTCTGAGTGACTCTTTTTAGAAGCCTGCTGAAAGCAGCTCAGGGACACCTTGGGCAAAGAGGCTGACATAACTCTAAGTGGTTTGGTCTTGGACTGAGGTTTGAAAATAATCCTCCCAATGGAATGATTGGAAAGCCTTCTGAGAAACCCCCTGAATAAATACCGTAGCCCCTTGCGCCATTGGTCAGGATTGTTTTGGCCTGGCTTTCTGGGACTTGCACTGTGCCTTGGCTGATAAACAGAGCCATGCAGAAAGCACAGGACACCCAGAGCCAAACGCTGTCCCCGCCATCACATCACACCAGCTACCAGCCAACTCTGGTTTCACACTCCAACGCCGAGGCCCGAGGGCGAAGCAGAGCTGAAGCTGATTTCCAGTGAGCCCACACTCAGGAGAGACCCACTGTCAGAGAAACAACCTTAAACAAGCCACAGGCTTTTGATTCCAGCCTTTTGCTGCTCTAAATTCTGCTTAAACGCCTACTGCTTTCACCTGCCTGAGTACTGCACTGAGCATAATTTAGTGGTGCTTTTGTCTCTTGTAACTGCCCAGGGGCTCAGAGGCATCACTCTGAATTGACTGTGGTGTCTGAAGGTCTAGGGTCTTGTCTTACTTCTGACACCTATTCAGTGTGACCTTGGGCAAGGCACTGCTCTCTGAACCTGCTTTCCTTCTCTGTAGAACGGGGCTGCATAAAATTAGCTCTAAGATTCCAGCTTGTCTTCACGCTCAAGGAATCTGTGGATCTACTATGGGCACGGGGGTTGCAGAGAATGACATGCATTTGTACAGATGCTGGCACATCCTAAAATCTGCTTTGTTGGGAGCAAATTCCTGCCATCAGATTTCTTTCAAATGCATGAATATATGAATATATCATGCTTATTTGCATTGGCTGCTTTTCCTCAAAATAAGCAGCTTGATATTCACTTGTATCACTAAAATAGACCCCGTTCATCAGCCTGTGAATTTTCCAGGGGTTTGCACATGCGTGGCCATTATACACTTTTTAAATCCACAGGATTATTTTAGAAATGTAGTGGAATGGTAGACTAGAAAGCCTGCTCGCTTACTGGTCAGAATGTTTGCACTGCAATCTGTGCCAACTACTCACCTTGTGACATTGGCAAGCCATTTAATCCCACGGAGCTGCTGCTAGGCATTGCCGGTCAAGGTCAACCCTGCCGACCTCACAGAGAAACTGCAAATATCAAATGAAATGGAGCTCTTGAGAGAACTCCGGAATGCGTTAAGCGTATCAAAATGAAAGCAATTATTATACTTGAACAGCTTCAGAGCCACACAGGGGGAATCTATTCCATCAGCTGCATTTGCTTGGGAAAAGCCTTTCCTTTTCAAAGCAGAGGTTTTTAGTCACTGTTGTCAGAATATAAACAGAGAAAGTACAAAGATTTATTTTGCCAGCATCTGAGGTTCCCAATAGAATGATTCCCAGCAGTAAAAGTTGCTAAAACAGTTTGTGAGGTCACCTGCTCTTAGCAACCACGATTGGTAGAGAAAGAATTAGCCCAGAATCTACCAGCGGACTAATGCTCACACCAGGCCCTACAAAGACAGGGGCAATTGCTCAAGCTACCTGCAGACTCTGAGCTCCTGCTTCCGCATTAGAATAGACAGGCGACTCCTTCAGAGCACACATTAGTCACGTGGCTCTTCTGGTTACAAGGACCCCTGAAAATGTGGACCAGTCACAATCTAAAATCACACTCTTTAAGGCTTTGTTATTTCTGCTGTTCAAACTTTCTTACTTCCAGATTGCAGCAAGCGCACAGCACGACACCTCATCTCTTCTCCTCTAATTTGGTCTCTGAGAAAAACACTACAGATGAAAGACAAAACCCCCAGAAAATGGTATCACAGCCATTAATGCAGCATTCTTCTCCTTCTAGATTTTAAAAAAAAATCTTCGATTCCACTGCTCTTCAGAAAGATTATTGAGAAAACATGATAGCAAGCCAACGGACAGCTGACTTCCTATTCCTGCTGCCAACTTAAAAGAACCTAGATAAGCAACAGAAGGAAATTCAAACTGTGCCAAGATTAGAATGGCTTACAAAAGCTCTGCTTTTATTTGCTTATTTACCGAGTCTCCATTTTGCTCTTTCCACTTTGGGGAAATACTGATGCTCAGTGCTGGTGTCTTAGGAACAGGCATGGCATGGCGGGTCTGGAGGGGCCAGGCTGTGGGCAAAGCTAAATCAGCATTGATTGGCAGGTGGCTCCCCACACAGCGAGAGGAAGCTCCAGAGGGACGGGGCTGTTGTTATATAAACCTGAGCCTTCCTGGGCATACACAGGTAGGGACAAACGGATCTTTGGGAACACAGTGCAGATAGTAAGACCTGAAACAATGCTGTAGGGTTCAGTGCAGGCTGAGAGGCAGATCCCTCAGGCAGCTAAGTGTGACAGCAGAGCACAGAAGAGGGGCTGGCCCTCTTCTGCTCAGGGCTGAAGCCCTGTCTTTCCTTCCTCCAGGCTGATGTCAGCTGGCAGGTGCATCTTTCTCCTTTGCAAGGCAGAGCTTTGCAGGTGTTTGTGATTACAGACCCAGCAAGGGTTAGGTCTTCTGGGAGCTTCTTAACGGTCCCAATGTCATTTACTTGTGGGATCCCATTTCTCTTCAGCCAATTAACTAGAGTTTCATATAATGTGAGGTAAAACATGGATCCACTTGATTTGCCTTCCTCTGTCCTGCTCTGAATTGCACACGCACACAAACATGCACATGCACATACACTCACAGAGAGTAACAAATACATGTAATAACCCAGACACACTCTAACATAGACACATCCTCACAAGCCCACTCTCATGGACTCACCCGTGAAGACACTCACATTTCTGAGGTTGAGAAGGCTTATACTTCAGAAAAAAGATCTTAGCTGTGTTTTTAAAGATTATAGCTGTCAACGAGATATTCATTTGGGAGTAGAGTGGTTTCTAGGCTCGTAGGAATTTTGGGTTGAAGTAATAAAGCTCTAGCTCTTTTTAAAATAGCTGGACTGCCTTTGTTGTGATTGTTTGTTAACCTCCTTGAGATTTGTCATGGTACATGGTTTCAAAATAACCCTGCAAGGGACCCTGAGTTTGACACTTGCTCACTCACTAGTTTTTCCAGAATACAAGTAAAACATGTAGCACACCAGACAGGAGTAAGCCTATCTAGGGTGGCCATCCTTATGGTGAACCCTTGCTGCTCTGTACCCCTAGACCAAGAATCCCAACCTCAATTGTCAGTAAGACTCTCCCCACTCAGACACCTTATGTTAGAAATAACCAATAGGGTTCTTTAACTCATAACTTTATAAAGATAGCAACAAAGGCCAACTGAGAATGATTGACTCCATCTGTGAAATGAGAATTATGTACAGTTTGTTACACAACTGACCTTAACACATTTCTATGTCTCACAAGCCATAAGTAATACCATAGTTCTGGAATCAATTTCCACATCCTTTTTACCAAAGACTTGCCTCTAGGCGAATGTCTCTATTTGATCCTGTTTAGATCTTTTTTCCTTTCACTCTTCCAGTTTTCTTAAATTTTCTGCCCTCTTCTGTGTCCTTTACCATTTAAATTTGAGCCTGTTTATGTTGATGGAACAGTGAAACTGCTGCCTGTTCACCCAAATCCTTCTGCTTCTCCTAGGCACAGAGGAAAACTCACTTCCTAACCTCTCGAGCAGTGGGAATTATTCACTGAGCCCTGGCCAGTGGAATGTGGGCAGAGGAGTCGGATGTCACTTCCATGACTGCATGGAGTACAGCACCCCTCAGCTCACCCCACCACACAACCGCCACCTGATTGTGATACAGGTGAGAAAGAAACCTTTACTGTGTCATTCCAGTGAGATTTGAGGACAGTTTGTTATAGCACACAGAACAGATTATTTCATCAATCAAGGCTGGGAATACTAGCTTTGAAGAATTCTTGGTTTCTCTGTCTACTAGAACTCAACGTTCAGACTTTGAGTAAATTTCTTACCTACTGCATATATACCAAGAGTTGCTATCATCAATACAATGCCTATTGTCTGGTGTCCCCAGAATGGCTTCTCTGTTAGCAATGCTGGAGTTCTCTGTTCTATTCCATGTCACCATGCGATGCATTGCATGGGAGGAGTTTTAAATAGTTCAGAGCACTTTGATGCACACAATATGAAAAACTGTTCCTCATTTTTCAAAATCCATTCCCTTCTGGTTCTTCCTGAGTAGCAATACAAAATGATCTCAAAGCTCAGACTTACCTGTTCCCAGCTTGGCGTGTGAGCCACATAAGGCTGTAGGCAAGCATGCAATACATCAGCTTTCCTGGATCTCCCTTCTTTGAAGGTATTTTTTATGCTTGAGAGATCCTCTCTGTTCATCTTCAACATCTATGGAGCATCAGGACAAGTTCCAAATAGTGAGGCAGTCATTGGCTTCCCACAAACTGAGACCTCTCCTGGGCCCAGTAGACTCAGGAACAGTTCAGTTATTTTTGAGAACTGGAGAGAAAGGACAATATAGATCAGTGGGAAGAATACAAGATTAGATTACTGGCCTGGATCATAATCCAGACACTTCCACTAACTTACTGGGTGACATCAAACAGGTTGGAACTTCTCTTTGCCTCTGTTCCTCTGTTTCCTTGTCTATTGTATGCTGGTAATATTACTTTCTTTGGCTAACCTAATGGGGTGCTTCAGCTGCTATAGTACAGAAAAAGATATTCTATGTAGAAACATGGGGAAATTACATTGGGAAAAATGCAAGGAATTATTTAAAGAAAACTCACTTATAGTCAGGTAGTTATGCATTATGTGGCAGACCTGTGCCACAAAGAGTTGCTCTTAGAAAATGAACATGATTCTCTTGGGGTTCATTTAATGGTTTTCCCACTGTAACACACATATAAAAGTGTGACACAATAATTTATGAATGGGATGCATATCATCACTTTTCTGGCGAGCTTGTCAGATTAGAGGCCTCGCTCAGTCCAATGTCTACTCAATAGTATTGAGTTAGGTTTGCCTATGTTGAAAACTATTTGAAACCATGGTTAGAGAATTCCATGCCTGGGAATTTACCCCAGGAGTAGACAGATGTGGGAAATGACACATATTAGAGGCTATTCATTAGAAACTCCTAGATTTGCACAACAAGGGGGATTGGTTCAATCAACTGTGGAACATCCATACATTGGCAAAATAGGTAGCTATGAATGCTGCAACTCTGATATATCTATATGGAACATTCTGCAATAAATTTTATTAAGCTAAAGAAGCAAATTACAGAACAGTGTGTGAAATTTGATATCATTTATGTCAAAAAAGTTTTAAATGTATTTGCTTGTGCAGGTATACACTATTTCTGAAAGAATATCAAAATACTGGTATTATTGTTTGCCTCTTGAGAAGAAAATAAATTGGCTAGAGAATGGACTGTGGAGGGGCCATTTGTGCTTTTAAAATTTAAAACCAGATTTCAGGTAAAGATAGAGGAACAGGTAAATGCTGTGCTCACCTCCTCTCAGGACCATATCAATTACAACTAAACCACAGAACAATCATTAATGAGAATTTCTTGAAGTCTAGCTGAACCAAAGCCCTACAACTAAGGACATACAGAAGAAGCCACCTCGAGACTCTTAGGAGGGGCAGAGAAGCTCAGCGGGCTGGTCCCACACCCACATGTGACCATTAAAAATTGGGAGGGATAGCTTGGCTGTGGAGGTTTCCTCCCTGCCACCCCAAGAGTGAGGGGTTCCAGCCCATCCTCAGCCCAGTGTTTCAGTGCCAGGGAGAGAAGTCCCCATAATTTCTGGCTGTGAAAACCTGCAGAGATTCTGGCTGAGTGGGACGAGGGTGGCTGTAGTCCCAAGCGCTCCTCTTAAAAGGCCCATGAACTAATTTACTTGCTGGTAGACTCACTTGTTCTGAACTTTAGTGCTGGGGCAGCAGCTTGAAAGGCTCCAGGGACAAATGGAGAGGAACTGAATTGTCTATTTTCAGGGTGAGGTCTGGAGGGGCATCTTTCTTCCTGAATGGAGGGGCTGGCGGAAGCCATTTTGTTGTTGTTGTTGAGCCCTCCCCACTTGCTGCGTGCAGACGCAGGCAGATGCCTTGTATGAGTCTCCATCATACTTGCTATCACCTTTTGTTTGCCCCACCCTGACTCTCTGAGACCACACGCCACCCAACTTTTGGGCACACCCGAGCCATTTCCAGTGGCTTTTCTATATAAAGAGCCTGCCTTAGCTCATGCTTCGAACTCTCCTAAAATCTCTCAAAGGTTCACAAAACCCAAACAAGCAGCATCTGGTTTTGGTGTGTCCCATACCTCTGACTGAGTAGCCCTAATTCCGGCACTAGAGATATCCAACCTTGGTTTGCAGCCTCTCAAAGCACCTCCAAGCACAACATGGATGGTGGCCATCTCTCAATTGCTTTGTGGCTCATGCCAGGTGGCCCCGGGCAGGGCACAGACTGTGGGTAAACTTGGCCTGCAGTGGGTCCCCTCCCAGGAGACCCTGGGGCTGGCAGGCCCAGTGGCCAGCTTCGGACTGGACCAGAGCATCACCAAGCCACTTCCAAGGATGACACACCCAAAGGACAGACTGGGAAGGCACAAAAGCCCCACTAAAGCAAACCCTGCTCTGTAGAGTCAGCCCCTGCACAACAATCCCCCACTATAGTCATACCACTCCTCACAACTAATGAGCCCAAGGGTCAATCTCTCTGATTAACATGCAAACAGCAATCAAGTCTCAACTACAACAGGAGGGCACACACAACCCACATAAGGAATACACCTAGAGTGCCCACCTCTGTTAACCAGAGATACTGTACCACTGGGTCCCACAGGACACCTTCTACATAAGACCACTCTACTAAAACCAGGAGGCATAGCAGCCTCACCTAATACATAGAAATAAACACAGGAGGCAGCCAAAATTGGGAGACAAAGAAACATTTCCCAAATAAAAGACCAGAACAAAGCTCCAGGAAAGGAACTACACAAAATGGAGACAAGCAATCTACCAGATGCAGAGTTCCAAACACTGGTTATAAGGGTGCTCTACGATCTCAGGGAGAACTTCAACAAAGAGATAAGAAACATGAAAATAGAGATAGAAAACATAATAAAGAATCAGTCAGAAATAAAGACTACAATAACTGAAATGAAGAATATATTAGAGGGAATCAATAGTAGATTAGATAAAGCCAAGGATCAAATTAACAATTTAGAAGATAAAGTAGCAGAAAACCCCAATCAGAACAGCAAAAAGAAAAAAGAATCCAAAAAAGGGAAGAGAGTTTAAGGGGCCTCTGGGACAACATTAAGTGTGCCAACATGGGCATCACAGGGTTACCAGAAGAAGAGAGAGAGCAAAGAATTGAAAACCTATTTGAAGAAATAATGACTGAAAACTTCCCTAACTTGGCAAAGGAATAGATATACAAGGCCAGGAAGTGCAGAGAGTCCCAAACAAGGTGAACCCAAAAAGGCCCAGACCAAGACACATCATAATTAAAGGGCCAAAGGTTGAAGACAAAAAGAGAATCTTTAAAGTTGCAAGAGAAAAGCAGTTACCTACAAGGGAGCTCCCTTTAGACTGTCAGCTGATTTCTTGACAGAAACTTTGCAGGCCAGAAGGGATTGGCAAGAAATATTCAGAGAAATGTAAAGCAAGGACCTACAACCAAGATTACTCTACCCAGCAAAGCTATCATTTAGAATCGAAGGATAGATAAAGAACTTTCCCAGACAAGAAAAAGATAAAGGCGTTCCTCTCCACCAAACCAGTATAACAAGGAATTTTAGAGGGAATTCTTTAAGACAAAATAAATAAATAAGTAAATAAATAAATAATATGAATAAGAAAATGGCCATAACTACATATCTATCAATAATTACTTTAAATGTAAATGGATTAAATGCTCCAATCAAAAGATAGGGAGGCTGAATGGATAAGAAAACAAGATACTTACATATGCTGCTTACAAGAGACTCACTTCAGATTAAAAGACACAAACAGACTGAAAATAAAGGGATGGGGAAAAGATATTTTGTGAAAATGGAAATTAAAAAAAAAAGAAGAAAAGAGCTATGGTAGCAATACTTATACCAGACAAATTAGACTTTAAAACAAAGGCTATAATAAGAAACAAAGAAGGACCTAGTAATCCCTCTTCTGGGTATCTGTCCAAAGAAACCCAAAATGTTACATCAAGGGGACGTGTTCATCCATATGTTCACTGCAGAATTATTTACAATAGCCAAGATATGAAGGCAACCTGGGTATCCCTGAATGGATGAATGGATAAAGAAGAGGTAGTACATAGATACAATGGACTATTACTCAGCAATAAAAAAGAATGAAATCTTGCCATCTGCAACAACATGGATGGACCTAGAGGGCATTGTGCTCAGTGAAGTAAGTCAGACAGCAAAAGACAAATGTCATATGATTTCACTTATAAGTGGAAACTAAAGAATAAAATAAACAAACAAATGAAACAGAAACAAACTCATAGATACAGAGAACATTTTGATGGTTGCCTAATGGGAAGGGGTTGGGGGTGGGTGGATAATGGGAAGAGATTAAGAAGTACAAATTGGTTGTTACAAAGTAGTCATGGGAATGTAAGGTATAGCATAAAGAATATAGTCAGTAATATTTTAATAACTATGTATGGTGTCAGATGGGTACTAGATCTATGGAGCTGATAGATGGGAGGGTAGTTGGGGACATGGTTAAAAAGTTGAAGGTATTAAGAAATAGAAATTGATAGTTACAAAATAGTCACGGGGATATAAAGTAAAGCATAGGAAATATAGTCAATGACATGGTAATAACTATATATAGTGCTAGGTGGGTACTAGACTCATCAGGGGATCACTTCTTAAATTATCTACATGTCTAACCACTATGCTGTAACCTGAATTTAATATAAAATAATAGTGAAAGTCATAAAAATAAAAAAATAAAAATGGAAAATGGCCACATAAATCAAAATAGTTGGTTGAACACATGCAAGGTGGACAATTAAGTTCGTGAACTTTGTTGCAACGATGTTGCTAACCTGTTTTGATATCAGAGGGATTATTCATTATGAATTTGTACCAACTGGATAAACAGTTAACCAAGTTTACTATTTGGAAGCGCTGAAAAAGCTGCATGAAAAAGTTAGACGACCTGCACCAACAATTCATGGCTCTTGCATCACGACAATGCACCAGCTCACACAGCACTGTCTGTGAGGGAGTTTTTAGCCAGTAAACAAATAACTGTACTGGAACACCCTCCCTACTCACCTGATCTGGCCCCCAATGACTTCTTTCTTTACCCAAATATAAAGGGACTACTGAAAGGAAGACATTTTGATGACATTCAGGACATCAAAGGTAATACAATGATAGCTCTGATGGCCATTCCAGAAAGAGTTCCACAATTACTTTGAAGGGTGGACTAGGCACTGGCATCAGTGCATAGTTCCTCAAGGGGAGTACTTCAAAGATGACCATAGTGATATTCAGCAATGACGTATATAGCACTTTTTCTAGAATGAGTTCGCGAACTTAATTGTCAAACCTTGTAAACTACTAGAAACCTAGCTTCCAATAGTATATCCAGAGGGCGAAGTGTTATTAGGGATTTTATAGACTTTTCCTTGCAGTAGGAACAGAAAACCTTTATTAGATATATTTCTAGCATATGAAGAATCACACATTCATCTCACATGTGTTTAGAACCTCCTTTTGTAAGCAAACAGGCTGCCTGAACTGTCTTTTGAGCTCCACAATGTCTACTTCAGTGCTAGCCACATGGTTAGTGCTGAAATTCATTAGATTAAAAGAATTTAAAAAGCGAGAAAACCAAGATGGCGCAATAGGTAAATGCTGTGTTTACCTTCTCTCACAACAACATCAAAATTACAACTAATCTACAAAACCACCATTATTGAGAATCGCCTAAAATCAAGCTGAACTGAAGCCTTTCAACTAAGGACATGCAGAAGAAGCCACTTTCAGAGTGGTAAGAAGGTTAGAGATGAGGAACGGGCTGGTCCCACGCCCTTGTGTGACCATTAAAGATCGGAGGGCTATTTCAGCTGTGAGGATCCCCCCATCCCATAAAGGAGTGAGAGATACCAACCATACCCTAGACCAGGGTTCTAGTGCCAGGTAGAGAAGTCCCCATAATTTTTGGTTGTGAAAAACAGTGGAGATTGTGACTGAGTGAGACACTGCAGGTGCACTCACAGGCACTCCTCTTAAAGGGACTGTGCGTGGACTTACCCACCGGTGGAATCACTTGCTCTGAGCTCCAGCCCTGGGGTAGCAGCTGGAAAGGCGGCCAGGACAAATGGTGGGGAATTGAGTTGTCTAGCTTGGGGCAGGGTCTGGAGACGTGGCTTTCTCCTGGATGGAGGAGCTGGCTTGTGGAGACCATTGTTTCTTTGTTGAGCTCTCCCCCTTCCCAGAACACAAACTCAGGCAGCCGCTATTTCTGAGTTTCTCATTGGTTCACCCTGCCCTGGTGATTTGAGATCTGGCCCCATCCAACTTTCTGCACTCCCAGGTGCTTTCAGTGGCTTTTTTGTGCAGACCGCCTAGGGTCTCTCAAAGGTTTGTGGAACCCAGACAAACAGCATCTGGCTTGAGAGTATCCTGTATCTCTTGCTGAGCAGCCCTAAGTCGGCACTAGTGGAAGCTGGCCTTGGTTCATAGCTTGGCCTCTCAAGGCGCTTCCAAGCATGGGCAGTAGACATCTGCGAATTTCTTTCTGGCTCCCACTAAGTGGCCCCGGGTGGGTCATGGGCTGTAGCTGAAGTAGACCTACAGCGCTGGCACCCCAGTGGCCAGCTTCAAAACAAGCTGGAGCATCACCTAGCTATCTCTAAGTATGACACACCCAGGAGGCAGATTGGGCAGGCACCAGAGTCCTGCTAAGGCAGATCCTGACTATAGGGTGAGCCCCTGCACAACTCTTCCACTGTAGTCAAGGAGAGTCCTCACAACCAGTGAGCCCAAGGTTCAGTCCCTCATATTGATGTGCAATTAAATTATCAACCAAGACTCAACTACAAGAGGAGGGCACACACAACCCACACAAGGGATGTACCTGGAGCACGTGACTCAGGTGACCAGAGAGACTGCGCCACTAAATGCCACAGCACACGTACAACATAAGGCCACTCTACTAAGACCGGAAGACATAGCAGCCCTACCTAATACATAGAAACAAACACAGGGAGCAGCCAAAATGGGGAGACAAAGAAACATGTCCCAAAAGAAAGAACAGAACAAAGTCCCAAAAAAAGAACTAAATGAAATGGAGATATCAGACACAGAGTTCCATACACTGATTATAAGAATGCTTAATGATCTCAGGGAGAACTTCAATGGAGACATAGGAAGCATAAAGATGGAGATGGAAACCATAAAAAAGAACCAGTCAGAAATAAAGGATACAATAATGGAAATGAAGAATATATTACAGGGAAACAACAGTAGATTAGATGAAGCAGAGGATTCAACCAGCAATGTAGAAGATAAGGTAGCAGAAAACACCAATCAGAACAGCAAAAAGAAAAAAGAATCCAAAACATTGAGGAAAGTTTAAGGGGCCTACGGGACAATATCAAGCATACCAGCATTTGCATTATAGGAGTACCAGAAGGAGAAGAGAGAGAGCAAGGAATGGAAAACCTGTTTGAGAAAAATAATGACAGAAAACTTCCCTAACCTGGTGAAGGAAATGGACATACAAGTCCAGGAAGCACAGAGAGTCCCAAACAAGATAAACCCAAAGAGGCCAACACCATGACACATCACAATTAAAATGCCAAAGCTTAAATACAAAGAGAGAATTCTAAAAGCAGCAAGAGAAAAGCAGTTAGTTACCTACAAGGGAGCCCCTCCCCCCCATAAGACTGTCAACTGATTTCTTACCAGAATCCTTGCGGGCAAGAAGGGAGTGGCAGGAAATAGTCCAAGTGGTGAAAAGCAATGACATACAACCAAGATTGCTCTACCCAGCAAGGCTGTCATTTAGAATTGAAGGACAGATAAGAAGCTTCCCAGACAAGAAAAAGTTGAAGGAGTTCATCACCACCAAACCAGTATTACAAGGACTCTTAGAGGGACATCTCTAAGATGGGAGGGGGGTTAAGGATGGGTGAAAGGGGAAGGGATTAAGAAGAACAAATTGGGTGTTATACAGTAGACATGGGAATGTAGGTTATAACATAAGGAATATAGTCAACAATATTGTAATAACTAGGTACGATGCCAGATAGGTAGATCTATCAGGGTGATAGATGGGAATGGGGTTGGGGTCAAAATGAAAAAGGTGAAGGCATTAAGAACTATAAATTGATAGTTAATACACTATGGGGAATATAATCAACAATGTTGTAAAAATCATGTAAGGTGCCAGATGGGCACTGGACTTATCAGGGGGATCACGTCATAGACTGTGTAGATGCCTGACCAATGCGCTATATGCCTGAAGAGCTGAAGTAGAATAATATTGAATGTCAATTATAACCAAATATATATGTATATATAGTCACGGGACGTGGAGTACAATATAGGTAAGATAGTCAATGGTATTATAACAGCTATATAAGATGTCAGAGGGGTAGTAGCTTGGGGGTGGTGGGTTATCACTACATGAGGGGTTTAAATGTCTAACTAGTACATTGCTTTGAATACCTGAAACTAATAAAACATAAAAATATAAAGTAAAAAAAGAACAAAAAACCTTGTGTGTCAGTCAGATTGCAGACAGGAAGGCTCCTTTAAAGCAGGGAGAAATTCTTTCTAGGAAAACTAAATGGGAAGCCCCACTCTCATGACCCACTCCTCATAAAGAAGAGAAGGATTAATATTCTCTTCTTTGCATATGACATGGTTTTATGGAGTCAAAATAAAAAAGGCTTTAATAGACAATGATTCGTCCCTCTACCACAGAATATAAGACTTAGATCAGCTTCCCAAAGCAAAGAAATTGTAACAGGCATATAGCCCCAAATCATTCAGTCACCTAGAGGTACAGTTTGCAGCTTATTTATCCTGGAAGCGTCCCTTTTGACAAAGCCATTCTAACAGAGAGCTGCATAACATGACTTGCGTCATTTCCCCTACTTTAAAGCTGTTCTCATTGAATTGTGTTTTGGTGTTACGTCATCAGTCCACTTTGCAGGATGTTATAAGAAATAGTCCCATGAAATTCATTAATTCATTGTTGCATTATTGTAAAAATATTACCGAGGGTGGGATTCACTGTTTTACACAGCATCTTCCAAAGTAGAAATTCCTTTCAATTTTTATAATCAGGAATAGTAATATTTCTCCTGAGCATCTTGCTGAGTTTTAATCTTCTAGATCCTCTAATTAATGTGCTGTGTTGACTGCTATGAAGTTGGAGTTGAGTTAGTGGGGCCAGCATTCGCAAGTATCCTGAATTCATGGCAAGCATTTTTGTGGGTGGATGTGTGCTCACCTTACTACCAGCCTCATTTTCTTCCCTGTGCTCATTGTTTCTCTCCCCACTTTTCTCATATACTGTATTAATCAGGACCCTCAGTTGAGAGTGGCCAGGCACTCACCTTAATTGAGAAAAAAGGGAATGTTATTTCTACTAAAAATAAAATAAAATAAAACAAAATAAAAATCCAGGAGTTGGTCCAGCTTCAGCCATGCCTGGATCTAGGAATTCAAAAACTTCTCATTAGTACTCAGTCTCTTTCCATCCATCTTTCAGTTTTGCTCTCCTTTCTGTTGCCTGCATTCTCAGGGTCCTGCCTCCCCACCTGGTAGCTCCTGGCAGCACCAGGCTTATATCATCCTACAGATAGCAGTGCCAGAGGAGGAAGACCTTCATCTTCCCCATAATTTCAACAAAGTTCCCAGAACTGAACTACCATGAGTGACTTGGCCAAACCACTGAAACAAAGCAGATGGAGTTCTCAGATTGGCCAGGTGTGGTTCACACACCCTCTAAAAACTTGTGATGAGATAGTACCAGTTCCATCTAAGAAGTAGTTATCCCCCAAAAAATGGGGAAGGGCAAAATGGATATGAGGCAGGCAAAATCAAAAATCCACATATCAATTTATGTCAAATTTTATTTTTTAAATTGAAGCATGTACACCTTATAAGACCACACGTATCCTGTTTAGAGCAAAGTGACTATTAATAAATATATGGGAAGTCAAATTGTAATTTGTCAGTTCCTTAGTGAGCATGAGATCAGAACAAGAGGAATTTTATGTATGATTCAAATATTTTATGGCTTTAGGCTCTAAGAGCCTGAATAATCTATCTGCACAACTGGGAACAGACACAGCTGGGTTGGCACTGGAGACACATTGCAGGTGATTTCTTCCTGGTCTCTCCTTTTCAAGAGCTACCTTTGTCCAACCATCTTGAATCTCCTTGGATATGGTAATACCATTCACTCCATGCAGCTTTAGAGAAGTCAATGGAACCAGAATCTCCCAGTATTCCTGCTTCTGGCCAGGGAGCCAACTTGTCGTTTGCCTGTCTTTGTCTATACCACATCTCATCCATTACAAGCTGACTTTATAGTGTGACTTGCAGAACTTGGGGTGGGGGGATGCTGAACCTACTAAATATTTACAAGGGAGGCAAAAGATTTCCTCTTTTCACAGAATGTTGTGTGGGTGGGTAGGGTCAGGGGACAGGTAGCATGCCCTTATTTGGTTGTGGGGGGCAGCCTTTGCTGTCAGATGGCTCACAGCCTCAGGTGGAGAGTGGTAGAGATGAATAAAACAATTACACAGGGTTATATTCTGTCCTCTCATAATATAAGAGTGTAACTCAAACAGTTTCTCTAGAAATCATGGAGAACGCAGTGTATTTCCCAGGGACTAACCCTTCCTTGGACTCCTATGGAAGGATACTGCTTCAATTGGCATTAGCACTTAGAATCCATTGTTATGAGGTTGGCTAAACCTCTACTGTTACCTGCTCTCCTATTCTCCCCCTCCTCCCACTCCCTCTTTTTGGTAAAAAGAAGTTGGGGACCATGGGCATCCATCATTGTCAGTTAATGCCAGGAAGCTTCAAAATTAGCCAGAATATGCAGGAGACAAACACTCTCTGAGCTCAGTAAGGTCAGAATTGTTATTTTACAAGACACAGGACCAAAGTTCTGTTCAGAGAAGAACTAGGAACTCCTCACACAGGCTACACTGAGGTGGGTATTAACAGAAGAAAGCTAATCCTCCGGCTGGAAAACAGTGTTTAATTTTAGATTATTGAGGAGGAAACTAAGGGCAGCCTGAAATGGAAGCCCACCTTTCCTTTCCCCACCTCCACTTGTTCTCGTTCTGTTGCATCCCTCCCTTCATCCATGGGACCAGAACTCATGTTTCACCAACCTCCACCTTCTACCCTGGAAGACTAGGTGAGGACTTGCTTTTATGTGATGGAAGGAAATTAGGACGGGGGGACAAAGCCAGAAGGACAGCGCCTGAATAACTCCCCTCTTCACCTCCACCCTGAGCCCCCTGCTTGTTCAGTTCCAAATCTTTGAGGCAATTAACTGAACCTTTTAGAAAAGAACTGCATGGCTTCTTCAGTGTCCAATATGTATTTGTTTTAGGAAAGTAGAACATCTAACGAGCATCAGCAGCTCCCTCTCTGTCTCTGTGGGCCACTGGAAAACGATGTTGTCTATCTGGACACTGACTCTGCTCCCATCAGTTTCTACTCGAGTCACACGTTGTGAGAGAAGAGGAAAAACCTGCCAGGTAAAGCAGTGGCTTGTCTACCTATCTGGTCCCACAGCGAATTGAACCTTCCTGAAGGAAAAGTTTATTTCTTATTTGTCCTTCTCCTCCTCCCCTCATCAAAGTAACCAGACTCAATGTCTTGCTCAGAGTGAAATTTTAATAAATGATTATTAATATTTTTGCCAAAATAAAGAAAATGATAAATATTTATTCAGCATGGACTCCCAGCGAGGGACGATGCTAACAATGGTAGAGGAGACAGGACAAGAATTATGGGTGAGAAACACTGCCTTTAAAGGGTAAAGAAATACAATAAAAATGACAAATCACATAGACATGCAAAGAAAGCTAACAACTCAAGTCTTTACAATGAGAAAAACTGAGGCTAAATGCATTCCCAAGGGCACGTAGCTGGCAAGTGATGGAATCGGCATTCTAGTCCTAAGACATCAAAGCCTTTAGTCAGTGAAGGCAGAAGGAAAGGAATTCTGTGCCATTCATCAAACTCCAGGCTCCAGGAAAAGGGTTTCTGAAAAATTAGTGTCAAACCCTGGACTAGGATCTGTGCCTCTAACTTTTGGCTCAAATTATTGTGAGGTCTGGAAATTATTTCCGAAAAAAAACACAAAAAACGTAAAAAGGTTCACTTTTTCTTACTGAAAGCTAATTCTTTCTCAAATCTTAATGTGGTTAACAGGTTCGGACACTGTCATTACTTCATTACTTCTAGCCAACCCTTTTGAATGATATCTTTAAGTCAATAGGTCAATTGTCTCCAGAATCATGAACTAGGGATGGGAGAGGTTTCACAGCTTGTTTAGAACCTTCAGAAAGTCGACAGTTTCCAATCAATTGTCCCTTCTTTGTGATCCAGTGTTTTATCATTTTTTTTTCCCACTGGTGATCTTAAGGCACCCCAAAATTTAGGCTTCTTATGCACCCCATGGCAGTGAAAACCACAAGTAACTAAAACCCAAGGCTCCATTTAATTAGGAAAAAGTCTCAAAGAGATTTTTTGCACTTAGTGGCAGACTTTTTCAGGAGTTTGTCAACCCTGTCCACACCCTCAGGAAGAGGGAAGTAAATGTGCAGAGAGAAGCCAAGATAAGAGACCAGATGCCCTGGGTAGCTGGCAAGGGCTGCTCTGCTTCCTGGTGGCTCTCCAGCCTCTGGGACCAGTTTTCATGGGGCCTGCCTGGATAGCTGGCAAGGGTTGTCCTACCTACTCTGGGTTTCCAGGAGATCCTTGTGTGTCCTTCCCCAAAAACCCACCTTTTAGTCTTATGATCATTTTAATGGTCCTGGCCAAAGATACTCTTGCTCACTCCTTATCCATTTGTCACTGGACTCCTTTAATATATTCTGCGAGTTTTAGTTGACATCTTTGCCATGAGTTTCTAGTTTTATGGGTATACTCACCTGTTTGAAGTAATTATTTGAGTTTGCTTTTTATTTCATCAGGATAAAATAACCCACAATGGAATATAACACGAAGCCAAAGAGTAAATCAGGGCTATTTGAGACAGGGAAAGATTATCTTGGTTTATAAGTCTGAATTCTATCTCTAGTCACAAATTGTGAAGGGTATTTCCAAACAGCTTTAAAAAAATTATTTGTTTCTTTTATTTATACAACATCAGCACATTCCATCATCTTAACTCTTAAAAATCTGTGCTGGGAAAACCATGAAGACTAATTCAACTTTAATTTTACAGATCAGGAAACCGAGTCTCAGAGAAGTTAAATGTCCCATTAGGCTGATTAGCCCAGAAAAAAGTTATTCTAGACCAGAATCTCCACCTTGACACCAGGGGGAAACAGGTATTCCCACATTTCTTCTGTTGGTAGGAATATTTCTAATTGCCTTGGGCAGAGGCTCCCATCGTTGTTGCAAGTCCTTAGGGACAGACTGGGGTCTTTTCATTGCAACAGCTCATCCTGTGCAATGGGGTATTTTGAAGTATTGCTTGAGGTCTTTTTCCTGCTCCTGACTATGCTTTATAAGGCAGCAATAAAGCACTATTGAGATGTTAATAATTTCTCCCAGCTGCTCAGAATTCAAAGGAAGTCCCACTCTGGCTATAGAACTTTCCCTCTCACCTGCTATCACTCACCAACCACCACCAGGTTCAAGAAAGGCCACCCTGGGGCCCCACTGGGAGGAGAGATAATGAGGGGACTGGAATCTGGAAGAAGGTTGCCTTTGGGGAAATCCACCATTTTCAAAGAGGCTCTTCTCTCAGGGAGGGCCCTTCTCACAACTCGTCCCTTCCTAACGCTATGGAAACCAGGCCCACGAGAACTGTCTCATAAATTCTGGTGGGCAGACTGCCATTCTGATCCCTAGCTGACCTCTGCTTGGCCTCTTGACCTGCTGGTCCACCCCAGTACCTGAGCCCTGGGGAGAGAATGAAGGCAGGGCAGGGACACAGGGATAAAGGTATTACTCTCAAATTCTGACTTCCATAAAGGCACATAAAATAGAGCTCTCTTGTGCCCAAAGTGCCCAAAGGACAGGTGAGATCAGGCAGTGGAGGGAGAGCAAGGACTGCTGCACAGCTCCCGGGACCAATACATCAAAGGGCACAGGTGCTTGCTGTCATGCAGGGTCTCCGCTCCCGCTCCCCACATAAGAACGCAGGATATGACGAGGCCAAAAAGAAACACCAATGGAGCCATGGATGGGGGTTCATACCATTATAGTCTCGCTGGCGGCTGGGTTGGAGATAAAGGAAGTAGGAACGACACGATCCGCAATCTGCTGTCCACTTTTCTGCCGATCAACCAACTCCCCAACGTAGCCATGGCAGTTATATTACTGGCTAATGGCTAACCAGTAACAACTGATGGCCAACTAGTCACAGCTGATGGCCATTCACCACCTGAGCCCATACCTTTCCATGTGAGACCAAGAGCCTGGAAACTGCTGTCTGGGACTCTGTCCCCACACTTAGAGAAATGAGGTATGAGAACTCCAGCTGATGGAGGACATGAATTTTTACAAGGGGCTACTAATGGCTGGGGGGAGCTGCTTAGGGCTGAATAACTGCCTAATGGGATTCCTGTGTCTACCTTTTGTCCACACATGGAGGAGCCCAGATGCGGAGAGGATCTAGCCAGAGCAGCCACTTACAGAGAGGTTGTCTTGTGGGGCCTTTCATCTCCCTGCTCCACATCCCAATACCAGAGAAGTACAGAAAAGAAGTGAAAAGTCAGACAATTCTGCTACACTCCCTGACCCATTCCAGGCAACCAGAGGCCCCAGAGTAGCCTGTGCTGGGGGGTGGGCAGGGTTGGGAGGAAAAGAGCTGTCAATTGAACACAAGATGGACATTTAAAAATGAATAGGTCTACGTTTCGAGGACCTGATATGACTGTTTGAATAACTCAAGGTACGGAATCAAACTGTGATGTTCTTACCTGGCTGGAAAGGAGGGTTGGAAGTGTCAAAAAAAGTTCGCTGCCACCAATCTAACATTTACGTGGGTCCCCAATCTGAAGAGAGACTTTACTCAGATGAACAGTTTGCAAGCCAGGGAAATGCAACATCCCGAGGAAACTGAAAGTGTGCTTTCCCCAGACAAAGGGTAGGCCACTTTTTAAACAGAATGGCCCTGCCCTAGTCCCAGATTGGTCCATTTTTATGCGAATGAAGAATCCAAATGTGTACAGTCTGATTGGTCTAAATAGCACTGTCCTGATTGGTCATTATGGAGCTGCTCTAATTGGTCAGTAAAGATGCAAATGAGGATAGATGTCCCCGATCATTACCTCTGCCTCCAGCCCTCTATTTCCCCACCTGTGTATCATCCATGGAAGCCCATTATCCCAAACAGACATCATCTTAGTAGTACCCACCACAAACCTGTGAAACAGAACAAAACTGAGGCTCAAGACATCACATAAGTTGCCCATAGTCGCACAGCTAGTAAGTAGCCAAGCCAAATTTTGAATGCTGGCCTATCTGACTCTTAGCCAGTATGCATAATGCCTTTTTCAGAAGGCACAGAGCCTTTCCCCCATGCTTCCATCTGGTACTGGGTCAGGGTAGAGGCAGTGAATTAGAGAATATTGCATTCTAGAAATGTGGTAAACGTCAGTTCCCAAAGGCTCACAAGAGAGCCTTCTAGATATGGCTCGGGTGGGTCCTCAAAAGCCAGCCCCTTAAACCAAGTAGTTGGGGAGAGATTAGCTTTGGGTTACCTTAGAGTCCTCCCCGGAGCATTCCTGAGCTATAAGTAGCAAAAGGCTTATCAGTCCAGACACCTCTCTTCATAACCAGAGCCACCAATTTTTAAAGTCCCCCATGTTCCCAGCTCTGTACTATACACCTTACATAGATCTTATTTGATTTTTACAATACCTTTGAGATCGATGCTATTGTTAAGTCTATTTTGTAGTTAGGGAAACTGAGATGTTATTTAAGCTAGTAAGGTTTGGGGTGGTTTATTATACAGCAAGAACTAGCCGATATAGTATGTCTCCAAAACTGCAAACCTTTGGGGTTTTTTACCCCTCACTCTACTGAACTCATAATCTTAAATTAAAGACTGCTGAAGAGGAACTTCATGCTTCAGATAAAAGGTTGGTTAGGTGACCTCCGAACCACCCTCTCTGAAGTTTCTTATGCCTCCAGGGCTTCAGTTTCTTCATTTATAAAATCAAAATAGGGCTTCTCCCAGGTCCTGCCATTAATCTGGCAAAAACATTTTCTTCAACCAACATTAATAAAGAGGATCAAAAACAGTTTGCATTCATTTGGGCTGGAGAGCAGTACATATCCACTGTCTTGTTCCAGGATCATGTCCCAGAAATCTCTCCTGTTCTCTGTCACAACATAGTCCAAAGGGGTTTGATCACCTTGACATTCCACAGAACATCACTGGGCCCTCTCTACTGATTGAACTTGATGAGCAGAAAGTGGAAAGTCATTTCGAATTTGTAGTAAAATATATATATGCCAGAAAGAGCAAGCTACACCGTGAAGATTCAAATACACTGCACATCAGTCAAGTTTTTGGGTGCAGTGGTCGAATCATGCCAGGACATCCCCTCTAAGATAAAGGTCAAGTTGTGTGCTTTGCCTTCCTCTCCAGTCATGACAGACACAGCACTCAGTGGATTTCCTTGGATCGTGGATGCAGCATGTACCCCACTTGTGAATTCATCTCCAACACATGTATTGAGCGATTCAGAAGGCTGCTAGTTTTGAGTGAGACCCAGAACAAGAGATTCAGGCTGCAATACAAGTGTCCTGCCAATTGGGGCCTTTGACGCATCAGAATCAGTAGTGCTAGAGAGAGCAACAGTAAATATCAATGCTGAGTGGAGTCTCCGCCAAGGCCCAATAGGGGAGTCACAGCACAGACTCCAGGGTTCTGGAGTAAAGCCACATCATCTATGGTAGAGAACAAATTACCATTTGCAAAGCAGCTTCTGGTATAGTACTGCACTAGAGATTGAGGGCCTGAGCATAAAATC
Organism: Rhinolophus sinicus; assembly: GCF_057876585.1. Lineage (NCBI taxonomy): Eukaryota > Metazoa > Chordata > Mammalia > Chiroptera > Rhinolophidae > Rhinolophus > Rhinolophus sinicus. The sequence goes on from NC_142515.1 coordinate 30,610,820, forward strand.
ACTCATCACGAGGTATTATTAGATCCACCAAGTCACAAGGTCAGGCAATCCATCATAAGATGGAAATAGTACGTTCAGACTTGGATTCAAGCAGACTCCAAAGGTACAAGTAAGTTTATGTAGACAGATAAACAGATAACACGGACTTCCATGTCACTTCTCTCGGTTGTACCAATGCCTTGTCCTCAGCTCTCACCTATGGCCTCATGGACAGCCACCTGCAACCAACTAACAGAGGAGGGGAAAACTCCAGCTTGGTTCACGGATATTTGCTAAGTAAACACATAGAGCGATCACATGTCAGAATCACTATACAGGGGTAGCCCTACAGGATGACGCTGAAGGAACGTCCTCCCATCTGTCAGGACTTCGGGACATGCACTTGGCCGTTCACTTTCTATAAAGAAAGAAATAGCTTTTGAGGTACATGTATACACAGAGAAGTGGGAAATAGTAGGGCCAGATGGAGAGGATCCTGGGAGAAGAAAGATTAGAAGATCACAGAAAAGGAAGTCTGGGAAAGAGGCATGTGGAAATGGGAGCAACATGATTGTCTCTTTGAAGAAGAGGCACTGAGCAGGCAGGCAGGATAAATTGTCCTATGGATGTTAGCCAGCTTCTCCTCTCAGCCACCCAGTACTTGGACAATGGGCCTATGAGTGACCATTGTAGCAGGGATGGGGACTATAAATGGGCCTAAGATCATAAGTGGCCTAAGATAAATGGGCCTGAGGTCAAGTCTCTCATCAAGGTACTTCCAGCTACTGCCACATCCTTACAGCAGCAGAAGACTGACACTGAATATCTGATATGGGACTATATTGTGAGGAAACCAGCTAGCCACACAGTGGCATGGATTATTGATTATGTGATTACCAGATTACTAGAAGGGGTCATATTAAACCCCTCTCACTCTGGTTAGAGCAATGATCTGTCCTTACCAGAATGACACCTACCCTCTCTGGGGTGCCTCTTCCTGCACCACATCCCAAGTCTTACAGAATGTCTGGCTTATTGACATGAGATTCCCACATAATATTGTCTCAGATCAGTGGATATATTTTACAGTGAAGAGAAGGTGACATGTGGAATATAACTATGAAACTCATTTATCCTATTATATTCCAAATCACCTGGAAGAAGCCAGCATGATAAAATGATGGAATGGTCGATTAAACACTCAGCTATGGCATCATCTAGGAAACACAATCTGTAGAATTAGGGTGCTATCCTCCAGGATGCAGTACATGCACTGAACCAAAAGCTGATATATGGTGTCATGTCCCTAGTAGTTAGGAATCAATGAGGTAGAAGTAGGACTGACCCTTTTCACCGTAACTCCCAAGGACCCATTTGTGACATTTGTGCTTCCTATTCTTGCAGTCTTAATTAGTGTTAGATTATAAGTCCTTTTTTCACGAGCGGTAGGGAAAGGATGTTTCTATAAGGGGACTTAGTAAGAGTTCCACCAAACCTGAAACTATTAGCATCTAGTCATTTTTGGCTTCTTGAGTCAATGTGCCAAAAGATAGAGACAGAAATTACCATATTAACTCATATGCTTGATTATCATGAGGATCTGAGTTTACTGTTGTACAATCAGGGCAGAAAGAAGCACATCTTGATTCCAGAGGTGTTCTTGGTGCTTCCATACCCAATCATAAGCATAAACGGGCAATTGCAGGAATCATGACCCAACGAGGATAAAATAACAAAGAGTCCCACTCCCTTAAACGAGGTCTGGGTCACCCCACCAGGGAAGCTATAATTGATATCTAAGCTATAATTGATATCTATTGTTTTCCTTCTTCCAATATCCTTTCTATATGAATCACTCTTGGCTGCACTTAGTATAAACCTACTGAAGTGCAGCCAAGAGTGATTCATATAGAAAGGATATTGGAAGAAGGAAAATGATAAATATCAATTACAGCTTAGGACCAGTTGCAGCAGCGGAAGTTAGCTTATTCCATTCAGTCCTCCTGAATCGAGTATTTAATAGGCCTTGAGACTGGTCACCACTTGGCAGGTTCTCTGATGACTGGATTTAACTTAGGTCACAAACGGATCCAAGCAGTGTAAAGGGTGGACTGTGTTCCTTGCCGCGCATCTTCTTGGCCCACCTTTTATTTCAGTCATTGCTGTAGCAACATGCAGATATAACCTGAAACACTCTTTTCTTCCATTGTATTAGTTTCCTGGGACTGCTCTTACAAATTACCACAAACTTGATGGCTCAAAACAACATAAAAATTTTCACTTACACTTTTGGAGGCCAGAAATCTGAACTAAGTTTTACCGGGCTAAATCAAGGTGTTGGCAGGGCCATGCTCCGTCCGGAAACTCAAGGGAGAGAATGTGTTTCCTTGTCTGTTCCAGCTCTAGAGCTACATTCTTTGCATTCCTTGGCTCATGGACCTTTCCTCCATCTTTATAGCCAGTGGCATATCATCCTTTCTGTCTGAATCTGCTTTCGTCATATGGCCTTCTTCAAAGGATACTTGGGCCCACACAGACAATCCGGGATAATCTCACACCTCAAATGCTTTAATTTAGTCACATCTTCAAAGTCCCATTTTGCCATCTAAGATGACATTTGCAAATTCCAGAGATTAGGAGTTGGATATCTTCAGGGACCGTTATTTAACCTAGTGTTATTTAGCCTCCATCTTATGGAATGCCTAAGGGAATCTGCTCAGACATTCTGGTACACACACAAATCTGGAAGTTTGAGGGAATTAATACCCGATGGAGCAACCCTTGACCAATGGGAACTGAAAGCCCTTAGCTATTTCTCTAGCTAGTAGCTCTGTCTCAGACAGATAATTCCAAGGCACATTCTACTTAGCTCTTCAGAGTATCTCCAGCAGGACTGAGATCCAGCTGCCTACAGTGGTAAGCGGCTCAATAATGAAGCCAGTTTTATGACTTTAAATACCATCTCTATACTAATAACTCTCAAGTATATCTCCAGCCTGGACTATGCCTTTGAACTCAAAACTCCTATTTCTATACTACTTCCTGAACATATCTTCTAGATGTCTAACAGACATCTCAAACACAACATATTAAAACAAACAAGCAAACCCTGATGCCTTCACCCCCAAAATACGTTTCTCTCAGATGTTCCTATTTCAGTACATGGCTCCATCCCCCCAATTACTCAGCGAAAAACCTTGGTGTCATGCTTGACTCTTCTCTTTTTCTCACACTCCTCTATTTTTTCCATCAGGAAATCTTAGTCGATTCTACCTTCAAAACATATCTACTCTCTGATCACTTCTACTTCTACCAAGTTACAACCAACTCTCACCTGTATTACTGCAGTAGCCTTTTAACTGGTCTTCCTGCTTCCACCTTTGCCCCCTTGCAATCTTTGCTCTTCACAGTGGCCAGAGATCCTTTCACAACTTTCAAAAATTGACATTCCTCTGCTCAAGCTGACCTGTGGTTTCTCATCTCATTCAGAATAATCCAAATTACTGCCTATGATCTACAAGTTCTACATGATCTGACCTATGTCTCTGCCTTTCTCACTCTGCTGCAGCCACACTGCCTCTTTGCTATTCCTTAAATATGCTAAGCATACTTCAGCCTCAGGGACTTTTCACATGATGTTCCCTCTGCATGGAAAGCACTTCCTGGTGATATCCCATGGCTCCCTCTTCCTTCAGATCTCTGCAGCTATTACCTTATCGGTGAAGCTTTTCTTGATCACTCTCTATAACATAGAAACTTCTAACCTTCTTTTATTTTTCTTCATGGCAACCTATCACTGTGAAATCTATGTATTTACTCACTTATATGTTTATTATTTATCTCCTCCCACTGTAGAATTTTATCTCCTTCAGCAGGAACTCCATGAAATTGAGTCAGTTTTCTTCACTGGCCTATCCCTAGAACAAAACCTGGCACATTGTTAACATTCAATATATGAATGTTAGGTACTCTTAGGTATTACCAGGTATTATTATTATTATTATTATTATTATTATTAGGAAACATGTTAGATATTATTATACTCTTCATTTGTAGAGAAGATGATGGCTAAGGTGACACAGGATGAGAACTTAGGTCTTCTAATTTAATTCAATGATCCCCCTGATATCGTGTGGGAACTTGGCTGCTGCGGTCGAGGCAGGATCTCCAAGTTAAGTGGAAAGATTCAGATGTAGGTTTTCCCAGATCTCACAGGTCCCAGCTTTCATTGTTGGAGGCCGGAAACTGCAGGTTTCTGTGGTTAGGCTATGACTGTGTCTCCTGCACAGGAAGTCAGTTAACCATGGCAGTACTCAGAAAACAAACTGACACTATATATTTTTTCCTAGGCTCGTCTTGAAGAAGTTTAATTTTATTACCAGTGATGCATACACAAAGGAAAGGGTGAACTTACGAACTTATGATAGCTTTTTTTCAGATGTTCTTAGAAGAATCATAGGCTACTAGTCAGATCGTAGAAATTCTGAAAATCAGGGTTGAGGATGAAATCCAATGTAAACCTGGGGGATTTGACACAGTTTAGTGGAGAGTTTTGGTTCTACTAATTATTTGCTCTGTAAAACTGTGATAAAAATAATTGCCTGAAAAAAAATTATAACTGGGCACTTGGAAAAAACGGTTTGAGAAGTTTGGCTCAGATTCTCAATGTCTTAAGAGGTTTTATTTTAATTTTTTTTGCAAAAACAGGCATGTTTTGTTTTGGCTTGATGTTAAAAATTATTTTTCACTCAACTGGAAGCCAGGTAAATAAGTGTTTTGATTATCTATTGTTACATAACAAGTCACCCTCAAATGGCATGATTTAAAACAAGGATTTGTTCTCCTGTCTGTGAGTAAGCTGGACAGATCCTCTGCTTGCTTCCTCGGGGCTCACTCATGCAGCTGTATTCAGCTGGAGACTCAGCTATTTCTCTAGCTAGTAGCTATGTCATTTATGATAGAAGTCAGGAAACTTTTTCTATAAAGGGTGAAATATTAAATATTTTGTTCATGTGGTCTCTGTTGTAAATACTGAAGTTTGCCATTAAACTTAAGTCTGTACGAAAGCAACTATGGACAATATATAAGCAAGTGAGTGTGGTTATGCTCCGATAAAGCTTTGTTTGTGGACTTTAAAATTTGAATTTCATTTTCACCAATCACAAAATATTATTTCTTTAAAAAATATTCTCAAACCATTAAAATGGTTAAACCATTCTTAGCTCATAGGCTATGCAAATTACTGGGCTAGATTTGGCCCACAGGCTGTAGTTTGCCAACCCCTAATTAAGACAGTCCAGGATGGTCTCACTCACATGACTGGCAGTTGTTGCCCTGTTGTCTGGGGGCACCTTGGTTCCTGTCAACAAGGCCTCTTACTCTCTAGGAGGCTGGACCAGCTTCCGTTCATGGTGGTCTCAGAGCAGCATTGAAGTGGGGGAACGCAGAAACTGCAAGGACTCTTGAGGTCTAGATGGCAGACCTCACACAGCATTAACACTGTTATATTCTCTTAGTCAGAATAAATCATAAGTCCTGCTCAGACTCAACAGGTGAGAGAATAGACTTCATCTCTTGATGAGAGGAGCTGTAAAATATTGTGGCTGTGATTTTTCAGTCTAACAATGAGTAACTGCTATAGGTTGAATTGTGTCTCCCCAAAGTTTGGACCTCATCTCCAAATGAGGTCACATTCTGAGATACTGGGGGTTAAGATTCCGACATATGAATTTTGGGGTAACCAGTAAACACCCAGAAGCTACGCGATAGGTATGAAACAGATTCTTCCTCACAGCCCTCAGAAGGAATCAACTCTATCGACATATTGTCTTAGAATTCTAGCTGCTAGAACTGTGAGACAATAAATTTCTGTTGTTTAAGCCACCCTGTTTGTGGTACTTTGTTATGGCAGCCCTAGGAAACTAATAGAGTAATCATAAATAAACGGCAATTTTTCAAGAGCTGAAAATGCAACTGGAAAACAATGAGAAATTATAAGCCATTGAAGATCTGAAGTTCAGCACTCAGATGCCTCTGCTGAAATTTGTTGACAGATTAAAGTCTTCCAAAAGTCACTTTGAATGATTTTACATGTGTTAGTTACAAATATCAAGGGTTGGGAATCTTCACACTTGACATTTTTCAAAATAGAAATCCAGGCAACAATATTCTTGATCCTAGTTTATATTCCTACACAAACATGAAAACAAACTGAAGCAAACCAACCGTCAAAACTCAAAATATTTAGGGATAAAAAAAGGCATTTGATAACATTTAGCCTAACTTTACTTAATAGCTGAGAAAAATAAGTTTAAAAAGTGTATGATTTATCTAAATCCAGGAAGTTAGTCAGAGTGCTAGGTCACTTCACTGGGACCCAGACTATGTGTGAGTACGTACTGTGATCTCTTTATTCTTAACCAACTGCTCCTTCAGCCAGCCAGCTGGCTGCCTTGCTTTTTTACCCCAGAAATATCATACTATAAAATTTCAGTTTAGGGTTTATAAACATATTTTTACATATATATTCTCTTCCTTTCCCTGAATGGTAGGATTTATTATCTCAGTTTTATAGATGAGAAAATGGGAACTCAAGATCACTCAAGATAACCAATTTAGGCAGACAGAACTTGAACTCAGGTCTTCAGATTCCAAACTTGAACCATTTTCTACAGGACTTCAGCTGCCTTCCTTACACAGAACACAGGCATCTCAGAACTCAAAGCCAACTGGACCGCAGAATTGGGGAAATCAGTTCTTGCCTTAAGTTGTGAAACCAAAAGCTTCACTGTGAAAGCTGTATGAGTCACTTAATTTTTTAAAACCAGTATTGTGCTTTCTTCTTCATAAATATATATAGTATATACATATATATAAATATATATATTTATATATTATATGTATAGAATATATATTTATAAATATATATACTTATAAAATATATATTTATAATACTTTTAAAAATATATATTTATATATATTTATAATATGTTTTTAAAATGCATATTTATAATATATTTTATATATATATATATATATATATATATATATATATATATATATATATATATATATATATCAAATTCCTACCCTAAATATGTTAGAGGGGTGTGGATTCTCACTTTGTGGCATAAAAGACCAAGTAGCATGGAGCATACCCTTCATGGGGTAAGGTTTTTTCAAACATTGTTATTCACTGTTGTCATATTGTTGCCTTTTCAAAACTATGAGCTGTCACCAGTATGTTCACTCCTCAGTTAATCAGAGTGCTTCCATCCTTAGGCACTCGGGCTAAGATGGCACTTAGCATTGTCTCATTTCTCATAATAGCATTACAGAATTGGGTTTAGTAAAGAGTACGGACTTAGGAACCAGCAGACCTGACTTCTAACTCTGGCTCTGCCACTTGCCAGTAGGTCGATGTCAAATCTCTATGAGTCTCAGGGTCCCCATCTATAAAATGGGGACAACAAAAAAAATTGCTAGCACTGTACTCAGCACACAGTGATTCTCAGCTTTAGTCATCAGTATTATTAATCCATGGCATTTCATTAATTGGAAGGCATGTCCAAACCATTAAAGCACTGGAGGACAGAACATTAGATAGGGATAGCCATTGGGGTTCATTTCTTGATCACACTGTGTACCTCCCAGAGCATTTTTATTCTGGAAATTGTGAGCATATTTTATCCCTGTTACCATGTAACAAGTCGTGTTCCCCTTTCTGCTTTGATTGCTGGGAAGACCAGAAATCAAAATTTGTAGCTTAACCCTATTGAGTATATAACTAACTGGAAGTCCTATGGATCTTTGACCAGACTTGCCCTTTTTCTTGATTATCATGCTGTTCAATTTATGTTTATTCTGATCCTAGTTTTCATTTTTATTGTATCAAAGGGCTTCTTATAAATTACTTTAAATCTTCTGTGGGATAAAGTCAAGTACGTAGTAACTAGGTTACTGAGGCATTTCAACCTGTTGAGGTATCAACATGAAATGTTTTGATTTCTTTCAAATGCTGCTCCCAAGTTCCAATTACATTCCATCAATTCATACTTTATGTATCAACAGCATCTTAGATATATTCCATAACACTCTTTTCACTTTCAGCTGTTGAAAGTTAGTCTAGTACAGTATAAAACTTCAATCTCCCATGTGGTTCAAAGCTCTAAACCTTTCCTCTCCACTTGTCTGGCTCTAGCTCCTTCACTGTGTTGGGGTGTTTTATTAGTCAGGGTTCTCCAGAGAAATAGAACCAATAGAATATTATCTATCTATCTACCTACCTATCTATCTATCTATCTATCTATCTATCTATCTATCTATCATAAGGAATTGATTCACGTGATTTTGGATGCTGAGAAGTCCCAAGTACTGCAATTGACAAGCTGGAGGCCCAGGAGAGCCGATGGGATAGTTCCAGTCCAAGTCTGAAGGCATGAGAACAAGGAGAGCCAATGGTGTACGGTTCAGTCTGAATCTGAGTCCAAAGGCAGGAGAAGACTGATATCCCAGCTCAAAGACAGGCAGAGAGATCGAATTCTCTCTTACTTAGTCTTTTATTCTATTCAGGCCTTCAAGATAGTGGATGAGGTTCACCCACACTGGGGAGGGCAATCTATTTTATTAAGTCTACTGATTCAAATGTTAATTGCATGTAGAAACACCCTCAGAGACACACCAGGATAATCTTTAACCAAATATCTGGACACCCTGTGGCCAGTTAAGTTGACACATAAAGTTAATCATCACAAGTGGGGAAAAGGGAAGGAGAAAGGACAAAGTTGTTTTTACTTAACTGGATGAGGGCCTCCCTTGTTGTACTGCTAATTATCCAGCTCACGCTCATCAACGTCCAGGCCTCTGTGTGACAGATGTTCATGTAGCAGTTCTTTCGAGGCTCCTGAAGACCCCCTTCCTCTCCTCCTGTTTTTTACCTTTCTGATTAGATTGGTCTCCAGCTCCATCTCTTCTACTCCTAGACTCTCCTTCCACCTCAGCTCCACCAAGGGTGAGCAGCATATGCAACACCTTTTTGTTGTTGGGTGTTTGCATTGGATAGACAACCCTCTCAGGTGGGGTAAGAGCAAGATGGCTCAAACCCAGCTCTCTGCAATGCACTGTGCTGTCCTATGGGAAACTCAAGTTCATTGCCAGGCCCAGTGGTGGGCATGGAGCTGCTCCAAGTGGTGGGTCATCTCTGCACCCTTCATCCACATCTCTCTACTTCTCCTTGATGCAGAGGTTGATGAGCTGTCTTCTGTGAATATCCAACTGGGGGTGGGGGAGGAGATGCCAGCCTCTTTTTCATGTGGGAAGCACCAATCTCTGCACTCAATTCTCTTGGTGTCTCCTTATTACTTGGTTAGGGTAAGAAGCTGCCACCTCCGACTCATCCAGGAAACTGTAGTAATAGACACAGCTGATACTTTCTTAGACTTCCATTCTATTCCCAGTCTTTTCTTATAGAGGACAATGTCACCTCAACAGGGTGACACCATCTCCTTGGGGCAATTGGAAATATTTGGAGCTGTTACTTGTTGTCACAGTGAATGGGAGATGGCATTGACACTTAATGGGTGAGGCCAGGGAACTTAGACTTCCAGCAATGCATGGGACAATTTCACACCAAGAAGAACTGTCTCACATCCCATATGTCTTTCTGGTGCTCTCCAAGCCATTTTATAATTATCTACGCCCAGAACCTAATTCTATTTTATATGAAAAATGCGATTTTTCATATGGTGAGTGCTCAATAAATGGTAATAAACAGGTTACGTTGAGGGAAAAGTCTCATTACAATTTAGAATTTGTGGAAAAAACAGTATTTTTGTAGGGCTCTGATAGATATTGAATATTCCAGGAACATAACTACCATGTAAATCAAGGGAAAATTATACAGCACTTGTTTTTCTAGGAATTTTACCAAGAACTGTTGACCATTTGGGACAATGACATCACTGATGATGAGGCCAGTTGTACTGTTTAAGTTGCCAATAGATTGATCTTCACTTCATGGACAATAAGTCTATATATACAAACGAATTTACTTATTTACTCTTTGTGTCAGTATTTTAAATATAAAGACAAAGTGTCAGTGATACTCAAAACTGTACATTGTCTTACATTTTTTAAAAATCCAAACTTATCGTCATGCAGGGCGGCCTGCGGGGTCTCTGCTCCCGCTCCCCACATAAGAACACAGGATATGGTGAGACCAAAAAGGAACACCCACGGAGCCATAGGTAGGGGAATCATACCACTATAGTCTCGCTGGCTGCTGGGTTGGAGACACAGGAAGCAGGAGCCACACTGTTCGCAACCCTCACTGCACCGCTTGCAGGCTCAGCCACCATCTTCTTGCTAGCCCCCATTTCCTGCTAGCGTAGCCAAGGCAGTTATATTAGTGGCCAATGGCTCACTGGTTATAGCTGACGGCCAACTAGCCACAGCTGATGGCCATCCAATCACAGTTGATGGCCATTTACTACCTGAGCCAGCACCTTTCTATGTGAGGCCGAGAGCCTGGAAACTGCTCTCTGGGGCTCTGTCCCCACACTTATGCATTAAAAGTTGACCCAAACATTCAATGACTTCATTATTTCTAGTGTTGGTGTGCCCCAGAAAATACCTGTTAAAACACGTATTATTTTATAAATTACCTCCCCTTTATTTATGTTATTTCTATCAAGTTAGGGCATTCTATTGTTTTTTGGGGGAAATTATATGTATATGCAAGTTACATTATCTATCAATTACGTTTTATGATGGCAAATTGGCATTGAACAATATTTATTATTAAAAGGAGGCATGCAGTGTGATGGAGTTGATAGTCTTCCATATAGACTGAGGCTGTGGTATGGAACAGGTGGTAATGTGGCTTCAGCAGGCCTACTTTTACCATCTCTTCCCTGTGGTAAGGGTTTGGCCCCAGCTCTTATAGTGCATGGATGTTCTCCTTGTTTTTCAGTCATAGACATTAGACACCAAATCTAGGGCAAGAAGAAAAACACTACTCAGTATCTTATTAAAGGTATAAATTAATAATATTTACTATTAGTTATTAGCAATTTCTGGGTAGTGAGAATGTGGGATCAGGAGATGCTCTGTATCTTCCTTCTTACAAATTTTAGCTCTGTTTCTGTTTTATTTCAATATTTCATTATGTAATATATTGATCACTAACATTACTTACTTTGGTCCAGGTACATTTAGTGCAATTCAATTCAAATCAATTCACTTCACTTTGTTTCACTTCAACTCAACTCATTCAATGCAGTTCCAGTTCAGGTGGAATCAACTCAATTCAAATTCTGAGAATTCTCAGAATTTCTGAGGCAGGGCCTCCATTTTCTCGTCTGTAAAATTATGCGGTTGAGCTAAATAGATCAGAAATGATATAATTGCATGAGTGTGCTGTTACTCCTTATCCTGGTGTCCATACAGGCATGGCTAATCAATCACAACACTTTATCTTGCCGAGTCTTAACCCACCTTAAGACTATTTTTCAAAACAACACTTGAGAGTAGTCATGATCAATTGACGAGAGTTGTCCCAGAAGAAGTAGCTCAAAGGGCACTGGACAGAGTCAGATAGACCTTGGCCCAAGTCTTGGCTGTTAGTAACCAGGTATGTAACTTGGAGCAAATCACTTAATCTCATTGTGTCTTAGTCTCTTTTTCCATTAAACTGGGAACAATAACCCTAACTCACAGAGTTCTAGCAACGATCATCCAAGATAACAGATATCAGCCTTTGCAACTGGTATAGGGCTGGACAAATCTAAATAGTTCTTACTACAATGATCTCCACAACATTCTGAGATTTACTAAACAGGCCCCGGGGAGAGGAAGCAGGCTCCTCATCTGGGATATTTGTTGCCACTGAGGCTCAACCACTTTTCTTTCTGTAGCTGGACTCTTAGGTGGCGAGCCTGCCCATGAGACAGACATTTATTTGAAAATAGACTGTAAGGTCAGCAGACCTGAGTCTGAATCCTAGAGCTCTTCCTTCCTAGCTGTGTGAACAAATTGCTTTAACCCATCAGGCTCAGTTTTTTCATTTGTAAAATAGTGAATAATTGTATCTGTAGTAAACAGTTACTGTGAAATTTAAATGAGCTTTTAAACATTTATCCCAGGGCGTGGCATATGATGAGTGCTCAGTAAATGGTAATAAGCAGGTTAGGTTGAGGGAAGTATCATTACAGTTTAGAATTTGTCCTAGGTGGAAAGTTTCACACCTTATACAGCCCTTCTGAAAGACTTAAAAACCTTTTCTAATCAATTTCATGAGCCATGAATTTAAGGAATAGTATTCCCTGCCTTTCTGGCTTGGACTCTTGTAAACACACACACACACACACACACACACACACACACACACACACACACACGGGAAATACAGAAAAATGGAGTTGTACCCTTAACATTTTGCATTATAGCCTGTCTCCCTTGCCTCTCACTGTAGCTGTCTTCGGCAGCCGAAATTGGTGCTGTCCATTTTGAAGATTTTCTGCAGGTTCTAGAAGGAGTCAGTAAAAATGAATTCCCTGAAATGCCACAGAGGAATGCTTGATTTAGGAAAGCTGTTTCATTGAAAAAGTTATTCCCCCATAGGTGGGTTGAAAGCTTTTTAGCTAGCCTTTTGCTCAAGGAGCACCTTAGAAAAATACTTCTCAGATGGGTTGAATCTCAGGCAAATAAAAATAACCTTTATCCTTCACTCTAAGCAAGAAGCAATTGCAGTGTTCTAGAAGGTTCCTGGCTTTAGCCACAGAAAGACATGTGTGGAACTCTTAACATTCCAGAACTCTTATGTGGCAATTTCTTTGAACATTCTTTTAAAAGAAGGTGTGTTTTTTTTAAAAAAAAACTTTCAATAGTTTCATTGTTGTACCTGAGCTTTCCTTATCCAGTGATTTACTCTAATTATCTAAATTATTCTAAGGAAGATGTTTTCCCCTCCAGTAAGGGCACAGCAAAGTGATCATAACAGAGGCATGAATGGAAATTGTTGTGGGATAGAAAATTGACTGAATTGTAACAAGTGGCAGCTGTGAATAGAGAGCTTCTGCCCCCCTTTTATAAAATGGGGCCTGGCTACACCACTCTTCCCCACCCCCCACCTTGATCTTAAGTGTCTGGACATAAGGTGGGCTAGCGTTTGTGACAGTCCTGAGTTTCCTGTCCACTGTGCACCGTGCAAGCATTGCCTGGCTACCATGATCTCACTGGTGACCAAATCCTGTTACCGTATTTGGGCATCCTTAATGCTCATTCCATCAATAGAAAAAGCATCGCAGCAGCAGCAGCAGCAGCAGCAGCAGCAGCAGCAGCAGCAGCAGCAGCAGCAGCAGCCGCCGCCGCCGCCGCCGCCGCCACCCACAGCTAGAGGAAAAGGCAGGAATAAGGAAGGGAAGGAGACAGAGAAAGGAAGAGAGAAGGGCAGACAGCCAATGACTGAGAGAAATATGCTGACCAAGGAGAGACAACAGAGACAAGACTTACCCACTGGCTGATACTCAGGGAATGAAACAGAGGCAGAGTCAGACAGACCAGAGAAAGAGAGAACACAAGGAACAGAGAGGGAGAGATAGAAGGAGACAAGAAGTTAATACTTATATATCTATCTGTATTTGTGTGTGTGTCTGTGTATGTCTTTGTGTGTGTGTGTTCAACCCATTCACACACCCAAAAGTCTTGCTGGTCAGACCTAGTGGGGTCCACATTCTATGTTGCCACAGAGTCTGGAGGCATTTATTTGGTTTGGATGTAGAACATAAGGCACTAGTGAGCTCACCTACATCAACTGCCCTTTAAGTACAGGGATCTCACCTTAGTGTACCTGACAAAGGAGCAGGAAGAAAAAGCTCTCTTCTTCTGAAAAACTTAGAAATTTAGCATTTCTAACCAATTCATGGTCTGATTTACACTTACCAGAATAAATAAACTCTAGCGCTTACTAGTTTTAGATTTTCCTTTAGCATAACCTCAGATTGTGTCCTCTGGAAGATTATCGTTTAGAAACAGAGGTGCCCAGTTCAGAGATAACCTCTCCACCTCCCTCCCCATTAATGTCTTGGACCCTTTGTTCCACAGACCCAACCTGTGTCAGAGATGAGATGTGTCTAAGAACTGGGTGCTTTAGTTCCTTAATTTTGGGAGGAATTTCATCTCACTTGTGAGGAGCTCTAAACTGCATCCTTACTCTCTCGCCCAAAAATGGGGTAGATATGAGTTGAAAGGAAGTAACTGGTTTTCTTTGTCTTTATTTCCATTCCTATTAAGAAGGGGCTTAATTTTCTGGCATAAAAGCCTTTCCTGGATTCATGCCCACAGTCCTGGAAGAGTTTAGCTATCAATCCTCTAACGTTTGATTGATTTGTCATTTTCTGATGCTGGAATGAGTTTTCCAGGGGGATTTATGAACACATTACCCTAACTGGCAAGAGCCTTGAGTGCTTGAGGATTTCCTGACGAGACACTCCAAGAACCAACTGTGGCTTTTTGGTTTTCCTTAGGATGTGATGTGATTTTCATGGTCTATTTGTCATAATGCTTCCCTGTAAAAATACTCATACAGCATAAATAACCTCTCCCTGAAATACTTTGAATCTCTCAATTCTGGAAGTCTGAGATTAAGCTTCCTGCTTTAAATACACTGCAGGTAAATTATCCATGGGAAGAGACAGCAAGTTCCCATTGGGCCCAAACAGTATTTTTTACTGTGTGTACCTGTTCTGCATATTTTGGCAGGATTTACATGGTGTCTCTTTGGCCATTACTTTATTTTCAACCTTTCAATATCATTTTGGTATAAGTGTGTCTCTTACAAACAGCTTATAGCTGCGTTTGTATTGTTTTACCCCACATAAGAGTCTTTATCTTTTATCTGTCTTTTAAAGGAGGCCTTTAACTCATTCATATTTACTGATTTGGACATATTCCTGACATTTTATTTCATATTTATACTCATTCATTTACTATGTTTGGCAAATATTTTCTCTACTTTCTTGTTTCTCAGATACAGAGTTCTCGTAAATTGCATTTGAGTTGTGGTTGTAACCATGGTGATGAATAATGGAAGTGTAACTTTTGATCCCATGCCTTGAAGAAAGACTACTACTTGTCTTGATGTTAATGACGTTTGAACTTGGTAAATCTTCCTGACAATGACTGCCACTGGGGTAATGCTTAGGTGTGATGGATTTAACTACATCAGCGGTACTCTGGACTTGGAGTGAGTCAGGTTTGAATTCGCAGCCGCCTTCCCCCAACCCACACTTGCTATGCGACTGTGGATATTTAATTAACCTCGGCACCCACTAATTTCCTCATCTGTTAAAATCCCAGGGTGATTGAGGGAATTAACTGGAACAATATGGGAAAGCACTTTCCACAATTCAAGGCTTATTTCAGAGTCTTAACAATGTCTATAGAAAAATAAAACCCATCTCCCTTGGTCTGGGGTGTGTTTCTTTTTCGGAGCTGAGGTCTGGTTGGTATGCAGGAAAAGGAGGAGGCATGTGAGCTATGTTATCTGCTTGTCATCACAAGAGGAGCCAAGTGGCAGGCCATGGACTGAAGCACATCCGGAGCACTAGGGTGGGCCTTGGAATTCCAAAGTGAAGACTCGAGATAAGGAAGCACCAAGGGTGGGGGCTGCTGCGTGGCTTGGGCTTCTGATGACCAGGGCTAGGTTCTTATGTGAAGAGAGATGAGAAGGGAATGTGTCTTCCAGAGCCACCAAATAAGGAAGGACATCATCTCTTTCCAGTTCATCCAAGTGCAGATGCCAGCAACCAGAGCAACTCGGCCCACACCATCTCATATCCCCTAAATGTGGTTTTGAATGGACCTAGGAAACACACGAACAAGTCAAACATTCCTTTTCTTTTTCGATATAACTTCTAAACTTTCATTTTTTCCCCTCCTTTTCCTTCTTTGGCTGTACATAATTTTCCTAGAAAAGACGACAGCTGTCCTTTGAAGACAGGAGTTGCTTTAAACATCACAAAGCTCCCCTGATCCCAGCCCCCTCCCATGCCCTGCCCAGGGTGATTTGTCCAGCTTGGTGGTTCTGATCTTTTACAAACCCAAACTGACTCCGGAGGGAGCAATTGGGTCGTGCCCCCAGAGGTCATTTCCTTGCCAAACATTCCTTTTCAGTGAGGAGGTTTTCATCCCCTGGTAAACAATCCCCTGCCCGCACAAAGCCGAGAAGGGTGTCTGTCCTTCTTCACGCTCTCCACTTAGTCCTGAGCTGATTCCAACCCCAGAGGCGTCAGTCTGCTCTATAAATTCCTTTGTGAAACCTGAGAGCCTCAGCTCCCAAGGAGAGCAAAGATCTTGGAGGAGTTACAGTTTCCCTCCACCCTACAAGATCTGCTTGTGTTGGCAGCAGAAGAATATGTCTTTCCAAACCAGCTCTTCCCTTTCTTTGTGAATTCAGTTCAGAAAGCACTGCCAGGCTCCTTCCACGTGGGAGAGGAAAGATCACCTCCCGTGCAGGTCTACACAGGAAAAGGATGACATGCCTGGGGGACTTTTCTCCTGAAAAGAGTCTGAAGCTCCTTTTCAAACGGTCACTATTAACAGGAGCATGGCTCCACTTACCAGGTGGCAGGGGAGGTGGAGGCGAGGTCAGCCAGAGCTTCACTTGCTTATAGTTTCAATTACTGTTCTTCTTTTTTTTTTTTAAGTGTGTGTGTGTGTGTGTGTGTGTGTGAATGAGAGAGAGAGAGAGAGAGAGAGAGAGAGAGAGAGAGAGAGAGAGAGGATGGATGAAGGAAGGAAGGAAAGAAAACAGCGAAAGGAAGAGGAGAAAGAGAAAGAGGAGGAAAGAAAGAAACCTTTACCTGGCTGGCCTTCAGCTGAGCCCCCACAGTCTGTTGCACACCCAGTAATCGCTCACCGACACCCTGGGCTTCTCCTCCTGCATTAACCTCCCAGCGCATTGTTGTTTTATTCATATTCTAGCCATTTCTTAATAAATATGTTTCTTTAGCCCCAGCATTTGGAAATGAAGTCATAACTCACCAACTGGTAGAATCTTAGAAAACTCATCTTTTTAAAACAATGTCCTGTTTTGGTGACATTAAAGGAGATAAAATGAAGAAAGAAGTCAGCTGTTGCCTTACTCTAAGCCTTTGAATTTCACTGTTTGCATGAGGTGTGTTGGATCTCGTGACCCCAGAGTTTTCACAAACGTTCAAGTTGGCCCCTGAACGTGTGTGTGCTGACAGATGCCTACATTTTTATACTCTCGTCAGAAGCATCCTGCCATTTCCAGTTCAATAGTGGCGGCTCCGTAAGAAAGCAGGTCGCGGGGTAAGCCATTCTGGCTGAGTGACTTATTTCCCCAACCTCTGCCCAGCTGGCACCACCAAAAGCGTATGCAGCTGACAGAGCACTGCCCGCAGGAGCCTCATTCTGTGGCATTCCTGGGGCTCTGGCGGAGCTCGGAAAAACACCCACTGGCACGGCACTGAGCCCGCAGACACGCGGGCTCCCTGGCTTCCGCCCCCCACCCCTGACCCTATGCTGGGGACGCCTTCTTTTTGTTTGTTCTTTATTAGACACATGTTTATTGAGTGCCTACTATGTACCAGGGACTGCTCCAAGTGCTTGGCATACATCAGTGAAAGAAACGCACAAACAGCCCTTGCTTCATGGAGCTTAAGGTCTAAGGTACCTATTTTACTAAAAGGTTTGATTTATTTAGCTTAACATTTTGAAACATTGAAAAAATTGAAAGACTAGTACAATGAGCACCTGTATACTCTCCACCTAGATTCAATTGTTAATATTTTACATTTGTGTTCTCTGTCTCTCTCTGTCTCTGTCTCTGTCTCTGTCTCTCTCTCTCTCTGTCTCTGTCTCTCTCTCTCTGTCTCTGTCTCTGTCTCTGTCTCTCTCTCTCTCTCTCTCTCTCTCTCTCTCTCCACACACACGCATACATTTTTGCTGAAGGATTTGAAAGCAAGTATCTTGATGCCTCACCCTTAAAAAATTCAGAATATATCTCCTAAGAATAAAAACATTCTCCTACATTACCTCAAAACTGTTATTCCACATAAGAAAACTATCATTAATAATGTCTACAATAGAGTCTGTGTTCAAATTTCTTTAATTGTCCCCAAAACATATTTTTGGCTGTTGGTTTTTAAATTACAGGATCGAACCTAAGTTCACACATTTTGTTATGTCTTTAGTTTCATTTAATCTAGAACCAATTCCCCACTTCTTTTTTTGTTTGGCTTTGCAAGTCATTGCCCTTTTTGAAGGTCAGTGAGGTGCCCAGCTAGGTGTCTTGTTGAATATCCAACATTCTGGATTTGTCTGAATGTTGTTGCATGAGAGGATTCAGGTTGAATGTTTTGGTAAGAATGTTACGTAACTGATGGTGTGTACTTATTGCAACACTTCAGAAAATACATAATGTCAAGTGGTTCCTCAGGAATAGGCTAAATAAACATTTGTTGAATGAACAAATTGTATATATATGATGTATGTATTTTTTCCCCATAGTCTTAATAAGGCAGAGCCTTTAACAATCAAAATTCTGAGACCATGATAAGGATGACTTGTTTACTACAACTTCAAGGAAATATTAATATATATGTATGGTTATATACTTATACATATTCGTGTAAATCTAAACCCTAGGATGGTATTCTCAGTTCTGGATGGAAATTAGAATTAGCTGGAAAGTTTAAAAAAAATACTGATACCTGGGCCCTAGGACTTCTCTTGATAATAAGTTTGGTGACTTGTGAAGGGGATGCCTGCTGGGTCTCTCCCTTGTAAAGGTGCGTTTTGCCCCTTAGTATTCAATATGTCATCGCTGTGTGAGCCTTCAGCACGATGAGAATATCCTGACTCCCAATGACATTTCATAAAATAGTTTGAGAGTTCATTGATGATCTTTTCTTGAATCAATTATTTCATTGGGGGTTGTAAAAAAGTGAACTTTCTAAATTATCCTTTTCTCTATATTAGCTGGCACTCTTCTGTAAAGAAGAGCTTTTCCTTTTCCCTTTATTTACTTGTTTACATTATTTATTTATTTATCAATATGGACTCAAAAGATTATTTGTTTCATTCATAAGTTATCATCATTATTCTTTTCCACATTCAACATATCCCACATTTGGATAGCTGGAGCCCCTTCCCGCTGCTCCTTTGGGCAAGTCCCCATTAGTCCAGGAGTACCTGCTTACTTTCCGACAGGGGCTAGCCTACACTTAGCTTTTACCTTCTCCATCCCAGACCTGGAATCAGCTATTTTTCCAAGGAATGGGAGCCTATACCTATTTTTTAAAGTGGTGGAGCTATGAACCTCTATATAGGAGAAGGGAGACAGAAAACATGAAATATTAATAATATATGTATAGGCATTTACTTTGAAGGGAATGGAGTAGTAGATATCAGCTATCATATGTTTATGGAGAAAAATACTGAGATACTTTTAATCTGGCCTGGAACTAGGGAGACCTAGATTTGTACCCTGACTCTGCATGTGATTTAGGACGCGCCATTTAACTTCTTCAGGTGTCACTTGTTCCAATGTGTTTAATTAGGGGATGGGCTAGACACTGTTGAAACCTTTCTGGGTTCCAAAATTTGATGTTCTGAAGAGCTTAACAATACCTAGTTATAAGAATGGTTTTGAGCTGGTGAAAGGGAGTGTCGTTTCTGTAAAATTTCAATGGCAGGAACTTCATCTTTTAGCTTTGTCTCCCTTGATCTAGCAAGACTCATTGTAAAAAGTGCTCGATAAATGTTTTTGATGGTGATGGTCTTTCCTGAAGCTAGAATGAGATAAACAGACTGAACTGCCACACTTTCCATAAACCACAGAAACTACGTGGCAGTGAGATTTTAAGTGTCGGGATGTTTACAAAGGGAGGTTTTAGTCTTTAAAGTAAGAGGGTTCTGCCTGCCTGAACCTGGCCCTTTGTGATGACCAAGGAATGGACTCAATGACCACGCTGTTTTTAACTGGCCCTAAATTTCTCTGCTTCCCGAAGATCCTACACTTATGTCTTGCAGTATTTTCTCTTTTATTGGGAAACTCCAAACTACACCAAGAAAATTTTTTCCCAATACTTACTTGAAGTCAGAAATTGCATTTTAAAAATAATTTTCCCCTGCTTTAATAAATTGGCTAAAAAGGGTAAATGGATTTTCTTTCTATGTTTGCAGTCTTAGAAGCACTTATCTCTCACTGCAAGCGGATGTCCTATGTAATTGGATGTGAAGTCATTCCAAAGTTGCATCAAAATCTTTTCAAAGCGTTACTATGACAATCAGACTTCTTTTTAAAAAAACAACTTCGATGCAAATTTTCCATCATCCTCCTGTCCATTCAGTGAAATTCCATCTCATGAAGTAAGTTCAGCTTTTCAGAAAGTTTAGGGGCAGGAGAATCATTATGCATTTACATTAGCTGATTCTCGAAGTTGTACTAGAAAGTCCACGCAACCTTATGACAACCTCAGAAAATTGACTGTTAAAGGCTCTGCCTTCCTAAGACTGTTAAGAATTAATGCAGGGGCCTGACAAAGAACCCATTGTTTGGGGAAAGAAGAATTTTAATATAAGTTCACTGACCGTCCTTCCTGACCTTTAATCACTACCTTTTCTAAACAGATTCCAGCAAAGGCAAGAATTTGGGCAGAGATTCTCAGAGGGCAAGGAGGAGAGAAGAAGGCTTATCAAATTCTCTAAGGTCTGGGAAGTTTGGAAAAGCATATTCAAAACTACCATTGCTTTGATTTGGTCTAGGCCCCAAGTGGATCTTGACATTTCTATTCATGTTAACAGAAGGTGTGTGAGTTTCATATTTATCAAGTGAGGGCCTTAAAAATGGCTGAAACACACTGAGCTGACGAAAGCTTGATGGACCATTTCCTATTTCAGAGGCTTTGGAGAATCAACTCTGCTGTCCGCATGTGCTGCTTCAGTCATTCATGTTTATTTCTACCTTTTGATTCAGTGGTTTTGGGGCCTTGATGACACTTCAGGGCCCCAGAAATCATGTCGTTCTAAGCTGTCCTTTGCTAACTTGAGGATTTGAGATTCTAAGAGGCAAGGGGACTTGTTCAACTAGCCACAGGGCAGAGCCAAGATTAAAGGCCAGATTCTCTAATATCTTATCTCATGCCCTTCATTCTTCACAACTTCATGCATATACTGCCTTCCCTGTCCCTCCTTGGCTTTAGTGGTAGAAGTGTGTTATATTGTGTGCAGTTTTCCTTAAATACCTCAGTAGCACTGTGAAAACTCCACAAGAGCAGGGGACTTTGTCTCTTGTGAGCACTGGTATATCTCAACTCTCAAAAAATTCCTGACACCTGGTAGAGCCAAATAAATATCGAATGAGTAAATTGTACGTGTGTGTGTGTTTCCCACAGTCTTAGTAAAGGGAAAGCCTTTAACAATCAAAATTCTGAGACTGGGCTAAGGATGGCTTGACTGTCTATTACAACTTCAAGAATAAATGTATGCATATTTACATACATATCCATTTAAATCGGTGGTATTCTCACCACCAAGTGGTGAATCAACTGGAGAATGTTTTTAAATGCCAATACCTGGCTCTCAGAACAAAGATTCAGATTTCATCTACTTGGGTTGAGGCGTGGGCATCAGTACCTTTTAAAAGCTTCACAGCTGATGCTAAGATGCACCCAGGCTTCAGAACCACTGCCCTGGGACAGGTTAGTTCACATCTGAGGTGCCCTACCTGGGAGATTATACTTGTGGTTAGTTAGCATTTGAAATATGCTAATGAGGTGCAGGTGCTCCACAACTTTACCTCTAATAATAGAGGACTGTATATTAATTAGCATTAGAAATGTTACAAATTGTCATTGGGGGAGGATTTGAGATAGGTGATTGGCTAGAAAAGAATATTAGATTTGCTAGGTGTCACTAAATATTTGGTCCCGCTATGTGTCAGGCACTGTTCCATGCCCTTTGGAGTCCTAGGCCTATACAGCAAGTGCTGGGATCCTGTCAGATCTCAGGTTGGGCCATAGACGGAACATCCTGTCATTTGAAGGCTAGAAAATTAGCTGAAATCTGGTGCTAGAATGTGGTTTCCTTTATCTTGAAGTGAACCTTTTATGCCGGACACTGTCCGAGGGCCTAAATGAACAGGGGGTGTCTTTACTGAGTTTACAGGATAGCCCGTGTGGCTGTGTGTGCCTATTGGATGACACAGGTTCATATGTGTGGCAGAATTTGAGTTGAGACACATTATTTAATGTAACAAGGCATGTACTGGAAGGTCTGGGGGCAAGTCCTATAGTTTTAGCCTACCTCTAACGTTGGAGGCCACCGATATCCGCAAGGAAAGGAAGTTTGTACTGTGTTGCTTACAGCCATGTGCATGCATCTTCTGTCCAGAGCCCTGGGAAGAATAAGACATTAATCTTGACTCTGTGCTTGAAGAGATGAAGGCACATGCCACAATCCTGCTCAAAATGTCTCAGTACTTCTGGCTTTTCAAATAAAGGCAGACGATTCCATTCCTGGTTGGTGGGGGAGAGGAAACAACCTTGAACCTTGTTTGTTTCACTTTTATGACCTCCCTTTGGCATTTTCGAGTGTGTAACTGAGCCATGGCTTGGCTATAAGGATACTTGGATTCCTAGTCAGGCAAAGTCAGCTATTTCTCTGAGCCAAGGAAGGTGAGTAGCAGCTGGGCCTGGGAGGCTATTAAGAGCGACGGCAAAATGAACAATTTTGAGTGCAACCACGGAACAAGGTGTCTTCCAAGTCAGAATCTGGCTCCAGGCCTTGGAGTCCTTCCTTTAGTATAAAGGTGGGTGTTCTAAGGACAAGGAGTGTTAATAACAATAAAATTTTATGTGCTACAAAATGCCTTTGATAATAGCAAATAAAAGTGGCCGTTTTAAAAAAACAGCTTATATGTCCATAGATAGGAGAGTCGTTAAATTGGCAAGAGTATAGCCACATATGGAAATAAATCCATTAAGTTGTTTAAAATAAGGAGACAGATTTGTTTGTGCTACTAGATGATCTTTAAGACATATTATTGTGTGAAAAAAATCAAGTGCCAAATCAACACTCAGTGAGATTGCAATTAAGCAACATTCTGTTATTTTAATTTGTAATAAAAAATTTGTACATTACTTATATAGTTAAGAAAATATTAGAAGAAAAATAAAATGTCTGAGTAGAAGTACCTTAACATTTGGACAGGTGAAATTGTCGTAGGGGCTGAGCCATGGCACGTGAACACAGGTAGCATTTGGGCACATCTTTCAAATCCTGGGTGATAGCAATGAATGCTTTAGATCCTGCTCCTCTGCTTAAGTTTCTCCAGTTGTAAATAAGGTTATAATTTTGGACGCACTGAAATGCATAAATCCTGCAGGAAGAGGGGGAGAGGCTCATGAGGAAACTCTGACAAAGCTCAGACACCATTCCCCTACTCATTCTGGTCACAGATGGTTGACACTGGGTTGCTAAATAATTGTAGAACCAACTTGGAGCTTTGTTACCTTAATGCCTCTTGATAAGAAAAGGTTATGCCTAATTTGAGGCTATGATAAAGCCAAATATACAAATTTCAGAATTTACCTCACTACAGGAATTTTTATGGGCAGAAAACATGTTAAAAACAAGTGGCAGAGAACTCATCTTTAGTTGAGTAGTTCAGTTCTCAATTATGATGAAGAAGAATGATTTGGAAATACAATTTTGTCTTATGTGTTGTTAGGGAGCTAAATGGATCTAGTATCTTTTTCTGAAAAGCACATCCTCTCATGTTTTCTAATGACAAACTGGATGGCAAAAGGGGAAGTGGAGAGGCCCAGCAGTGATTCTGCTGTCCCTGAAGATGTTGGATCTGCACAGTTCACTCCTTCCATCAACCCTTCCTCAAGTGTCCTCTGCAAAGTTTTCTTCAAGACTTCCTGGAGCCTCCTGTACAGAACCAGTCAGGGGCAATTAAGGGACTAGAGGAAGGAATGGGCATGCTGAGCTATCCTACCCACTTTCAACTTGCAATTTTGAGGTGATTTGCACACTGAAGAGCCTTTGAACCAGTTGTGGTAGGGCCCTGAGTGGGTCTAGATATGAACTGCACTAGAAAATCTGCTCTGGGCTCCGCTTCTATTGGATGGAATCCAAACTCTTAAACCTAGCATCCACCAACTAGCTGTGTATCTACAGCCAAGTTACTTAACGTTTCTGTGCCTCAGTATCCTCTCTGTAAAATGAAAGCATTGGTCTTGCTCGAACTTTGAGGGCACTAACAGCTCTGGGATTCCATATTCTAAACCCTTAACCTATGACTCTTCCCCAAAGATATCTCCTAACACTCCCCTCAGTTTAGGTCTGGCCTGGAACAAAAGGCATAAGAAATAGTAGGAAAAGCTTAAATGGCCACTTTTTACTTAAAGAGATCAATGAACATGGTAATAACTATCTCCACTTCAAAGAAAATACCAGGAAACGTCCTTTAAGTAAAACCCCTTTTAGCATAGAATGTTAGGAGACCAGAATGGATACAAGAGTTACTGGGAGGGTCCCTCTTTGCCAGTGTTTAGTTTTGGGAGTCAATGTTTCAGTTTGCAAGTTCCAGAAAAACTATCCATGGGCTGATCAGTTTAAGGGGGTGAGAAGAGAATGGCAGCCATGTCCGTTGAGGGAGTGACAGACACAGAAAGGTCAACACAACATCCTAATTAACACTCCGCTCATTAACACGCCCTTTCTCTCACTCTTTCCTCCTTTCTTTTACTAGGAAAAAAGAAAAAATCAGATTTTAAATAGCTTTGAAGATATAATGACCCCAGTTTCTCCTTGAACTACAAAGACACCTAAATATTTTTACATAATTTAACACCTCAGAGATGGGAAACCAGAAACAGAGGTCTTTTTCCCCCCTTCCAAAGCAAAGCTCTTCCTTCTCTGGCAATGTATCTCAAATCTGATGCATCAGAATTATCTGAGTGCTTTGAAAAAAACAGATTCCTAGGACTCACCATAAATCAACTCAGAATGCCCTGACGTGGGGTCCAGGGATCTGAATTTTTGACAAACTCCCATAGCATCTGAGAACTTTGGTTCTCAAAGGTCATACCATTGCTAAAAACTGGTCTCACATAATCTATCTCCAGACCATTTGGATCTTTTTTGAATAAAAATTGCTAAAATTGCTCTAGTAAGTATGCTGTTTTAGAAGACAGGAAACATGTCATATGCTAATTATGGCCCATGACACCATCAAACAAAAGTGCATTACTGAGTGCTTTCAATTTCTTATAATGATGGTGAGATGGCATGTCATGGGGCCTTTTTAGCCCCAGACATCACTCCAGAGAATTCCAAACAGATATAGACAAGGGCCATGTGGACTCGAATCCTTTGCTCTCAGCATGTTTACCCACAGGAATAGGATGTCCTGAAGCAACACTTCCCCCAAGTGAAGTGTTGATAAGTCCGGTTATCAGAAAGATATTATTGGGAGTGTGATATGCAGGGTATTTACATTTTCTTGATAGGCTCAGTCATATGAAAGCTGACAAAGAAGGAAAGGGAGCAGCATTGTGGTGCAATATCAACAGGCAGCTGTCCCCTGGCTTCCCGATAAATAGGATGACTTGCATTGCTGAGCGCTGTGGTCACTGCCAAAGGAATGGCCCTCTCACATTTCATCTTGATTCACATATTCAGTGAGGTTGCTTGTCATCCCCTCCCACTTCTGCTTCCCAGACACTGAGTCTGGAATGAAAATTCACCTGCCTCTGAGTTGGCCACTGGTGGGGGCGGGGGTGTTACTTGGGTTCCCAGGTTGGAAGATTATCTCACCCAGTCCTAGCTATATAAGCTGACCGGTCTGGAGCTCAGCAGGGCCAACTCAAGGGAGTCATTCCACAGGAGGAAACATACAGACGAACTTCGGGCCAACATGATGATGCTGAAAGTAGAGGAGCTGGTACGTAAGACACATTATTTCTACGCAGTGAAAGTTGCTGGTTCAGTCTTAGTTTTTATTTGAAAACTGAAATGTCCTTTTCTTTCAGGCATAAGGCACAGGTACTCTGAACATGCCATGTATGGAAAATGGTTGGTTTATGTGATGAAATAAGTGACACTGGGAAAATGGAGCTGGCAGTAATGAATTTTCTACCTATTTCCTTTTTATTATCTTCTCCTTTGGTTTTATTAGTGAAGTATAGAATCACATGTAGTTACTGAAATGCCTTAGGGAAGAAGATCTATGGCCAGAACATATGTCTGAAGACTTTACAACTCAAGGCCAAAAGCCATCAAAAGTACCTAAAATGGCAGAATTTTAAATAATCAGAGGGGAGGGGGGTTGTGATTTTTCTAGGAGAAATGCGATCAAGCAGATTTAAAGTAGATTTAAACATATCAATCTAACCTAAACCTTGACTTAACTACATAGCACGACAAACACCTGAAGGCAATCCTGGCAGAGCACAGCAGTGCGCCGCAGCCTGAGGTCTGGCGGTGTGCCGCAGCCTGAGGTCTGGTGGTGCACTGCACGGAGGCAGCTGTCACCAGGGAGAAAGGACCAGGAGTCTCCTGCAGCATCCTCTATGGAGAATTAACCCAGGGCAGGCCCTGCTACTTCTGATCCCACCATCTTCTTCCCTCATAGGTCACAGGGAAGAAGAATGGCAGTGGAGACACCGGGGAGTTCCTTCCTAAGGATTTCACAGATGGAGAGTATGAGGCTGCTGTTACTTTGGAGAAGCAAGAGGACCTGAAAACACTTCCAGCCCACTCCATGATCCTTGCGGAGCAACAGTGGAGAATTGAGAAACAACGAGAGGCAGAGGTAAGAACCTTCTGTGGAATTCACTAGTCGGAGGTTGGGGATGGAGTAGGGGATGGATGTGCCAAGCAGGAAGGAGGAAAGAAACAAAATGCTACCGTTCCCAAGATGTTTCTTTACCAAATTTGAACCCATAAAGAGGTAACTTCTATGGGACAGGTTATGGGAAATAATTCCTAAGCAAGATTATGACCTCTGGATTCTGAATCAATGATTGAATATTCAATGACCATGTTCTACTTGAAAGATTTGGAAAGAGAAATGTGTCTAGTGAATTTCTCATATCACATGCTGTCTGGTTAATTCCAAGCAAGGGAGATCTCTCTTTCTCAGTAATGTGGTTTGTGGTCCATGGATCATTGTTTGACTGTATCTACTATTTGTGTTGACAATATCTGTGCTACTGGGTGAATTTTCATTACTTACTAACCACAGACAAAATATGCATTAGTTAGTTGTAGCCTCAGGACAGTCTGTTTCATGGGCCCTGATTATGGACCACCTGAAAGAGACTGGCTCTGATATTTCAAAGCTTAACATTTATTACAGGATTCTTTTGGGTTAAAAAAAAAATCTTGAGTATGATAAAAAATATTCAACGGAAATCTGGGGTTTATGGCAGTAATTACAGAATCATCACAGAGGGACTAGATCCTCCTAGCTAGTCAAAAGCTCAGGCTACATGCAAGAGAAGTGAAGATGAAAGGAATTAGCTGAAACAATTAGACCCCCAAATACCTGAATGAGAAATCACTGAATCAGAATCAAAGATTTACTTTTAAAAATTTTTTTGCTGAAACTGTTCCCATACATATCTGAGACCTAGCAGATTTTGTTTAGACACAACCAGACTGCTTGTCAGTAGAACTCACCATATTTTGAAATATGGATTTCTTTTGCAGCTCAAGAAGAAAAAACTAGAACAAAGATCAAAGCTTGAAAATTTAGAAGACCTTGAAACTATCATTCAGCTGAAGAAGAAGAAAAAATACAGGAAAAGTAAAGTTCCAGTTGTGAAGGAACCTGAACCCGAAATCATTGTAAGCGCTTCAGGGGTAGTATGCTACAGGGGAATAAATATCTGTGGAGAGTTTGATTGGATGTTGGAATGCTCATGGTAACTCTCACTATTTTTGGCTTTAGACAGAACCTGTGGATGTGCCTCGGTTTCTGAAGGCTGCCCTGGAGAATAAACTGCCAGTAATAGAAAAATTCTTGTCAGACAAGAACAATCCAGATGTCTGTGATGAGGTAAGGCTTATACAAAGCACTGAAACATCCAGCTCATTAATTTTGTGTTTCTTATGCTTTACTGCAGCCTTGCTAATATGGTGCCAAAAATCAGTCCACCTGAAACAGTTTCCCCAGCTGTTGCTACATATGGCGGCAACAGAAGAGGAGAGTACCATGCACGAAAGAAAAAAAAAAATGCTGGATTAGTGCTATGGATTGAATTAGTTTTTGCACTCTCATATATTTTTGGCTGATTTTTCAGTTTGTCTTTAACTTCTTACCTCCTTGGGACAGACTTTTAATAAGGAAAGGCCAATAAGTCACCTTTGCAGAAATATATTATTAGCATCATCTCTGATTGGACCCCAAATATCAGTTCTAGACAGGGAATCTGGAGAGTGGAGTTCAAGTGCCGGCTCTTTCACTACTTTGCTATTTGATCTTTAGCAGCTAATTTTCATGTTCTAGACCTCAGTTTCCTTATCTGTAAATAGAGGGCACTGGCGTGCAATAACGCCTAAAGTTGTTCCAGCTTTAAAAATCTATTCATCCATTCATATGAAGCCAATTTACCAGAAATCACTAATCTTTTTTGTATTCTTTCCCCCCATGAACTGAAATGGGGAATTATTTCTGAAGTTGAACTAAAAATGAGTCTCCCATTTTCTTAAAAATGAATTCAATACTTTTTGATATTCAACATAACAACAGTCCCAGGTGGAAGAAAACTGTCTGATCTGCATGGCAAACGCTACACAAACAATGAACACTGCACTAAATAAAAGAAAGGGAAAACCTTCAAGTTCAAAACTTAGAAATGTTCATTGCAGGAAGCTCAAATCTCAGTTGCAGGATAATTGTTCTAGTTCTGCAATTTTAGTGAATTTGACATTTCTAATTCATAAAGAAGCACTCAAGTTTCTATCAATTAGGTCATCAGCGCCTCCAGATTCATACCTCCTAGAAAGGATTTATGCACATTTTTATATGCCTTTTTTTCTCTTTCTCTCTCTCTCTTCTTTTAATCTCTATTCTGACAGTATAAACGGACAGCTCTTCATAGAGCATGCCTGGAAGGGCATTTGGCAATTGTGGAGAAGTTAATGGAAGCTGGAGCCCAGATTGAATGCCGTGATATGGTAAATATATTTTTTTGCTTGGAAATAAGCCAAAATGAGTAGACTACATGAAGCTTGAGAAAACCTACAATGAAACACTGGGCTGAGTGGATTGAAAATTGATCTGAGAGAACTAGGCAAAAGCTTATTTCTCTGTACAAAGGAAACTTGGGAGATGGGACAAGGTCATGTGGAAAGTATTTTCTATACATACTGAAAAGGAGAGGAGTATTCCAGGGAAAAGAAGGAAGTGAACACTGTTGAACAGAATTCAATATCCTCATCAGAGAGTTGGGTCATTATCAAGTCAGTAGCATTACTGAGAAGTAATACAGTCGACACTTGCCTTTCAACATCCCTGTCTTTCTATTATACACGGCCTTCTGCTCTTTGGCCCCTGGCTGCCAGCAATGAATCAGAATTCTCTAGCTGCTCACCTTATGTGATAGATGCCGAGGGCCCTCAATGAGATTTGGGGCTAGACTGCATACTAAATGAACTGCATCTATGAAAGCAGCTGCTATTCAGATCTCAATAATTCAACCACAGTGATTTCTACAAAGACCAGTGTACAGTGTATTTTACGAACTGAAATTGAGCTGGGAAAATGCTTTATTTATATAAATGCAGCTCAATTTGACTTTATAGCAAAGTGAAAAAGGATATCAAGAGTCCAAAGGATTTGGCCGAAATTGAACCCAAAAGACAAACACACAGAAAAACAATCTAAAGAAACAAAAAAATAAAAATTTGCATGGAAAGACACTAAAATTCATGAGTGTGGGATTTGGAAGGCCAGGGATATCCAAAACAGATCACTGAAGAGGGAATCTTCTAAGTGCAGTGTGCAGTGACCACAAGTGATGGCAGTCGAGGTAAGAGACTGTGCTGGCACAAACGACAGCAGAGAACCAGCAAGAGGAAAAAACAAGGACACAGGAAGAGGTATCAGCTCGATTAAAACCTTTTGGAAGGGACCACTTTTATTCTGCCAGGATTTTTAAATACGTTTCTCTAGAACTTTTCAGTATACATATTTGGCAAAAGTGGTTCAAGTGCCAGGCAGCTGCGGGTTTGAATATCTATTCTGCCACTTACTTACTAGCTGTGTCCTTGGGCAAGAAACTTGAGTATTTTGGAGCCTTGTTTTTCTCATCTGCAAAATGAGCACAGTCACCCCTAACTCACAATGTTGCTGGGAAGATCACACCATAATTCTAGGCATGGTAGCACCATGTTGGCACAAAAGAATTCTTGGTAAATTACAGTTCTTATTCTTTTTTAAAAAACATAGTTATTAGATTGATTAAGAATTTCCTCCATTTTTTTGTAAATCTAAAAAAAAAAAAAAAAAGAATTTCCTAATGGTGCACACAAATGAGGGTACATACTCACATTCACGTACATATAGTTCAGCTAAAACATTTGGCAACGAGCTGGAATCAGCAATCTAGACAAGGACAGACATTGCTATCACAGATGCGCTAGCAAACCTGGTGTTCCTGGGCCTTAGAAAGCAAGTATGAGTTCGTCTGACCAGAGTCTTCTTTACATTAATTATGTCCTTTTACCTTCCGGGTATAGCTTGAATCCACAGCCATCCACTGGGCGAGCCGTGGAGGAAACCTGGATGTCTTAAAATTGTTGCTGAATAAAGGAGCAAAAATCAGTGCCCGGGATAAGGTATTTCTCCTCTTTCCTTGTCCCCTGCCCCCATCCTCTCATCCCTCTCTTCCTCTTCTTTCCCCTCCCCGCCCCTTCTGCTTCTTCTTTGCCGGACTCCCAAACCCACCTCACCATGCTTTGTGAGGTACCGGAGTGGCCACTCCCCCCCAGCCCCCTGCCCTCCATGCCTTGGGGTCTGGAACAGCCCCCGTCCTCACACCCAGTACATCAGCAGCGTTCTTCAATTTCCCAGTTACTCAGCACAGCGCTGCATGTGGCAGTGAGGACCGGTCACTACGAGTGCGCAGAGCATCTCATCGCCTGCGAGGCGGACCTCAACGCCAAGGACAGAGTGAGTAGTTGCGTCGACTTGGGCCTCCTAAAGTTTCACTCCTCATTTATTTGGAATCACTCTCCAAGTCGGGTACCCTCTCGGGACCCACTTCCTGTCTTCAGGCCCAGCTTTAGCCTGTTCACTCTGCTTCTCTAGGAAGGAGATACCCCCCTGCATGATGCTGTGAGACTGAATCGTTACAAGATGGTCAGACTCCTGATCATGTATGGCGCCGATCTCAATGTCAAGAACTGTGTAAGTGCTCCAAAGAAGGGGCCCCACTTGCAGCCTTCCTAATCTACAAAAACGTTATCTCACAGACCTGGAAATAGTCCCACAACGGTAGTATTTAAAGACAGGGGTCTTGTCATGGTTCAAATGCCCGCCCCTGTCCATTCCGTGG
Organism: Rhinolophus sinicus; assembly: GCF_057876585.1. Classification (NCBI taxonomy): domain Eukaryota; kingdom Metazoa; phylum Chordata; class Mammalia; order Chiroptera; family Rhinolophidae; genus Rhinolophus; species Rhinolophus sinicus. The sequence goes on from NC_142515.1 coordinate 30,642,397, forward strand.
TGACACTGCTTACCTTACTCAGGTCACCTGGTCAGAGATGGGGGAAGCCACAGTGACTGCTATGGCTTCAGTGTCTAGGACAGTGTCTAGGCTTTTAAAATTTGGTCTTGAAAATAAAAGGTGGTCAAACTGCTCACCTTTGCAAACACAAGTGCCATCTGCCTTGGCTGAGCAAGGCCTGGGCTGTCAGGAATACAGACATCCCCCATTCCTGAAGTGGTCCATGCAGCCAAGAGCCAATGAACTCAAGTCAATCCATATGTAATCTGAGTCAATTGAGAAGTCCTTCCCTCCTTACAACAGCGTGACATGCTACCACTTCCTTCCAGTGGGAGCTGTGCTTCTGCCTATATTTTTGAGATAATTTCCATCTATTCTCCACTTCAGTTTATCTGCACATCCCTCAAAATAACTTCCTATATTTAGGCTCTGAAAATGCTTATACAAGTCCCTTCTACAAGTACGTATTAATTTAGCTTCATCTGTAAGCAGGAAACATAACCAACTTCTCATGGTCCCAATTCCCAGGCAAACATCATCTTTAAATATATCACCCAGAGGAATGGGTGTAAATTACTGAAGAAATAATTTGAAAGCTTTTGGAGAATCACATTAAAAAAAAAAAAAAAAAAAAAGGAAAAGAAAACCCCAGTGATCATAGAATGTGAATAATTTCTTCTTATTGTGTTACTCTGAGACTGAGAGGAATATTTCATCATTAAAAAAAACTGGCTTGTTAACAGGAACAAAGAATAAATGCAAGGACTAGAGATTGCTTAGGGTATTAAAGTGTTAAGAGTAGGGTTCCCTTATCCTTGATATTGGGATTGGTTTTATCTAATAATTTCAATAAAATATCAGAAAAAGAGTAGATTCAATGACATCTCCAAAGCTGCAGAAAATATGATTTTTTTCACAGGCAGTGAGACAAGTATCAGCAGAAATAAATAGCATACTGATTTGGGGAGAATGTGTAAGTAGCCAGAAAATCAGGAGCTAGATTTCAACAGGAAGGAGGGCAAGGAATCTGTGGAAGAATAGCCAAAAATACACACATAGGGCTCAAGGCTCTGAATATGTTTGACTCAGGCAGAAGGATTCTGGAACTATTAATGTCATTGACCCAATGGATCACTGTTCCCCCAAAAGACCAGTAAGCTATTGGCCACCCCCTTGAAGGGCACTGGAAACAACACACACAGTATCGTTGTCCAAAACTCTTTCTTCATGTCTGCTGCTAAGTGTTTCTCAAGGAAGATGCTAGAAGCGGGAAATTCCAAAGTGAAGGTCACAGGACTACTAACGCAATACGCACAGGGCAGGCAGATCATATAAATGACTTACATGGGTGGCTGTGGAAGTCTGTGCACATAATTTGGAAAGGCAGAGGTGCTAACCCCATCCAGTCCATTGTTGCTCTAAGGAGCCATGAGTGTCATACTGCCAACTCTTCACATTTTTTTCAGAGATCACAAATTCAGTTGGGAAATCTCTAATTTCAAACTGTTGCCAATTAATTCCAACTTAAAAAAAAAAATCTAAGCTCTGTTTGGGCCAAAACAAAACAGGTCTCTACACTGATTTTCGCCTCAAAGCTGCCAGTTTGCAATATCTGGGTTAAAGAGAGATCTCTGAATAGAGATGAAAAAACTCAGGACTTCCCATATTTAAAGACAAGAATTGAGAGGTGGCATGGTTTTAATTTTTGTAAATATCTTGAGACATGTTCATAAGAGAAGAAAATGGAGGTCTCAAAAATGTAATCACATATCATTGATATCACCTCCAAGAAAAATAAATTTATGGGAGAGCTGAATGCAACTTCCGAGCAGTTGTGAAAAACCTACCCCCTGGAGGAGGAATAGTACTGAGAAATACCTGAATACTTAAGCCAAGGCTTTGAAGCAGCTTGATTACCATCAGTTTTTATCAATCAAGGCATCATTTTCCAAATTGACAGGAACTGGTTTTTGACTACAAGGTCAAAACTATCGTGTTTTCCAGAAAAATAAGACCTAACCAGAAAATAAGCCCTAGCACGATTTTTCAGGATGACATCCCCTGAACATAAACCCCAATTTTGGAGCAAAAATTAATATAAGACCCAGTCTTATTTTCGGGAAAACACAGTACCACCCTGTGCCCATTCTGCAGAATACTGGAGATTATGGAGGCATTTTTTGAACCTCAAAATGACTTGGGGTGCTCTTGCCATTTTGTGTCTAGGGACCAGGAATTTTTATCAATACCTGAAATAGACCCATGGGTGGGGGGGTGGAGGGAGAACACTGCTAATCTGAAATGACAAAAGCATTCCTGTGGGAACCAGTGAAGGACTGGTTTGACTATAAACAGCAAATTACTCATAGAGAAAAGCATAAAAGACTTCAGTGCCACACACCTACCCATTACCTCATTAAACACACACAGAGAACGTGAACTTACAGATGCCTCCCATCTGGAAGTCAAATTGCCTCATGTTTTGATTAGGCTGGGAAGACGCCGATGGATCTGGTGTTACACTGGCAGAATGGAACCAAAGCAATATTTGACGGCCTCAAAGAGAACTCCTACAAAACCTCTCGCATAGCTGCATTCTAAGAGAAACGACAACAGCCTCTTCCATCAGCTGTGCTTCGCCGGCATTTGGAAGGCACAGCCCCGAAGAGCAACTAGGGGTAAAACCCAACCTCTTTTTATCAACCTGTTGTCAAGCGGCACCTCATGAAGTTTTGAGAAAGCACGAGGATATAGGTATTCAAATTTCCCTTAGTGAAACTCACTCTATTTATTTGTATTTATTCCTGTTGTATTTATTTATTTATTTTTAAGTGTACTGCGGTACCGCTGATACTCAGATCCTTTATGGTCATCCATCTGGCGAGCAAAGCTTGATTCATATATAACTCTTCAGAGCCGTCCTGTAGATAGCCCTTAAACCATGTTCGTGAGCAGTGTTCTCAGTACCTACGTATGTGTTACCTCACTCATGTGGGCCATTTCAAGGGTGTTTTTAGAAAGCAAAGGTGATTATTGCAGCCCCTCTTTTGATTCCTGAAGTCTGAGGCAATGGAAGGCATGTAATAACGGAAAAGGAAACAGTAGAATGAAAGAGATCCTGTGAGGAGGACAGGACAGCCAGCCGTTTTTTTGTCTGGGCCTGGTATTTCTTACCAAGTCACACACTGCACCAAGGTGAAGGGAACGTCCCGAGAGTACGCGGAGCGCCGTGGAGGGAGTGGGGAATTGGGCCGTGCTGAACGGAATTCGCTCAAAAAAGATGAAAGCAACTGCAAATTGTAAATGTGTAAATGTATAGTATGTCATACATATATTTTATATTCATAATAAAAGCAACAGATTCTAAACCTCTTTCTAAGTACTTTAAGTATAGTGGGAAAGAACCGTGTGAAAAAGGCCATTTAGATGGGGTTTTTTTCTAAGTATTCTAAGTTTTTCAGATTAGGAATGTTGTGTTCTCAGTATCTATTATGTATACAGATCACCTGAGCATCTTGTTAAAATGCAGATTCTGGTTCTGCCCGTCTGAGGCAGGACCTGAGATTCTCCATGTCTGACGAGGCCCCAGGTAATGCAGAGGTAGTGGCAGGCCACAATCACACACAGAGCAGCAAGGCTGCGAAAATCCTAAAGGTAGAAAGGAGTGCAAGTTCTTTTGGCCCCATGATGGGGGAAGAGACCCCTGTTGGACAGAATTATTACTGCAAGTTCAACAAATGCTCCCTGAGACGTTCCATCCAGGCTCCACTAATGAAGTTGAACAATTCCTGTGGACAGTGGCTGACAGTGTCAAAGCCCTCACCCAAGAAAACACACCTGAGCAATGATTTCTGACCTCCAGGGATTCTGTTGCCAGGTGCTGGTCCAGGTGCTAAGACCTGTGATGAGAAAACCAGATTGTCCCTTCCCTGCCTTCCCGGAACAGGTGAATACTAAAGAAATAATCACAGAAATAAATATTAATATATAGCAAATATCTGTGATAAGTACAATGAAGCAAAAAATACAGAGTGCTGTGAAAGTCTCAGATGTGGAGGCACATCATTTGACGTGGGAGGGGATTTCTACAAAGACTTCTTTGAGGTGGTGGCTTTTCAGCGGAATCTCAAGGGTAACCTGGAGTTGTTCCAGCACAAAACATCCCAGGAAGTAGAGAGAACATAGGAAAGGGCAAGGTTATGGGAAAAACTTGGCACTTTAGGAACTGTCTGAAGGCCAATGTGAAACACTAGCACTGGTACACCTCCCCCAAAACTCACTCCAGACAGGATCATATACATAACCTCTTAGCATTGCCTCTAACACTGAGAGGGCATATACGCACCGTCCACACCCAGGTCTCCCAGATAGCAGGCCATGGACACACTGGGAGTTGTGAGGATGGTATGAAATATTTTTGAACCTTTTCTTTCTAGTCTCCTAACAATCCACAGTCCGAGGCCCAGGGACATTGGGAGCTTCCTTCTCTGTTCTCTATCCCCACCACACTCCCTTTTAGGGTCCTGGCTCTAACCTCTGCCCTCCTTCTAGGGTCCTGGCTCTAACCTCTCACATCCTTAAAGCTCAGGGTCCTGCCACTTCTTCCAAGGAAAGCACCTACAACACAGGCAACCTTTCTCTTGCTAACAATGACGTCTCCCGTGGCATAATTTGGGTGTGGTATTATGTGACCAAGTTCTCTCTTTAGGATGTCTTCCTCAAGTCCCCCTCCCCATAAGAGCTGGGAGGTGACAAGAGAGAAGACAGGAAGGGGTTAAAGCATGTTTGTGTCTCCATATATAAAGATGTGCACTAGTACAGAGGTAAAGGGCAGGACAGTCAACATGGAGTACTTCCCACAGAATAAGGCCAACTCAGTTACCTCCGCTAAAGGAAAACATAAACACTTCAGGCAAAACTTCCAAGTTTCTGTCACACACAAGTTCTTTAAGGTCCTGGTCTCCCAACTTGAGCCAGCTCTTTGCCCACAATCTGTCTTGTGTTCTTTTCTTAGAACAGAAGAGAACATCCCATTAGCCAATAGACTCCTGGAAGTTGTTCTCGATATTCTTCGCCTCACCCCTCTCTCAACCAACCACACGATTTTTGTATCAAGCGCACTGCCCTCTAATCTGCCCACTTCCTCTCACCCCAAGGCCACGACCTAGTTCAGATCACCACGCATTTCCCTGGATTACTCAAATGGACCTCTCTGGGCTCCTGGCCTCTGATTTACTTCCCTCCAGTCTGTTCTTCAAGTTGCAGCCAGAGTTATTTTTCTAAAATGCAAAACCGGTCAAGTCACTCTCCCCTTTAAAAGCCTCCAATGGCTTCTCATTTCCCTCAGGATGAAAACTCCTAATGTTTTTGAAAATCCTAAACTCTGTCTGTTAACTCTACTGTTATCACTTTCCTAACTACCCTCTAAATTTCAATTCTAATGAATTTTCAGTTCCTTAAAAAACCCAGGCACCTGTTTTTGTTTTTACATACTGTGCCAGCTCCCTGAAGGGTCTTCTTCCCACCCCACCCCAACCCAATGCATAAACTTTTCCTCCTCCCTCCCCTTCAGGTTAACTGGAAGTCATCTTTGACCCTTACTTAGACTTTGTTATTCCCAAGTGTGTTCCTGTTGTACTTTTTCTCCATGTCATAACATCTATCATGTTGCCTTTATCCCCCAAATGAAAAAAAACGCCGTCTCCCCTTAAATAATACGTACTCATGAAGTTATTAAGCCAATTATAGAAATGGATAATGAAAAAAGCAAACATCTCTAATAATTCTAATTTCATAGCACTCTCTGATTGTTTCTGTGCACATTACATATTTAGTTTTATAACTTTGTTTTCAACTGAACGACTTATTCTGTACATCTCTATAAATGGTATTCTTATGTTTTGATGTACAATGGATCATTTAACTAATCCTATTATTTGGCATTTGGGTTGTTTCCATTTTCCTGTTATTTTAGACATTGTTACAACAAATATCCATGCACCCTTTAAACCTAACCAGTTATTTCTAAAGAAATACATTTACAGAAGTTATCTATAAGATTGTATCAAATTACACCCCTTCCATGTTACTGCCTTTCCCCACAATCATGAAAATACTCATTTTATAAATCTTTTATCTTTTCAACCTGATCAGCAAAAGATAGATATATTTTTGTAACTTTCCCCCAATTACTAAAAAGTTCAGTATCTTCATGTTTACTGAGCTTTTCTGGGTCAACCTTCTTTGCCCCATTTTCTATTAAGTCAGGTTCCTTGGAAGCAGCACTTGAAATGAGGATTCTTGTACTTGTTGAGAACAAATGAGAGAAACAGGACAGGGCAGGAGAAGAAAAGAAGTGAAGGTGTGGTTTCCAGAGAAGTCTCTTCTCAGCCTAGTCCCAGGGAAGCTTGGAGCATAAATTGCACCACCTGGGCCAGAAGGCTGGGCTCAAATGCCTGGCATCAGGCACTGGCTGTGGGCCGACCTCAAAGGGTAGGAGTAAAACGTCCCAGGCATCTCTGGCTTCCAGCAGGTGACTTCCAACAGGCCAGGACAATCCTCTGAAGGACGAAGAGAAACCATTAGTTCCCAACATCTGAAGCAGCTGAGGGATGACTCCATCAGTCTGGTAAAAAGGTTCCAGGTGAACGCTAATGGCCTTTGTCATGGTATGTTTTTTAAAAATAATTTCTTAAAAGCTTCAGGATGCTAACCCTCTCTGGAATACACATTGTAAATGTACTTTCCTAGTTGTACTTTTCTAACAGAATACTTTTATAGAGACAAAGCAATTAAGTTTTTTGTTTTCTGGCTTAGATGACATTTAGATCTTTTCTAATCCAAGCTTACTAAAAAAAGTATTTACATTTTTACATGTTTTTAAAAGTGTTTCGGGCTGGCCCGGTGGCTCAGGTGGTTGGAGCGCAGTGCTCCTAACGCTGAGGTTGCCAGTTCGATTCCCACATGGGCCAGTGAGCTGCGCCCTCTACAGCTAAGATTGTGAAGAACAGCTCTCCCCGGAGCTGGGCTTCTGTGAGCAGCTGGAGGTTGGCGTGAGCTGCCATGGGCTGCTGTGAGCGGTGCAACTGACTACCACTGACTACCTCTACCCGGGGGGGGGGGGGGGGGGAGCAGAACGGAGTGGGGCAGGGAGAGGCAGAAGAAGTGGGGGGAAGTGTTTCTTTAATCCACCTGAATTTACTGTGTGTACTGAGTATGAGATAGGAATTAGACTTTGTCTGTTTTTCCCTAAATGAGAGAATGATAGCTGATACTTACTAGGTACATTCTCTGACAGGTCCTGCTCTGAGCTTTCTACAAATATTAATCTACTTAACTCTAGCAATAATACCACAGGTAGAGAGAATAGATGAAGAAAGTGAGGCACAAAGTGGTTACGTAATTTGACCAAGATCACGGGGGTTAAGTACTAGCAAGTTGGGATTTTAACACAAGTCGTGTGCTTCAGTCTTTGCACTTAACTGGTATGCTGTTATTGCCTCTCCCATATAAGTAACCAGTCGTTTCAGTATCACATACTGAACAATCCATCATTTCTTCTTATAAGTGGAGTGGTTCTGGACTTCCAACTCTTTCATTTATCTTTAAGAATTTCTGCATCAATTATAGTTTTATTAATAACTACTAGAGTAGTACTCTGTAATACTGGGAAGTACAAGTCCCTCCCATTGTTTTTCTACAAAATTTCCTAGCTATTCTCATATTTATTCTTTCAAAATACCAAGTCTAAATCCCAACCATAGACACAAGAAAACAAAAACATACACTGTTTTGTAAAATCATAGATTAGAGAATTTGATGTATAATGTCTTTCCCTGTATTCCAGTATTCATTAACTTCCCTTATTTTAAGAGTTTTCTTCATTATTTCCTACATATTTGTTGGTAATTTATGTCTCTGTGAATAGGGTAATATTTTATAACACATTATTGTTAATTAAAATTATTGGTTTTTGTGTATTTATTTTACAACTGACTACCTTGCTGAACTTTTATTCAAGGTATGGTCATCTTGTTGCAACTGAGTCAGCAGTGGTTCACGTTCTAACAAAAGCACACATTAGAAGGAAACCTGCTGGCTGCCATTCACTGGTGACCAGCCATCACGCACACCCTCCTATTTTGAACAATGGGATAAGCATGTATTCATAAATAGGAAGCAGGCACAGCTGCAAATACATAACAAATGTGCGTAAACTAAGAAGCATCTGTATTTCTGATCTTCTCCCAATTGCTTCTCGTTTTTCAAGAAGACAGTCACATCTGCAATAACTTTACCTCCTTTCAATATAAGATGAAAGTCCTCAATATTATATCTGGTGCAACTGGGGCTAATATACATATAGTCAGTTGGCTGAAAAAGTAGATTAAGGTGGAGCTTCAAAAGAATCGAACATACACCCCCTTCAACATTTGGGCTTAAAATACATAAATGTACACTCATTTGCCATTCTTTTAAAGAAAGGTCAAAGCCTGTTCTCGTGAGCATTGATGCAATGATGGGAAATCCAGGGATCTTTCTTGAGTTCCAGTCCCTTTAAAGAAGAAAGAGAACTTAAGACTCTAGTGAAGCAATCCAAGCGCAGATTTTTACTGGACCTCTCCCAAATCTTAGTTATACTGCTGCTCACACCTTTTTTGACAGTTCTTTCTAATGACTCATCTTTTTCAAACCTTTCAAAAGCATTAATTTTAGTTTTCCTGGGAAGTCTTCTTTTTGTCCCTCACAGTGTATCAGTTTTCATAATTTTTAATTAACTTATACAATTTTACAATGCTAAATACGACATAGACAGACTTGTGTGTAAACACACAGCTAACTTTTGGTCAATCCACCTGGGGCAGAGGTAGAAGCAAGCCTTCCTTAAGCAGCAGATTCCTGGTGTGTGGGCCAGCGGCCGTCAGCTTTACATAGGAAATGGAGTAGGCCAATCCATCAAATTGCTCAAGTGCAAGTCAGTCAAAAATGCTTTATTTTTAGAACCACCATGGTTAATATATACAACATATAAGTATACATATATGAACATATATATGTATATGTATGAAACAGACTTCTACTTTTACTTAATTTTTAAATCAGGAGTGGATTTTAAATTTTATCAAATGTCTTGTTAGCATCTATTAAGATGATTCTGATTTTTCTCATCTGACCTATTGATATGATCAAGTATAATACATTAAAAAGAACTGAAATATCCTTATATTCTTAGAATAAATCTCACCTAGTCATGGTATACTGTTTTAATGGTTTCTCTTTACCAATATTTTATTTAAGTATCTATACATATCCACGAGGTTCATACGAAACTTTCTCTTTTTAAAATTATCTTTTCTCTGACTCAGTGTTTTTTCTTAAAGAATTCTTTATATCAGCATAGCAAAAATGAAGATATTGCAAAAAAAAAAAAAAAAAAAAGGCTACTTCTATTTAATATAAATATCCTGCTCTTAAAAAAATTATTTCCAAAGTTGGTTAAGCCTAAGGCTTTGGTTTTCTTAATACAACTATTAGGAAAAAGCAACATTAAGTTTTCACAGGCTCACAACTCAAAGGAGGGACTCCTATTTCAAGGACATCATGGAGGTAAGAAGCAGCAAAGGAAGAAGTCAGGTGTGATTTTATGCGCACGTTCCCTCTCCTCCCAGAAATTTTATAGCAAGTCCTTTTAGAAAGAACTTCAACTTGATTAATGAAAGACAGGCTTAAAACAAGAACAAATCAACTAAAAGCAAACCTCTGAATATAAGTTTTGACAGTCCACAAAATAACCACTTTTTGAGTAGTAATGTTAAAAAAATAATGCATATTAAAGCAAAAAGTATGTTTTTAAATGAAGAAGGAACATTTTTAAAGAACCTCTTGAGATATTAAAACATCTTCTAACTTAATTATACGTGCCATTTTATCACTTACCCAAAGAATATAAACTAGACTGTTTTTCTCTTAAAATATATCTAAATTCATTAAGCTGAGTCTTTTTTAAAAAGACTTCATCAGGTTTTGTTTGTTATTTTAATGGCTTGACTAAAAATCGTCTTGATAGACTATTGATTTCTAGCGCCATGAGAAAACAGTGTATCATACAGAGGTTTTATTTCTGTTGTAGCCACAACAGATGGACTACAAAAGGGAAGAAGGGAGTGTGGACAGAGACTGGGAGATTCTTTTCAGTCCTCACACTTGGCTTTTTTGCAGGCTGGAAGAGAATCATCATCTCCTTCTGATGGCCGAGGTTTCTTCACTGTAGAAATAATCCCAAAAGCAGTTTTCCTAGTTTCTATAAAACAAACAAGGCAACCACAATGCTTGAAGTTAACGCATGATTTAAAAAGGTGGTTTAACAAGTATCACCATGTTGCTTTGGTTTACAGCACTAGTGAATGATAAAACCATAATGAACTGCTGAGTGCTGACAACATTTACTGTTATTACCTCTCCCCCCTCCCCAACATATACAAGTACCAATATATTATTAACACCTAATTCATACCTAAGGATTACCTCAAAGGTAAAAATGCAGGACAGGTGATATCTAATGGCTGCCCATGGTATCTTATGCAGCCAGAACCTAAGTCCTAGACCTTGGTACAGCAGGTACTTTACGTATGGGCGGAAGACGTTTGAATCCCAGCAGGAAGCACAACAGTCAATGGTGTTACTCCTACGGTGGTGTGTGTGCTCACTGCCTATCTGTTCAATGTACCTCTGAAGAATCAGTCATATTGTATTGCCAACATCCAGAAATGCCTGGTTATGTAACAGGTGTTTAATAAATACTTGTTGAGTGAATGAAGAAAAGCAAACTCACGTTTATTGATCTCATATATTGGTGATGATAGGAAAAAGAAGAATAGGATTATTAGATGTGTAGGTCAGATTGGCAGCAGAGTTCAACTTAAATTTGGCCAACTTCTGCTAAAAAGTCTAACAGGGCAGGCACTGTGTTATCTATAGAGGGTACAGAGATGCCTAACACAGTGCTTCTCCCTACAACACACTGAGATAAGTGTATTGGGGCAGAAATAATAGGAATGGAGGTACCCACAAGAATTAACTCTGCCTGGGTGAATCAAGGGAGGTATCATAAAAGAGGTGACACTAGAAATAGGGAAGAAAAAAAAATACGGAGAAGTATTCCTTTGCAAAGGCATGGAGAAAGAGGTAAGAAGAACCTAGTACGGTTAGGGAACAATATGGCTGGTGTGAAGGAGGAATGTGAAAAAATTAGGGGGAAACGAAGTTGGAAGGGTAGCTTGTGAAGGGCCATCAAGAGATTCAAACTTAGTCCTTAGGAAATGAGAGGAACTAGGGAGAGGGGGGGAGATCCATTAGGTATGAAGTGGGTAGAGTCAAAAGAACTCAATGAACATAAGTTTAAAGAATAATTTCTTATTTCAAGTAATGAAAGTAAAGTCAATTTTAAAGAGTTAAGCATTACCCTTTCATTTGTCAGGATTAACTTAACAAGTCTACTGTATCTTTGCCAGGTATTGAAAAGCTTTTTCATTTATAAAAGGAACAAAACTGCTCTCAAGGTCATTAAAATGCCAACATAATCAGAGAGCCTCAAAATAAGTAGCAATTGCCAGTTCACCACATGGAAAATGTTGTATTTAGAGATGCTTATTTGTATCACTATGGTTCTGAATAAAAGTCTAAAAATCAGTTGAATAAATAAAAAATATAAAAATTAAATCGTGACAACCAACACTTTGTAACAAAACAAAAGGCATTAGTTTCAAACTTCTTTTAGTTCCACCTCAGAAATGTTCCATCTTTTAATGTGTGAACATTTACTTCTTAAGCAAAGCTGACGATCATAAACAAGACTTTTATAGTTATTAGATAAAGTAACTCTTTTAGTGTAAGTCTTTCATAAATAAATTTACTTTTTGTACTAGCAAGAAGTTACATTTGTGTAGGGCTTTAATTTACAAAGTGTTTTCACATACATCCTTCACTCATCCTGCCTAGGAAAATCTACAACCAACTCTAAAGGACTTATTGATGAGTAGACTACTTTTTTTGTTCATGAGGAACTAAGGCAGGTGTCCCCAATCTTGGTTCAAGGGCTGACTGAGGACATCAACCCCGTCCATCACAGGCTGAAGCCTCTGGCCTTCAACCACTTTCTTCTGTCCCTTCTCTACCACATCCTTGGACCTGCTGTTCACTGGTTTCTGGAACTCCATAAGACCCATTGAGGGCTGATTCCCTGTGGCAAGTCTACCAATGCTGAAAGCCAGCTACTAGTGTCCCAAGTCTTCTGTGTTCCAGGTATCCATTCCCGTATTGCTTTCAACAATTCCTCTCATGAGAAGGTTTCCAGACCCTCTAAGAACCTATTAACTGTCTTCTGGTAGTGCTCCAGTACATGGCTGTCCTTCTTAAATGTGGCACTAAGGATGACACAGGTGCCAGCGGGGGCTTCATCGGCACAGAGGGCAACAATGAGACTTTGAATCCCCTTGCTGCAACTAAAACCAGGGTAACTATCATTTATCCTCTAGATGTATGGGTGTCTGCAGGGACAGCAGGCATAAACGAGGGCCGTCCTGGGCACACTAGGGTGAGCTGTAATGCTACCTAAAGTCGACAAGTCTTGGAGTTTAGCTTCCATAAAAGCCTAGCTTTATCTATATCCTGTGTTGAATAGTTGAGGTTTTTGAAGTCAAATGCAGAACTCCATATTTTTCCCTCTTACATTTTTTTTAAGTTTCCCTTTCCTGTTTTAGTCTTTGGAACACAAACTGTTATCCAAAATCTTGGTGATTCCTTAGATTCATTTAAAACAGACAAAAATCATGGCAAAACTACCAAAGTATGAATCAAGTGTTCTTCAATTTTCATAAAATCCTGATTAATTTGGTCATTCCCAGAGCTTAAAGCTATATAATACAAAAATCTCAAACTAAGTATTTTGAAACCAAAAGCAAAATCATTTAATTCATGGTAAGTGACTACAGTAACCAATTCGCTCAAGTAGAACTCAGATCTTTAAAATCCACACACAACAGCACAAGACATCAATAACCTAACTTGCATTTGTACACAAAATAGCATTGTCTATGTGTATCAACCTATTCTGATGTGTAAAATTCCTCTAGGTGATATCAAGTAAATTACTTCTTGATCACTACGAGCGCTAAAAAATCCAAAGAGAATGAAGATAAAACAGCAGATCAAAAGTGTAAATTTAAAAAAATAAAACCTCATTTTCACTCTCTAAAGTCCAGGCATACCAAATACTTCTAATTCAATTTTTATCATCTGATGAATAAGAAATTCAATGGCTTCTAGTAATGGAATTAATGTGAAGAGGCAGATAGACATAAATGAAATGTGAGTAAAAAAAAAAATGTATCATCTGCACTACTGGAACATGTAAACAAAAAATGAGAAAAGAATCACAAGCTGTAATAAATGTGAAAAAGTTACAATTTGAGTTTGTTCGTTAGGTTTTTTACATGTGTTTGCTGTTTTTGTGTTCTCAATAATGCCCCCATGAAGAGGAGGGAGGAGAAGGGAAGTAGCAGCCTACCAAAATGTAGGCAGGGACACACACGTAGAGCTTCAAAGAACACATTTAGCACTGATTTCTGTAATACAAACTATATTCATTCCACAAACTACAGAAAGTAAAGCCTGAAGTGAAGGGTAAGAAAGCACTGATGGTCAAAACAGGTCGAGAAAAGATGACCCTAAAGGAACTCTGTGTGGCAGGATAATCAAAGTAGAGATGGCTCAACTGTCTGATGAAAATGACTGGCTCCTCACATGAGCATTTAGTTTTTCCTGGGAGAACGTGCTCACCTCCGTGGAGAAGCACCGCTCGGCAGTGGGTGGACACCGCAGCCTTGGCATCACTTTCACACAGCCCGAACAGCAAGCCCCTGGGGGAGCACTAAGGACTTCAACCCAGAGTCAGCCAAGGGCAGGAGACTAACACAGACGTAATGACAACGCCACCTCACCTGGTCATATAGTGAGATACTTTAATGCTACAGCAGTTCTTAGCCCAAAAGAAACATGCATCTGAGAAGAGGTTTGTTTAACTGTAAGCTTTTATAATACAGAGTCCCTCGTTCTTATTCTCCTTTTTCTATCTCAGCCTTAATTTAGAAAAGGCTGAGAAAAGATGAAGCTCTCTACTACCTAATGTAATTTGTTTTTGAGTCACTGGTAAGCTTATAGTACAAGGTTAGGAAAAATATCTTGTTAAAGTATATTACCTTACCAAATTACAAATTTCCTAAAAGAAAATTTCAGTAACTGTTTACTCAGAAAAGGATACAAGTTTGCCACGTCATATGGGCCTCTTATTTCTAAAGGCTAAAATAAAATGAACAAAAGATAGACACGAGATAAGTTATTCATAACATTTCAACTACTTCTGTTGTTGTAAATTAACAGAATGTTTATGTATCCAAAAATAAGAACGTTCTTATAAATTTGAGTCCTTATCATTTTGATGGTTTTCTTAAGTTTTTGAAAATATAAAAGAACCTTAAAAAGCATTCTGTAACAGTATAAATAAGAAACTATTTATATGAGCATAACTTGAAGCCCAAAAGGAATGGGAATAAATTTTACTCTTCAGCAATTACAATGAGCAAATATAGGCATAAATGAAAACATGCAAAAAAGTTCATTAAAATACTATTTTCATTTCTCCCCTAGAAACTTTTCAAGGTTTTATAACTTGAAAAGTGAAAGCAAAGTACTTAGTACCAGACTTACCCTTTCTGCAGCACTAGATAGAATTACATTCTACAAAACAGAAAGCGATCAATATTAATTTTAGATAAATGTAAAAAAAACTGGTCTTATAAATAACCAGTAATCACATTTTTATATTTAAGACATTATAAATACCAACTTCTTTTAAAGATAAAGTAAATAATTAAAGTGCAAGAATTAAAGACTTCACGTCAAACTAAAGACAGCTGAATAGGCCTTTCCAACAGATAAGATGAATTAGTTTTTAAAACTAGTTGAATTGGTCATATAACCCTAATTGATCTCACTGATGATAATTACTATCTAGACTATTCTTTTCACAGTGAGTGAAGGGCAAATTCCTTATTGAAAGATAAAGACTTTCAACACATCTTTTCCCCCCTCACATAATTCTTCCGCAATATATGTCTTCACCTTAAAACTTGCAGAGCTCATTGAAATGGGGGAATTTATTCCTATACCTTGAGAACTTTCTGCTTTAAGGAAAAGGATTCAGTTTGATAATCCAGTGCATTAATAATAATAAACTGCTAGATTTAAAAAACATCCTAAAATTATGGATTCATACCTTTCCTTTGCAGACCTGCATCAAATTGAGAGCATTGGAAATTGTGTACCTTCTCATTGTGGAGTCTTTGATAGCAGGGCTGTAGACAAGTTCAAAGCCCACTCCTCGTTCAATTGCCTTCACAGGAGATAAAGAAAACAAACTGTCAAGGATAAATACACACTGTCCTACTCTATTTTCACGAAAGTTCCGTCTCACCCCCACTGCCTGCCTCCTGCATGTCAAAGAACAGCCTTAAACTAAGGTGGATTTATGCCCCAATGGCACCATCCACAGGAGAAGAAAACAGATCTGTGGCTCTTGTTGATCAACAGAGTTTATCTTAGCTGTGGGGAAGCTGATTTTATATAAATAGGAATCATGAAGAGGCTACAGAGAGCAAAGTCCCAGTGGGGTGGCAGAAGGGCTGTTATTCTACGAACTCTCAAAAGGAAAACAGAGATGTGCTCCCTATACTTAGGGTCAACTGTCTGCAAAATAGTAAACCAAGTAATCTGACCCAAGAATGAAGAAACAAAGAAATGAAGAGCTGAAAAATGTTTAAAGAATGGGGGTGGAAAGGCCTCTCAGGTAAGTCGTTTATTGCGTGAATGAAGGAATACAAACAGCCATAGCTGAGAGCTATGCCAGGTACTGTGCTAAGAGTCTTATAGATGTATGTAACCCTACAATACATTCATTAGGCATTGTGGCAGAGATTGCTAATTGTCCCAGATAGCTGTTTTCCTCTTTTTTTTTCACTAATAGAGCCCTGATTTTAAGCTGGATCCCCAGAAAAAAAGAAGCCTTGGGTCTTGAGGATTTTGCCCAGCTTACTGTACAAACTTGGCCTTTTACATGAGAAAAAGAAACTTCTTTCTTATTTAAAGCATTCTTAATAAGCAGCCCCAGGTAAGGAAACGGCCTAAAAGGGGTGGAAATGGCGTTGAAATACACCGCTATACTATTCAGCTTTCCTGATCAGTGACTCAGTCTCTTCCTCCATTCACAACAGATATGCTCTAAGCTAACTCTGCATGGGAATGGCGAGCAAAAGCTGACATGGTTCCTCTCTTCTAAGAGCTTATCATTTAGTGAGGGAGACCATCAAACAATCACACAAAATTACAAAACTTCAACTGTGATAAGTGCTGTCAAAGAAAAGTTTGGGAGTGGGTGAGGAAAGAATTAAGTAGCTGAACAGTAGCAGGAGGAGCATTTGCAGAGGTACGGAGGAGTATGTGGAAGGGCTCAGGTTAGAGGGAGCACGGCAGCACACAGAGGTGGTCATAGGCTGGGGAAGAGAGAATGAGGGGGAGAGAGTGGAGGCCAAAGAGATGGGAAGGGCAACTGTGCAGGCCTTCACAACTGGTGACAGGATTACCCTTCCAACAGCAATGGGGCGCAGCTAAGGGTTTCAGCATGAAGGTGATAAGCAGACTCACAATGGCAGTCACGTGGTTACAGTGGTCTTTTGAATGAACAAAGGAAGATATACACGCACAGACCAGGTGGTATGGTCCAAACCTCTGCCTGGCAAATGAGTTTCTATTACCCAGGGGACGAGTTGGGACAGGTCCAGCTGTGACGGCTGGAGGTCTACTCTTGAGTGTGTACAGGGAATGGAAAAACCTGTCTTCTTCCAGAACTGGCAACCCAACTTGATTTAATTTCTTCTACTTTCCCTTTGTAAACACAGATTTCCTTTCTTCTATCCCCCAATTTTCCCTTTCCTTACTGTCTTGAGGTTTCCAGATTTCATTTTGGATTTCCCTACGTATGTGATATTAGTTTAGTTAGAATTTACATGCTATTCTCCACACTGTAACCTTCCCCTCTGCCCTTTTCTGATGATGATGTGTATTACATTTTTTGTGCCCTAGTTAAATGTACACACCTCATTCTCCCTGCCTAGCTCACACACTTCTGGAGAGCTAGTATCAGCATACTTTTTTTGTAACACACAACTGCCTTTTATACAAAAGTGTTCATATCCTGAGTGAATAAATAGTAGCTTAGGGAAAAAAGGTCATGTGATAATATTGTTCACTATGGATTATCCATCATGTAAGAAACCAGGATGAACTGGACAAACTGAAATTCACAGACAAACCGAAACCTCCTTTAGCTCTATCCGCAACTATCCCCTTTTGCTACTTCTCTTACCCAAACTACTGATTAGCCAAAGAGGCTGACATACTTCTTTTTCCCATACTTTTAGTTGCTAACCTCAAGACTGTAGGATGGAGAAGAGGGGAAATAAAAGACGTGGATGACACACAAAACTAGGTAACTAAGTCCCAAAGTATTCTTAATTGAATCTAAAATTTCAGTCCCCTTCAAATGGGGAACAGATCAAAATAAACTCCCCTTTTTTTGGAGAAACAGGGAGGGAAAAAAAGGGACAAAATTATCAGCTTATTTTTTTAAAAAAAGATGATTTTCATCTTAGTACATTAATCAAGTCCTCTTTAAAATTGCTAAAAAAAGAAAAAACCTCTGAGGCAGAAAAATTAAAGAAATTAAAAATATGCTACTGAAGGTTGTGAACATTTCTTTCATAACATCTTATTTAAAATTTTTAGATAGATAAAATACAGACTCATTACCTGGACTCCTGCTTCTAAGACCATTTTAATGTAAATTGCTTTAAGCTCATCAAATGATTGTTCTTAACAGCCTTTTCATAAAGAATGACACTGCCTGCCTGATTGGTTTTTATTCTCTTTTCCCAAGGTTCTGGAATAGGCAGATGATTTCTTCACTAATGAGAAGTAACAGTCATACCAATGCACAAAGTAAGGGCAGGCATGTGATACTTGAATCAAGAGCTATTGGTAGTAAATTCCAAGAACTAAGCAAAGCTTGACAGAAAGAAAATAGGGAGTTGATTACCGGGACAATAAACAAATTCCCTGTTAATTTCATAAAAAATTAGCTCTTTACTGAATTCAAAGGATGACACTCTTGGTGTATCATTATTTAAGATAGGTAATTTGTCACATGAGTCACAAATCAAGTAATAGAAGAAAGCAATAAAAAGTCTCACTTGTATCTCCCACCTGCCATATCCCCATCTCCCTTAATTACTTTTATTAGTATCTTGTGTCTTCTTCCAGAGTTTCTTCATACAAATGTAAGCAGACATGAATATATACATATTACTTTTTCTCTTTTTTACCCAAAAGGTAGTCTGCTACATTTCTTGACTGACTTGAAGGGTTTTCCATGTCAACTCATAACTTCTGCATTGTTTTATTCCTGCACTCTATTCCACTGTAGAGGTATGGCATGTATTTAACCAAGCCTTTACTGACAGACTTTGGATTGTTTCAATACACCTGTAGAATAAACACTAAAGTGGGACTTGCTGAGTATTGTGGGTTGAATTGTGTCTCTGCATAAAAGGTATGTTGAAGTCCTAACCCTCAGTACCTCAGAATGTGACATTTGAAAATAGAGTCATTATAGATGAGATAAGATGAAGTCATACTGGAATAGGGTGGGCCCCTAATCCGATATGACTGGTGCCCTCTTAAAATGACGGCCACATGAAGACACAAAGACAGTGAGAACACACTGTGAAGATAAAAGCAGAGATTGGAGTGATGCAGCTGCAAGCCAGTGACCATGGAAAATTGCTAGCAAACCACCAAAAGCTAGGAAGAGGCCAACGATTCCCCTACAGGTTTCAGAGGGAGCATGACCCTGCTAACATCTTGATTTCAGACTTCTAGCCTCCAGAACTCTCAGACGATAAATATATGTTTAAGTAAACCACCCAGTTTATGGTACTCCATTATGGAAGCCTCAGGAAACGCATAAACTGAGTCAGAGGGTAAAGCATTTGTAACTTTCACAGTTGTTGCCCAATTACCATTCCCCCACAGAGATGTTCCAATTTACACTGTTCCAATCAGTATATGAGAATGCCTGCTTTCCCATAGCATTACAGCAGTGCATCATCAAATGTCTGGGTTTGTGCCAATCAGATAGGTGCTTTTAATGTGAATTTATCTTCCAATGAATTTAAGCATCTTTTCATATGTTTAAGGGTCATTTGCATTTCCTTTCCTGTGAAATATCTTTTTCATATTCTTAATCCAGTTTTTTGGATTATCTTTTTTTTTTTTTTTTTTAATTTGTCAATCTCTAGGCGGTCTTTATTAAGGAGATTAGCTTTTTGTCTGTGGTATGAGTGAAAATATTTCCACCAGTCTGTCATTAGTCTTTTAACTTTGTTTCTGGTGGGATTTTTTGTTTTGTTTTGGATTTTAACCACACAGAAATTTCTGATGGTGGCAAGTTTGCTGGCACTGGTTCAATAAAGTACTTAACACATTTAAGTTCACAATACGTATGTGTGATGAAAAATAAAGTTTATAGAGCATTCATATCCAATCAAGTATGTATGGCATGATTCCTGGAACAATCTCACTGCTTCAGACACTACTTAGTGGATATCTGTCAGTGGGGACTAACTGGACCACGAAGATAGAAATGGATTAGGATTAAAGGAAGTGCTGAGGGGAAAACATCAGAGTGAAAAACATACCATCACTGAAAATAACCAACAAAGTTGAAGCCATTGCTAATGGCGATAGCACTGAAAAAAACCAAAGGGAAAGTAAAAGTATGTGCTGCTTAAAAAAAATTATTTTCAAAATCTGAATTTATAAAGATTACATTTTAAAATATCAAATTATTCTGTGCTTAATGAAGAGCTCTTCTGTAAAGTAATTTTAAATAGCATTTCCCAGTGGGAGATGACAGCAGATTAGAATCAAAGCTTGAGTACAAATCCCAAGTCAACCCTCTGAAAGAGAAATGTATCCGTGTGACTCACAAACTACCTGAGTCTCAATTCCATTACCTGCATACTGGAGATAACTCACCCTAAAGCTGCTGGGCTGGAGCAGGTGTGAATGTGCTAAATTATAAATGATAAATAACTAGAAGTCATTTGATTATCTAAGAAGAGGAGCTAAATTCAATTTTTTAGAAACCCAGCTATCACATGATTAAGTTGTGAGTCCCACATAAGTTACTTAGACTCCAGAAGAGGTTTGTAGGAGACTCTAGAAGGGAATTACATAATTGATTATGGTGCCCCAAGTATATGAAAACAACAAAAGGGACAAGAGCTGCAACTGATACAAACGGAGTGCTTTCCTATGATTAGCTCCTGGGTGCTCCTTCATAATCCCAACCATCTAGACTGATAATTCTCACATGGCTTCTAACTTCTAGGTAAACGACTAATGACTTCCCTATTCTAATGCTCCTGCTTCTCACCACCACAAAGGAGTACAAACGCTAAGGGAAAACAAAGGGAAAATAAAGACTGTTTCTTCATGTGCCCAATGAAGTGATCCTTATAAAAGCCAACTTACCAACTTTTCATGGCCAAAGGCAAGTTTATCCTTAAGGGCAAAGGAACAGGCAAGGACCAAGACTTAAGACTGAACTGTAAGCCACATTCACTCTATGTTCTGTGCTCTCACAGTGAATATAGTTCCATACATTTATGAAAACATACATCTCCATATCCAGATTAGATATTATCAGAAACAATACATATGTACCCATACAACTATTATTTACCCTGAACAAGCAGCTGGATACCTTTTATTGTGTGTTTCCAGCTTCAAAGCTTAAATGAGAACTAGGTGAATAAATTAATAGGGATGGTTCTGCTTCCTGACCAATTCATACTGCAGACTTACTTCTACATTAGATGAAGACTAAAAATAATCTTGTACAGCTTTTCCCTCCACTCCACCATCTAGTTTTTATTAAATAACATATGTAAAATGTTCGCACCAGATTTTTTAAAAAGCAGACACTGTGTTAAATATTGCATATCCCTCTCACTTGTCAAATTGTTACTTTTCAGAATTCTTAAATTGAAAAATGTGGGAATGAAGCCAAAAATATCCATCAAACAGCAGCAGCTTTCCTGAACTTATAGATGGAATTGTGGGGGACGGGGGGAGGGGGGCGGTCCTAGTGCTGCTGTCTCCAGTGCCATCTTCCTCCTCATGCCACCCCAGTGCCCCACTCCCCGCACTGCGTATACTTCCTGCGAATGCTGACAACCAGTTAATGACAACCAGCTAGTAACAACAAGCAGGATTTGGCCAGGTTCCCCAAACTGCACTTTGATATGCTAAGTTAGACATACACTCATTCGACTGAGACATTTTAGGGAGGATCCATTATAGGCAAGACATTGGGCTAATTAAAAAAGGACCATGACACAGTTGATGCTCTCTAGAAGTTCAGTCTGGGTTGAACAGTAGGGCACATTCAAGAGAAAGCAAATGAAAGCCCTCACCAGAACAGCTCCTGAGAAGCTCCCCACTGCCTTGGGACGTGAGGACTTACGTGCACTGCTGTCCCTTCCATGGACAGCACCACATGCTACTGTCTCCTCCCAGCCAAGGGCACAGTATCGTATGTGGGCTTACGCAGGCAAATCTCTAGAAAATAGCCTTCCTGGACCATTACGGTGAAGAGAAAGGTAAAAAAGTTGTAAGTTTAATAGCAATTCACAGAGTCGTTGTACTGCCTATTTCTAGAGGGTGCCATTTATACAGAAACTGGATTGACAGTATGAGGTTGGCCAAAAGCCTTGGCAAACTTCTAGTCAGTCACTGCTACCTCTGGAGAGGAACAGTATATGAAGCCAACAAGCGTGTCATAGCCTTGGGGACTGTATTAGTTTGTGCCTTTTATCACAGGTAGCTGGGGCACACCGGAGAGCTCAGGTCACAGGGAATCCACCACAGCTCAATGGCTTCTCCTTACTCATCTTCATCGCACCACATTTGATAAGTGAGCTGTTAAACATAAATCTCCCACTCTGAAATGTGATGATTCGGGTTTTTTTTTTTTTTTTTTTTTTTTTTTTTGGTGTTTACTTACTTATTTATAAATACTGGCAAGAAGGTGGGGAAATGATTTGAGCTTAAGCAATACTGTTATATGTTCAGTAGTGCTCTCAATATTTATCAGAAAAGAGCTGTTTTATAGTTTTCCCTTTAAAAATGTAACTTTAGAATTTTGGATACTTTTCAAGTACCATTTTAGCAGCATATTTTTAGGAGTAGAACATAAGCCAACTAAAATTTTTCCAAACTGGATTCAATTTTTCCACACCATATAGATCAATTTTCTCCTCATTGTCTCCCCCTATTGTTGGCATCAAGCCAATTCCTTAGCAGCAGAGACAGGAAAACAGAAATTGAGGTTGTGATTCTACAAAGACAAAAGAATAGGGGAGTTATTTACCTTGAAAAAAATGTATACATTTTTAATTTCCCAATTCTGAAAGGATGGGTTTCCTAATCTGGACTGTTTATTAAGCTCTTTTCCTCTTTGCATAGTAGTTTGTGAGGATGGGAGGCCGAGCTTTGGAAGCCACTCTTCTAAAACAGCACCCTAGTCCTTCCTAGGATCTGGCTGCGAATGAAAATAGTTGACAGCTGGGCTGACCTTACCGTTACTGATGTGAAATAATACCTTCTTTATGATGGAATAAGACTTACAAGAAGGTGTGACAGATGGAGGATGAAGGGTAGGGGAAACAAGAGACACTGTAGAAATGCGAGAAAAACTATAGCAGAGGGAGGAACAAAAAAATTCCCTGAATGCATGGCCACCCTCTTAGGTTATGATAAAAGTTTACCTGGGCTTTTGTGTGAACCAGCATGTTTCAATGCAGATTTTAATTTTGCATGGACCATGCCTATTATGCTTTCCCTGTCCTGCTTCCTCCAGCACCCTCCCCCACCCAGCTCACTGGTGCCTCAGAACCCCCATTTTTTTCACTTCCCCTTCTTTCTTGACTGCTCTGTCTTCTTAACGTCCAATGTTTGGGCTGTAAGTGTCCACCATTGTTATCTACGCTTTGAAGAAATACCCTACATAAATTTTGGTTTCTAAGGCCTTTCAAAAACATCTTCATAATTTACTGAGTATTTAGTATTTTAAGCTTTCTTTCCCTCTTTGGTTAGCTTACAAAAAATAAAATCCTCTTTTTTAAATTGCTTTCTATTTTATTACCTAGCCTTTTTTTATTTCCTCTAAGAACAATGGTTTTCTTCTGCCTCTTGTCCAACTTGTTAATCTAAGTTTCTACAGATTCAAGTATAGAATGGAAAGTGTAACACTTACCACATTAATAGGGGGTCTTTTGAAGTAAAATGGTAGTTTCTCTGTTACAGTTATGCAGACTAAATCCACATCTAAATGTGTACAAGCAACCTGTCAAGAAAAAAACAAACAAACAGGTAAAGCCAAAAGGAAAATTGGCACAAGAATGGGAGATCAAGTCAAACCCAATACAACAGAGAAATATAAATAGATATTGTTCATTCCAAAGGTGTTATGATGGTTCTGTGTTGAAATACATCTGACCCTTTACAAAGTCAATGGTTAGCCATTTCTTCACATTTGGTTTGAATGGTTTCATTGTAAACTACATGAAGCAGAGTGATATGTACATACACCCTCTCAGAGGACAGGGTCTGCTACGTAAGGGAGGGTTGCTACGAGAGACTCAGTTTGTGAAAGTTTAGACTATACTACAAAGGGGAAACTGTCAATTTCTTGAAATCCAAGGAATAAATAAGCCAAAAAGCATGTATGCATGTTCCACTTTTTCCCACAATTTATTTTTGTGCTAGGAATTGTCCCAGGCCTGTGGCTCCGATCAGTCTATTGAGTGGCTGAGGAAACATTAACACGACAATACCCATGGCATTTTGTTCAAATACTAATAGAAACAGTTTACATAAATGGTCAAAGCAGAGCTGTTGCAAATCAAATGATACTGAATGCATCTTTCATCTTTTAATTTCCCTTTCCTTTGTTCTAATTTTTGCTATCACTTGTAGATCAATACCCTGCATTTACTTCCCAAAGAGATTTGAAACTGCTTACAAAAAATGCATACAAGATAAAATAAACAGATAAAGAAATCAGGATAAAAGGAAAAGCAGGGAATGAAAATAAATTTGGGGAAAGGTTACTAGCATGAGAGTACAGGCCAAAAGACACTGTTGGAAGATGCATAGCTGGCTCTGATTTTTGCCATTATGTGATAAAAAAAAGTTTTGTACTGCTTTGTACTAGATTAAAAATAAGACACACTGACAATGATGATATATACAGAATTGATGAACAAATTCAAACTGCCAGGTGGCTGGCTATGCTGATAAAGCAACATCAGTGGCACGGACCAAAGAAAAGGATGGCATTAAGGAAAAGGGATCAAAGAGGGGGCCACTCCCACCCCAACCCCAGAGGTTTAGGAAGCAAGCAGTGATCACGGTCGGGTCGGCCTGGCTCTAAGACAGTCTTAGTAACTTAGTAAGCCTGAGAAGTAATGCTGTTTTGGCAAAAACACTTGGCTCATAAAGAATCTGCCCCATCCCAACTGCTGCAGCTGTCCAACTCATAAAAGCTTCCTTGAAAATTTGATAAGAATGGATGAAGAAAAGCTCTGAATAGTAGATAATGCAAGTTCAGCTTCTGTTCACCATCTTTTAACTATCAGAATGGCAAAGATCAAGACGTTCAGGAATATACTGCTGACACAAGAATGAATAAACAGGTACTCACAGGGTCTTTAAATCAGTAGAGTCTTAAAAAGTACTTTAGCGATAGGTATCAAAATTTTAAATGCACACACCTGCCACTTCACCTACAGGAAGGTATCCTATAGACTCTAAAAGCATATTGTATAGGTATGTACTGTAGAAATGCTCAAGGATATTAGTACGATAGTCACTGCAACACCAATCACAGAAGACTAGATGCAATTAAACGTCTGTCAATTTTAATTAAGTAAAGGTACCTTAATACTATATAATACGCTGACTCCTAAAAGGGAATGAGGTACGTCTCTAACATTATGGAACCATCTCCAAGATATACTGCTAGGTGAAAAAGCATCGTGGTACATAAGAAGGAAGGAGGCAGGGAGGGAGAGGGGAATGAAGGAAGGAAGGACTAGGTAAATAATATTTCTGAAAAGACACACAGTAACTGTTAGCAGTGGTTGCCTCAAGAGAAAGGTGGGAGGAAGGTGTACTTTTCAGTGCATACTCATTTGTACTGTTTGCGGTTATTATCATGAACATAAATGATTTTTCATTAAAAAAACCTGATTCATTTTTTAGAAGCCTGCTAAGCATTCTTCCCCAGACTAAAGGTAAATTAGGTCCCTTTTTACTTAGCACTGATCCCTTTTTCCCTCTTCTATATAACAGTAGCTAATTAAAAAATATCCCTTGTGTTTGTTGGTTTAAGGAGTGCTTTAGAATAAACTTTCAGTAACAAAGGACAACTCTGTTTCGCTCCCTCTGACACCTCAAACTTAAAATGTCTCACACTGAATTCTTTGTTATTTAGTTTCCTATTAATTCAAATATTCAGTTGATACATTTAGATAACTATAAAATAAGAGCTAATGTTCACATTATAATGAAATACCTTCTAAATCATTTAAAAAGATTAAATTATGTTCAAATAATATTTATGGTTAAGAATCTTATTATAGTGGTTTTGGCAGGCTGTATATAAATTCTTATCACTTGTTCTTAACCTTTTTCATTTTTTGGCCAAGGTCCCCTATGGGGAGTTAAGGAAAATATATTCTCAGAAATGCACACATATACGTTTATTTTTGATTTTACAAAACAAGGGGAACCAGAGGGTAGGAGTTCATCGTCTTCCCTAAATCCACTTCATGGATGTCAAGCTAATACATCTTGGTATTTCATGATAAATATTATACAAGGGAGAGTCAGGCTCACTCTGGGAAAAGAGAGATGCCCATAAACAGTGCCTTTCAACCTAAATTGTGTAAAAAAAGTTCCCATGAAGAATCCATTAAAAATGGAGACTACCAGGCCCTACTTCCAGTGATAAATTCAGAAGCAGGGCCTAATCATCTGCACTTTAACAAATATCCCCAGGAATTCTGAAGCTGGAGGGCCAGAAGCACTGCCTTGAATGATACCCCGTTTTCTCAAGAACCTCAGGTGTTGGGAACATACTCTACAACAGTACTCTTACAAGGTAGTAGGCATGGATTTTGGAAGCGGGAAGAAAATAAAACTTCTATTTCCATTTATTTTTTTAATTCTTAAAATGTGTATTGTTTTGTGTGTGTGTATTATTTTATAAAGCACTCTGGCATAACAAAACATGCAAATAATTTATAAGAAAATAAACATACATATATACTAGGGATGCAGGCTCAATATATTTTTGAATTGACAGGGTGTACAAAGTGGTTTGTAGATAACTGGGCTAACTAACGTCAATTACCCCACCCCGTCGCTTTAAATCTTCAGTAGTAATAACTAATTCAGAAGCTCCTAAAGCTTCCACGTAACTCTCTTTCTGCATATCCTACCCCATCCCAAGAAGCCCTGCCCAATGGACTCCCCTCACAATCTTTCATCTTTGCCTTATTCCCTGAGGTAGCTATGCAGAGGAAGGGTTTATCTACGAGACATCTTCCAGACACTCCTCGTGGAAAACAGTGTGTTATTTCCCATGGAAACGCTATTTAAGGTGGTTAGATTTTATATTACTAATTATTAACATATGTGCATGTGTATGCTTTTATGACTCATCTTAGAGAACTTAGTTTTAGAACATCATATCTAAAGGGATACCTGTTAAAATAATCAACTTTCAGGCCAAACAAAACCAATCACAGAATGCAACCTCTTGAACAAGAAACTGCTTGCATTTGACCTGATTCCAGATCATGATACACTTAACAAAAGCTTTACTTAAATTGATTTTCTATAGAAAATAGGGAGAGCACTAACTTCAACTGAGTCTTACAGAATTGGTAAGATTTGGACAGATGAGACAAGTTGTTCCAATTTTAAAAACTGTTTTCATGTAACTTTTTGAGTATATCTGTATAATCAATTCCAAACAAATACTTCATGCATTATTTATAGCTTCCTCCCACCGCCCAGAATACTTGACTGTTCCACTCACCATCGTCAAGCATGTGCTCATGCTTTTACATTCATTTTTTTGGAACAGTCTGAGAAAAACAAGTAATAAGATAAACAACAAGGATAAAACTGCTGTCTGAAATTATAATGTATTCTAAAACCTACTGTACATACTACCCGAGATTTAGAGCAAATCACATAGCCTGAGTCTCAGTTTTCTCTTCTACAAAATGGGATAGCAACAAATATATGTCCCAATTGTCCCTCAGGATTGTATTCAAGATAAAAGATATGTAAAAGTCTTTGGAAGGTTATATGAATGTATGTCTTCCAGCCATGTTACTTTTTAAGGGTTCTGTTTGTTTCTCTGATCACCAGTAAATGGCTATGGAAATAAGTTGTAAGCTCTTCTAAATCAATTTTGGAAAAATGCAGTAAAACAAAAATTGAGTATGTTCTAAATGTTTAATGTACAACATAGCTGAGTTGTTATTCAATAACAAAACTAAGTTACTGCTTAACAAATGTGGAAATGCCCAAGGTCTTCCTTACACTGTATACCACGGTTCCATTACTGAATCAGAAATCTCTTGTGGAACTTGAAACAAACAGACTCAATCGCAAACCTGCTGGATCAGAATTTCCAGTGGTGAGGGCTGAACACCGCGATTTTAAAAAGTTCATAGAGGTCTCTGATGACCAAGAACCACTCGCTTCTACTCACCCCTTTTTCTGAAACGAAAGTGAAAATTACTATAGTTGAACATTTTATGAGAAGAGTTATTCATAGATAGGTTGTGCTGTTTCCCTGCAATAATATAAACAATAAAGAATTGATAGTATGCCTTGAAAACTAATTTACCACACATCAGCTTCCTTAGTCAACAGCTCCATCTACTGGACAAACTTAGGCAAAACCTTCCTATAATTTTCGAACAGATTGCTTAAAAATGAACTATGCTGTAAAACTGAAACATCAAAGATCAGTACTTTTTTTTTCACCTAAAATATCCCTTTAGTGGATATACTTTATGCATATGGAAACTTTTTTGAACCTAGATAAAGACAACATTCAGGACTTTCTAAAAGTACCTATACCTTCTTTTACAATGTAAAACATACTCCTGAAAACTGTTACAGTTGATTTTTTTCCTTTTCTGTAATCATTTAAGATGCCCAGTGTGTTCTGTCTCAAGTTGACAAAAATGAGCATATGCCTGTTAAATAACCCTCCTGCTTGAAAAATCACAGAAATGGCAATTTTAAACATACAAAAGGAATTAAATTTATAAAGGCTCTAAGATCAGGAAGGTGGATAGTATCAGCAGGCGGTTGACTGTGGAGAATTTCTAGAAGACAGACAGGGGACATGATCATGCTGGCATATGGGCCGCACCTCAGAGCATGCAGAGGAGAAAGATGAAACAGAGGTCAGAGATTTTATGCCACCACAGAACCTTGTACCTTTCTTCCCTACCAGGCAGCAGCAAATGGTAAGAAAGGCAGACACTGAAGTGATTTTAGGACCAGAACGAGATGGACCAATATTTACTAACAGAAGTCTCCAATGAATGGATGAATGAAGTAGAGATAAAGAAACAGACGAAAACTTGATGGGCTCTTCCAATCTGAGCCCATCAAATGTTTAGCATAATGAATAAAACAAATCAAAACAAAACAACACATGCCACCCCTGTGAAATCCCAGAACTCTAAATGAAAAATTCTGAAAGTTTCAAGATAGAGTAAAATAGAGGCATAATAATCAGATTTCCTTTATTAAAATAATAGACACTATTTTCTTTTTCTTATTATTTTACTTACATGAAAAAGTTTTTCTGTCTTTGGAAAAACAGCAACAATATCATACAGCCGGACCCTCGAAGAAGTTGCTCTCTAGTAATATGAAAAGAATGTTATCACACAGTAACAAAAACAATACACATGGGATTCCGTCTCCTGGTGTGGCTGCATTTCTAATGTGCCATTTTTGCTTTGCTTTGTATGTTGGCAGAAAAGACCTTCTAAGCACCTGAGAATTTAGATGCCAGCATCCATCCCATCAAACCTCCTTCCTTCCTTCCCACGTTGTTACACTTTAACTGTATACCAAACACTGCATTTGAGATACAAAAATCAAATTAGATAGCCCTTGCTTTTACATGCTGGAGGAGCCTGCCAGACACTGAGTACCTGTGTGCAAGACACTGGGGGTACAAAATCATTTAAAGCATATATGTCTGCCCTTCATGGAATTCACCACTTTGTTGTAAAACAAGAAATACACATGGCTAAGTGTGACGCAATTAGTTTCACAATGACAATACTTTTAAATACAAATTAAACTGCTAGATGTGCAGGTAAACCTCTGAGAGTCCAAGGACAGAAAAAAAGGAAAATATCGGTTAAAGATAGAGTTACTATTGAAAAAAGATAATTTTAAATGTATATTGTATGTGTTATATATGTGAAAAGACAGGAAAAAAATATATTCAAATGTACAATCTCTGAATGATGGGATATGTGGTATTTCTTCTTTGCTTGTTGGCACCTTCTAAATTTTTACAACCTCTTATTTTGTAAAAAAGAAAAGGCACAATAAAACTTAGAGAAGCAAAGAGGAGGGTTTAAGAGAGGAAGCAGGTGCTGCGCTTAAGCAGGTAAGAGGGCCTGCTGGGCAGACCTGTGCTGAGACAGGGCAGGATTCAGGTCTTAGAGAAAGCCAGGCTCCAGGATTCTCTGCCCTCTGCCTGCCCACTAAATCTGCAACCTACCAAAAGTCAGTTTCATTTATGTCTACCTGGGCCTAGAGAACCAGAATGCTGCCTAGCAGCAGTGTAAAATACCAAATTTGCTTTCCACAATTTCTTGAGCAATGCTAATTATTACAAAGGAGGCTAGCCTTTCCTTGCTAACTCCTGTTCTCTGATAGAGCAGTGCATTCTAGCTAAAGATAACTCACTTTCTCAGGTATTTCACCTTCTCTCTCCCCTTCCAGATCCTTCTTATCATTGGCAGGCCTAGTCAAGTCTCCTCTGTCTAACAAAATCTTTACAGCAGGTTCTCATCCACCAACCTCCTTTTGGCTTCTGTTCCCCTGTAGTCAAATTTATCCAGCAAAGTCAGCAGCACACACACTGTCTGCATTTTCTCACATCCCTACCATTTCCATAAAAATGCTTTTTGCTATGGTAACCAGTGGCTTCCCTGTCAATAGATCCAACAGATGTTTTTTAGCTTGCTCCTGCTTGACTACTTACGTAGGCACATTGATGCTGTTGACCCTTCCTCACTTTTCCCTTCTCACTTTGCTCATTTTCCTCCTACTTCTAAGACAATCCCCCCTCAGCCTCAATCCTAACTCATCCTCATAGACTCTACCATTAAGTGCTGCAGTTTCTCAGGACTGTCCTAGACCTCTTCCCACATCACTCTTGGACCAGGGAGTCTCATTATTCCCAAGATTTCAATTACTCTCTACAGAGCAACCACTTCCTAGTCAGTATCTTTAACTGGGATCACTCTTCTGAGGACCACACCTTTCCTTCCAACTGCCATTTGATAGGCTCCATTGGAATTTCATTAATAACCCATCATGTCCCAAACACAATACCCTCAAATCTGCTTCTCTTTGTATGTCCCATCTCAGGAAATGGTACCATGATCTACCTACCTGGCCACTCAGGCCATGCTGGGGAGTCATGGTCCCATATCCAATCAACCATCAAATCCTGTCAATTTTCCCCTCTGATCCAGTCTCCATAATGCAAACTATCCTTAGTTAAGATCTTCAAGGGCTTTTCAACTGCTTGCTCAGACCCACTTCCCTAACCTTATCCCAGGTTAGCCACTAGGCTCAGCCCTATTGGTGGTATTTCATTTCCCAGAACACACCATGTTTTCCTCAGCTTCAGGACCTCTGCATAATCCATCCTGTCTGCGGGAACAGTTTCCCCCACTCAGCATCTATATAACACTTACTGGCCTCCCTTACACATTCCCAGAGCATCCTTTATTAACTACCTCCACCTTTTTTAAACATTCCTCATTTTTTAAAAGAACTGTGTCTGTATTATTCACAGCAATGTTCCCAGCACCCATCTTATGTCTGGTTCATGTGAGTTCAATGAATAACAGTTGCCAAAGGATTCTTTAATTGTGGTATCCCTATACATATGTCACGAGTAGAAGAGACTCTGTTATACTATGTGAATTCTGAGGACAGGGAGCGCATGCAGGTGTCACTCACTGAGGGATAGGGATGTAAGAACAGCGTGAGCTGAAAATAATACTGTTCAACATTAACCAATATAACTAAATAAAGGCCAAAAAGAGAGAAGATAATAAACTTACCAAAACATTGCAGTGAGATGGATCAGAAACAATAATTGTCAGTCTAGTTAAAATTTTTATTGGTCTTGATTTCCCCTATAATCAAAACATGTAATCAAAAAAACCACAAAATACAAATTGAATTTTCCTCTTTACCAGTGGAAGTGTTCATTTAAAAGTATGAACAATAAGGGATAGTGACTATCAGTAAAACCTAGTCTTTATTCTCAGGGAATCTGTAATACAGGTAGAGAAAAAACACGTATGCATATGAAAGTATGTAACAATGAGGTAATCTGAAGGTTGCAGGACTTCAGTAAAGAAGATCACCAAAGAAGTACAGATTCAATAGTAAGAGGCTATTTCATGGAAGAGCTGAGTCTTGATGGAAAGGTAAGACTGGTAGACAGGAAGGGGCAGTGCAGATCAGAGAATCACACATGTAACTGGGCGTGCTTGCATCCAATGAATAGGTAGTAGGCTTCTTAAACAATGAAACACCTACCTGTACAATGGGCAAAGTTGTAAAGAGTTCAGAAACAGCTACTGGTTTTTCAATTTCCTACAACAAACAATAAACAGTCACTCTAGATTGCATATGTTAATGGGATAAAGCATAACGGAAAATTTACCAGGGGTTTGCAGAAAAGATAATTTAAAAAAAAAGAGAAAGAAAAAAAAGCCAATTTCTGGTATTCAGAGACACTAAATTAGATTTTTTTTTTTTTTTTTTAAAGAAAGTTGAAGAGCAGGGAAGCAGCTGTAAATACCAATAAATAGGAGGGATGAAAAATAATTTTTAGACTGAGATAATCTGTAAAGTACAGCTGGTGGCCTAAAGAGATATATACATATTTATTAGTATGTTTATGAGGAAAATCAATTAGTTAAGGAGTTCACAACAGTTTAAAAAACGGATTAAATATTGTAATTACAGTTCAGTCAATAACAATGCACTTTTTAACTTATTGAAAGTGACTTAAATAACTTTAAGAATCCTCACATCATACACAAAAAAACTATCATCTTTACAGTATTTCACAAGAAAACCATCATTGTACAAATATGCACCAGCTCAACATTATATAAAATAAGAACAGTGCACAGAGAGTGCACTTAAAAAGAAATGCAAAGAAATATGCTCATCTGTAGCTTCCATATTACCAATATAAACATAAATAATGATCAAAACTAGTTACTAACTTCAGAAATTGTACTTTACCTGTTTCTTTTCCTTAAATTCAACAATGTGATTGATGGCAACAACTGAATAGCCAACTGAAAAGACAAATTGAACATTCTTGTTAAATATGACAACCTCTCTTTCCTATACACATAGGCCCATCCCAATTCTGGATGGCAAGACTAGGAGGAAGTTTGCAGAGTGACATGGGTATGGACTCTGTTGTCAGACTGCCTGCTTTCAAGTCTAAGCATTACCACTTAGAAGTTTCAGGTTCTTCACGTGTCAAAATGGTGATAATAACGGAACTTATCAGATGCCTGTTATGAGAATTAAATGAGATAATACACTTGGGTGTTTTAGAACAGTGCCTGGCACAAAGTTTTAAGGCTTTGTTTGACTTCGTGATGTAGTATTAGCATGATACTAAACACCCTTCACTTTGTGTGTCTCCTTCCCAACCACCATTCTCTTTCAAGTTCCTTTTTTCATTTTCGTACCATCAACTTTATACCTTTTCACTGTCACCTTTATTCTCACTCATTTCTTTTGCTTTTTACCCTCCCTACTTCCTTCAGAGGCCCTTCTCCTAAGGAGAAATGGAGTAATGACTCCCTGACACCACTCTTCACTTCCCCTTTCGAGCTACTCACCATCAAGATTGGGAACTCTTTGAGGCCAAGGTCTTGCTTTATTAGCCTCAACACAGATCACTGTTTTGTACACCTTGACTACCAAAAATGTCAAAATCATGACTCCGATCTGTAAGTTATTTAGACAATGGGGGTGACAGGATATTAAAATATAATGTATATTAATGCCAAAATAGTGGTTCTCCTTCTCATCAGTTTGTCCAACTTCCTTCTTTTCTTCCTCACTCAAATATTTATTGAGTGTTCATTGCTTATCAGGCCCTGTGCTAGATGTTGAGCATACAGAAAAACCAGAAGGTAAGAGAAATTTGCCTGTACAGTACTTTGGGCTTCATCTTTCACTCACTCAGTCAAATCAACCAACCCGCACTTGACCCCCCGCCACCACCATTCTTCTTTACCATACTCCCAAGTCTTCTCTAAGCTTTCGTGTTATACACACTTGTATATAACACACTTGTATATAACTTATATATAACTTGTATATAACTCCCCCTTCTGGCCACTAAACAATGTCTCTACTGTCCTTCAGAAATATCAACTAGATTCAATTTCTCCACAACTTTTCCTAGACTACTCATCTGGCATCTTAAGAGTACTTCCCCAATCAACCTCTGGTGAAATTTTTATCTATATAGCATATTTCTAAAGCTTGTCATTGGTTTCTTATATCAGATCATAAACTAAGAACCAGGGCTCTGCCTTCATTATTCTCTGAAAATTTCCACTCACCAAACAGCAGTCCTTTACCTTTGACTTATAAGTAGGAGTGACTTTCTATCATGTCATGACTTTCATTTAATTTGTAAAGAAACATACTAGGTAACAATGTATATACACCTTAATGTATCTTCTTCCACCACATTTTACATAGGGGCAATTTTTTAAACAAAATATTATAACTTTTGTGTATTTTGTAAAAGGTGTTCAGTTTATTAATTCATTCCATAAGCATTAACCGAGTAACTACCATGCGACAGGTCTGCTGAGTGACTGCTGAGCACAGGAAATAAATAAAAGAATAAATAGAAAGACATGGCCTCTCTCTAAAAAAAAATCATTATTCAGGCAGCAAGGGAATGGCATCAGGAAAAGCTTCACTGAGGAAGTAATACAAGAGAAATTAAATTACAAAATTGTTTTTTAAAGGAACCATCAAAGAATAGTAGGGCTAAACTATCCAGATCAAAATGTCTACCCTCCTCCTTTCTACTTGTGAGGAAAGTATTCTTAGAGACAATGCTAATTCGTGGCTGCAATGGAAAGAGACCGTCAATTCCCTGTCAATTCCCTCGGGACACTTAACAAAGGGGACAAAAAGAAATGGTGTAATCCACTTTGCCAAAGGAGTGGCTTTATCTAGCACCATCTATGAAGCTTATCATTACCAGCTCTCACAGAGCTGAGAACTGAGGAATGGATCTTACTGCAAAAACTTCTTTGTTTAAACTTTTCTATCTCCACAGTGAAGGAAGAAAACAGCAGTCACAATTAATTCCAATAATTAAAACAGGCTCTTATCTCTCAAGGATCCACTTACCTTGGATTCAAATATGAGCACCATTCTAGCACTTTGGCCATGCTGCTTTCTTGCCCCATCCTAGTAAGTTCTCCCCTACCTACCCTCCCTCTAAATATTATTCCAACACTCGCACCCCCATGTCCCTCCCCCTTCTCTAAGCCCACACAGTACTCCCAGTCTGCACCAGCTTCCCGCATTTGCTCTGACACTGTCATGAGAGGCAGAAAAGGGTGATATTTAAAGCACTGGGTGAGAGACTACACTTGGAAGCCCTGGCTTCTGCCATCCATCAGCTGTGGGGACTTATGCAAATCCCCCGACCTTCTCAGGGCCCCAATTTCCTCAATTTGCAGGAAAGAAGGAGCTAGATTCGGCAACAGCTCTCCAGTGCCTTTGAGTTTCCAGCGCTCGGTATCCGAGCAACAACGCGGTGGGCATCAGTTTCCAGGGACGTCCCAGAGACACGAACGAGGACCGGCCCGGCCGGGACACTCCCGAACGTAGCCCGACCGTCTGGAGGGCAACAAAGCTGGGCAGGCACCACGACCCGCGAAACCGGGGCAACTCACGGTGAGCGGCGTTCTCCACGAGCCCATGCAGCGCCTTCAAGTCCGAACCCGCTCTCAGGTCCAAATCTGCAAATACCGCCATGCTTAAGTCACATGACCACCCGCACGTCCGTTTGTGCCGGGGCTGGGCATGCCTTGAGGCATGCTGGGAATTGTAGTTTACCTGAACGATAGGTCACTCCCTTTAGTTGACTATTTGAGGTTCGCAGGCACTAGCCTTACTTTCAAGTACCAGCAAATATTAGTGTATTGAAACCAACAGCTTCACTTCAATCCTTTGTTGTCTTCTTTTGAATGAGAACGTTCTGTTTCTCACACCGGGGTTCAAATCTCCCACCATTCCCCCTATAAAATAGTGTAGAAAGTGATTTCAAAATGCATGCATACGGCATTCATTGAGCGCCTATCATGAACCAGACACTTTCGCTAAGGTCTGGAAATGCTTTTCAAAAACTCATAAAGAATTCAATCTTCTTTCCTTCCCCTGAACTTCATTCCGTTGTTTAAAATGGGCTTAATGGGAAGAGGGGGAATCTGACCTGAAGACCTCAAAGGAGGAAAGAGGACTCCCCAAGAAAAGGAAAGCGTCTTCTTGCCCAATCAGAACTGGTGGTGATGCAGCATGCTGCTCTCTATCACACTTAACAACATCTTCAACCACAATATGTCGGGGCTCTTCCTAGGATGAGCAGTTAGCTCCAACACTGCTTTAGCCAGAGACAGATTGGATAAGGGAGTTGCAAAACGGAAATGTTTTACAATTTTCCAGCTGAGAAATGTAGACGGTGGTGTCAACCAAAGTTCACTGCCACTAATCCAATGCCAACAGGAGTCCCAATTTGGGGTGTGGTAAAGGAAAAACTTTACTCAGGTTTGCACTTGGGAAACACAGCACAGCCTCTGGAGGAAATAGAAAGTAGGATCCCCTGAGACAAAGGGGAGACCTATTTATACAGAGAAAAGTGTCCACTCTGGGCCCTGATTGGTCAATTTTCATGCACATGAGGAATCCAAATTTACACAATTCTATCCGAATAGCATGGTCTGGTTTAGTCAGAATCATGCATTCTGATTGTTTGTATGGAGCAGTTCTGATTGGTCAGTAACGATGCAAATGAGGATATAGCTGCAAGTTTCAGCCTGTTGGTTGAAATATGATCCAGGAACTCCTTTACAAGGGTTGACTCAAATAGCAGGAACACAGTATAGGAGTATAGAAGACTTGGCAACCCAGTCTCTTGCTTTTTCCTGAAATGCTGTGAGCTTTAGAGGCCTCTGTAAACAATGGTTGCTAGACTCTGATTATGAATTTGGGCCCAATTAACCACAAGGAGTCCTTTTTGACAGGTATATTCCTTCTCCGGGTCAACAGTGGTATGGATCCCACACATTTAATGTTTCCACATTTTTGGACTTCATATAAATGAACTCTCAAAGGTCGATAAATCAATTCTCCAACAACATAAAATTGTAGAACTATAATTTGCTAAGTACTCACCCACATATCTTATTCAAAGCAACTGTGAGTTAAGTACTGTTTTTTTTTTTTTGTTTGTTTGTTTTTTAGCAACAAATACATTTTACATTGGAGAAATCTAAGGCTTGGATAACAGTGATTGAACTACATGTGGTCCCAGGAGATGTGGTTCAGTTCTCATTTCAGATATGGTCTCTCCCAGGCAAAGCAAGCAGAAAGGAGAGTTGGAGGCTTGGAAAGGAGAGAGAGAAGAGGAGGGAAAGGAAGAAAAGAATGGAGGGCTGGAGGAAAAGGAAAGAGGAAGTAGGGAAAGAGGACAGAGAGGAAGGAGTGGAAGAGGGAAGCGTGAGAAGAGGGAAAAGATAAGTCAGAATAGGGAACAAGGAAGAGGGGCTGATGCTGGCTTGGAGAGTAGCTGAGGCAGCAAGCAAACTTCTTCTGCAGTTTGAAGAAGACCATGGACATTTCTGACTAGAGAATAATAGTACTGTCTAACTACTCTAAGTACTTTGTTTCCATTATGATTTAATCCTCATCCTCACAACCAGCTGATGAGAGAAATACTGTTGTTCCTATTATATCAAGAAGGAGTCCTGGGTTCCGAGGGGGTGATTCAAGTCATTGCTTCTTCCTTGGGAAACTTAGAAAGAGGGTGGGTTTGGCATTCAAAGCAAGCTTTGAGCCCTTCTCAGTCTCCCCAAAGTCTTCTCTTTCTCGGGCTGGG
Source organism: Rhinolophus sinicus (assembly GCF_057876585.1). Taxonomy (NCBI): domain Eukaryota; kingdom Metazoa; phylum Chordata; class Mammalia; order Chiroptera; family Rhinolophidae; genus Rhinolophus; species Rhinolophus sinicus. Next base: position 30,680,156 of record NC_142515.1, read on the forward strand.
ACCTACAATAAAAGTCAGTGTGTGTTCAGTTAGTCTTTGATCTGAACCTCTTTTAACTTGGTTTCCCTCTCTTGCGTGAGCTGAGAAACATGCCACCAGGCCCCTGTCCTCTGGCAGCTTAAGGCTGAGGTGGGGCAAGGCAAGAAAGCGAGGTACATAATTTACACAGATGTGACAGGAGCATCTGGCAGGGTCTTCTCCCCCAGATTGAGGGGAGTTTAAAAGATTTGGAGAGGATAAAGGACAATTTCCTGTAGAAGTAATATTTGAATTTGTCTGGGGTGTGTCCAGAATTGGCCCAAAGTAGGTGGTACTCAGTCAAAAGTGGCAGAATGAATGATTGAACCCACATCAACACAATTATAGCATTGTTGGATGTATCCAAACACATTCACTGAAAACACGTTCGCCAAAAAATTCATTGAACTGTGCATGTTGTACACTCGCATGATATACCAGCAACTCAAACAGAACCCCCTTTCTTATTTCCAATGATGAAGCACTTACAGGTACTACTAGACAGGTCAAAAAGATGCCCTTCCTCCAGGCAGATTTGCATTTGACCCTATTTACCACATGCCTGGTAGGTTTGTGCAGTAAACCGCTGCCCAGTTTTCCCCCAGAGGCTCTGATAAAGCATCCTAGAGGAGTTAATTGCTAAACCTCGAACTCTAATGGGACTTGACAGGACATCACCAATCCAGGAAGTCTCTCTCAATAATCCCTCCCTCCTCTTCTTGCTTTCCCCCAGAAACTCCCATTACTGACCTGATATCATGAGAATTTGTCCATTTTCTGAGTTGGGGTAGTCTATCGCTGCTTGCAATGTTAGGTGTTTTGTTTTTTTCAAGTTCAATTAATATGAAAGTGAAATATATTTTGTATCTATGTTTCCATCAAAAGTTTGAAAATGAAAGACAGATGTTGAAGGCTTGTATATTATAAAAATCAGCAGTGTGAAAATAAAGAGTATTCTTATGTCTTTAAGATGTAATATATACCCACGACAAAAGAATACAACTTAAGAAGTCATTAGGAAAGAAATCAAAGGAAGAATTATGACGTATACAGAAATGATATTTGATGATAAACTTAACAAATGGAAAGAAAAGGACTGAAATTTCAACAGGTTGGTTTTTTAATGCAAGTAGAACAAATGATTGTATTAATCATGGTTCTCCAGAGAACCATGTATATATATATATATACATGTATATATACACACACACACACACATACATATATGTGTGTGTGTGTGTATATATATACATATATATGAATTGGTTTACATGACTATGGAGGCTGACAAGTTCCAAATCAGCTGGCAAGCTGTGGGCCCAGGAGAGCTGATGGTGTAGTTTAAGTACGAAAGCAGGCAGGTTCAAGATGCAGGAAGAGCTGATATTTCACTTTGAGTCCAATGACAGGAAAAAGCCATTGTCCCAATTTGAAAGTAGGCAGGGAGGCAGGAGGAATCCTGCTTTATTCGAAGAAAGGTCAGCCCTTTTGTTTTATTCAGGCCTTCAACAGATTGGATGAAGTCCACCTATATTAGGGAGGTTAACATGCTTTACTCAGTTTACTGTTTCAAATACTAATCTCATCCAGAAAAAACATCATACACACACCCAGAATAATGTTTAACCAAATATCTGGGTACCCCACGGCCCAGTCAAGATGACAGGTAAAATTAACCATCACGGTGATGCTGCCTTGAAATTGTTGCATATTAAATGGAAAAAAAATTGCTCAGAGAACTAAAACTTTTTATTGAAGGCAAGTTTACAAATAATATGTATTGAAGGCAATGGAAAGAATAGGTCCTAAACAGAAACTAGCATTTGCAAATGTAATAACTATAAATTCTATTGCTCACTATGTTGGGGATATAGCTAGGAACTTGCAGGATAAATTGCATGCAGAAATGAAATTATTTCTGGTATTTTCTATGGAAGCTGATAAACAAGAAGATTTATAAAAGCTATTTTAATTGTTGAGAGTTTTGACTTGCCTAAATATCTTTTGGAAATGGTGCACAAAATAGACACACCATTAGGAAGTGGCTAATTTTTGTGTATGGAGAATTTCGAGAATTTTAAAGTAGACTTGTCAGAATTGGTAACCATAACTAACACTGACTCCTGCAGGGGTCAGTGTTAACATCAAACTTATGCAACATAAGCACAATGTGACAAGATTTTGCCAACACACCAAATTTTAGCCAATTTATTATACTATTGACCACCTAGAACTCTAAATGTAAAAACTATACAAATAATAGCCATGGTAATTAACCATGCCCCCTCATACAGTTCACGTTCCAAATAGCTGTTGTGGAGGCAGTGGATACTGAAGAAATTCTGAACTGCTGAATGATATTCATTTATTAAACTTTCCACGGAAGTTCTCTTTGTAGAGGAATAGATTTCCCACTAGGGGGTGTGCATGCACCACTTATATTTCAAAATGGTTAGTAGGAAAAATAAAAAAGTAAACAAGTATTCTTGGATCTGTTATCTAATTTTCTATTCATCTTTTTTAAATGACATTTTTAAAGGTTACATTTATTTCGCAAAGAGAATTAAATTTTTCTAAATGGTAGGAGCCAAAGGGAAAAAAAGTACATTTTTGTAGTCAGTGTTAAGGGATAATGTAAATGAAAGTAGCATAATTAAAGGACACATACATCTATATTAAAACAAAGCTCACAATTCACTTTTAAGCTGATTAATTATTTTAAATCATGAATGACTCTTGGTTACAGGCATTCTTCTACAATAAATTGTTTCGACAAATGTTTATTAAACACCTAATATGTGGCAGGAACAAGAAAATATCCCTGCCTTTGGGGAGTTCATAATCTAATGGAGAAGACAGTCATGTAAATGTAAAGCCTAATGCTTTACATTTACAGTGAATGCTGTATAAAGATTAAAAAAACAATGCTTTAGGAACCTAGAAAGGCTGAGATTAGCTATGGTGAGGGGGGGATTGTCACAGAAGAGACATTCCTTTTTCCTACACTAACTGCTTTTATCCTAGTTGGGCCTCCCCAGTGTTTCTGTCAACAGATTTCAGTTCTTGTCACTAAGTTGTGTGTTCTGTCTCTGTGCTACTGCTTTATAGCTCTACTGGCAGCCACAGGGTAGTGTCTGCATATTTATATACAATGATCTTAGCACTACACCTGTCTAAGCATTCTGGTTTTCTACTCTTTTATCAACTAAGTCCAGGTTCAAGGGACACCCAGACAATTAGTTTAGTTGAGTGTGTCAATGGGATATAAAAGTGAGCAGCTGAAAAGCTTTGGAGAAGTGAAAGAATGGCCCTTTATGAAATCAGCTGTATTGGCGTTGGAAATTACTGGAACCCCAGTCAGCATGACGTTAATATGCTTAACTGACTAGTAAGTTGCTAATGAATCCTATGGCATAGAAGCCTTTATTTTACTTGTGTTTCTTAAATAAATCTAGATTGTCCAAGTATGCTGGTTATGGGAAAATAAAGCTTCCGTCCTATGGATGGGTATGTGTGGTTCTGCATAGATATGATTAAGTACATGAATTTAGATGAGCTAGATGAGTATCTAGAGGGAAAAAAGGCTTATACAAAGGCATAATTCCTGTTGTAGGACTTGGCTACTCTTTTGTACTGCCCCAGAGCAGTTTTGAGAGTGGGAGATTGCCAACTGGGAGATTATATCACAAAGCCGTAGTCTCAGGTGCGCTCATTGACAATTTAATGAGAATGGTGTTACAAGCAATGAGAGACTGGACAAGGTTTGGTACTTTTTAATGCAGCAGTTATTTTTTAAATAAAATAAATAAAAGATATTAAAAACTAAAGACAACTCGACTTAGATGCCAACACTTCTCTTATTACCTGCAGCATAAGTGCCAAAGAGTGGGCAGGTGGTGGAGGAGGGAGTTGAAGGAAGAAACACCTTGATATGGATTTTAAAACACCAGGAAAACAAGGGCAAAACAAATAACAAATTTAGATGACTGTTTAGGTATTTTATAAATATTTTATGAAACTGTATCTTTAGCTTTTCTTTCTGAGAAAATTATGGAAAAGTACACACAAGATTTTAGCATTTTTATGATTATTTGTCAAGGTTAGAAGGAAACTGAAAGAATTCCAGATTGTTCCGCCAGGAGTTTGGAATAATACAATGATAGATGAAATGTAAACTCAACATAAGCAAGATAATGCTGCAGAAGCTGAGATTTTTCAATAACTATGTTTATGCATTGTGACAGCTTATAAATTAAAAACCTAGAACTCTTAGGAAATACACTCAGCCATCACCAGGGATAATACAATAGAGGTGCCTGCTCTATAAAACAAGGAGTTTGGATCTGATGCTCTATTGAAATGGAAGAGGAAGTAAGTTTGAAAGTAGCATTTTACTGTTTATTTGGTGAGTTTATATGACCTGCAATTAGAAGCTGCTATGAAATATAAGTTGGTTGGGTAAAGGCTGGTAAGAGTGTAGGTGCAAATTGTATTAACTGCAGATTCAAATAAAAGTAAAACTATTACTTCTCAAATTCTTTATATGATTAAATAATGTGGAATGTTATTTAAAAGAACCACGACAGAATGTAAGCTGACCTGATTAGATAGAGTACTCCAGGAAAAAAAATAAGAAAAGTCAGAATTAGCTTGTGAAATTTACTACCTTAAGGAATTTTTAAGAGGTTTTGAGAGTATTCTAAACAGCAAAACCAAAAATGGAGACATTTCAATGCGGTCATGATCTTGGACAAGGCATTCAACTTCTCCCTGTTTCTATTTCCTTCTCTGTATTGAAGGGTCAACAGACCGTTTCTTAAATGCCTTCCAACTATAAACTAGTTTTTCGTCTGAAATTATGTTAAAACTAATGTAAGTAAGGTTGAAGAAATTTCCTCATCCATCTTCTTCACTATTAAACAGTATTGCTTTGTGGCCTAAATATTATCTTCTACTCTTCCTCTGACTCAATGTATTGATCTATTTATCCCAGGCCGAAGAGAGCCTCTGACATTTTCATAATGAACAGTGGTCCACCATCTAGGGATTTTTTTTCCTACTCAAAAAAATGTTTTGTTTTTTTTTAATGTGTAGAGGGAAGAATATGGACATACCGTGTTTCCTCGAAAATAAGACCTACCCTGAAAATAAGCCCGTTAAGATTGTCAGCCAGACGGACACATTTAGTACGTTATGATGATGTTCCAGAAGATGACACGACTGTATTTGAATAAATGTAGATTGTTGTACATGAAAAAATAAGACATCCCCTGAAAGACATCCCCCTGATGCGTCTTTTGGAGCAAAAATTAATATAAGACCTGGTCTTATTTTCGGGAAAATACAGTAGTAATGAGAAAAACCTGACTTTCAAACCTATTGGTATTACTTCCCAGTTGTTGGCAATAGAAACGTTTTCTTACCTGGAAAAATTGGGCTATTCCCACCTTGAAGAGGTTTCTGTTCTTTTTCTTTTTCTTTATAATCTGCTAGGGCCTAAATAGAAAACAGATTTGATTTTTAGCCTTAGACTACAGAAAGGCTTGCAAAATGAAGGAAGTCTCACAAATACTACAAATCAGCCCTTCTGACAAGGTTTGAATAACAAGAGGATTTTAGGTAATAGGCGTTAAATCAACATACACCTCCAGGATTCTTCTGCACAACATTAGAACTGGTCATTTCTTCCCTTCTGTGCAAGATTTCCAGAATGCCATGGGAAAATTAACCCTCATTTCAATGCTAGGGTTTGAAGTCTGAATATAAGAGTACACAGGGTCTATTTTCAGGCTTGTTTCTAGACGCCTGGAGGGTTAATCAGAATGGATTTAAGCCCCCTCCAGGCCCTTGCCCCTTAAGTCCCCCCCCTCCCGCTTCTCCTTGGTGCCAGGACCTGATGGCATCCCTTACTCTCCCTGGTTTTCTTCTTCTTCTGAGCTCTCCCCTCTACCCCATTCGAATGCTTTTCCCTTTCCTCTTCGCTTTTTCCCATAAGTGGTCAAAATAGGAAACGGAAGTATCTATTTGTTGCTTGGTGTAGTGCTCGAAAAGGCTATTTTAATTAAGGGGGAAAGAATTCCTCTCCAGGTTCTTCATTTAGCAATGAGTCCCAACGTCAACCAGCCCTAGTCCTCCCCCACCGAATGGTCGTTTACTACTGAGAGGAGGTTTGGCTCTGTCGGAGAGGGTCTGAACCTCCCGATGCAAGGCAAAATCTGCGAGCGAGCCGGCTCGGCGTCCACGGAAGCGCGTGGAGCGCAGCCCCCCGCCCTGTGGGGAGGTGGCGGCCTCTGACGAGCGGGGGAAGCCCATCCCGGGAGCCCGAGGGGCGCCGGCAGCGGGCAGGCGGCGGTGGCGGCGGGGACGCGACGCGGCTGCCGCAGGGGAGCGCCGGCGGCGGCGGCGGCGGCGGGCGCGAGGGGCGGGGCGCACTCCGCAACTTCAGCCGTTGCCTCCCGGGCGCTCTCGGCCGAGCCGCACGGCGGCTGCGGGTTGCGGGCTGCAGGCTGCCGTGCGGCCAGCAGAGCCCCGTCCGCCGGCACGCGAACCCGCGCGACCCCGGCGTCCGTCGGGTGCCCGAGGCGACTCCTGAAGGGAGTCCCCGCGCGGCTGTACTCCCGCGTGTCCGCAGCGGCTGGGGACCCGAGACGTGCGGGGTCGAGAGGCCGAGCCGGGCGCCCCCCAGCGGCCGGCGTGAGCCCCATGGCTGGACCGCGCAGAGCGGAACCAGCGAGGTGAAGCCCCTGGGCCGGCAGCCGGAACGTGTGGCTGGGGCGCCGGCTCCATGGGCAGCAGCGCACAGCGGCACGATGATGGACGTTAACAGCAGCGGCCGCCCGGACCTCTACGGACACCTGCGCTCTTTCCTCCTGCCAGAGGTGGGGCGTGGGCTGCCGGACCTGAGCCCCGACGGCGCCGGCCGGGTCGCGGGCTCCTGGGCTCCGCACCTGCTGCGCGGGGTCCCAGAGGTGACCGCCAGCCCCGTGCCCACCTGGGACGTACCCCCGGACAATGCTTCCGGCTGCGGGGAGCAGATCAACTACGGCAGAGTCGAGAAAGTTGTGATCGGCTCCATCCTGACGCTCATCACGCTGCTGACGATCGCCGGCAACTGCCTGGTAGTGATCTCGGTGTGCTTCGTTAAGAAGCTCCGCCAGCCTTCCAACTACCTGATCGTGTCCCTGGCATTGGCCGACCTCTCGGTGGCCGTGGCGGTCATGCCCTTCGTCAGCGTCACCGACCTCATCGGGGGCAAGTGGATCTTTGGCCAGTTCTTCTGCAACGTCTTCATCGCCATGGACGTCATGTGCTGCACTGCCTCGATCATGACCCTGTGCGTGATCAGCATCGACAGGTAAGGGTGCCGGCCGCCCCTTCCCGGGGTCCGGCTGGGCATGTGCTTTCTGGTAGCTCAGCCCTGCGCGCTCGCCTTTCCTGGGAGGATAAACCAGACTTCTCCGCGGGATGAAGGGCTGCACTTAAACAGCCCCCACACATCAACCCTACACCAACCAACTTCAGTTACAGTAAAGCCTATATACACTTCTAAAAGAAGAGCCCGAAATATTCTGGTTTACTGTAGTGAGGATTTTAAGACCAAAGTTAAGATTATTTCAAGCATTAGCAGGTCCACCAGGGGGTCCCTTGTCTTGATTTTCAGGAGGAAGGAATTTGATCCTCTCTGAGCTTGACAAACCCTTGCTGTGAGCCGAAAGAGTCAATTATTACTTGAAGAAATCAGTGGAGGAAAACCACTTTGCATCCCTTATTGTAAGAGCTACTCCCTAGAACAATGAAAAGACCTAGGATGGTCCCAGATGTGGGGGGTCTACATGTCTTAATGTTGCAACCCTATGATTGCAGATTCTGAATCTCATTGTTTTGGAAGTCTGATTTTAGTGTTTGGCAACGCTGTTTGCATCCTGCAGTCTTACTGACTGGAGCCTTTACTCCCTGTGTGAAGGGTTGGTTCTAGCCTTTCATCATATTCATCCCTTGGGAATCTTCTCTTGAGAACTCTGCCACTGGAGTAATTGAAAATAGAGGCTGACCATCTGTTAGGGATGCTGGGGAAAAAATTTGTCTTGAGTATCAGATTGGACTAGGAAGTCACCAGGGTTTCTTCAGATTCCAGGATTACAGGATTCTGCAATGGAGCTGGTCTTTGGCCCTAGAAATATTGTGCAATGACAACTTGAAGTATGGTCCCAATGCCTATTGGCCACAGAACAACTCTGCTTCTCTTGAAACAAATATTAAACCTTAACATTCACGCTCAGAATTCTGCTGGTATTTTAAAACCAGCCCAGGACTGGTATCCTGTTGTGTTTAATGATTCAGAGAAACGGTTGCTTATTTTCTTTGTGGACCCACAGAAGCTTTAAATATATAGACCTTTCAGCATAGGAGAAATAATTGATGCCTCCACACTTAAAATGACAGTGCCTCAAAGGATGGTCTAGCACGAAACTGAGATTTTCCTCCATTTCCTCCCTGTAAACACTGCTACTTGTGGTTTGTTGATATTTAACATCTTCTGCTATTTTGCTCCTTGACCAGGATTTATAATTACTGAATAAAGGGAATGAATAAAGGAAAGCGGATATTTTCAAGGAAAAAATACATTTTAGCTGCATTTAGTTAAAGACCGAGTATTTTTTAAAAGTTGGTCCTTTTTTATGTGTATTATGTTTGGAGCTTCTGACAGCAAACAAGGTATTGTTTTTAATAGTAGAACATGAACTGCATATATGAGAATATTAGTTCCAAACTTCACAGCTGAAGTTTTGAATTACTGTAGTTAAGAATGACAGAAACATGCATTTACAGTCTGGCTGTGGCAACAGGAACTAGGAGAATGCACTCATTATACATAATAAATATAAACATGAATTATAAGTGCAAAAATCTGACGGCTCAGCCAACCCAAACGGTGCTTCTTGTATGAATGGAGTCTTTTTTAAATGTAGCTTAGTGTAGTAAAACAAATCATTTATGCTGCAAGTAATACATTTATAATCTTTTTCTTTTCATTTTATGATTGATAAATGATAAATAAACAACACAGTGTGCTAACGTGTCTCCTAAGACATCCAGTACTTCTGTTCTTTTGGGCACATTCAGGTGTGGCTGGGACCACCTTGAGATTCCTGTCCATGAGCTAAAGGCTTTCTTCACTTAGTGTGCATGTATGACTTAGCAGCAGCAGCAGTAATATCTTGAATACAGACAGAGAAGAGGTTAATTCTCCCTGGCAAGAGCTTCTAATTTCTTCATCAACTATATCCTTATGTGTCAGAAATTGTGGGAATATAGGGATATCGATTCTGTCTCATTTCCTGTAAGAATTGTCCCCTTGATGAATTCTGCTTAAACATTATTGTAGAAGATGAACATCTCATTTTTTTAGATAAAGTGAAGACTTGATAACATTGGAAGCACAGATTGCTTTTCTTCCAAGAACGCACAGAACTGAAAAATGGGAAAAGGAAAATGCATTTGACATCTAAGGTGAATTATTTTTGAAAAGATTTTTCTTCACTTCCATTGTAGAATATGACCATTTTATTCCATATTTTCTTAGCTATTATGTGCTAAGAAAATGTGCTAAGAAAATATGGAAAAAACTAATCTTCGTTCATGTTTATTCATTCCCTTTTGAGTACCTAATACAGGTTATGCTGTGCTTTGTGCAGCATAATCAAAGATGAATAATAATCCTGCTTTTGAGTTCATACTATATTGTGAGAGTTTGGATTTCTGTTGGGCATTTAAACTTTGGTTAATGGAACCTTTGATTTTTCTTAACCACTCCCACCATACCAAGGTGCTTTTCCCACCTTTTCCAATACAGTTGATGCCATTTTTCTTCACAGGTTTCCACACTCCCATACCCACCCTTTTCAGGTTATGACTCATGATCTTTGAAAAAGTAGCAGCCATTGGATGAGAACTCCCTTATCTTTCCACCACCAAACAGTCTTTCCTGCATCTGTACCCTTTTGATTTCCTTCTAGTTAAAAAGCAAGAGAACATTGTGTCCCGGCAAAGACCAGACCACCTGCACTACACCTCCCACCCCCTTTCACCTTCTTGAGAACTTTGTTCCTTCCTCCCTTGATCCCTCATTTCTTCTTTGTCTTCGTTGTTTCCTCTCAGCTGGGTCAAGCTTGATCTTCTATTTTTAAGAACTCATTCTCTCTCCAGGCACTGTTCCACTTCACAGTTAAGCTGCTCAAACCCATGCCCACAACCTCTCTTTACTTCCTTACTCCAAATAGATGAGGTTGATACTCACTAAATCCACTGCAATGTTTTAACTGGCCTTCCTGATTTCACTTCTGTCCACCCCTCTTTTATTGCCTATGGATAAGCTAGAAAGAGTTGTTTTTTATTTTTTTTGTTTTAATGAGATAACATTTACCAATCATGAAATGCACAGATATTAAATATACAATTTGGTGAGTTTTGACAAATGTATATACCCATGTAACCACAACTCCCATCAAGATATAGAATATTTTGCCATCCCAGAAATTTCTCTCGTGCCCCTTTTAGGATGATCTTTTAAAAATAGAAATCAAATTACCTTTCATATACAGTTTAAAAACATGCAAAACAGTTATATATGTTAATTAGGTGAACTTATACAGAGGGTGCCAAAAAAATGTATACACATTTTAAGAAAGGAAAAAATTGTATTAAAATTGTAATTACTCAATATATACCGATAGCAGATGATGAATACAAGTCATGTGTATACATGTTTTTGGCACCCCCAGTATAAGCAGTAAAAGTATGAGGCAGAGGAATGGTGAACACCAAATTCCCGCGAGAGGTTATTTCTGGTAGGGTGGGTGGAGGTGTAATCTACAAGTAGCATACATGTCAACTATATTGGTAATGGTAATATGTTGTTTTTAATTTTAGTGGTTGATAGTCTTGTTATTTTTTGTATAACTTTCTGTATGTCTGAAATATATTTTTACACTTTTTTGGGGGAGGGGGAAATACGTATAGAAAAGTATACTGTACTATACCTGTGTTCACAAGTGAACAAACACATTGGTGTAATCTGCAACTACGTAGATCAAGAAATTGAACATTACCAACCTCCCAGAGGTCCTCTCCTACGCCTTCTCAGTTTCTAATACTCCCAAAGATAACCATTGTCCTGACTTTCAGCATCATAAATTAGTCCTGCTTGGTCAGAACCTCATATAAATGGAATAGTATATTATGTACTCTGAAATCTGACTGCTTTTGCTCAATGTAATGTCTGTGTGAAACATTCATAGTTTTTACCCTGTCAGTATTTTATTTATTTATTTTCTTTTCCTTAGTATTCCATTTAAATTATTTATCAGTTCACCTGTTGATGGACATTTGAATTGTTTCCAGTTTCAGGATATTACTAATAGTGATTCTATAAACATTTATTTATATGCAAGTTATTTGGTGGACATGTTTTCATTTCTTTGGGGTAAATAAAATGCTGGATAATAAGGTAGCTATTGCATTTTAATCCTATTTGCCTCCTCATACCATTTGTGTTACCGTTGTCATGCATTTAAATCCACGTTTTAAAAACCTATTAGATGTTATTTTTATTATTTTAAACAATCAGTATTCTTTCTTATGCATATGTTTACCTTTTCCATTGCTCTTTATGTTTCCCTACATTACCATGCTTTCATCCAGGATCATTTTCTTCTGCTCTCTTAGACTTTCATTACATTTTTCAAAAGTGAGTGCTGGTGACAAATCTTAGTTTTCACTTGCCCAGAAATATCTTAATTTTACCATCATTTTTGAATGATATTTTCTCTGAGTATGGATTTCTATATTTGATGGTTTTTCAGCACTTTAAAACATTATTCTGCTGTCTTCAGGCTTCCATCACTTCTATTGAAAAATCAGCCATTAACCAACATTATTATCACTCCTTTGAAGATAATGTGTCTTTTTTTCCTCTGGCTGCTTTTAGAATTTTCTCTTTGTCTTTAGTTTTTGTCCGCTTTTCTATGATGTCTCTAGGTCTGGCATTATTGATTATTATTATTTTTGTTGTTGTTGTTATAAATCCTGCTAGAGTTCTTAGTAATTTTTGTATTTGTGTATTGATATCTCTGATCAGTCTGTTATCTCTTTATACTTTTATTGTTCCATTCTTTATTCTTCTGTCTTCAAATTTAGACCTTTTTACTCTAGCACATTTCTTACACTCTTTTCTTTATTTTCCATTTTGCGTTTTTCCCTGTGCTTCAGTTTTGAAAAATTTTGACCTGCCATCCAATTTATTAATCATCTCTTCTGCTATGTCTGTTGTTCATCCTTATCTAATGAGTTCTTAATTTCAGTCCTAGAAATTTCATTTGATTCTTTTTGTTGTTGTTTTGCATTCGATCCTTTTTATTGATTCTAATTCTCTGGTGAAATCCTCTGTGTTTTTTTTTTACCTAATTTCTCTACCTTGTTATTATATTTTTGGGTATATTAATCATAATTAAGTTTTTTTCTACAACTCCAGTATCTGAATCAATTGTAGTTTCTTTGTGTGTGAGCTCTTCCCCTTACCTCTCGGTTTTGGTTCTGTGTCTTGGTATGCCTAGTAAATTTTGATTGTGTACTCAGCATCTTGTATGAAAAATTATAAATATTGTAGATAATGTTATTTTCATCCAGAGAAAATAGCTGGTAGGCAGGCATATTGGGGTACTGATTATTGTAATCCGATTAGGGACTGAGCTGATTGTATACTATGTTTTAGTTTTGATGAGCTCTGTCTGTCTGATGCCTCTGGCTGATGCCTCATTCCACGGTGTAGCGGTCTTGGGATTTCAGCTAAGAACTTGGGTGTTCTGGATGACTTCTCCCATTGGTTAGTTCAGAACTCTAATTTTTCTCTCCTCAGCACTGTGATACTGTCAGAACTCCCACTGAAAGCTTTGTGGGAACTTTCTTTTTGGCTTCTTAGCGTCCTGCCCTGTACAGCTTCTGTATCAGTATTCAGCAAATGTTTTGATGGGGATACCAGCCAAGTGTTGGCCTTAGTTTTCTGCTCCTTCCTTCTTACTGGGATTTTGGCCACTCAGGTGTCTAAGTTTTGTCTTTCTATCCTCAAGAGGACACCAAAATTTCTTCTGGTATTTTTGCCTCTTAAGAAACTTTGCTGAGGCACTTTACCTGGATCCTCAGTGCCTTACCCTTCAGCTCGTTTTGAAAAGTGTCCCAAGGGAAAGAGTGGCTACAGAATTTTGGGTCACTTTTCTGTGGTTTTCTCTTCTCCAGGATTTTGTCCCCTCAACTCCTGGTTGTCTCAACAACTCTGTGATGCCTTTCAGCAGGGGTGTGTGTGTGTGTGTGTGTGTGTGTGTGTGTGTATTTGTGCTTTATCCAGCTTTTCTAGTTGTTTTCATCAGAAGCGTTGGTCTGAAGCATCAGGCAACCCCATCATAGCTAGGAGTGGATGTGTGCCTTAACTATTTTAGATACGTACAAATATAGAAATGGGATAGTGTAAATTTTCTGCTTAAAACACTTCTTTGGCTTTTCACTTCATTGGAATAAAATTCACTCTTTAGCACACCTACGTGTTCCCTGATCTGTTCCTGCCTTACTCCCCAACAACGTTTTGTACCATATTCCTTCTTGCTTTCTGTAGTATCGTCATGTTGACCTTTTTAATTTCTCCATCATGCCAAATTCTTTCCTGCATCAGGCCAATTCCATGCAAACCCACCAACTAATATATTTACAAAACTATAATTTCATGTTAGTTCTATTCCCTAATACATGTTTTTTGATCACAAGTTGGAAAGCTTAAAAGTGTTTAATTAACCCTCTAGAATGGCAACAATTAAAATGTCTTAAAAATACCAAGTATTGTCAAGGATGTAGAGCCAAGGGAGCTTTCGCACATTATTTGTGGAATTGTGAATTGGTGAACCCCTTTGAAAATAGCTTGCATTATCATGTAATGTTGAAGATGCATACACCTTATGATTCTATTATTTTACCACTAGGTATATAAGAGAGACTCTTGTCACCAAAAGTCTTATACAAGACTATTTATAATATCCAGAAACTTGAAATCCCCAAACTTGAGATAATACATATGTGTATCGGGAGCAGGATGGATAAATATATTGTGCATTCACACACTAGAACACTGTTCAGTAGTGCTTATCAAACTTGAGCATGCATCACAACTCTCTGGAGAGTTTATTACAACACACTTTATTAGGCCCCACCCCAGGAGTTTCTAATTTAGAGAATCTGGGGTGGAGCCCAATAATCTGCATTTCAAACAAGCCTCCAGATGATTCTGATGCTCCTGGTTTGAAGACCTGACTTAGAGAACTGTTGCTATAAAGCAATTAAAATGAACAAACTGTAGCTAAAATGAATCTGACAAAGTAATTTAAACAATTTTTTATTATAAAAATTTTGAACAATATTTAAAAGTCAAGAATATAGTACAAAGAGCTAGCGTATCTGTAACCTAGCATCAACAGTGATTAATTTATGGCCAATATAGTCAACATATACTTTGCAACTCCTCCATCTTCGCAATGTTTTAAGTCAAATTGCAGAGGTCATGTCATTTCACTCATAAATACTTCGGGTCACAAACATAATGCTGAGCAGGATGAAGCAGAGTACAAAAGAATATGTATAATGTGATTCTATTCATAAAGAAAAATTGAAATACACAAATAACACTGTTTAGAGACATACATAAGTGAAAATATTGTAAAGAAAAGGAAATACATATCACGAAAACGAGAATGATGATTTCTTCTAGGTGGGAAGGAGGGGGTTGTGATCAGAGAGGTGTGCTTCTGAGGTGCTGTAATGTTTTCTGTCATGACTGTCTGTAGTGGTAGTTGCACCAGTGTTCACTTTTTAAATGACTATTGAAGTATCCATGCATATTTTAGGCACTTTCCTACATAGTGTTTTATAATAAAAGGGACATCTTGTGAGGTGTATTTGGATGTACATTAGATGTATGATTAGTCTGAGCAGATGCAGTTGCTGTTTTAATGCTATCAGCAGCCGTTAGTTTTTAGCTTCATGTGTGTAGACAGGGTCATCTTTAGGTTCTTTATGGTTACAGGAACTCATCTGGCTTATTTGCGAGAGCTGTAATGTTTAGTTCTGACTGGTGTGTGGCTGAAGCCTTGCTTCCTGGCCAGGTACTATGACTCATTTGCTTCGATGATCTGAATTCTGCTTTTGGCTTTAGTTCTGCTGCCATCAGCAGTGCAGGGTGCATTCTGGATTCTCCGATCGCCTTTCTCTTTGAAGGAAGTCATCCTTATTCATCTCTACAATTAATTTTCAGCTCGTAGATACACTTTAAGAGTTGATAGAATCCTCTTCTAGATTTGAGATGGGAAGGTGAGAGTGAGGGGGACAAAACAGGCCTGCTGTGTCCTCTCATGAGGTAACACTTCCCACAAGCTACTTCTGCTTCTTCTTATGTTCATTAACAGGAAGTAACACCTCAGGGTAGAAAAACTGGCAGCTAAAAGCTGTTTAGTGCTTTATTGTTCACAGACCACTTTGCCGGTATAGAAATCTTTTTTGATCCTCCCTACAACATTGTGAGGTGGGCAATATTATTCCCTACTTAATGTAGGAGGAACAGGAGCAGGGAAGTGACTTGTCCAAGGACACACAGTTTGTATGGGTGGAACCAGTGCTATGTATTTATGAGTATGTATGTATATTTAAGGAAAATAGTAAAAGTTTAGACATGGGCTACAATATAGGAGATAAATCCTGACTTAGGTCTTAAAAGTAATGTAGAATTAGGTGATAAAAAGCTACGAGAGTTTCCACGCAAGGGGAGTAGCAGATGCCAAGAGCATGGAGGCCGTGAGTCACTCTGTGAGTGAAATTATAGATAGGGAGCAGGGAGGCATTCCAAGTGAGGGAATAGCATAGGAAAAGCCCAAGTCCATCAGTCTTCACCTCTTGGGGCAAATGCTGCTGGTTTCCCATCCCAGCCCCCATTCTCCCTTTCCTCCTTAGTTATGGGAATTCCTGTTTTTACCTGGGCGTATGGCTGCCCAGAATAAAGACTAAATTTCCTAGTCTTCCCTGCAGGTAGGGGTGGCATGTTACTAAATTTTGACCCAAGTAATGTGTTTTGGTGTCTTGGAAATTTCCTTCAGGACAGTTGGTATGTGACCTCGTCCTCTTTTTTTTTTTGGTCCTTTCCTCCATCTTGTTGCCTGGAATGTAAGTATGGTGGCTAGAACTCTGGCCATCATCTTGGTCAAAATGGACAACCAAGGCCACACTTAGGAAGGAGGACCAGTGTGCTGGAAGGGTAGCCTGAATATGGGGTATTGGGTACGCCACAAGGAGCACTGGAACCCTGACTTCTTACTATAAGGAACAGATACCACTGTGTTGTCTGTCACATGCAGCTGAACTCAGTCCCAAGTGCTAAACCTCAGGCCCAGTTTCTTACCCCACGTGCTCATCCCTCTCACTTACGTGCACATGCACTTCCCAATTCATCATCGTGAGGTTGTCATTGTGTCATTCTCCTCTGGAAACCTTTCAGGAATAACAACTATCATTTTTGAGGGCTTGTTATGCTATATGAATTCTTAGAGACTTTACACTTGATACCTAATTTAATCTTCATAACACCCTTGTAAGGCTGTTCATTGAGTGTCTGTCATTGAGTGTCTCTTCTAGCCAAAGGTGAACAAGACAGAGTGTGACTATTTTTAACCTCATTCTGTAGATGAGGAAACTGAGGAAACACACACTCTATGTGGCAGGAACGGCGTCTGAATCAAAAGCCATGTGTGTCCCCCCACACATCATTGTAGCTATTGTCCGCTACATGAGAAGAGTGTTAGGATACAACATTCAAGGCCCTTTATAATTTGACTCCAGCCTCCCTCATAGGCTTAATCTGACTAACTCCATCATAGGTACTCTCTTTCTAAACAATATGTCAGGACTAATGCACTTACCCTCCCCCACAAACTTGTTCCTTTTTGAAGGTTCCCATTCCAATAAATGGCATCAGTCCGCACACACCGGCTTTACTAGCCATTTTGATACCCTCTTTGAGACTTTTCACCAGCCCCTTGCTCTCACCAGATCATCACCAAGTCCTGCTCCTTGTCCCTCCACTTCCTTCTTTCCCCGTTCTGGCTCCAGCAGCTCAACCTGTGCCCCGATCATCTTGCATTTGGACCATTCAGAATAGCCTCCCAAGGGTGTCCCTGTATCTACCCTTGCCCCTTGTTAATGCAGAGTACACTGTTTCCCCCAAAATAAGATCTAGCTAGCTGGGCAGTCAGCTCTAATGTGTCTTTTGGAGCATAATTAATATAAGACACAGTATTATATTATATCATATCATATCATATCATATCATATCATATCATATCATATCATATCATATCATATCATATCATATCATATCAGAGCCGATCTTATATTATAGTGAAATAAGGCCGGGTCTTATATTAATTTTTGCTCCAAAAGACGCATTAGAGCTGATTGTCCAGCTAGGTCTTATTTTCGGGGAAACACGGTATGTAACCCTCACTGCACATTAGAATCACCTGGGCAATTAAAAAAAGACCAATGCTTGAACTACACATGCAGAGATCCTGATTTAATTGGTCTGGGTGGGACTCTCAGCATGTTTGAAAATATCCCCCAGGTGATTCTAATGTGTAGTCAGAGGGAGAACCCCTGAGTTAGGGTGATCTTTAAAAAATGAAAATGTAGATTTATCCATGGTTCCCAAACTTACCTGCATATTAGAATCACCTAGAAATCTTAAAAAAAATACCAAAGCCCATACCCAGGCCACATGCAAACCCAACAAATGCACTGTCTCGGGGTGGGACTCAGGCATATGTATTTTGGATGTTCCCTGGGTTAGTCCAATGTATAGACAGGTTTGGGCACTATTGGATTATACTGTTCTTCTGCTTCAAACTCTTCAATGGGTTAATAAGTTCCCCTGCTCTTGGGATAAGATCCTATATCTTTGATTGTTCTGAAAGATTGTATAATCTGACCATCCCTATTTTATTAGATCAGGGGTTGGTGAACTTTCGTCTGTAAAGGGCTAGACAGTAAATGTTTTAGGCTTGTGTGGTCTGTGATATCTGTTGCAACTACTCAGCTCTGCCATTGTAGCATGAAAGCACATAGACAATATGTAAATATATGGGCATCACTGTGTTCTAATAAAACTTTATTTGTGAATACTGAAATTTGAATTTCACATAATTTTCATACATCATTAAATATTCTTCTTTTCAATGTTTTTCAACTATTTTAAAATATGAAAACCATTCTTAGCTGGAGGGCTGTAGAAAAACAGGCAGGGGCCAGATTTGACCTGCTGGAGTTTGCCGACTTCTGCCTAAGATCCCATTCAATTCTGTGATCTGTTTATCAGTCTACCAAATATCTTTCGCCCTCCCACTGTCCTCCCCCAGTTTTTTGGCAACTCTGGTCTTCTTTCCGTTCCTTGACATTTTGATGTTCAGGGCCTTCACAAGTCTTTTTATTCCCTCAATCCTCCACTCCCCAGCACACTTTTCCACCTCCTTGGCTGGTTAATTTTTGTCACTATTCAGATAGATCCTTGATTAGATGTTACTGTCTCATGGAAGTATTACTAGAATCCGCAGACTATCTTAAACAGTTTTATAACTCCCTGCATTTTTCCTCCCAGCACTCACCCCAGTGTTCATCCAGGGCATTCCCTCACTGCAGTCTGTCTGTTAGCTTTTGGGTTAGGGTGAAGGTGAGGTCATTATAGAATATCGAGATCCACTCCTTCACAGTTTTAAGATAGGATCTGAGCCCCGGGCCCTAACACAGAAGCTAAGTGAGGGTGTGTGTGTGTGTGTGTGTGAGAGAGAGAGAGAGAGAGAGAGAGAGAGAGGTTGTATGTATGAGCAAGCTAGAGGAGATGGTGGTGAGATTTATTTAATAAACAAACTTGTTATTTTTCTTCTAGACGTATAAGCACTGGGGATACAAAGGTGAATAAAGACACAGGCCCGTCTTGAAGAGGTTATCTTGCTGATCATAAATTAAGATTATTTTATTCATATATCAGAAAATTTGGATCGTTAAAAAGTTAGGTTATACATATTGCTTTGCAGTCAATCTCTGTGTGATATGACCTTTCTTGAAGGAGTTTATGAGTCATTTAGCTTCTGGCTGCAAACAGTTGGGTTGTTTGAGCACTTCCATCAATAAAAACCCAGGTACTCTGTGGTCTGTTTTTGAGCAGCCTTGCTCGGAGAATTCTTGCTAAGGACTGCTGTGAAATGATGCCTCCTAAGTGCTCACTCTTCTGTTGTTATATGTTGAAGTACAGGCCGTCAGTCTCTGGGGGCTGAGCCGCCGTGGGCCTTTGCGGGAACATCTCTAGTGCATTTCTTTGGGGAGCTTTATTTTGGCCCACTTAGCCAGTCTGCATCCTCACTTTTACCATGGCCTCTGTTCTGATTCAAATTATACGCATCGTACTCATATTTTTCTGGTACTTTCCACTCTTTTAAAGCTGGACAGCTTTCTTCCTTCCAAGTGGTTCTTTCATCTGGAACATCAGGCAGAACCATCCACCTAAAAGGGCCTATCAATATTTATGGTTAAACATAGGGAGACTTAAATGGCATGCTCCAACCCATCTATAACAAATCTGGTTTAGCTGCCTGAATATTTTAGGGAAATGTATATTTTGTATGTTTGGTTTGAAAAAACCTCTGATAAACTCAATAAATGTCTTTGAAAGTTCTTCCATTTTGATGAATAGATTGCCTTGCAGTTTCATATTTGATCGTTTTCTGGATACTGCAGGCCCCTACCACTCTGGCTTCCTTTCTGGGTTACAAAGGTGATAGTCCTTTATTAGCAACTTCTTAACATATCAGAATTGCCTTTTCTTCTTATGGGAGTCATAGGGATTCATCTATTCACTTCTTCAACATTTATTGATTATTTAAACTTTATTGGTTATACTTTCATATCCAAAACAAGGCAAATGAAGTCTTTGCTTTCTTGAAATCTTACATTCTAGTAAGAAGAAATAGGCAAGAAACAGATAAATTAAAACACACATACACACACACTAATTCATTATAATAAGTGCCACAAGGAGAATTAAAATGGAGCAATGTGTTAGAGTGGGTGACCATGGAATGTCTTTCTGAGTAGATGACATATACAATGAAATGTAAGTGAAATGATGGAACTGGCTCTATGAAGATCAGGAGGACGAACATTCCAGGAGAGGGCAGCAGCTTGTGCAAAGGACCTGGGCCAGTGTGACTGGAGTAGAGAGGGATCATTTCCTTCTATTGGAGTAGAAGGAAATGAGAGCAGAGCAGTGGTCACAAATCATATTGGGATTTAGGCCAGGTAAAGAGTGGATTTTATTCTAAGTGCAGTGGAGCCATTGGAGAGTTTGAAGTTTAGAGTGACATGATCTGATTTATGGTTTCAATAGTTCATGTGGTTACTTGGTGGAGAATGAAATGGAAAGGGGTGAGAGTGAAAGCTGGGAGACCAATTAAAAAGCTTCCACAGTAGTCAAGGTAAGAAATAATTGGGAGTAGTGAAGATGGAGAAAAATAGAAGGATTCAAGGTAGGTCTTCGAGGTGCATTGGCAAGACTAACTGATCGATTGGATGTGGGAAGTAAGGGCAGAAAATAAAGGATGACTCTTGTGCATTGGCTCAAGCAACTTAGTCGATGGTGATGCTGTTTACTGAATTGGGGAGCAGTGGCACTGCTGGTAAAATGAGTTCACATTTGAGTGGTACGTTTGATATCAGTAGACATTTGGAAGTAAGAGTCTAGAATTCCAGCCAGAAGTCAGGACTAGAGATGCAAATTTGAGTGTCATTGAAGATAGTATTTAAAGTCATAAGGTGACAGATAAGAGATAGGGAAAAGGATCCAGTGCCAAGCCTTAGGGAGACAAAATATTTAGAAGTCAAGAGAAAGGATGAGCTTAAAAGTTTAAAAGGCATGGTCAGTGAAATATGAGGAACACCTGGAGAGTATACTGTCAAGGAGATTAACGGAAATGTGTGTTTTTTTTTAAATTTTATTAAATTTGTTGGGGTAATATTGGTTAATAAAATTATATAGATTTCAAGTGTACAGTTCTCTAATACATCATCTATATAGTGCACTGTGTTCACCACCCAAAGTCAAGTCTCCTTCTGTCACCATATATTTGACCCCCTTTACCTTCTTCTACTTCCTCCCACACCCTTTCCTCTGGTAACCACCCTACTGTTGTCTGTATCTATGAGTTTTTGTTTGTTTCTCTTGTTTGTTCGTTTGTTACTTTCAGTTTTATCGTCCACATGTAAGTGAAATCATATGGTTCTTAACTTTTTCCATCTGACTTATTTTGCTTAGCATAATATTCTCAATAACCGTCCATGTTGTCACAAATGGCAGTATTCCATCTTTCCTTATGGCGGAGTAATATTCCATTGTATATATGTACCACATCTTCTTTATCCAATTATCTGTCAAAGGATGTTTCTATGTCTTGACCACCGTCAATAATGAATGCTTCAGTGAACACAGGGGTACATATATCTTTATGAGTAAATATTTTTAAATTTTGGGGGTAGATACTCAGAAGAGGGATTACTGGGTCATATGCTAACTCTATTCTTAATTTTTTGAGGAGCCTCCGTACTGTATTCCATAGCGGCTGCACCAATTTACATTCCCTTCAGCAGTGTATGAGGGTTGCTGTCTTCCACAGCCTCTCCAAAACTTGTTATTTTTTGTTGATAATAGTCATTCTAACAGGTGCAAGGTGGTATCTCATTGTAGTTTTGATTTGCATTCAAGAGAAATGTTCTTTGACAAAGATAAAATATCAACTATATTAAACGCTTTGTAAGATAAGGCTAGAAAAATGACCAATCAACTTGATGACCTTAAAGTCACGGGTGATCTTGAGAAGAGCATTTTCAGTGAAACAGTGGAATAGAAGCCCAGGTGGAATGAGGTGATGAAAGAATGAGAGAATGGACCTAGAGGGGATTATGCTAAGTGAAATAAGTTAGCTAAAGACAAATAGACAAATACCGTATGATTTCACTTATATGTGGAATCTAAAACAAACAAACAAACACCACAAGATAGCCACGGGGTTTTGAAAATTAATTTGGGGAATGTAATCAATAATGTAAAGATTTTGTAGGGTATCCGATGGACATGTGTCCCATTAGGGAGACCACCTCAGGGATAATGTAGATGCCTGATCTCTGCACTGTACACTTGAAGCTGAACAATAATGAATGCCAACTATAATTATATATATATATACACATATATATGTATGTATATGGTTACAGGAAGTGGAGTACAGCGTTAGGAATAGAGACAGTGGAAATGTAATGGCTCTGTGCGATGTCAGAGGGATAGTGGGTGGAGGGAGGGGGGTTCACGCCGTGTGAGGGATTTAAATGATAAACGTCTAAGTATTGCTTTGTCTTGTGTACCTGAAACCAATAAAATTAACAAACAAACAAACAAAATAGAAACTCGTAGATAAGGAGAACATTTTGGTGGCTGACAGATGGGAGGTGGTTTGGGGGACTAGGTGAAAAAGGGGAGGGGATTAAGATGTGCAAATAGCCAGTTATAAAAAGTCACAGGGATGTAAAGTACAGCATAGAGAATATAGTCAATAATATTGTAATAACTATGTACAGTGCCAGGGCGGTACTAGACTTAATTGGGGGTGATCACTTCATAAATTACACAAATGCTTAATCACTATTTGTATATCTGAAACGAAAATAATATTGTATGTCAACTGTGATTGAAAAATAAAACTATATAAAAAAACAAAAAGCAAACAAAAGCTAGAGGAAAGAAGCAGAGACAGTGACTAGAAGCAACTTTCAAGAAGTTTTGCTGATAGCTACTCACCTGGGAGTCAGGAAACCTAGATTCTAGCCCTATTATCTGCTGCATTGTACCCTACCCTACTGATAATTATTTATGTGCATGTCTTAAATTCCATTAGAATGGGCAGGAACTTTGCCTTCATTTTTCACTTCTACTTCCTAACACTTACAAAGTTCCTGGCACACAGTAGGTACTTAATCATATTAGTTGAATGGATGGATGAATTAATGAATATTTTCCTGGAGTAGAAGCACTTTAGGCTGACACCATGTCTGATTCACCATGTACAGGCTCCTGTACAGTAGTTAGGATGCAAAAATATTCCTGGATGAATAAGTGAGTCTGGTAAACTTGGGAAGGGTAGGATCTCCCTTTGATATCCTTCCCTGGATGTGCCATTGACTGAACCCAACCAGAAGCCAGAGAGCAGCATATCAGTTTCCCAGGGAAGAGAACAGAGTGGGGAAGGGTAGAGAGTAGACCTGCAGATGTGAACTGGAGATGTGCAGGTCCCTTCCAGTTTAAACATTCTCGGATTCTGTTTGGCTGGTAATTTGGGGGGAACTTTGACCTCACTTGACCTCTGGCATGCCACAACTGGAACTTCTGGGCAATTGAGAATGGATAGGGACCAACATAGACCCTGTCCTATCTATCACCGTATAGAATATTTCAAGGTGCTGATATCATGCCCCTAGCTGAACCTCAAGTGTCCAGATGTTATTTGATCTTCATCTTTAGAAGAAGATACATAATCTATCAGGATATCAGGAATAGACCGTATTTTCCATTCCTTTCTCTGTGAAACATAAGAGTTAAGACGCGAGCTCTGAAATCGGACATACCCCGGTTTGATTCTAGGTTCTGACCCTGGCTAACCAGGTTAAACTCTAAGCCTTTCCTCATTTGTAAAATGGGGATAATAGAACCTACTGCATGAGACTGTTGGGAAGATTCAGTGAAATGGTCAGCATGTAGCACAGGGTCTGACTGACAGAGCATATGTTTAGTCCTTCACTGGGCATTTATTTATCCAAAATTTCTTGCGGAGTTGTTAATGTCTTTTACCTGAGTTCTTTCCTTTTTCTTCATTCTGACTCTGAAGGATTCCTTCACATGACTTTCTAGGGTTCCCCAAAATGCCAACCACCCATCGGGTTTTACTGACTCTACACATGAAATGAATTTGTTTGAAGAGTTATCACCATAGGCAAGGTGAAATTAATAGCGTTCAGTGGAAAAATTGTTCATTTTGAAACCAGGAACCTTACACATTGAAAATAAAATCAAATTTAAATAAAATAAAAATCAATCATCACATAATTCCATTTGAAAAACATAATTTAGAAAAAGGAAACTTGGATTCTTCTCAAAAGGCTTTCTTTTGGCTGCTGTCTTTTTATGACCACATAACCCTATTTTTAAAAAACTTGGGGGACTTTGCTGTTTTCTATAGATACACTTCCTGTAGGGTCACCTTTCCCTGACTGTGCCCCTTGACTGGAAGTCACTGCTCCTCTCAAGGTGGCCCTTGCTGCATACAGGACTCCTTTCTTTTGGGTCCTGTAACTTCTTCCTTTCTCCTCCGTTCCTTCTATTCATGTAATTATCCCCCTTCCCTTTCTCATAAATAGTCCCTGCCTTCACCTCCTAATCAGAACACTATTTGAATTTCTGCCTGAGTCAGTGCTTCCAGAATAGCTATTCTTTTGGATCTCAAATAAATGCTTGTTGCCTCTTACTTTGGCCTTTTATTTTTAGGTTAACAGCTGTAAGACATCATTTCACTTTTTTGGAGCCCCAATTTCCACACTATAAAGTTAGGTTGATAATACCCTTTGCATGGAGTATTTTGGTGGTTAAATAAAAAATAAAAATATAAATGCAAAAGTGCTTTTTTCGTAAGTTGTAGAGATTATTGCCTTTCCTGTAGTATTAGTGCATTACATCGGTCCTTGGAATCGACAGACATGGTAGGACTGTCGTCCTCTGGGGCCTCTGTTAACATTTTGCTCGTGTGCTGTCCGAGTTCATATGCTTGGGATCTTCTCCCAGTATCTGTAACACTCGCTTGTAGTTATGATTCTGCAGAGATAACTCAAAGAAATTCTCAGGAAACACATTTCCTACAGCAGATACCCCTGTCTTGTGGGCTAGGAGTTCTGACAACCTCCAGGTCGCTGCTCCAAGTAGTAATGGTGGTCTGTGTTTACATTCAACTCCTCTTCCCGTCAGAACTTTTTCCCCCAGCACCTCTTTCAATGTGTTGGGGGTCCTTCCTCCCCTTTTGCCTACCTCACTCGCCCACACAACATAAACAAAATCTGAACGCTGCCCTGAAACAACTTAAAAGATCTTTGTTATTTTATTATGCAGAACAATTTATTTCCGTTCAGCCTCTGTTTCTCTCATCCGATTACCCTAGAACCTTCCGTTTCAGACCCGTGTCATCTTGAGCAAAAGAATGACTTTTTCCCCCCAAGGTGAAATCTGTACTTTCCCAGAATGCAGAAGCAGCTCTTAAAAAAATAGCAGATTTTCCTTTCCAATAAATGTAGATGTGGTTATGATTAATAAAATGCAAATTTACTTAAGAGCATAAGCCATCACAGTAGTTTTTTGTCATTCTGTATTTTTTCAATCAACTTATACTAAAAGTACCATTACTATGAAGTATGGGTTTGAAAAATGTTTTGACATTTAAAAGGGGTCCTCATTTTTGAAGAAGGATGAGAATCCCTAGGGTGTACCTGTTAGCTTGGGAAATGCTGCCTGAACTCCACCCCTCCTCAGACCTAGTGGGAAGCTAGCTGGTGCCAATCTGAATGAGGTCCTTGGCCTGGGGTCTAAAATCCTTGGTATTTAGGGTTTTTGTTTCAGGTTTATGCATTGAGGAATAAGGCTGAACTAAAGCTAGTGTCTAGAGCAAAAGTGAGGTCGGGAACTCACTGAAGAGGATAGTTGGGCGTTGGAAGACCCTAGGAGTAGAAACTAGATAGCAGGTTAAGCCTTCATGGGGCAACTTAGGTTGTAACTAAATTATTCACAAATCAGTGGATATGTGGGAGAACGTAAGGGGGGGATGGTATACGCTGTTTAAACAGAGGGTCTCAAACCTAGAAAATTCCTATTGACTTTGGGTCCCCATCCCTAGGCTTCCTTGCTTGCCATAGTGGATAAAGAAACAGTATTAGTGGTAAAAAAGGAAGAGAGATTTTCTGGGAAGGGGTCCAAATGAACACAGTTGTTCATTTTCACATGGTTCCACAACACAGTATGGAAACACATTTCCATGACGGTTTTTATTTCATATTTTTGTTGTTGAATAGCTTTAGTGAAGTATAATTTACATATCATAAAATTCATCCACTGTAAGTATACAGATCAATGATTCTGAGTGAATGAACAGAGTGGTGTATCTATCACCACCATCCAGCTCTGGAACATTTCCAATACCCCCCAAAATGCTCTGTGCCCATTAGTCTATAGCCATTCCCATACCCCAGTCCCAGGAAACCACTCTTCTGCTTTTCGTCTCTATAGATTTGCCCTTTTTGGAAATTTCACATGAAGAGAATAGTATAATAGGTGGTGTTTTGTGTCTTGCTTCTTTCACTTGGCTTATTTCTGAGGTTCTTCCACATCGTAGTGTGTATCAGTAGCTCATTGATTTTTAGTTTTTTGCTGAATAGCATTCTATTGTATGGATATACCACATTTTTTTTTATTAGTTCAAGGACGTTTGGAATGTTTCCACTTTTCTGGTTACTATGAATAGCTGTGTTATGAACATTTGTATGCAAGTCTTTGTGTGGACATTGTTTTTATTTCCCTTGGGTAGATAACTATAAGTATATGCTTTTCTACGATACTGCCTGGTTTCCAAAGTGGTTGTACATCTCCAAAAGCAGTGCCTGGGAGTCCAGTTTCTTCACATTAACACCATGTCGTGCGGGGAGGCCTGCCGGGTCTCTGCTCCCGCTCCCCACATAAGAACGCAGGATATGGCCAGGCCAAAAAGGAACACCCATGGAGCCATAGGTAGGGGAGTCATACCACTATATTCTCTCTGGCGGCACTATACTCTCACTGGAGGCTGGATCCACACTGTCCGCAAACCGCCATCCACACTTGCCAGCCCAGCTGCCATCTTCTTGCTAGCCCCCGTTCTTCCCTCTCCTTCTCTTCTCTCTCTCTCTCTCCTAGCGTAGCCACAGCAGTTATATTAGCGGCTAATTGGCTAACTGGCTACAGCTGACGGCCAATCAGCCACAGCTGACGGCCATCAACTACCCAAGCCAGCACTCCTCCACGTGAGGCCGAGAGCCTGTAAACTACTTTCTGGGGCTCTGTCCCCACACACCAGTACTTGGTTTTGCCAATCTTTTTTATTATAGTTACTCTAGTGGGTGTTTAGTGGAATTTTGTTGTCATTTAAATTTGCGTTTTCCTACTGACTGATGTTGAGCATCTTATCAGCCAACTGTGTATCCTCTTTGGTGAGATGTCTGTTTAAAATTTCCCCTTACTTTTTAACTAGGTTGTTTGTGGTTTTATTATTGAGTTGTAGGAGTTCTTTATATATTCTAGATACAAATCCTTTATCACATATATGATTTTCAGATATTTTATTCCATCCATAATCTGTTTTTAGTAGTATGTGAATTGTTTTATTCATTTATTGCTGGCAAGTATTTATTAGCACTTACTATGGAATGGATACTGTTTAACGCAGCGGGAATAGAGAGTGAACAAAGCAGACCAAATCCTCTCTCTCACAGAACCTTAGATCTAATGGAGGGAGGTAAACAACACATAAAAAAAAAATGTAATAGGGAGTAATTCCTGCTGTGCAGCAAAATAAAATATGGTAAAGCAAGGCAAAAAAGTGCTGTTTTATATAGAGTGGTCTGGCGTATTCTGTATGAGGACGTTTGAACAAAGATCTGAATAAGATTATGGTGCAAGCTATATGACTGTATACAAAAGGTCTCATCCATAATCTTTAAAAATCATTACCTAAAATGTTTCCACCATCTAAATTTCAGTGTTCTGGAGCAAAGGTCTAGGCCATGAATACCAGGGATGATATTGAACAATTTAACTACTGCCACTGACCAATCACAGCGGATGTGGGTCATAGGGCTGGGTGATGGAGAGGTGGGGGCTACCCTGGGAGCTTAGGGAAGCAGCAGTCTGCCAGCTAGTATGAAAGTATTATAATATTTTAACTGACAGAGTCATACCAGTGTATATATACCTGATATGTGATCAGACTTACACCAGATATTGTCAAGAAATTTAAGGGAAATAGGAGTTGAGTTGGGGAGAATCCCAGAGTTCTCAGTATGGAAGAACCAAGAAGAAATCAATTTTGCCAGAGAACAGTGGGGTTGTTTAGGGTCCTGGTCTGATGTAGACAGGTGTGCAGGCTCAGCAAGGCTTAAGGTATTTATTTCTCTAGAGCATTAGCTTGCAACCTGGGCTCCTATGAATCACCTGGGGATCTCTTAAAAAGTACCTACTATATACTTGGCCCCAACTGAGGCCAATTAAATCGAAATATATGCAGGTGGGGCATAGGCAGCTAGAGTTTTAAAAGCCTCTAGGTGTGTCTAATGACATCTGCATTTGAGAACCCAATATTGCTTTGAGCAGGATTGTACCCAGTCCTGACGGTGCTATGCAAAATGAAGATACTATGTTAGCTTTTGCAAACATACTTTCTTGTGCTGCTTGAGGAAAAGTGGAAAGAAACAGCAAAATCAGCTTCCATTTTTTGAGCACTGTTTAAGGCACATGACCTTATTTAATCTTATTTTGTTGTCCTAGGTAGATTTTATTCCCTGTTTACATGTGAGAAAACTGAAGCTCAGAATGATTATGGTTGTGGGGGAGGAAGAAGTTTTCCTCTACCCTTTTGGGTTCTTCCAGTTGGTCTAATAATTAAGTCTACATGAGGCAGAGTAACAACAGGAAATAACAAAATTTAGTGACATATGTATGGGAAACCCACATACATGAGAGAATCAGAGACCCTACCTACATGAGAGGTTCAGAGACAGAAAGTTAAAATAAGGTATATATGGTATTCTGAGCTAAAGATGAGGTAAGACGTCTTGGGGCGTCAGAGTGAGGCAAGGTTATTCACAGGATAAGAGCAGATGTTTAGTAATTTACAAGTTTGCCTGACCCTATAGGTAGGTCATAAAAAGTTATTTCTGGTAATAATTCATTTTATGGGCAAGGCCTCAAATTTAAATTCTTTAAGGGAAAGGTAAAAGTTTCTCATGATCCCACAGGGTCTCGACTGCCTTCAGCTCTATATAATTCACATGCCAAAGCAGCACATCGTAGGGAGGCCTGTTCTGAACTCCTTCGGTCCCACCTTTGAAACTTCCTGAGAAGTTTCACATTCCAGAGGTTGGGTTGATAGATTGTTCCATATGTCATTGAACCAGTTTCAGTCTTGAGCATAGGTCAGTTCAGTTAAAGAGTTGTGTCTCATTTCAGGAGGTGGTGATGCAGGTGGGCCCCCAAAGTTAGGCCAATGGTGGAAGTAATCAGGTATTTAAGAAGGGGCATCTCTGGTGAAACAATCATAGTTAGACTGCTGATGAAAATTTTATGAGACATTAAAACAGGTAACCACCACCTTGTTATTTTTTTCTTGGTAACATGATCTTATTCAACCAATAAAGCTAGATAGAATGAAAGTATTACATTTAATCCTTATAACTCTGAAGACATGTCTATTTAACCAAACCAAATTCCAACCAGCTTTAATATAAAGTATCTTCCCAGATCACATGATCCTGAAAAGCATTTGGGTTAGTTTCTATTATATTTTTGAGAATTTTAATATAAGTGTTTGTTTGTTTAAGCCAATTAAATAGAGCTCTTTTACAAATTAGCAATACCATTCAGAGGTAGAAAGTATCACACAACACACATGAACATATAGACAGATGTAAACAGAGACCTCCCAGCCTTTGTTTTAAAATAATTATGTATAGTGCCCAGTGAGTACTAGGCTAGTCAGGGGGATCACTTTATAAATTATATAAATGCCTAACCACTATGCTGTACACTTGAAACTAGTATAAAATAATATTGAATGTCAACTGTAATTGAAAAATTAAAAAAGGTGGGGGTAAAGGTGAAGGGAAATAAGAGGTTTAGATTTCCAGGTATAAAATAAATAAGTCATGGGGATGTAATGTACAGCATAGGGAATATAGTCAATAATATTGTGATAGCAGGTACAGTGTCACATGGTTGCTGGACTTATGGTGATCACATCTTTAGGTCTATAAATGTTGAATAACTATGGTGTACCCCTGAAACGAACATAATATTGTATGTTAGCTATATTTTAATAAAAGTCTTTAAAAATATTGACAACAACTACGTTTTACTGTTTAATTTACTAATTCAATTAATAAAATCTCTTTTTGCCTTAAAAAAATAAAATCACTGCCATGAGACAAGTAATAAGTTAACTTTATATACTCAGATGGTTAAGGCTTTTCCTTATCAATATTTGTGGAGAAGACACAATCTTATCGAAGCTTTGAGCTAGATTTTGGGCAAGAGTTTTTCTATAAATATTTGTATTTTTTTTTTTAAAACTGCATCCCCCCCTCCCCCTCCCCAGTGTTTGGAATTGGTGATGGTAAAGACAGGTGGACTTTAAACTGCTTCTAGAGCTCCATTTATGGTTTTGCAAAGATTTTTAAGACAAGGACAGTTTCTCTCAATTTTTAATACCAAAGAATTGGGTTGTAACTTAAGTGACATCATAGGTTGACCTACCCATCTGTCGCGCAGGGCGGCCTGCGGGGTCTCTGCTCCCGCTCCCCACATAAGAACTCAGGATATGGTGAGGCCAGAAAGGAACACCACAGAGCCATAGGTAGGGGAGTCATACCACTATACTCTCACTGACGGCTTGGTTGGAGACACAGGAAACAGGAGCCACACTGTCCGCAACCCACTGTCCACTTGTCTCTGCCAACCAACCTCACTTGCTAGCTGCAATCCGCTCTTGCTAGCTCAGCCACTGTCTTCTTGCCAGCCTCCATTTCCTGCTAGCGTAGCCATGGCAGTTACATTAGTGGCCAGTGGCTCACTGGTTATAGCTGATGGCCAACTAGCCACAGCTGATGTCCAGCCAGTCACAGTTGATGGCCATTTACTAGCTGAACCAGCACCTTTCTATGTGAGGCCGAGAGCCTGGAAACTGCTCTCTGGGGCTCTGTCCCCACACCATCCAACTACATCATCCCTAATTTGCTTCTTTTCCTCTGGGCACATAGTTTTATTTTAGCTTAGGGGAGGAAGATTTTAAAAATTCCTATCAGGCTCTGAATCTCAGCTGCTAATTTGGCTAAATTTCTGATCCTTTCCAATGTCATGTCAGGTTTTATCTGGAACAAATAGTAAATACTTCTGGCAGTATTAAACAATTCCATGGACTCAAGAGGGTAGAAGGGTTATTGTCCTGCTGGAGACCATGCTCACTCCACCATCTGTCATGCAGAATGGCCTGCAGGGCCACTCTGGGGGTCCTGCTCCCCACATAAGAACGCAGGACATGGTGAGGCCAAAAATGAACACCCATGGAGCCATAGATAGGGGAGTCATACTACTATGTTTTCTCTGGCAGCCGGGGGAGACACACGCAGTAGTAGCCACACGATCCGCAGTCCGCCATTCACTTCTCTGCCTGCCAACCAACCAACCAACCAAGCAACGCAGCCCCGCAGCTGCATCAGTAGCCAGTTGGCCAACTGGTTTCAGCTGACAGGCAACCAATCACAGCTGATGGTCATTCACTCCCCGAGCTAGCACCTCCCCACGTGAGGCCGAGAGCCTGGAAACTGCTCTCTGGGACTCTGTTCCCACAGTTATTCACTTCCACAAGTCATTCTGTTTGATAGCCAAAAAACAAAAAACAACAAAAAAAAACCCAACCTACCGAAACAAAACAACAAAACAAAACTGACAGCCTGCATGTCCCAGGCAGGCAGGAAGCCAAGCCAGGCCCTTAGGACACAGGCAATAGCTGTATCCCTGGGAGAGAAAGGATCAATAACCAGTTGGTTTGGATTTGTGAAGGAAATGACAGTGTAACATTTTATTTCCCCTACTGGGCTCAGGAAGTAATCCATTTACAAAAACTTTTGAAGATCCTCCCTGGATTTAAGAAATTCTCTAATTATGGCCCTTAGATTGGCCTTAGACCAAGGAGTGTGAGATAGCAGAGGAGGATCGCTTGTCAGTCTTACATAGTCTCTTATTTTAGGTACCTTTTATCTCTGTGATTTTTCATTAACCTTATGCAATAAGTTGTTCAATGAAGCTATTTTAGAATTTTTGAAGCCTAACGGAGGCTCTTGCATACCAATTAAAAATAGGTATCTTGTTCTGTTTATTTGATTTGGAAGCCATTGCTTTTAAGTGTACTTTTAAGTGATCTGATTAATGAAATGTTTCTCATAATTGCCATTGTAATTTTAGGTTATAGTTTCATTAAGGGCTTGGAAGCAGTTTGGTAGGACCCTAGCCACGAGTGGAGTTTAGCCTACATTTCTGTCGGGCCATATTTTGGAGTTTCCAAACTAACATTTAGGTTGGCTTTTAGTAAGATTTTGCCATTTTTTTCCCTTTCCTTTTTCTTCTTAAGTACAGGTCAGTTGTACTTCTGATGTCCTGATTTATTTGTTTGTTTCTTTGTTTATTTTAACATCTGCAAATGTCTAAAGACAAATAAGAAGGAGTCTGAGTGAACTTTGATTTTTGTTCTAATTTCTGTCCTTCCGTTCTATTAAGGGACTCTTAATGCCTACCTATTATAACAATATGAGCTCTCTCTAAAATTTTGTTTTTCTTTTCAATTTAGAAGTTTTTCCAATTTAAAGAACCCACTGTTTGGCCTTGATGAATAGGATCTTAATAGTGACTCAACCAGTAAATCTTTTTATGACTTCACTGGGGATGCAAGAGACATCCCCAAAGGAGAGTGCAAAAAGATGCAGCCCTCACAAGATAAAGTTAAAAACTCGTTTGAGAGCTTGACACAGTTGGACAGAAAGACAAAGATATAAAGACAGGCGAAACCTTATGCTTCTAACCTACTGTCAATGGCTGACCCAGTTGCAAGCCCCAAGTGCATTCCTGTGCTTCTGTCCTGCCGGATACAGTTTCCTGGAATCCCCAGTCTAATTGACTGACTGCCAAGGTGCACCTGGGCACTGATCGCAGAGGCCAAGCTCTCAGGACATGTAACAAGATGACAGGAAAGACACCAGACAGAGATGGAGAAAAACAGAATTAACAAAACCTGTGAGTACTCATACCAAATAACCAAGAGTTGCAAAGCCTAAGAAGGCAGTTCCACAAGTATTTTCTCTGGCTAATCTAAATTTAGCACAAAAAAAAGGACTCTCACCGCTCTGCTTCCACCAAACTCTGCAGGGAGAGTCCTGGGAGTCTGACTGGGCAAACATTCTTACCTTCGTTGGCTCATGTTAGAAGTCTCAGGATCCTTCTGCTCCCACAGCTTCAGGTGACAGGGACCAGCCAGTGGTGAGGTGTCCTCGCAGCACCATCTGTAGGGGAGGAACACATTCTCTCTACTCTTCAAGGTTTGTTCAGCTGGTCTAACAATCCAGTCGACATGAGACAGAGTAACAGGAGAAAGGAACCAAATTGAATTACATATGTACATATGGGAACCTCACATACATGAGAGAGTCAGAGACCCTAAGTATAGGAGAGATTCAGAGACAGAAAGTTAACATGTGGTGTGTATGGCTAAGGTGTTCTGAGCTAAGGATGGGGCAAGATGCCTCAGGGCTTCAGGGGAGGAAGATCATTCGCAGGCTGATTAGAGCAGATGTTCAGTAATTACAAGTTTGCCTTGCCCGATAGATGGGTCATAAGAAGGTATTTCTGGTGATAACACTTATTCTGGGCAAAGCCCTGATGTAAATTCTTTAAGGGAGATGTGAACATTTCTTGTGAGCCATCAGGGTCTCCATTGCCTTCAGCTCGAAATCATTCACATGCCAGAGTTGCACATCTTGGGGAGAGCTGTTCTGAACCCCTTTACAGTTTACCCCAAATCCCATAGTTCGTAAGGCAAAGTGTTCCTCTTTCTCGGAGGATTAGCGTTCTTTATGTGACAGTCCTGGAAACCTTAGTATTATATTGTAAACACTTTCCCCAAACCTGAAGAATGGAAAAGAGGCCTCCACGTTACCACAATGTATGGCCCAAGAGAACCACATTAAAATTCATACTTTGTATCCTTAGAATATCTTTTCATTTAGATCATGGTATAATTCTAATGAGGTTGCTTATCTGGTTTCCCAGTTGTCAGATTAGAAGCAGAAAATTAGGCCAGGGAGGAGAGTTGCTCATTGTAGGTGCATTAAAACAGCAAAATGTTGACGCCAGAGCCTCACAGTAGAGAAGGAAAATAGTCTCCTCCTCTGTAAGATGAGTGGGTTGAACTGGTTAATCTCTGAGGGCTCTTCCAGCTCTAAAATTCAGTATGTTTAAGATAAAAGCTATAAAAAGCTGCCGAAGAACATGTAAGAATGAAAAAACCCTAGAAATCTGGACCCAGTGTGTGGGGAAATAATCCTAGAGAACTCAGTAGCTCCTGAGGGCATAACTGTATCATAGACAGTGCAATACTTGATGCTTTCGATGACGACATTGAGTCATCAGGAAAACATTACATTTTGTTTCAGAATGCAAAAAGCACGCAAATTGCTTTTGAAAGATTTCACTCAAAAATGCTTATCAAAATGTTTGCTACTTAAGCATGTACTGTTTGGGAAATTTACTTAGTGGGACATCTTTGATAACTTATTTCATTGTTTTATGGGGTTTTTGTTCCTTGATAGACTAATTTGGATAGTTGTGACAATATCTTGCATCTATATATCACTTTATACTAATTCAAAGAATTATTCCATCTTAGTTTGCAGTTAGCACTTTGACAAGATTTCTAGTTCTTCTACAGTGTATCTATAGCACCCAGCCTTTGTATAGCGCTTCTCACATGGTTTTATGGTGAGCTGTTAGAGTCTTGTGTGGCTTCTTAAGGGCAAGGATTTGGGTCTCCTTCATTTTGGTATCCTTTGGGTCTCAGAACATGTGTGTTACATCAATGAATCAGAGAATGAATGAACTATGTGAAGAAAGTTGCTCATTGGTCCTGCTTCTAAATCCTGTAGATTTGTGTTTGACAAGGCAATGCTTCTTGGTTATCTGTCTTTCCATTCCCATCACCAGTACCCTGTTTTTTTCACTGCACTCTAAAACCACCACTAATAAATAAAATGCCACTTGCTGGCGGTAGAAAATTTGGAAAATACGTAAGTGAATACACAGGAAAAGGAAAAAAAGATCACCAGGAGAGTCCCATTATCCAGAAATAACCAATGTTGACATTTTAGGGTATGTCCTTCCAGTCTTTTTTTCTTAGACATTTCTTTTTTAATTAAAGTTCATTGGGGTGACAATGGTTAGTAAAGTTACATAGGTTTCAAGTGTACAATTTTGTAATATATCATCTGTATATCACATTGTGTGTTCATCACCCTGAGTCAGTTCTCCTTCCATCACCATATATTTGATCCTGACATTTCTTATATAACCCAGATGTCAGCTGCCACCCACCCTCCTGAGCTTCCCCAGAAGAATCTTTATACAAGAAAACACTTGTATAAAAACGTTTATAAGAATTTATACAATATTGTAAATTTTATTTGGCAATGGAGTTTTGGGTTTCTCTTTTAATTTTCCCCTCTCTTTTGTGGACTTCTCTCTATCTTGTTAGCTCCTGTCTTCTTCCTCCTAGTTTTTCCCTAGATTTCTGATATATCATTTGTTATTAATTATTCAGAGGACCTTTAAACATTTGTGTTCCTATCATTGTTCCCCTTAGAAGATAGTGATGGTGCAGGTGTTAGACGGAGGTGATTATGTTTTTCTCTTACATATAAATGTCTTTCAAAAGTGGATTCATACTTAGTTTTTTTTCCATTTAAAAAATTGTGGGGAACTACACTAATATAAAATTTACAATCTTACCATTTTCAAGTACAGTTCAGTGGTGTTAAGTACATTCACATTGTTGTTCAGCCAATCTCCAGAACTCTTTTTATCTTGCAAAACTGAAACTCTATAACTAGGAAACAACTTCCCATCCCCTTCTCCCATCAACCCCTGGTAACCACCATCCTATTTTCTGTCTCTATGAATTTGACTACTCTAGGTTTCTCATATAAATGAAGATCATACATCATTTTTGTCTTTTTCCACTTAGTATAATGTCCGCAAAGTTCATCCATGTTGTAGCATGTGTCAGAATTTCCTTCCTTTTTAAGGTTGAATAATATTCCATTGTATAGATGCACCACATCTTGCTTATCCGTTCATCTTTTGATGGACACTTGGTCACTTCCACCTTTGGCTCTTGTGAATAATGCTGCAGTGAACGTCGAAGTGTAAATAATCTCTTTGAGACCCTGCTTCCTGTTCTCCTGGGTATATATCCAGAAGGGGAATTACTGGGTTGTATCCTCATTCTGTATTTAATTTTTTGAGAAATTACCACACTCTTTTCCACAGCAGCTGTCCCATTTTACATTCCCACTGTAGACAGAATTTTATATCTTGCTGTTTTTCACTTAAAATTATGTTGAGAGCAATTGCCACACCATTAAGTCATTTTTCAAAATTATGACTTTTGGTGACTTTCAGCATAATTTTCTACCATAATTTATTTAGTAATTTCCCTCGATTTTGATATTTAGGTTGTTTCTAGTTTTTTTACTATTACTAAGAATATGATGAAAATACTTATTTGCTTCTCTGATTATTTTATCTGGATAATTTCTTATAAGTGGAAATTAAAAGAGTTGGTGGATTTTTAATATTTATGGCACATATTGCCACTTTCTTCAAAGAAAGGTTATATGAATTTATGCTCCTATACCAAGTGTGTGTGAGAATATCTGTTTCATTGCGTTCGTGCCAATACTGAATAGTATCATTAGAAAAAAAATTTGTTTTTAAACTTTGACAATTTAAGAAACAAAAATAGCATCCAATTTTGGTTTGTAATTTGGGTTAGAGATGTCCGACTTTATATTGGCTGATCTTGTATTTCTTTTGTTGTGTGAATTGTCTTTTGTGTTCATTTTCATTTTGCTGATTTAGAAATATCTTTTGTTTCTGATTATAAGAACATTACGTTTGGGCCGGCCTGGTGGCTCAGGTGGTTGGAGCGTTGTGCTCCTAACGCCAAGGTTTATCATTTGTTTTGTAATTTTTATGATATTTTTAATATACTCAAATCTATTTTCTTGTATTTCTTACATTGCTTTTGTGCTTAAGATGTCTTTGTTTATACTTTGACAATTTAGGTATTTGTAATTTATTTCAAATATTTCATGGATTAAAAAAAAAAAAAAAACTTTTAGTTTTTTAGTTATTTTCATTGTAATAGGTTTAGTGCACACCCAGAGGCTCTGTCCCACGTTTCAGAAGTCATTTTCTCTGAGCATTTTGGACTGTGGTTCCTCTTTTAATCTGATCCAGTCTATTTTCTGTATTTAAGGGATACCATATGAGTTTTGGTTTGTTGAAAGGCACCCCTTCTTTCTTTCCAGTACTGTTATGGTTTTTTTAAAAACTCTCTTTACACATCAAGGAATTGGTGTATAGGGGGTCTATGCTGCCATATACACTGGTCTATAATTCTGAGCTGATCTTATTTTTTTGTTTTTTGGGAGGTTTTAAAAAAATTGGTTTTTTACATAGTTAAATTTCTTTTCACTATTTATGTATTCATGAATACATATTTTTTAATAGATTGATGTACTACTATATTATATAAATAAATTTCCTGACATTAAATTATGCTTGCATTCATGGGATTAACCTCTGCTGTGGTCATTATGAATGATTCTTTTAGTTTATTTTGAAATTCTGTTTGTCAGCATTTTGTTGTGATTTTTCATATATCACATATCTAACCCATCACACCTATAATTGCTTGTTTAATGGCTAGACTCTGGTAAGTATCTGGAAGACAGAGACCATGTTTTTTTTCTTGTGTTTTCACATAGTGCCTCGTAGATAACAGGCTCTATATAATACATATTAGAATTAAACACATGGGACTGGTCTGTAGATAATTTTGGCAGTTTGTTCTTATCTGGAGCTAGTTTTTTCAGATATTACAATTATATTAGATGCATAAAATGAATTGGGTGGATTTGCATCTTTTTGTCTGTATTAGAACATTTAGTTCTAGAACCTTTTTATTTTCTTTAATCTTTCAGTTTCCTTCTTTATTATTGGTCTATTTACATTGTCTACTTCTTTTGGGGTCAGTTTGGGAAATTTATATTTTCCCATAGACATTTCAAGGCAGCTGAATTATACACCCTGCTTTACCTGAAATTAATATGGCCATCGGTGCTTTTGGTTTTTTATTTAGTGTTTGCCCAATGAATCTATTTATCCTTTAACTCTCTGTGATGTTAATAGGTATATTTATTTTAAGCTCTATCTTGTCGAATATTTTTAAAGCTAATCTGAGGGTCCTTGTTAATAGTTAGATTATTCTTTTAAGTGATTTTATAGTTTCTTATGTTTTTGTTTTTTTTCATGAAGGGTGGGTGTTTTTGTGGGAAGTGGGGAATGGCTACTACTGAAATGTTGATGTCAGATGTCATTTTTAGTGACATTTTCTTATACAACTCTGAACTGAACTTTCTAATTTTTGTTTCCCTCTTCAACCTATTGATTTTTGTTTCCCTCTCTTCCTTCCTGTTGATTTTCCCACAGCACAACTTTGACACTCATTTCCCTGTTGAGAGCCTCCCTGTTGTCTTCCGAATAAACTTAAGATACATTGCGTGGCATTTAGAGTTTTCTACCCATAAATATATCCTGTAGCATCTATCATTAAGCCCTCACACACATTATTATTCCAGCTGAATTGATCATTGTATTCCCCCTACTTCCTCCCCCAACATGCCTTGTAGTTTTTTATGTTTGAACTTTGTTCAAGCTTTTTCACATTTGGATATTCTTTTCCATCTATACAAATACTGCTGATCTGCCTTGGTGCAAATCTGACTAACTCCAGTGAGTCTTCCCCTATCATCATAGGAGTGGACTTCTCTTCCTGTGCGAGGGAAAACAGAGAAAGGGACGGGGAAAGCACCCGTGGGTAGATACGATTGTCTGCATTCTGGTTCTTGGGATGGATAGTGCATTTCACGGTGTTCACTGTGTTATTTTTAAAGATAAATAAAATAAGTAAAAAGAGGGCCATGCATGGAGCAATGTTGGTAATGTGTTATAAACCAAGAATTATCATTATTTCCGTCTGGTATGGCTATAGCCAAAAACAAAACAAAACAAAAACACAAAAAAACCCAAAACCGAAAAAAAAACCCCTCCTTCTATTTATAGACTTTATCTTTTCATCTCCTGCAGTAGACATTGAAGTCTTAGAACCAGGGAGTTGGTGTTGTTTTATTTTTAATCCCCCATTGTATCCTGCCTGAAGATAAGATTGGACTGCAAGTCAAGAAATTTGCAAGTTTGATATCATGGTGATGTCGCTAGTACCGAGAGCTTGTGTGGCATTTAAGATTTTTTTGTGTGTGTGGTTTTTGAGTTAGAGTGGTTTCACATTCTGTTGCATTTCATCCTTTCAACAGAGTCATCTTTGACTTCATGGGTCATAGATGCCTCTGAAAATGAGTTTGAGTTACATGATTTTTATCATTTCTTCCATCTTTAAAAAAATTTTAATTCCCTGATGTCTGCTTGTAAACTATACTGAAAAGAGATTTGGAGATTCCCAGGTAAATACCAAAGCAATAGAAGGAGCAACTGTGACCAGATACTTCAAATTTGAAGACCCAAAACTCCTGTCAAATACTGGAATAAGTTTCATGTTTGTGAGAAATTGTTAGGAAAGAGCAGAACTGGGAGGATTATCAAGCTTCAGCTTACTGGACATTATAATGGTGTCTTGCATGAGACTTAACTGGAAGGGAATATCAACAGGGTTAACTTTAAACATTCTTCTCTTGGGCTCATTACACATAGAATATACAAAATGTACATCTTTATTCCAGGTACAGTTTTAGGGGTTATGATATGTTGTAACTTAGGCCGGCCTTATTTTCTGTTGGACTCCTTCCCCCACGTCCCCCTGTATTGTACATGAACAAAAACATACACACGTACACGTGGACAACTCATCTTTTTTGAGCATTTCCTGAATCTTCTACCTCTGAATCTTTCCTTGGTATTTTTAATTTAATCCTCCTATTGAATTCTATTGAGTATTCAGTATGTGACTTAAATACTTACTATTTATATAACCTTCCTTTAACTTCCCAGTTGAAATTCATCATCTCCCTGTCTATCTCCTAACTCCTTTAGGTATTATGTATATAATACACACACACACACGCACACACACTTTTGCGTCACTCTCCAAATATGCTTATTCTAAATATGTATGTGTCTGTTTTCTCTAGACTTAGAACTTCTTGTGGAGAGATAGTTGGTGATATTTTTCTTTGTGTTCCACCTAGAAACTAGAATAGTTACCAGCCTGTGGTAATTGCTCACTAAAGACAATGGCTTTGAACAGTTTTCTGACACCCTCCCCCACCCCCCACCTTTTAAATGAAGTATCCTGTAGGATTCAACTACGTAGAATAGACTAAAGGGGTTATTTTATTGGTATAAATTGGTTAATTCAAATTTATGACATTTGATTATTATAAAGTCATCCAAAAGAACAATGAGGCTGATTTAATAAACTTCTAATAAAATTTGTGTTCATGGAAGACAATTCCAGTCATATCAATCTAAACATCCAATTTAATTTTCTCTCTCTGTATCTATTTTTCTCTCTCATACATACATACACACACATACCTTTTTTACATGGTATCAAGAAAATCTGGATTCACATAGATTAGTAGATGCAAATAATAGTATTTTTTAATAGCTTGCTCTTTAATTTAACCGATACAGTAGCTAAACAGAGTAGGAAATACTTGTTTCAAATTAACATTGTAGCAAGGAATAAGTGCGTGCAGTTATTAATTGCTAAATGTGCAGTTTAAAGAGTCAATTAATAGGTTCCTCAGCCATTTAATTTGTCACCATTTGGCAGAAAATACCATAGGACTGTATCTTGTCATTTAATTGAGTGGATTGTATTTGCTTGTACAATTTTTATGTGAGTAGACTTGTTCAGTTCTGAATTTAAAACAAAGCAAACTATGTGATGTCAGGTGTAGCAGATTGGGGGAGGGGGGTTATCACTGTGTGAGGGATATAAATGATAAATGTCTATTACATTGTTATTTACACCTGAAACTAATAAAAAAATAAAAAAATAAAACAAAGCAAACAAAACAAGACCTGCAATCTTCTTAATCAGTGTCACCTTCCCAAGAAATTCAAATATATCCTCAAGGAAGCTTTATTGTGAGGGCTCCAGAAAGAAAAAAACAGAATTAACCAGGCAGAACAGATTAATTTTGGGGGCTGGGGGTCTCCTTTGTGTTAAATTTGATAGAGAACACAAATGTGTGTGGGTAATGCTTTATATTACTGTTTTTAAAATGATTACTATATTTTAACAAGGAAATTTGAATCAAATGTTTGCAGAACCCTAGAAATAGTTTGACTACCACATGACTGGGATAAAAGGATGTTGGATTAGAAAGGTTTATTGTGTGTATCCCTTTCATTTTTCCAGATGGGAACTGTGATGATGTGTGTGAAAGTCTCCAGCCCAAAATATTTATTTTCTTGAAATAATGAATAAAATGAGAAAAAAGAATGAAAACTGTTAATATTTACCGAATGTTTACTATAGGCCAGACACTCTGCTAAGTGCTCATAGTAAACCCAGGAGTGTACTGTTAGTATTCCCATTTTACAGTTAAGAAAACTGAGGCATAAAGAGATGAAGTAACACGTTCCAAGTTGCCTAGCTTATACATGGAAGAGCATTGATTTGAATTCTGGCTCTGTGACCATTACACTATACCAACAGATGCGTTTAGCAAGTACACTGCTTTTCCTAGTGATTTAGTTTTGTTGGATGTAGCTGATCTTATACAACCATGCAAGGCTGATCTTTCTGTCTTGTTTGTCATTTTCACGGAACTACAGTGATTCTTAATTGCATGTTAACCTTCAGCAGTACATTTGCCAACAGCATTTAAAGGAATAGATCCTGTCTGGGATCTACTTGGGTTTATAAAGTGGGTCTGGGTCTGACGTTCCCGGTGAGCCTTTCCACATTTTTCTTTTTCAGGTCAGGTGGATGCACTGATATATGTGGTGTGTCTCTCCTGACACAGTTTTATCTTGAGCAGAACAGATGAAAATAACATTGAAAACTAAAGTCCTTGGTTATTTTTTCTACTTTACATTTCAGTGATTGTTGATTTTGTAGCTTGGGAGGACTAGTTTTGAAGACCAAATAGGAAAAAAAAAAATCACAAGAGTCAAAGCAAAGGCCTTGAGAATTGCTGGGTCTTTATGCTATTTTTTTTTAAAGCTTTTTGTTGTGTAACAATACTAAGTATAGCTTAGGAAGAAGGAAATGATATTCATTTCAAATGATCGTTACTTACTTCTGGTTTCAGTAGTCATTTAGCTGGCAGATGTGCTGAGAAACTTCAGAAGAAAAGCCTCAGTGTCTGGAGAAGAAAGACAAGTCAGTGCATAGTTATCATATGGTATTATATTATGTCATGGTGTCGCATATCATGTGCTATAGGATCTCAGTAATGGGAGTAAGTGTCTGGGAGTGGGGCACAGAGCAGAACTTCACTGTAGAGGTGACACTTGAGCAAGATCTTGAAGGATGAATAGGAGTTTGCCAGGTTAGGAAATAGGGACCAGAAGTGCAGACTTACTGACTTCTCCACTTGAGCCTATTACTGAGTTTCCTTGCATTTTTTCATCTACCTCTTCTCTTTTTATCTT
The DNA here is from genome assembly GCF_057876585.1 of Rhinolophus sinicus. Lineage (NCBI taxonomy): Eukaryota > Metazoa > Chordata > Mammalia > Chiroptera > Rhinolophidae > Rhinolophus > Rhinolophus sinicus. Next base: position 30,723,201 of record NC_142515.1, read on the forward strand.
TATGTCAAAGGAGAAAAGCAACTGAAAATGACTAATTAGAATAAACCCCTCTTGGATTTTTCCTGTTATTATTATTTTTTTAAATTAAAGTTTATTGGGTTGACACTTGTTAGTAAAGTTACATAGATTTCAGGTGTACAAATCTGTATTACATTATCTATAAATCACGTTGTGTGTTCACCACCCAGAGTCAGTTCTCCTTCCATCACCATGTATTTGATCCCCTTTACCCTCATCTACCACCCCCTCCCCCCTTGCCCTCTGGTAACCACTAAACTATTGTTTCTGTCTATGAGTTTTTGTTTCTCATTTGTTTGTCTTGTTCTTTTGTTGTTTTTGGTTTATATACCACATATCAGTGAAATCATATGGTTCTCTGCTTTTTCTGCCTGACTTATTTCACTTAGCATTATAATCTCAAGATCCATCCATGTTGTCACAAATGGTCCTATTTCATCTTTTCTTACCGCCGAATTTCCTGTTAGTTTTGATAAGACGTCTTTAAAGAAAAGGTTAACTCAATTTGTTTTGTTTTGTTTCACTTTAAACAAAGTATAGGTAGAACCTTTATTTTTATGTCATACTAATACATTGATATCACAATTAGTATTTAGTAAAAGAATGTGCAAAGAGAGTTAAGTTCCTGTAGAAGTGGAGATCAGGAATAATCATTCTTTCAGGCTTTATATCGCGACTCAGTCTAATTCTTGGTCTCCAAATGACTGGTTCTATCTGCTTTCACAAGACTGGTGCAGTTACGTGTAGATACATCTATGTAGGCCTTCCCTTTAAGAATTTGAGATCTTCCCCATGGGTTTTCCAGAAGAGCTCAGCTTAAAATGTTCTGCTTTGTTTGATCCCTTAAGAATACCAAGGGGCTTGATCTGTTTGGAGTTTGTAATATTGTTAACTTTATACACTAAGTGACTAGTTTTGGTCATCAAATCAAGTGTCAGGTCTGTCGAGTGATGGCAAAGCACCTACCTGCACACATTCACCTGAATCATCCAGGTATTGCTGTAACCTCTGGCTGCCTTTGCACTGTCAGCCATTTGGCAGTGGTAGTGTTTCCTGTGCCAGGCCTTTCTCCACTAGATGGTGCTAATATTTGCTGTTGCTGCTCCAGCCCAGGGTAATTTAGTAATAAATGGTGCATTATTTATTCAGTAAATATTATTGAATACACATGAACCAAACTCTAGAGGGGTTGTGAGTGGTAGATTCCAAAGACACCTAGGATGCAGACCCTGCCCTGGGGAGGATACACTCACTGTTGGACACAGTTAGTAAGGTAGCAAGTGGACAAGGCCATAAGAGCGAGGCAGTCTAATGAAGTGGTCAGACAGCTGATGGTGGATCCAGAGTGTCTGGTTGGCATCCCAGCTCGTCCACTAACTAGTTCACCAGCTAAATTACTTAACCTCTCTGTGCCTCTGCTTCCTTACCTTAAAGTGTGTATAATAGTAGTACCTCCCTCGTAGGGCTGCTAGGGGATTACAGGAGCTGAATATATAAAGTACTTAGCTCTGCAGCTGATGTAAGTGTTGGCTCTTCACCCCCCAGCTGCTGGCATGTAAGCCCACTGAAGACAGTGAACATTATTTGCTGAGAGTTCCTAAGCTTGCCAGCCACACAGCTGGCACTCCTCCTGAATAAATACATTGAATAATAAGGGTGAGTTTGAGGATAGGCTTTGGGAATCTAGCTGAGTAAGTGTGGAACTTTGGGTCTTACAGGGACTCACAAGCTTTCTAGTTTAATCAGTGTCTTCTAGATTTCTGTCCTGCATGTATTCTAAAGCGGTATCTTGATCGTTAATGCCATTTTTATAAGAAAGTCTTCCTGAGCAGATGCAATAATGCAGAAGATGGTTTTTCCCCATAGATTCATTCTGCTGGAACGGAAGGAGAGCTCCTGGGGTAACCTTTCACGCCCTGGGGACATCTGATGGGGGTGCCTCCTGGTGACGGCTGTAGCCACTCCTTTTGCCTGCTTCTCCCTCCCTCTTTCTGTCTACATTGAACAAACATCTTGAAGGCAAATGTCAAGACTAGGAAGAAGACCTTAATTTGTCACATCGAGTACAGCTGTGTGTGGAACTGCAATTTGCATTTTAATGTCCTCCTTATTCCAGAAAAGTGGCATTTTACAGATTTCCTGTATTATTCATGAATTTCAAGGCTTTGTGTTCAAAAATAAAAGTGCAGGTAATGACCAAGAATAAGGGACATTAAACTCTGTCAGGTTTTCTCACTCTTTCCTTGTCTCATCACTTTTCCATCCGTTTGAGCATTTCTTAGCTTGTTCCTATGTTACGTACCCCGATAGCAGAAACAGGCACACATGGAAAAGTCAGCCCAAGCACCATGTCTGGACACCTCACTAGCTTCCAAGTTCCTAAGAGAATGTGTGTAGTAAAAAACCACTGACGTGCATAGAGAAACAGGAACAGCTGAGCAGTAAGCACGTATCACAAGTAGTTTCCGGCCGATGGAGTGGATGAACCGCCCGTCGCCTAGGCCTCCCCTTGGCCAGGGGGCAGTTTGTTAATGCCCCCATGGCGGTTATTCTGCTTGTGGGATGTGTGGGTGAATGTTGAGCAAGCGGGAAGTGTTAACCCGGCTGCTCTTCTAAATTTCGTGTTTTTAATGAAAACACAGGTTAGAGACAAACCTAGGTGTAATGTGCTGAGGAAGTTTCCTTCCCAGAAATGTCTGGAATGAGCAGTATTGAAGATGGAAGCTAGGTGGTGCGAAAGCACCTGGCAGGAAGGCCACATCCCTATGGTCACATGAAGTTAGGAGTGAACGCACACTCCAGGGGCAGATACATTGCCATGTGGGGCGGCTGAGCAGGCAGCAGTGACTGCTCCCTGGCTGTCCTGCAAAGGGGTGCCCGCGGGCTGTGGGACGTGGTGCAGCCTTGCATTCTGTGCTCAGTCCTCATCGTCAGGCGTTATGTATGATGCAGTCTGGGGAGTGGTAAGGCATGTTTGGGGGGCAGGATCACAATCTTAAGGACTAAGTAAGGATAAGAATGAATCAGAGTGTTATTTACAATGGACCACAAAGTGGAGGCTGGAGCTAGATTGCTGGAAACCCAATGCTGGTTCTTGGATTTGTGGGGGGAGAATTCAGGGGTATCGCTCAGTTATTCAGATACTAATTTAGTGCCTATGTGCAAGGTACCAAATCATGTACTCTATGGAGAAGAGTGTGTGTGCACGCAGTCATGTATCAGAGAGAGAGGGACAGACAGACAGATGGGGGACATTACATAGGTAACAAAGGAATTTGCATGCAGGATGTAAAGATCCCGTAGACTGTTCTTGGCTTTCACCAAGAAGACAGTGTTTCATGTGTATGTCTCTGCCCCTTCTTCAGTTTGATTATCTCAGTTAGATATTTAGGTGAGTGATCAAGCATCTTTGATATTTCTAATGCTTCTAAGTGATGTCTATGGGATAAATAAGTATTTTGCTACAGTTCTCTGTATGTTTCATTCATTCATTCATTCATTCAAGTAATATTTATTTAATGCCAGTCATAACAGCTGTTGTACTAGGATTTGGATTTAGTGCCGAACAAGGAAAAACATGGTTCCTGCCCTAATGCATCTTACCTTACTGAAGATCCAAACAAATAAGCTGGTAGCCGTAGTCCCGCGCAGTCGATGCTATGATGAAGAGATGCCCTAGGAACTCAGAGCAGGGCACTCCGTGAGACTGGATGGAGACTCTTTCTGGAGGAAGTGGCATCCAAGCTGATATCTAATGAATGAATAGGACTTAGCCCAATAAAGACTATGGGATGTTCCAGGCAGAGAAGCAGCCTGTGCAATGGCCGGGAGCTTGAGTCTTTCCCAGAATGGTCAAGAGCATGAATGGCTGATGGATGAACTGGGCAGTAATACAGAGCTGTATGTACTGGTGCCAATGATGCTGAGTCATGTGGTCAACTATTACATGTTCTGAATCAAGACAAGAAACATCAGGCTTGATCCTGACTGACTGTCTTGGAGAGTGGGTGGGCTCCACAGAGGACCAAGTAGAAGAGGTGGTCAGGTCAGTACACGTTAATTCCCATTTTTAAAGTAAATTTCTTGGCTTCCTTACACTCTCCTGATACTGGCTCAGTGACCACCAATCCATCTATGATAATGCTGGGTGAACATTTTTTTAAAAACTAGATGTTAATAGAATTTGTTCTTAATAGCTGCCATTGATCGAAGACAACCTATGTTCCAGGCATTGTACCAAGGTTTTTACAGACCGCCTTATTTAAACCCTGACAGGGTCCTGTAAGAGCGGAGCTGTTATCCCTGTTATGCAAATGAGTACCAGAGGCTCCAAGAGGCTCTCAGGACTGTCACCTTCTAAGGTTTGCAGCAGGGATTCAAACCCAGGATGTTTGTCTCAGAGGCTGGGCACAGAGCCCCAGTGCTTGAGCTTCGGAGAACATGTGAATGTATAGTATGCGATAGAGGAACTATTCCTGAATCTTTTCAAAGTCCTTTGTGATGAACTTTAAGATAATGAAGAATTTTAGGGGATAGACGGTTAAATTTCCTGTTGGCAACATGATGAGAGACTTTGATGTGTGGTGTATTTTATGACAGATAATGTATACAAATGCTGTACTATTCCCATAGGACTCATCTTAGTGAGAATGTAATTAATCTCCAGCTTTCTTTGTGGAATTTATTGTACCTGTCAGGAACTAAATTTTCCAGAAATCTTGCTTGAATTTACAGAATAAAAATAATAATTATGCAGTAATCTTTCTCCTAAGGGCAGACCTAGTGGGAAAAATTCATGACAAAGCACCCTAGCTTCATGGAAAATGAGAGGAGAAAATAAGAGAAAGCTCAGGCAGAGGTGAGTTGGGAGCGCTAGAGTGTAGCCGGAACTTCATGATTATTGAAGCAGATGACAGGGAGAGGCAAACACGAACCATTCAAATAATGAGGTAAAGAAAACACTGAGTAAATTTTAACATCAAATAAAAATCTAAGCTATTTCCGATAGTATTACAGAGGGACTAGATGTTCTAAAAAATTCATCTAATGCAAAGTACTAAAAATGCTGGATAAAATTTAAACAATATATACATTTTAATGGCATGACTGATCTGGTAGGGAAGTAAGAGGAATCCTCAGAGGCCTACATTGGAGAGAAGGCAAGCAGTGAGAGAGGTGAAACCAGTGTGGAAGCTGGTGTCGTCCCTTGGGGATGGCTACTGATTCCTGGTGACCTAGAGCCTTGTCTATCAAGGCTGTCTTCTGGAGGCAAGAAATAAACCCAGGGGTTTTACAAAGTGGAGAGTGAGACTGAAAGTGCCACCCAAGTCACCTGGGAGGAGGGGGGGCTTGCAAGCCAGTTTTCATGGAAACTGCCTCTCTTAACCCTGACACTCAGGAGTTCAAAGTCTCCCTTGAAAATGTATAACCATAAGCAGGCACTCATAGGGTTTGGGGTTGACGTCATACTACTCCTGAGGCCCAGGAAAAACAAACAAACAAGCAAACAAACAAACAAACAAACAAAATTTAAACTAGAATTTGGTTTAAAGCAATCCTAGATTGACAGTGCTGCCTGGCCAGGCAAAAGTGGATGCAAATTGTCTGTGGAGAGACACACACTCGATACAGACCCAAGAGAATTTCCACAGTTAAAGTTCTGGGAAGCATGGGCTCACAATCACCAGATCCTAGAGCTCCTCGGGAAACCAGGCTCCACTAGCAAAAACTACGCACAGCCCAATTGGATCTGTGATATCATTATCAAATCTGAGATACAGTTACCAAATACTGAACATGAAATACCCACCTTTACTGCACTTAAAGAGATAAAAGATGGAATCAAAAATAGGAGCAAGGAACAAAAATACTTACAACGACCAGGAAGATTTGTGTGAAGGAGAAAAACAAGGCTCCAGGATGGATGTTAGACCATTGTACAAGCCTCCGCTGAACTCTTGGGGTGCCTTGGGGACATCGCACGGGACAAGGGGTCACCTTGTTTTGGAGGATCTGTTGAGTCTAGTTGGCCATTTAAGGGCACTGTCATAGCTTTTTCAAAGTGCCTTTCCTCTGGAAGGATGCAGGGTGTCTCATTTCTTGAGATACAGGAAAGGTGATGGGACTTGCTTCTAGGGAGCTAATTGCTCAAGGAAGTCAGGAAGTCCAAAGACTGGAGCGGTCTAGCCTCATCGTCGTCATCATCGTCATCATCATCGTCTCCAGGAACACTTACTAAGTACGTACTGTGCTTTGTGCATGGCGCTTAGCACATATGGACTATTTAATCTTATTAAATAAAAATTTACTTTATTTATTCTTTTTATGTAAGTCCTATTGTTAACCCTGTGTTACAAATGAGGCAATGAAGTCTTAGAGAGATTAAGTGGCTCACTCAAGCTTACAAGTTAGAAGTTGGGTGGGAACCCAGTCACATTCCTGAACATTAGTGCCTCTGGAAACTTCCAGTGGGGGCATTGGATGCATTGTCTCTTGCCCGTGACTGTGGAATTGGAGGTTCTGTGGACCTAGCTAGGGCAATATCCGGGAGCCTCTCCAGGATGAGGGATGGAGCACTCCTCTTGTGTCTGTGATGTCGTATTCATGACAGGAATTAGCTTCCCCAGGGAGAACCATAGCACAGCCAGAGGTCAATGCCTCATCCTGGAGTCCAGCCCGATCCAACCCAAGCAGAGGGGTGAGAGAGCCCAAGTCTGGAGCCCAAGGAGAAAGTGCCCAGAGCGAGGAGCAGTCTGGGGGAGTAATTCTCGAGTCAGATGCAGAGTGTAGCTTGACTGCTGCCTGCACTCACTGGAGCCACAGGCAGGGGTGTGCCAGGAACGTCATAATGGTCAAAGAACAGCAGAGTCAGGGCTTTTCATGCAGAAACTCTGACACATGAATATTTCTTTAAGTTGATGGAGGAAAAAGGCCTTTCATTCTGATTCTCTGCTTATGAGAAAATAAAAAGAAGAGGCCCTGTTATGTAACAAGACAAAATGTTTGAAATAAGGACGTTTGAGATCAGGTTTTTTTTTTTCTGGTAGAAACAGAGTATTTTCAAGGGGAAGTAAAGTATTTACTTTCTCAGATTCTCATCTTCAGTTAAAAGACAAATAATTGCATCATGTTGAGCACATGTTACCCTTCTGATGTCTTTAGGATTTTCTGTGGATTATGAACTCAGTTTTCTCATTGTATCCAGAGGAAAATGTTTAAACACTCTTTTCCTCTTTGAAAGATGTATTTAAGGGTAAAACTCCAACTTCTTTATCCATTCATCTATTGAAAGACATTTTGCTTGTTTCCATGTCTTATATACACAGTGGAATACTATTTGGCAGTAAGAAAAGATGACATAGTACCATTTGTGACAACATGGATGGATCATGAGATTACAATGCTAAGCGAAATAAGTCAGACAGAAAAAGTTGAGAACCGTATGATTTCACTGATATGTGGTATATAAAACTGAAAACAACAAAAGAACAAGACAAACAAATGAAGGAACAAAAACTCATAGACATAGACAATAGTTTAGGCGTTACCAGAGGGCAAGGGGGGAGCTAGAAGAGGGTAAATGGGCTCTAATATACGGTGATGGAAAGAGAACTGACTCTGGGTGTGAACACACAATGTGAGATATAGATGATGTAATACAGAATTGTGCACCTGAAATCTGTGTAACTTTACTAACAATTGTCACCCCAATAAACTTCAATTAAAAATAAAAGTAGAACTCCAAAAAGTTGTCACTTATTGATTAGGGTTAAATTTCTTATTCTTACTATTCAGCTTTAAAATGAATGAATATGTATTGATAGGAAGATGTCTGATACGTAATATGTACAGTGAAAACAAGTTATAGAATATGTAGAGAATGAATCATTTATATGCACAGGTTGCATATCATTATATAGGAATACAATATACATGGAGAATATCTGGAAGAATGTAGTTATCAGTGATTACTTCTAAAGTGGTTTTGGAGATCTAAGGTAGAAATGGGGAGGAGACTTTCACTTTTAAATTTATACCATTTTGTATTATTTGAAATTTTTGCTGTGAGTCATACATGAAAAATGTTTCAAAATTTTACATTTTAAGCCATATATGGCACAGATATAAACACTTATACCTTGCAAGGGAGTTTTGTTTGTATTTTCTTCTTCAAGCCAATGCAACTCTTAGGAGGCATAGGAAATGAAGACATATGGAATCCTATAATATTCTAGATACTGGGCTATGTCTGTCTCTTGCTGGGACAAAACAAAGCACAACATCAGACCCCTTCCCATAGTCCCACTGGATTTTCCTTCTTAACAGATTTACAAATGTAGAGAGTTTGATTTTATCGTTTGTGATGATGGTTGACCTTCATACCGAATGTGGGTGTGTTCCATTTCCCTGTGGCGTGGTACCTCTCACCGTTCCTTGTGCTTCTACATGTTTATTCGTTTAATCACTTATCATACAGTGATGTATCCCTTACCATGTACTACACACTGAACTCCATACTTGAATTTTAAAAAGACAAGTAATATGCCTTTAGAAGTATAATTTTGTAAGTGAGATACACAAATAATAACACGATGTGACAAGTGTAATGATATCAACAGAGTTCTAACGGCCCGGATGCAGGGCTGGAGGATGAAGACTAACTGATGGGAATAGAAGTTAACCAGGATGAAGGTTGGAGAGTGGGGCATCCTAAGGAGAGAGGCCACTCTGAGGAGATAAAGTATGGAAGTGAAAGATAGCAGGGAATGTGTGGCAGGTATTCATGATGCTCACCAATAGTTTCATCTGTCCTCCTCCTGGATGTGTGGCAGATAGATGTCCCCTGTTCCGCTGTGGTTAGTCAAGGCTGTGCAATACACTATAGCCAAAGGAGTGGGAGTGGAAGTGACAAGTATTCTTTCTGGGTAGAAGCATTCACCTGTGGGTGTGGGGTCTCCAGCACACTCTTCCCTGCCATGGGGGTTATGGAAACTGGCCTGAACCACATTGCCTGGACTCATAGAAGATGTGACATGAGTGAAAAATAAGCATTTGTTACGACCTTGGAGTTATTTTTGATCAAAATATAACCCCGCTTGTTTGAACCAATACGGTATGTGAGAAACAAAAAGCAGGTAGAGGGAGGGAGTGGCCTTCAGTGAGGTGAAAACGAAAGGCAAAGGTAGCTCATGGAGGGCCTGTCTCTTGCTGTTTCCTAACTGGGATAAAACTCTGCTTCCCGCAGTCACAGCAGATTTTATTAGCATATTTAGAAATGTGGAGAGTTTTATTTTGTCATTCCTGATGATGATGTTCTCTCTTACTCTGTCCTAATTCTCCCATGTTCTAGCATTCTCTGCTCCCAAGGGGAGGAAGGAGGGAGAGAGCTTACCTGTGCTAGAATTCTTTTTAAAAATCTTCAAGAGACACCCACATTTTTTCAGGACTATGTTTGGGGGCTGTGCAAGAAAACACTACCAAGAGGTGGCATATTTAAAATGTTCCCTCCCACTGGTCCTTCACCAGTGTTCACAGCCAGAATCAGAGCAGCAATTCCCTTGCTCGTGAGTGGCTGACTCCCCCCATCAGAGCACTGTGTGGAAAGTTAGAGGGGGGCCTGATCTCTCTGATAGGTGGGCCAATACCAGCGGAGGGGTCATCTAGGAACAAGGCAAAGGTCAGGGTGCTTGAGGCTGGAGGGAGAGTGTTTCGATGTCTGGAGGGATGTTGGAGTCAAACCTTGAACTTGAAAAATCAAGTTTGGAATGGAGTCAGGAGAGGCAGGTAGGAGAGGACCAAGTGGACAATGGCTGGCCAGGCATGGAGCCGTGTTTGGACAGTGGAAGAAACCCAGAAGCCCAGTGTGGGAGGCAGTGGGTTCAGACAAGTGGGAAGTGGCCCAGCTTAATTGCAGAGGAGGGCTATGGCTTTGCGGGGTACCCCGGTTCATTTGAAGAAGCCATGTTTGAGCAGCCAAACATTGAGACTTTTTTTTTTTTTTTCAGTTTATCACAGTCTCTGTTTTAGGGTTATCAAGAACCTCAGCATGGCCAGTGGTCTACCCTGTTAGCTGAAATGGCTGGCATGGGGATAGTAATCATCCTTATCCTTTGGGACCCATGCTTCAGCTAGCTAAAATCAACTTCAGGGGAAATGAAAGGACAGTAGGAAAATACATTATTGGAAACGGCCATAGAGGACTTTTCAACATTGACTGAGGTGGAAGAGATGAAGAGGCATGTGAGACTTGGGGTGGTGGGTGGATAGTTGGCGTTGTTACTTGTTGACACCAATTGTGTTCTCTTGTACTGATCCTATCTGCTCTCACTTCCACTTCAGCTGCCATGAAACGGAATTCAGGAGCCAACTCTGTTTCACACAATTGTGGTATAATTCCCTGGGTACAACTGCTGGTGGCTGTCTCCAAATCCATTCTTGTATTTTTCTTTATTAAAAGCTCTGGTTTTGTTTAGGATAGCCATATTTCCGTTAATATACTTGCCTCTCAACCTCTTTTGGTGCTATGGTGGTCAGATTGCATAGTCCTGGCCAATGAGACTGAGATGAAAGTTCTTGGGAGCAGCTCCTGGCGAAGTCCTTAAAAATTGATAGATGTGGTTGGCTTTACCTTTTGTATTTTGGCCTTTTCTCCTGTCTTCTTGCCCGGAACATGGGCGGCCGCTTCTTTTTGTAAGAACCATCTGAAGGTCACTTATGATAAGTCTGTTAAGAATGGTAATTTAGAAGAAGAGTTCTCAGATGGCATTGTAGAGTCACCATATCTGTTCAACACTCCTGCCCTCCAGAGGAAAACAAGTCCGTAATTTGGTTCAGCCACTTTGGTGAGGCTATTACGTTCACCCAGAAGCATTCCTAACGGGTACACCTTTACTTACTCTATAAAATAATTGTTCTCATTTGCCAGGCCATAGGGAATTCTGGCCAGACCTCAGCTAAACTAAGACCTTAAGTAATTGGATTTTCTTCCTTTGTGTCTCTGTACGTGGATGGCTATTCAAACTAATAAAACTGAAGCTGTACAACTTCTGGAATCATCAAAGAAAATTCCATTATAGCTAGTAGACTTTCCTTACTTAAGTGGAAATCTGCCTAATATATTTTAGAAAGTTTTTTCACAATGAAGAACATTGACTTCAGAATTCAGTTAATAAAATCATCGTATTCCCTAAGTATTCTGGTTCATCAGCATTTTTATAACTGAAAATTTAATTTTATTCTGTTTAAGTGTTGATTTTAAAATTGATCAATAGAGTTATGTTCTTTCAACCTGCGTGAAGTGTGAGATACGAAGTTTTTGAAATTACTTATATAACTAAGTCAAATTTAGGTCCTAAACTTGAGAGACAGAAAAAACAGTTAAGCCCTACATCTTTCCTAAGGTTAACAGAATCCAGTTAATTAGAGAATATAAAGATTTCAATCATTCTGCTTTTTCAAATAAATGTCCTGAACTAGAGCTGGCCAGCGTATATATGTGTGAGTGTGTATTTGAATTAAAGTCTTTGAAAATAAATATTAATGTAAAGAGACCATAGAATGAGGCAATGTCCATCCAACAGATTTGAATGATACTGGATCTTAAAGTTAGACCTTTTATAATTAAAATACTCATGAAATTAAGTTCTCAAATATTTTTAAGGCAGGGAATAACAAAAGGAACACATTATAAGGAATAAAGAATAGGTGGAAACTATTGTCTCAAACTTTCAGGTCCAATATGGTAATCAGTAGCCGCCTATGGCTACTGAGTACTTGAAATGTGGTGAGAGTTATGATGTGCTGCATGTGTCAAATATACGTTAGCGTTCAAAGACTTTATGTGGGGAAAAGATTAAAATATCTCATTAAAATGTTTATATTGATTGCATATGGAAATTATAATATTTAGGATATATGGACTAAATATCTTATTAAAATTAAGTTCACCTGTTTATTTTTACTAGAAACTTTAAATTACACATGTGGCTCAAATTATATTTCTTTTGGACAACTGCTGGTCTAAAACAAGTAACAGACTCAGAAATACAGGAGAAAGCTAGTGAATGGAAAACATTGTTCTTGTTATTGAGGGAAAACAATGCAATTAAAAAGCTGTCAGAGCTTCTTGAAAAATCTGCTCCCCAGAATCGTGTCTCCACAGAGCGTGTTCTCCATAGAGCAGCCTGAGTGAGCATCACAAACGTTAAGTCAGGCCCTGTCTCCCTGCTCCGCCCTCCAGGGCTGCTCATCTCACCCAGAGGAAAACCCAAAGCCTCACAAGGGCCTGCCAGGCCCCGTAAGGCTTGGTTCCTGACCACGTGGCAAAGTCATCACTTACATCTCCTTCTCGCTCATTCCATGCTAGCTGCTCGGGCCCTTTTGATGGCTTTTGAACATGGCCATGTGCTTCTCTTAGGACCTTGCATATCCACTTTCTCTGGATCCTCATGTGACTCACGCTCTCGCCTCTCTTGGGACTCTGCTAGGTAGGCCCCCTTTCCCTTCAGTACCTCATCTTGCCCTGCTGTGCCCTCCTCCTTCTCTGTCCCTGTACCTTTTTAAATTGATTACATGGCACCTTGCACTGCCTGAAAAAACCCATGAATAGTTATTTGTTTCCTTGCCTTTATCACCACTGTATCTCCATTGCCTAGAACAGTAGTGGAACACGGTAGGTCCTCAATAAATATTTGTCAAGCAAATGAATGAATGAAGTAATTTTAAGTGAAGTGACCAAAGAAGGAAAAAAAAAAAAGAAACTTTGGAAGGAAAAACACCAAAATGTTAATAAGACCTATCTCTGAGTGATGTGCGTATGCATGATTTTTGTTTTTTTCCGGTACGTACCCAACCATGTCCCCTCTTCTTCCTTGTTAATCGTATCTTATTTTGTTCAGGAACTACCTCGTCTATTCATGGTTTCTCTAAACGACACATGGTTGTCTCATATTTCTATCTGTGAAGAGGTATGTGATGTATTTCTTGCTGGTGAGCTGTGAGCAAAGAGCTGCCAAGGTCAGCTAGGAAAGGTTTCATTGCTGAAAAGCATGCTTATAAAGAAAGAGTTTGTCAGAGTTCTCCTGGACTTGGTTTATGTATGAAACTTGGAATGTCCATGGAACTGCTGAGTCCAAATACTGAGGATGGCAGAATGAAAAAAATGGGAGGAAATCTGATCCCTGATAATGTTGTTGGGATGACAAATGAGCTATCTCAGAGCTGTCCTACTTTGAGACTTCCTGTTTTGGGAGATAATAAATAATTCTCATTGCTAAGGACATTTTGAGCTGGGTTTTTGAAATTTTTTCCAGCTAAATATATCTAACTGATTCTATGTTACAACAAAACTCAAGTGAAACAGCCTCCAAATTATAAACCTGTCAGATAAAAGTACAGAAGTCATAATAAGAGAAAATGTTATAGAATAGTATTTCTCCCAAGGAATAGACTTAGGGACACAATTAGCACAAAATGAATGCTCAGTACAACCCCCAAAAAGAAGAAATACATTGAATTATCAATATAATTATATAAACTTAAATTATAAATATACCACAGAAAAGTAGAAAAACTATTCCCCTTTTCATGGAATCTGTGCTGATTCAGACGCATTGGGAGTCCTGAGTTTAATTCTGTGGTCGGGTTATAAGATCACCTACAGATTCTACTGACAACAGGGAAGGTGCATGGGACAACTACTATTTTTGCTGCCCGTAATTGTCTCGTGATCTGATTTTCATCTGGGAAACTGTCACTACCACTATTCTTATGCCATGTGTTTTGGATAGAGTGGATGCCACCCTCGTCTGGGGTGTCGGGTAGAAAGGTCATTTTTTTCCTGGCCTGCATGCTTGGTTCAGGGATGGGCGTGTGAACCAATCAAAACCAGTAAAATGCAATAAGATATTTTCTGGGTCTGCTGGGAGAGAGCATACACTTTTGAATCAGGTTGAACTTTGTAAAATATAACTCTGGAGCTATTGACAGCCATATTGCCATAAATTGAGCTGGAGAATTAAGCATGTCAACAAGTACAGACATGAGAATTGGAGAGAACCTAGATTCTGATGACATCATTTGGAGACCCTGGATCAAGACACTCCTGAAGCATATAATCTCAGCTTTTTTTTTTTTTTTTTTTCCATTCACAAGCTATTGCATTTGCCTTTTTGTTTGTCCTGTTTGAGCTCAGGGTTGTGTCATCTCCAGTGGAAATGACCTAATTGAATAAAAGATATGAAAGGACCATAAATGTCTGCAAGCATTGGAATAGTTGTCATACGCGTATGTCAGTATCTCTGAAGAGTGACACCCACGGAAGGGAATCCATTAAAAGGCACATTTATATTTGACATAATTTGGAACTTTTAAACACTTGGGGTTGGAGGAGGTCATCAAGAAGATGTGACTACCAGTAGATCCGAGAGTTGGAACCGGTTAATTGGAGGCTCCCTTCTCCCACCCGTTTTTGGAATACGTGCTTTGCTTGCCTTCCCCACGTCCAGAAGTTGCCCCAAGGACACAGCCTTGAGATAGCAATGTGGTGATGAGACTATCTGGACTGGGTATGTGACTAAACCCAGTTAAAGCCCCTGTGTGCATAACTGAACCCAGTTAAGGCCTCTGTGTAAACTTTAAAGATTCTGGCAGGTGGATGCAGAAATCTACTCATCCCGCAGCTACCCAAGACAGGCCTCATAAGTAAATTCGCCTGCTAGTTAAACTTGCCATCTACATATCTGTAGTGGTCTGCTTTTTCTTTGGTCTTTCTCTGCCTCCCAAATATGGAGGCAATTTCAGATTATACCCAGGAAACTCCTGAGGAGGTTGCAGACTAACTCTTGGGACTGTCCAAACAGTGTACTGGGTGCTCAAGTAGCTATGACTTCTCTGTCAATGTATGAGTTTAACCCAAAACAGGAGATGCTCTAAATGGAAATTTCTAGATTGAGTTAGAGTTGGGGCTTCTAAACTTTTTCAACTACACTCAGTGGTTCTCCAACATAAATGGAAAACAGGGATTATATGAGAGCATGTATATGGATGTGCTTTATGAATGATTAAGTAGACAGGTGTGAATTGGTTAAGAGAAGGCTCTGGAGGCAGGAAAACCCATGTTTGAAACTCAGTTTTGAACTTGATTAGCTACGTGACATTGGGAGAGTAAATTAATCTCTCTGATCCATTTGTAAAATGGGGATAACCTACCAGCCCGATGGGGTTATAAGGACTGAATCCAGTGCTGCATATAAGCATTTATGACAGAGCCTGGCATGCTTTATGCATATTATGTATGTGTATATGCCCAGTTTCAATGTGTTTTCCTTCTAAACTAAATTAGAAGGAAATGTTAGCTAGTGTTATTCAAATGCTAAGAATACATGAGGCAGACTTATTTTTGCTCTTCCTGTTCTTTTAGCATAGTCATTCTGGGGATAAAAGGAAAAAATTACATGCCATATTTCATTAAACTTACACAAAGCAGGTTGGGCTTCTGGGTAGACACATGTGTAAAAGGAATATAATTTTTCCCCCCAAACAAGTGGAAAGTAAGTTTTATCAGCTACAATTTTAAATTCTGGAATATTTTTGCTTTAGTATAAAGATAAGTAAAAAGGGAATAAGGGAAGAAGAGAAGAATAGAAACAGCCTCTGGACTCAAGTTGTGGTGGTTTTTCAGTGGTTAATGTGCTAGAGGGGAAGGAAGAGGAGAATAATCTCCCATTCTTATTGATACATTTTGTGTTTCACAGAAAAGGAAGACATCTAAGTTATTAAATTCTGTAACTATGGCTCACGTACACTACTACTACTACTGAATATTATTTCAAACTAGTAAAATAGTGCCATTGGAAAAATTTTAAAAGGATATGACAATAAAGGATTAGAATGAAAGAAGAGAATAACCAGCTAAATACCTGATGCTAATTGTTTTCTTAAAGTATTAAGTAGATAAGAGTAAAATTTACGGTGCTATGACCTGGGGTTTTGTTTTTAGGAATTCATTTTAATACTATCTGAATTTAAAGGTTTAATTATTTTATGGTAACTGTCTTCAGTTTTCAATTGCAATGTCTTCCTAAATATTGACTTTTATACATATGATGATATAATGTAGTTTTTCCCAAAAAGCTTTTCAATAAATTCTTTGTTATGTTTTAATTTACTTTGAAAATTATGATCCTTCTCTTTTTATTTCTTTCCTCTTTTCATCTCTTTGTCATGTCAATCTATAAAGAGAATTTTTGGTTTTATTCATTTTAAAGAACTAACTATTGATGTTTGTTATTGTGCCAACTGTGTTTGCTGTTGCTGTTTTATTTTTGCTTTGGTTTTCAGAATCCAATTTTTTAAATTCTTTTCTAGGTTGGAATATATCATATCATCTGTTTTCTAAATCTAAAAATTCTTTTGTTCATTTGTTCTCATAGTTGTTTTAAAATATGTATTTGGTTATAGTTAGTTGTAAGGTCTAAAGCTTATTATGTTTAAAACTTTAAGTTCGAAAATGCATTTGGTAAGTATATGCTAATTTCTATTCTACTTTATTTCAGTGGAAATATATCAAACATTTGTGATAGCCCTAGATGAGATAAACAATTTAGTTTAGAAGGAGAACAGATTGAAACTGGGCGTATACACATACATAATATGCATTTCAAGATTTAATATATTTGCTAGTTGATTGTTTTGGGGGACGATTAATAGAAATGGGCAAATTAATTAACAATTATAAACAGTAATGAATAGAAAAGAGAGGATAGGGTAAATTTAATTCATAACTTTCCATATAGTTCACTTAAGAAAGGGAAGTGGTGCTATCAAAGTATTAAGTACAGAGACAAGTGTTTTACCTAAAGCTAGAGGGGCCATATTTTTATGTACTTAAACGATTGAATAATTATGGGTTTAGACTACAATGCATGCTATTCTTATTTATTTATTTATTTATTTATTAGTAATAGTTAGACATCTACACCCCTAACAAAGTGATAACCCCCCCCAATCTACAACCCTCTGACATTGTATATAGCTGTTACAATTCCATTGACTCTATTCCCTATGCTGTACTCCATATCCTATGACCATATATGTATAAAATTATAGTCGGCATTCAGTATTATTCTGTTTCAGGTGTATACTGCAGTGGTCATTATTTTTGCTATTCTTAACGTAGAAGTAAAAAATCCTATTTTAAACTTTAAATAATTTAAATCCAAACAGTGCAGCAACTTGAGGTATGTTGAGGAAACTTGTTTTCTTGTCTCTTCTACAAGGATGGCTCAAGGACATGCATCCCCGGGAATTGCAGGGTTTTTGTGAACTAGGACCTGGACTCCAGTTAATGAGAATGTTCTTGGCTAATGGGAGGAAATACCGATCCTGTTCTGCGTCAGTGGGACCTTCAGTAGCTGGAAACCAGCGTTGGCCAACAATATCATTCCTTTTCTTGAAAGGCCAACCAAAGGACAGGTAGCCAATCAGTTTTAGAGTTCACATCACCAAGGAAGGTGTTGGGTTGTTTCATTCTTTATGTGCCTGATTGTTTACATCTGAAGTGTGGATTTCTTTCTTTTTCTTTTTTTAAAAAATTTATTGGGGTGACAATGGTTAGTAAAATTACGTAGATTTCAGGTGTACGATTCTGTATTACATCATCTATAAATCCCATTGTGTGTTCACCACCCAGAGTCAGTTCTCCTTCCATCACCATATATTTGATCCCCCTTACCCTCATCTCCCACCCCCCACCCCCCTTACCCTCTGGTAACCACTAAACTATTGTCTGTGTCTATGAGTTTTTGTTTCTCATTTCTTTGTCTTGTTCTTTTGTTGTTTTTGGTTTATATACCACATATCAGTGAAATCGTATGGTTCTCTGCTTTTTCTGTCTGACTTATTTTGTTTAGCATCATACTCTCAAGATCCATCCATGTTGTCACAAATGTTCCTATATCATCTTTTCTTACCGCCGAATAGTATTCCATTGTGTATATATATCACAACTTCTTTATCCATTCATCTATCAAAGGACATTTTGGTTGTTTCCATGTCTTGGCCACCGTAAACAAAGCTGCAATGAACATTGGAGCACACGTGTCTTTATGGATAAATGTTTTCAGATGTTTTGGGTAGATACCCAGGAGAGGGATTGCTGGGATCATATGGTAATTCTATTCGTAATTTTTTGAGGAACCTCCACACTGCCTTCCATAGTGGTTGCACCAGTCTGCATTCCCACCAACAGTGTATCAGGGTTCCTTTTTGTCCACAGCCTCTCCAACACTTGTTACTATTTGTCTTGTTGATGATAGCCATTCTGACTGGGGTGAAGTGATATCTCATTGTGGTTTTTATTTGCATTTCTCTGATGATTAGTGATGTTGAGCATTTTTTCATATGTCTATTTGCCATTTGTATGTCCTCTTTGGAGAAATGTCTCTTCAGGTCCTCTGCCCATTTTTCAATTGGGTTGTTTGTTTTTTTGTTGTTGAGTTTCATGAGTTCCTTGTATATTTTGGATATTAGCCCCTTATTGGAGGCACTGTTTGCAAAAAACCTTCTCCCATTCAGTTGGTTGCCTCTTTATTTTGTCGATGGTTTCTTTTGCTGTGCAGAAGCTTTTAAGTTTCATATAGTCCCATTTGTTTATTTTAGCTTTTACTTCCATTGCCTTTGGAGTCAAATTCATAAAATGCTCTTTGAACCCAAGGTCCATAAGTTTAGTACCTATGTTTTCTTCTATGCAGTTTATTGTGTCAGGTATTAAGTCTTTGATCCATTTTGAATTAATTTTGGTACATGGTGACAGATAGCAGTCCAGTTTCATTCTTTTGCATGTTGGCTATCCAATTCTCCCAGTACCATTTATTGAAGAGGCTGTCTTTCCTCCATTGCATGTTTTTAGCTTCTTTGTCAAAAATTATCTGTCCATATTTATGTGGTTTTATTTCTGGGTTCTCAGTTCTATTCCATTGGTCTATGTGTATGTTTTTCTGCCAATACCATGCTGTTTTGATTATTGTAGTCCTGTAGTACAAGCTAAAGTCAGGGAGTGTGATACTTCCAGTATTGTTCTTTTTTCTTAAGATTGCTTTGGCTATTCGGGGTCTTTTGTGGTTCCAAACAAATCTGATGATTTTTTGTTCTATGTCTTTAAAAAATGCCATTGGGATTTTGATAGGGATTGCATTAAATCTGTATATTGCTTTGTGTAATATGGCCATTTTAACTATGTTGATTCTTCCAATCCATGAGCATGGAATGTCTTTCCATTTCTTTGTGTCTTCTTCAATTTCTTTCAAAAATGTTTTATAGTTTTCAGCATTTAGGTCCTTCACATCCTTGGTTAAGTTTATTCCTAGGTATTTTATTCTTTTTGCTACAATTGCAAAAGGAATTGTTTTTTGTATTTCTTTTTCTGAGATTTCATTGGTAGTATATAGGAATGCAATGGACTTTTGTACGTTGATTTTGTAGCCAGCAACTTTATGTATTCATTGATTGTTTCTAATAGCTTTTTGGTGGAGTCTTTAGGGTTTTCTATATATAGCATCATGTCGTCTGCAAAGAGTGATAATTTAACTTCTTCATTTCCAATTTGGATGCCTTTTATTTCTTTCTCTTGCCTGATTGCTCTGGCAAGGACTTCCAACACTATGTTGAAAAACAGAGGTGATAGGGGACAGCCTTGTCATGTTCCTGAACGTAGAGCAAAGGGCTTCAGTTTCTCACTGTTAATTATGAGATTAGCTGAGGGCTTGTCATATATGGCCTTTATTATGTTAAGGTATTTTCCTTCTATACCTATTTTATTTAGTGGTCTAATCATAAATGGATGTTGTATCTTGTCAAATGCTTTTTCTGCATCAATTGATGTAATCATATAATTTTTGTCCTTTATTTTGTTTATGTGATGTATCACATTGATGGATTTGCGTATGTTGAACCATCCTTGTGCCCCGGGGATGATCCCCACTTGGTCGTGATGAATAATCTTTTTAATGCATTGTTGTATTCGATTTGCTAGAATTTTGTTTAGGATTTTTGCATCTGTATTCATCAGAGATATTGGTCTATAGTTTTCTTTTTTTGTGTTGTCCTTACCAGGTTTTGGTATCAGGGTGATGTTGGCCTCATAAAATGAGTTAGGGAGTACTGTCTCTTTCTCAATTTTTTGCAAAAGTTTGAGCAGGATTGGTATTAGATCCTCTTTGAAGGTTTGGTAGAATTCACTAGTGAAGCCATCTGGTCCCGGACTTTTGCTTTTGGGAAGGTTTTGGATGACTGATTCAATTTTCTTACTGGTGATCGGTCTGTTTAGATTTTCCAGTTCTTCATGGTTCAGCCTTGGAAGGCTATATGTTTCTAAGAACTTGTCCATTTCTTCTAGGTTATTGAATTTGGTGGCATATAGTCCTTCATAGTATTCTTGGATGATCCTTTGTATTTCTGTGGTGTCCGTGATAACTTCCCCTTTTTCATTTCCAATTTTGTTAATTAGTGTCTTCTCTCTTTTTATCTTAGTGAGTCTAGCCAAGGGTTTGTCAATTTTGTTAATCTTTCCAAAGAACCAGCTCTTTGTCACATTAATTTTTTCTATTGTCTTTTTGTTCTCTATTTCATTTAGTTCTGCTCTGATTTTTGTTATTTCCTTTCTTCTGCTGACCTTGGGTTTCGCTTGTTCTTCTCTTTCTAGTTCTTTAAGGTATAACATGAGGTTATTTATTTGGGATTTTTCTTGTTTCTTGAGATAGGCCTGTAATGATATAAATTTCCCTCTTAAAACTGCTTTCGCTGCATCCCAAAAATTTTGGTAGGATGTATTTTCATTGTCATTTGTTTCCATGTATTTTTTGAGCTCTCCTCTAATTTCTTCTTTGACCCAGTGGTTCTTTAAAAGTATATTGTTTAATCTCCATGTATTTGTGTTTTTTCCTGCTTTCTTTTTGCAGTTGATATCCAATTTCAAAGCCTTGTGATCAGAGAATATGCTTGGTATGATTTCAATCTTCTTAAATTTGCTGAGGCTGATTTTATGTCCCAATATATGGTCTAGCCTTGAGAATGTTCCATGTACACTAGAAAAAATATGTAGTCTGATATTTTAGGATGAAGTGCTCTATAAATGTCAATTATGTCCATTTCATCTAACATGTCATTTAGGGCTGCTATTTCTTTCTTTATTTCCTGTTTGGATGATCTATCCATAGCTGTCAATGATGTATTTAGGTCCCCTAGAATAAATTTGTTTTGGTCAGTCAGTTTCTCCCTTTAGTTCTGTTAGTAGTTGCTTGGTATATTTTGGTGCTCCCTGATTGGGGGCATAAATATTGATGACTGCTGTGTCTTCTTGTTGTATAGTCCCCTTCACCATTATGAAATGTCCATCTTTGTCTCTTGTTATCTTTTTCACCTTGAAGTCTGTTTCATCTGATATCATTATGGCTACACCTGATTTTCTCTGGGTACCATTTGCTTGGAGTGTCAATTTCCACCCTTTCACTTTGAGTCTATGCTTGTCCTTGTAGCTGAGATGTGTCTCTTGGAGACAGCATATGGTTGGGTTTAGTTTTTTGATCCAATCTGCTACTCTGTGCCTTTTTATTGGTGAGTTCAGTCCATTTACATTTAGGGTGATTATTGATATGTGAGGATTTCCTGTCATTCTATCTTTAGTTTTCTGGTAAGGCTGTGTCTCCATTGTTTCTTTGCCTTTTTGTTGTTGTCTGTTATTTCTGTGTGTTGATATTCTATGATTTTTCCCTCTGTTTCTTCTTTTATTACAGTATATATTTCAGTTCTGGATTTTTTTTGAGTGGTTACCCTTAAGTTTATGTAAAAGAAAGTTTGATATTTAGAGTATTCCATTTTCTTCAGCACGCTTACCTTCTCCATTCCCATATTCCGGTTCAGGCCTTTACTCTCCCCCTTTTTATGTTTTGGTTGCCACAAATTGTCCCTGTTGATGGTGGTCGAATAGCCTCCTTTAGTATTTGTTGTAGTGCAGGTTGTGTATTAGAAAAATTACCTCAGCTTCTGTATGTCTGGAAAGGTTTTTATTCCTCCTTCATATCTAAAGGATATCTTTGCTGGATATATTATTCTTGGCTCATGATTTCTCTCTTTCAATAATTTGAATATTTGGTTCCACTCCCTCCTGGTTTGTAGAGTTTCTGCTGAGAAATCTGATGATAATCTTATGGGCTTTCCTTTGTAAGTTACCGTCTTCTTTTCCCTGGCTGCCTTGAGGGTTCTTTCTTTGTTGTTGATTTTAGACAGCTTCAATACAATGTGCCTTGGAGAAGGCCTGTTGGGATTGAGGTAATTAGGTGTTTTATTTGCTTCTTGGATTCGAGGATCCAGTTCTGTCCACAAGTTTGGGAAGTTCTCATCAACAATTTGTTTGAATATATTCTCTGTTCCCTTCTCTCTTTCTTCTCCTTCTGGTATGCCCGTTATTCTTATATTGCTCTTTCTGATGGAGTCAGAAAGTTCTTGTAGAGTTCTTTCATTTCTTTTAAGTCTCAAGTTACTTTCGTCTTCCATCTGTGAAATTTCCAGGTTTCTATCTTTGATGTCAGTGATTCTTTCCTCCATCTGGTCAACTCTACTACCTAAGCTGGTTATTTCATTGTTAATTTCTTCTACTGAGATCTTAATCTCCAGAAATTCTATTTGGTTCTTTTTAAAAATTTCAATCTCTTTCATAAAATGCTCACGTTGTTCTTTGATTGTGTTTCTGAGTTCATTAAACTGCCTTTCTGTGTTTTCTTGCATCTCGTTGAGTTTTTTCAGAACTGCAATCTTGAATTCTCTGTCATTTAAGTCACATATTTCAATATCGCTAAGTTCCTTTTCTGGAGACTTTTCACTTTCTTTCTGAGCTGTCTTGTTGCCTTGGTTATTCATGGCAATTCCTGATTTATTATTTCTCTTCCTAGATATCTACAGGAGTGGCTTCTGCAACATGTTGATAGGAAGAGGTCTTTCTTTTGTTTTCCAGTACTTGTTGGTAGAATGTTTTATTTTCTCTCCAATTGCAGCCTTTTTTTCTCTGTCACATGGTAGTGCTATGTTTTCTCTGCACTATTCCAGCTTCTCACACAATGGGGGGACTTCCTGGGAGACGGGCTTCTCCTCTGTTAATAGTTCGCCGGGGTCACAAGGCGCAATGTCCGTGTGGGTATGCAGAGAGCTTTAGAAGTTCCAAAGCTCTTCCTGCACCAGATTCAGAGCCCGTATGTTTCAGCAGTTCTGTTTACTCCTGCAGGGATCCGCCCAGATAGGTGGGGCCAGGGGCGGGGTGAGTTGTGAGAGGTGGCCCAGAGCAATGGCTGCGACCACCACAACAGCTGGTCCTGCTTCCACAGCTCCCTCTCCTTTGCCAGAACTAGTTGGGCTGCGAATCTGTGTCTGCGGTCCACAGTTCTCAGAACAGCAAATATTCTGCTCCTTTGATCTGACACTGCCACTGCTCCGCCTCCAGCACTGGGCAGGTGGGGGCGGGGTGAGCTCTGGGAGGGTAGGGAGGGGGCGACTAGTCTCAGTGCCTAAGGCTTCCATTCTCTGCTCGGCAGTGCGGGCTTAAACCACCAGTTTCAGCCTTCTTCCCTCAGTCTTTTCTCCGAGGTCTGTGCCATGAGCGTTGGGTTCAGCCGTGTTATATGCTGCGCCGTCAGCCCTGTGGGCCATAAACGGAGCCCTAGCAGTCTGAGTTCTTCCCTCTCCGACAGCTGCGGTAGTTCCGGGATGCAGCGAGCTCGGAGCACTGAGCTAGGTCTGCGTCCGGCAACCGCACGGCCCCGTCTCCGCACTTCTCCCTTCCCGCCTCCCCAGCTTGAGCGATTTGCCCACCTTTAGGTGAATTGAGTAGTGGGCCTCTTCGTCTTGCCTGTCTGCTGTGCAGGGAGTCCTTAGTGGAGTTATTGTTGTTCGATTAGTTGTAAATTCCAGGGTAGCTTTACAGAGGCTCACCTCACGCCATTTTGATGACCTCTGTCTGGATTTCTTTAAGTCCTTGATTGGTATATAGGAGTGTAAGAATGTTGTAGATATTATTTAAATTTACTTATCTTATTTATTTATTTATTACTGGATAAATAAATAATGGCACAGCCCTACAACGGAATGCTATGCCGCTCTAAAAAAGCATGAGGGAACTCTCGATGCACCAGTGTGAAAGTATCTCGAGGACATATTGTTCAGTGAAAAAAAGCTATGTGCAAAATAGTTGTCTTATGTATAAGAAAGTGGAAGCTAGGAACGTCTACTCCCATTTGCTTGCGTTTGTACAAGAAAAGCTGGAGGAGTACACAGGATTCTAATAGAAGTGATACATACAAGAGGTGGGTGATGAGGGTGGGAACAGGATTTGATGCAAGACTTGTCAGTATACACTGTATTATATTTTAAATGTTAAATATGTGAAGATATTACTGGTTCAATGAAATAAATTCTCATTTAAAAATTAAAAAAAATAAAATAAAAGATCACCCTGGATGCATGAGGAGAATGGATTAGGAAGAAGACGAATAGATGTGGAGGGCCAATTGAGAGGCCATTGCAGTACTCATGGAGAGAGATTGATTCTAGAGTAGTGGCTATGGAGACAGAGAAGTTGAAAGTTTTTAGAGACATTGCAGAAGTCCATAGACAGGACTGAGTTAATAACTGGGAAGGGAATGATGAATGAGAAAGAGGAGTCATGGATGACTCCCAGTTTTCTGGACCCCACCCTTAGGTGGATTCACTGAGTTGAGGAAATAGAAGGAGACTCAGTTTGTGGAGATGATGATGTGTTCGGACATACTGAGATGGTGCCAGACCTGTAGAAGGTGTTGAAGGAAGGAGTGAGTTAGATGCTGTAGAGATATCAAATAGAGACGTGAAGTGGGTAGTTGGATTTGTGGGTCTGAGCTTCATGGGGAAATCTGGGCTGGAGATTCAGATTTTGGGATCATCAGCCAATAGAGGTTTTTGAAGCACTGATAATGGATGTGAACAACCAGGGAATATAGAGTTAGAAGAAAAATGGGGTGAGGAGCCAGCCTTAAAGAATTGCAAAACATAAAGGCCCCATAGTGGAGGATAAGGCAGCGAAGAAGACCAGCAAGAGTGGGCAGAGGGGTGGGAAAACCCAGAGACTGGTGATATTGAACCAAGGAAAGAGTTTCAAAAAGGAGGCAGTGAATGCAGACCGAGAGCTGCAGACCTATTAAGTATGAGGATGGAGAACTGTTCACTGAATGTAGAGGTCATCAGTGACCCCAACAAGATCTGTCCCAGAGGCCTCTTGGGGGTGGAAGGTGGATTGCAGTGACTGAGCACTGCGTGTTTCAGAGAATAGCCCACCCTCTTCCCAGTCACCTTGGCTTGAAAACATTGATGAGTTTTCTTCAACTCTTCCTTTGTATTTGTCCCTTTCCCTCATCCTTGCTAAACCACTTCCAAGTTCTGTCTATTCTGTTTCAACAGTATCTTTTGCTTCTGTCTTCTTTTTTTCATTCATACTGCCACTTCACCAATTCCAGTCCAGCCAGGTCTCATACCAATAAACTCTACAAACACCTACTCAAAGCCCCTGTGCTCTGTTGTATGTAGGGTATAACCACCCTCTAGTCTTGCTTCCTTTCTCAGATGTTTTGTATCACCGTCCTCTTACTCTCCTATTGGATCAACTCAAGTTGCTGCCTAATTTGCCAATTCCTTTCTTTAAAATGGGGTTCTGATGGAAGGAAGTCGGCTATGTTTTTTTAAGTGTCCGTTAGGTAGGGATTTGAGTGAAAGTCTTCCATACGAGTATATCTATAGGTGGACCAGAATAAACCTGTAAACTTGAAAAGTGAGAGAGAGAGAGGTAGAGAATTAGAAGTGAGGCCGTAGAGGAGTGAAGAATCATAGGCCCAAAGTCAGTGCTTTTTGTGCCCTTGCGGGGGATGGTTTGGGTTCTGTCGAATAAGACGTGGGTAGAAATCTATTGCTTGAGATAGTGGAGATCTACAACCTAAAGACACAAGCCAATTTCAAGGTTTAAGGAAAAACTGAGGTCTAAACACCTACTGTGAAAGGTAGAGATGAAAGGGCTTTGAGGTCCTGATCACAGTGCAAATCTATAGTGCAACTTGCTCCGAACCCCAGCCTCTACTCTCTATGCCCCTCCCCTGCTTTATGTTTCTCCATTGCACTTATATGAAATCCTATTTCCAGGCTTTGGGTTATGAAATCAATTTAGTGCATTAAGACCAACATTTAAAAAAATGCTTTAAAATAGTTTTCAATTACAGTTGACATTTAGTGTTAGTTTCAGGTGTACTGCATAGTGGTTAGACATTTATATAACTTACAAAGTCATCACCCTGATAAGTGTAGTAACCCTTTGCTGACACCATACATAGTTATTACAATATTATCGACTAAATTTTCTATGCTGTACTTTACATCCCTGTGACTATTTGTAACTGCGAATTGGTACTTCTTAATCCCTTCTTTTTTTTTTCTTTTTTTTTTTTTTTTTTTTACCCAGCTCTCCACAACCCTCTCACCTGGCAACCATCAGTTTGTTTTCTATGTCTACGAGTTTGTTTCTGTTTTGTTTGTTCATTTATTTTGTTTTTTAGATTCCACATATAAGTGAAATCATATGGTATTTGTCTTTCTCTGACTTATTTCACTTAGCATAATACCCTCTAGAAAACCGGCATTTAAAAAAATCTAAAGTAGAATAGCATATAATAGGAGAGAGTGAATTCAAGTTATAATGGTCTTAGTATTGTGAAACTGTTTTTTCAATTTCATATATGCGTAAATATAAGCATATCTGTATCTATGTACTTATATATGTACATACATTTGTAGGCCTCTATTTCTTATGTATATACATAAATACAAGTGTTTTTACTGAGTGACTGTGGAAAATATATTTCTTATTGTGAGAAATACTTATTCTTATTGTCAAAAAGGTTTACAAAACCCTGTTGTGTATTATGCATTTTTAAAAAATGTATAATTTAAGACATAAAAACCATGCTTTACCTCAATTGTATTTGGCACAGTACTGGGAGATAGAACAAATACCTAAGATAATGTAAACATGAGTCATGATATTTTGTTAGGCCAAACTGGAGGCAAACCATTAGGATGTAGGTAAAGTAAAGCTAAGGTCCTTATACAATAAGTATAAAGTTTTTGTAATTCTATAAGAGAAGGCTATTCTAATGGCAGTACATGGGATCAAGAACTAGAACAGTCAGTCCTAAATACAAAGCCCTGGGTCTACATACCTTCTTGAAAAAAAAAAATCTGTGGATGGTGGCCCAGGAATTTATATGTTTCAAAAGCTTCTCGGTGATAATCTGACAACTTTGAGAACCAGTGATGTAGGCTGGAGATGCCAATGGGTTTCACCTACTGTGAGGGAGGAGGTCTCCCATGAGAGGAATGCTAAGCATACAAACCTTTTTTTAAGCCTAACACTCCAAATGCAGTGCATTTCAGAATAATTCTACCTACTTTCTTTTACGCCTTCAATTATTCTATAGCAACACAACTCAGGGGAAGTCATTTAATTAAAGAACCATTATCTATCATTTCTTTTTTTTTAAATTAAAGTGTATTGGGGTGACAGGCAGTGGAGTTAATTTGCTTTCTAATCCCTCTCTATATAGATTATAACTCCCTAATCCTTTTCCTCCAAACCCCTTCTTTAATGGAACTCCTAATGTGAGTTGCATACATTTCTCAATTATATAATACATTGGTGCCTTTGTCTGAGACTCACTGTATTTTAACATTTGTGTGCATTTTAAAGTTAAATTCTGAAGGCTTTCTATGCACCCCACTTCCTAATTAACAGTGAACATAAAATGTTAGTGTGATAAATATTAACCATGCATAACAGGGAATATTCAGAATCAATCTAGGCTGCTTTTTTCCCTGTCCCTCCAAGGTAAGATTTATACTCTGCAAGATTTGGGAGAATGAATGTACAATTTGGACAAATACTTCCCTGAATACCAGTATTACTTAATGTAGTAATTATGGGATTTTTAAATGCCAATTAGTTTTGTTTCATTTGTATGAATTTATGAATATAATAAAACACTTTTGAAAAGCTAATCAAATAAAACAATCTAAGATTTAATTATCAGCTTTTTATACATTTTATGAACCAGATTGTCTCTATTGCCAAAATCACTTACATGACTTAGGAATCACAGACTCCTCTGAAATCTTTGATTTTGTTCTTAGAATGAAAATGATGTGTTTTTTTTTCATGTTTTATGTACTCACAGTTTTTTTAACAAGCATAAAAAAGTACAAAGAAAAAGTTTTAAACTAGTAAAATCTCTACAACTCATAAAATTGCTATTAATATTCTGGTAGATATTATATTTTTTTAGACATCTCAGTCCACCCGCTACACACACACACACACACACACACACACACACACTCATACAAACACCTAGTTTTACATTAAAAATATTAATATATGACACTATTACTTGTGTTTTACGGCTAGGCATTATTTTCTGTCCACTTGTTTGTTGTTTTGGTTTTCGTATCAGTAAATAGATATATACATCATAGGTTACATGACACATATTTTTAAACTGATATCCTATTGATAGATATTAAGATTGGATCTTTTTTCCCCTCGCTTATGTGTTTAGTTAACATCCTTGCACGTGAATCATTTTGCACCTGTATGTTTATATTCTCAAGACAAATTTCTAGAAGTCTTGATTGCTCAGCCTGAAGGTAAATGTGTATTAATTGCCAAACTGCCCTCTAGTCCTGTTACCTGATTTGACTCTCTCACCAGCAGGATGATAGAGTGCTTTTTCCCCCCACACCTCCCTTATATTGGATTTCTTAAACATTGACAAATGACCGAAAAGTATGTCATTATTTAAAAATTTGCATCTCTTTGATTGTTAGTGAAGTTGTACATATTTCTAAGTGCTTATTGGCTATCCTTATTTCTTCTTTGATTAATTGCTTCAGTATTTTTATTGGGATAGTTGTTTTTTATTGACCTGTGGGATAGTTGTTTTTTATTGAAAGGAGTCCTTTCAATATTGGGATATTGTTATTTGGACTCCACATTTGTCATTTGACTTTTAACTCTGTAAATAGTGATTTTTAAAGTAAATGCCATTTATTTTTTGTTTTTGTGTATAAAATTTTTGTCAAAAATGTATCACTATGTCATTATATAGTTTTAGGCTTTTGTATCATGGTTAAGAAAGACCTTTGTCCTTTCAGGATTGCATAAATACCCATATTTCCTGAAAATAATTTTAGGTTTTAATGTTTTTACATGGTAATCTTTGATCCGCCTGGGATCGATTTATTATTTTTTTACACTAAACTTTTTATTCCAAACTCTAACTCTATCACAGGGCCCTTGCATCACCTCTTTCCAATTCTTAGCATTTTTTTCTTTTTTTTTTTAAATTTCTTTTTAATCATAGTCGACGTACAATATTACATTAGTTTCAATATTTACATACCTTATGTAATGATCACCATAATAAGTCTAATAACCATATGTCATGGTACATACTTATTTCGATATTATTGATTATAATCCCTATGCTATACATTACATCCCCATGACTTACTTTATAACTGGAAGTTTGTACTTCTTAATTCCCTTCCTTATTTCCACTCATTCCCCCACCTCCCTCCCTCTGGCAACCATAAGTTTGCTCTTTGGATATATCATTTGCAAATATCTTCTCCCATTCTGTTGGTTGCCTTTTTGTCTTGTTGATGGTTTCCTTCACTGTGCAAAAATTTTAGTTTGAGTTAGTCCCATTTGTTTATTTTTGCTTTGGTTGCCTTTGTTTGCCTGAAGAGACATATCCAAAAAAAATTGCTAAGACTGATGTCAAAGAGTTTACTGCCTATGTTTTCTTATAGGAGTTTTATGGTTTCACGTCTTACCTTTACGTCTTTAATCCATTGTGAGTTTATTTTTGTGTATGGTGTAAGAAAGTGGCCTAGTTTTATTTTTGTGCATGTATCTGTCCAGTTTCCCCAGCACCATTTATTGAAGAGACTGTCTTTTTCTCATTGTATATTCTTGCCTCTTTTGTCATAGATTAATTAATTGACCATATAAGTAAGTGAGGGTTTGTTTCTGGGCTCTCTATTCTATTCCATTGATCTACATATGTTTCTGTTTTTGTGCCAGTAACATATTATTTTGATTAGTATAGCTTTGTAGTATAGTTTGAAATCAGGGAGTGTGATACCTCTAACTTTGTTCTTCTTTCTCAAGATTGCTTTGGCTATTTGGAGTCTTTTGTGACTCCATATAAATGTGAGGATTATATGCTCTAGTTCTGTGAAAAATGCCATTGACATTTTAATAGGATTTGCATTGAATCTGTAGATTGCTTTGGATAGTATGAACATTTTAATTCATTCTTCTAATTTATGAGCATGGTATATCCTTTCATTTATTTGTGTCCTCCTTAATTTCTTCTATCAGTCAATAGTTTTCAGAGTACAGATCTTTTACTTCCTGTTTAAATTTATTGCTAGGTGTATTATTCTTTCTGATGCAATTGTAAATGGGATTGTTTTCTTAATTTCTCTGTCTGATAGTATGGCATTTATTTTTGAGTAGGAAGAAAGATAAGCCAGTTTTATTTTTATCCTAATTGCTAGCCAGTTGTTAGGCTTCATGAATGTCTCTTTTATTACTGATTTAAAATGACTCATTTTCTTACATTAAATTTCCTGATATATTTGGATCTGTTCTATTCTATTGATCTGTCTATTTCTGGATAATTCTTATTGAGATTTTTTTTCCTGTGGCGTTTTACTATTTATAGGATAAGTATCCCTTAATTTTTTTCTTTTTCAGGTTTTCTGTCTATTTTTGCATATTTACTTGATGAAATTAAAAATCACTTGATCACACTAACCAACATCCTTCCTGGGTTTTCAACTGGAGTTATACAATATTTCTAGATTAATTAAGGAAAAATTGGCACTTTTATAATACCAGGTTTTCTTATTTTAAAAAAAGTATTTCCCCCATGGGTCCAAGCATTCTCTTAGGTCTTTCAGTAGCATTTTATGTTTGCTTCCTATAAGCTTAGCCATTTTAATAGATTTTTCTAGATATTTTAATTTTTTGATTTTTGTTGTGCATAGAATTATTTACTTTTATAATATTTTCTAATTGTTAATTTTTTTAAAAAAACTATTGAGTTTTGTTTATTTATTTTATTTCCAGACACTTTAATAAGCACTCATTTTTTCTAATCGTCTCTTGGTTGACTTTAGCCTTCACTCATTAAGAGGTACCCAGGAGACTGAAGAAGCAGATATAGCTCCCTTACTGGAGAATATGACTTGAGATCATTAGAGAACTTGGCATAAAATAGAAGTTTATGGAATATAATCTGTACATTCAGAAAGGACCAAATATGGGCCAATCCCACATCACTGAAATGTAATATAAGTCAGACTAAGTATGTTAGAATGAACCATGCTGTTCTTATGAGATTATTTAATATTCTGAGATGTCCTTAATCTCAATTAATTCATCTCTCAGGATTAATCTTTATGAATTCTATATTATTCATGTGAACTGGAGAAAGGCTGGATTTAATTAAGCCTGATGATAATATTTGAGTAAGGAAAACGTGAAGGATGGAAGGGAGAACTGAACTGATTTCTTCAAAAATAGAGTTCACCAGGTTATGAATTTTAGACCGGCTAATTTTTTTTTGGTATAACTTCACAAATGAAATGTAACTTGTTTTCTTGTCGTGAGTAATCCTATTTCCTCCTTCCAACAAACACCTGTTCTATAATAACTACCCACCATCCTGACCCCCTAGTTCAGTAGGTGTAAGATGGTCTGACATTGCCATCTGGTGGCTACCTGGGGAACTGTATGAACAAATCTTTTCCTGTTGGACCTGCAGCCTGGGTTGGTATCTTGGAGGCCAGATCCTGGTTTGGGAATAAGCCAGCTTATGCCTGTGGCTACAGCAAAAGAGAAGATAATCGAAGTCCCAGTCCTAACAAATTTGGCCTCGGTGAGCTGGGAAACAAGGAAGGAGCCAATGTCTACATCTACAGGAGCTGATAGACAGTTAAGGACTAGGTCCAAAAGGAGAGGTCTGCAAAGGACTTCCGGCTAGAGAGAGAGCTCCTGAACCAAAGCAAAGAAAGGGAGACTTTTGTTTTTCCCTTAGTGAACCATCTGCATTCAGTGTTGGGGCAGGGATCAGCTTAAGTGTGGTCTTCCAGTCAATTTGAACACCTTTTTTCAGGGGTTTCCGTGGTACTTTCTTTTTTTTTCCCTTAAAAATTTCCTCCCATAGCTAAAAACTCAGACAATTTTAGAAAATGCCACATAAGGCAAAGGCTACTTCACATTATCCTTCTCTTGCTTTCTCTTTTCACTTTCCCTCTCTCTTTCCTCTTCCTCCCTTCCTCCCTCCTTCTGACCTCCTTTTCTCTTTTCTCTTCCTTTTCAGCTCTTACTCTTGCGTTCTCAGGAAAACCTCTCTCTTTCTCATCATTCTATTGGGGAGCCAAAACATAATCCGAGTTACAGCTGATAAGCCTAAGGATGGTGCTTGTGGGTCAGTATTATCGAGGCAAAGGGAAAGCAGAGGTTGGGAAGCGAAGAACAGGCATCCTTGGACGGGATCAGGAGTCCTTTCAGCATTACCATGAGGCTGTCTTCTTGTTCAACCCGGACATGATTTTCCCGTGCCTGCATTCAAGAGTTTTGTGTGTTTTATTCGCTGCCATATCCCCAGCATTTAAAATAGCACCTGGCATCTAGAAGGAGCTCTATTAATGTTTGTTGAAGGAATGAATAAATAATCTTGATTAATAATCCAATCTGGCTTATTCCTTTTTACTGTATTTCAGTTATACCTTGTAAGTTTGCAATGATGCTAATTTTCATGGTGAAGGCATGGTTTTTGACTTTTGGGGACGATTTAAGCATAAGACATGAGGCTATTTCTAGCACAAAAATAATTATTTTCAAAATTTCAACCTACTAGCTGACAGACTTTCAGAAAATAACCTGTTGGTAAATTGGGGACTCTCTGTACCTTTCCTTTTCATGTTTCAAGAGTGTATCTTTTATATACATACATGAAGTATAAAAACAACAAAATGACCAGCTTTTACCTTAACTTCTCAAGTGCTCTTTGCATCCTCCCCAAAATAAAAGCCAAGACCATTAAATACAGAGGAGAAAACAGATTTGGAAAACTGAAAATGACAAGCATTTGGCAAATGTCTTACTGTATGTTTTCTGTTTGCTGAGTCTCTTTTGCATTATAAATCCTTGATAACAGACGGAGAAATGTTTATTCTCTATATAGAACTAAGCACAGAAAAAATGTGTTTACCTAATATTTTTTAGACCTGTACCCTTTCTTGTGAGCCTTCTCAAGAGAGGAGAGAGTGTTTCTCCGACATTACTCTCGTGTGAGAATCTTCTGGGGGTAAAACAAGGGTCACTTGCTATTGTCTATTCCAAAACCAGAGGGTTTCCTAAATATCTCACAAATCTCTGTGATCTTAAAGAAGTGCTTTCACTGCAATGCAGAGCCATTAAAATGAGTTAAAAGCTGAACTGAATTAAGACAGCTGAGCAGATCAGTGGGTGTGTAATATCAGACTGTGGTAGACCTTAGTTAGTTGGTGAGGATGTGTCACAACATCCCACATCAGGCTTCACATTTTGTTCCTGGCTCATTTCGGTGGCAGTGGTCATAGGAGGGCGGATGTTTAATCTTCAGTTCATTGACTACATGCAATGTGAGAAGTTACCCGGTGTGAAAAGAGCATGAACTAGTATTACAGGCACAGTGCTCTTACTGAATCCTGGTAGCACCTCTAGCTAATTGTGTGACCAGGAATACAATAAGTAACTTCTCAGAGCCTTGGTTTACCTTTCTGAAAAATGGGAATAATGATGCCTACCTAGAAGGGCTATTGTGAGGAATGGAGCTACTAGGTATAAAGGCTAGCACGTAGCTGGAGGTACTTGCTAGTTGATGAGTTGTGGTCACTGTAGTCACACGTTCTATTTCCATTTCTCCCCTAGGTACCTTGGGATCACGAGGCCACTGACGTATCCTGTGCGGCAGAATGGAAAATGCATGGCAAAAATGATCCTCTCCGTCTGGCTTCTTTCCGCCTCCATCACTTTACCCCCACTCTTTGGATGGGCTCAGAATGTAAATGACGACAAGGTGTGCCTGATCAGCCAGGATTTTGGCTACACGATTTATTCCACCGCAGTGGCATTTTATATCCCCATGTCCGTCATGCTTTTCATGTACTACCAGATTTACAAGGCCGCCAGGAAGAGCGCTGCCAAACACAAGTTCCCTGGCTTCCCACGCCTGCAGGAGCCGGACAGCATCATCTCCCTGAACGGCATGGTGAAGCTCCAGAAGGAGGTGGAGGAGTGTGCCAACCTTTCGAGACTCCTCAAACACGAAAGAAAAAACATCTCCATCTTTAAGAGGGAACAGAAAGCGGCCACCACCTTGGGGATCATTGTCGGGGCCTTCACCGTGTGCTGGCTGCCGTTTTTCCTCCTCTCCACAGCCAGACCCTTCATCTGTGGCACTGCCTGCAGCTGTATCCCGCTGTGGGTGGAGAGGACATTTCTGTGGCTGGGCTATGCAAACTCTCTCATTAACCCTTTTATATATGCCTTCTTCAACCGGGACCTGAGGACCACCTATCGCAGCCTGCTCCAGTGCCAGTACCGGAATATCAACCGGAAGCTCTCGGCTGCAGGCATGCATGAGGCCCTGAAGCTTGCCGAGAGGCCAGACAGGCCCGAGCTTGTGCTGTAAGGTCATTTATCACTATTTTCCTTTCATCCCCCCAACTGTTCTCTAGAACGTCTTGAATGAAACATGTCTCAGAAAGCTTCCTGCATTTGTAGCTGCCTTATATTCTACTAAGCATATTAGACTTGAATTTAGAATTCTATGGATTCCAGTCCTCTACCCAACAGCATTCTGAAAGCCAAAGATAGGTACTTAGTTGGTTTGGAAGCCGAGACTGATGTGCCGATGAGCTGCAGTTAATACGCTTGACGACAAAGAAAATGATGTTTCCCATCCTTTCTCCATTAATAACATCCAAATGATGTCCGTATATTTCTAATTACTGTAACATTATAATTTTCGTTGCTATTACTCTTACATCCAGTAAAACTTTTTTTGATGGCCTCAACCCTTACTGATAAAGAAAGCAGTTCACACAGATTGGAAGCTACAGAGCTTTTAGGAAGTGCTGCCTGCTTTCTTGGGAGTTGAGAACTGGTAGAGAGTTGTTGAGTTTGTCTAGGAGGCATTAATGACTTTCCAGGAAGCAGTTGCAATAGGGTGTTGGGATCTGAAAAAAGAGTGCAAAGGGCCAGTGGTGGTAAGGAAATGGACCCTTCCCATGTAACCCACTGTAATGACTTTAACATTGTAAAGAAGGTAGGAGACAGTATAGTAATTAGAGTTGTTAGCAGGTCAGATGAAGATTTTGCTTTAAATTTGAGGTAGAGGAGACATCGTCGTGATGGAAAGCTGAGGGGAAAGACACTGGAATGAGAAGATGGAAGGTGCTGGTGAGAGAGAGCCCATTAGTGTTGGGCATGTGAGAGGAGACGGCAGTCCTCTTCACTACACCTGGCAGGAGGGAATGGACCAGAGAACCATGGACCACTGTAGCTGACAGGGACCTTCCCAGTCATCTTGTCCAGCCAGACCCTTCATTTGACAGAAGTGAGATGGCCCTGTAAGCTCGTGGCACCAGTAGCTAGGTCTAGATTCCACATCATCTGAATCTTACTTCTATCTTGTTTTCATGCATTAGACTCCTTTGTGTGTAATAAAGGTGGCAAGGTCACCTCTGTGCTCCCAGGTATCTTGGGAACAGCCCTGCTCAAGGAGAGCACCAAAGTACCCTCAGGGATTACAATAGACTCCAGAGGCTCCAAATGTAGGCTACTCCCCCAAATGGCTCTGAACACTTCTAGGAACTCATCCTGTTCGCTAACTTCACTAGAATGAAGCAGGCAGAAACATCCCCTAGCAGGGATGAGGGAAACCAGAGATTGTTTTTTGGCCTGGGAACTCCAAGTTGTGGGACTACAGATAATGCTAGTTCTTGAACCTGGGTGTAGCTTCACAGGTATTCATTTTTACATCTGTTAGCTATCCTCTTTTGTACATAATGAAAGTGTTCAAATAAAAATGTTAAAAACAATTTTTTTTGAAGAATACAATTTTTGCTTCTAGAATATGCACTATGGCAAACCTGTATCCCCAGAGATCTTTCCAGGACTATAAGATTGTTACTGAATTGACCACTAGTGTTTGCTCACCAGATTGTAAGTTCCTTCAGAGAAGGAGCTGTGTCTTAGTTAGATTTCTATTTACAGATCTAGTACAGTGACTGGCACACAATAGATGATAAATAAAAGTGATAATGGCTAACAATTATTAAACACCTTTCACATGTTATACACCATTCTACTTGCAATGTTAGGTGCTTCTAGCATCCCCAATTTTCTGAAGAATAACTGAAGCTCAGGGACATAAAGTAACTTACCTAAGGTCACATAGCCCCTAAGTGGTAGATGTACAAATTACCCCAGTGCAACTGTATTTGTCCAATGATTTCAGTCTGTAGTCAGTGAAGAACTATGGAATGTTTTTGAGCTGGCTGGGAATTGTAGCCATCAGCTGTCTAAAAAGACCATTACAAAAATCTGTTAGTAGAAGTAAGTTAAGTTTGTTAGACTTAGTGGTGTGTGGCAGGACACCTTCTTGACAGAGTTTTGGTAGTTTCTCAGATGGAGGAAGTAAGGAAAGTATATTCATAGAGTTTTAGGGCTTGTGCTGGGTGACGTGAGGGTGGGGAGCTGGAGAGGACTGGGCAGTGTTTATGATATAGTAGCTTCGGATTGGTGGGCGCAGCTCAGTGAGGGCCTTAAAACCAGGATTAGCAAGCAAACTATTAGTCTTGCAAAGTAAGCTGTACTGTTGGTGTGGAGTCTTCTTTTGGAAGCAACTATTTCCTGGGATAAATAGCTGGATGATTCTGCCTAGTCCCAGAGCTGTTTAGCACAGGAACAGGAGAGCATGTTGGTTTCGGTTCTCAGGAGTAACATGCTGAGACGTGGGTTGAGGAAAGTCTGTCTGGCAGCAGTGGGAAGGGCAGTTAAAATAGAAAGTCTCATGGCAGAGAGTCCAGTTAAGCAGCCAGTGTAGAAACTAGGAAGGAACAAAGGAGATCTTGAACTAGAGAACACCCCTGTTTTGTACGCCTCCTATACAGTCACAGAACTGGAGAGTAATTTTATTGATTTTTTTAGATAATATTTCACACAATTCAGATAGTTCACAAAATACAAAATGTTCAAATGTCACACAAATAGGTTCTCCAGTTTAAAATAATAATATGCCCCATGTATTGAAGATTCACTCTCGGGCACTATGCTGAGACTTCATGTGAATTATATCACTTAATCCTTAAAACTATGAGAAGTTGGTTTTCTTCATCTCTGTTCTGAAGATGACAAAACAAGGGCTTGGGAGCTCAAATAATTTTCCCAAAGTCATACATATAGAGAGTGATAGAGCTGGATTTGACCCAGGAAATCTGTGTGTTGAGAAGTGCGTTTAACTTCCGTGCTACTGTGTCTTTTATAAAAGTAAATCAGCTAACGTAGCTTACAAGGATATTTACCTCTGTGTCTTTAGCTAGTGTGGACACTTGGGTATTGTTTTCCGGTTAGTCTAAGACAGCAAACTGTTAAGCTGTGAAGGGCCAGATAGTAAATACTTCAGGCGTTGATGGCTGTAGGTCTCTATTGAAACTCCTCACTCTGTCTTAGTAGTGAGAAAGCAATCACCAAATGAGTACGTAAGACTTTGTTTACAAAAACAGGTGGACAGCTGGATTTGGCCTACAGGTCATGTTTGCTATCCTCTGGTCTAAGAAAATGACTGTCCCGTCATTACATCTCTCTGTGTTTGAATTTATAGTTATTGATTGTACTTAAAATTATAGAATATTAAAATCATTTCAGATGATTGGCCTAAATACCCATTAACTTTTAAGAAATTTCTAAGAGAGAGTTGCAATAGGTGCTATTTAAAACATTCTATACCAGGAAGCTTTCCAGTCAGTTCCAATGTGGGAAGACGCCTTTTTAAATTCTTGTTCATAACTGTGCCATCATTGAGGAGGATGCAGAAAATGCACGCTGCCTTTTCTGTCCTAGTGCACATATTCCTAATGGACAGACCGTACACAAACACACACATATGCACATTCACCCTTTTTGTAATGAGAGCAAATGGAAGGGGAAGACAGGAAAGGCTCTACGATTCAAAGGAGAGGAAAGTAATTCGGAGCTTACCCTCACCCGATCCAGGAAGACTTCCTGAAGGATATGTCTGTGAAGGTGGTCAAAGCATTTGTAACGAAAGGAGTGTAGAAATGGTTCTCCAGGTGAAGGGGACATTTCACGTAGAGGCACCCTTATGCAACGGAGAGTCTGGCTGAAGCTAAGTATTGGGTGGGGGAAGATTTGGATATCACAATGGAAAGGTAGAATAAAATTAAATTATGAAGGGTCTTCTATTCCAGCCTCAAGAATTTGAGATTTTAGTGTAGACAAGTTGTTCTCAACCAGGGGTGATTTTGCCCCCAAGGAACATTTGACAAGTCTGGAAATGTTTTTGGTTATTACAGCTGGGGGAGGGGAGTACCTACTGGCATATAGTGGGAAGAAGCTGGGGATGCTGCTAAATGCCCTGTAATACACAGACAGCTCCCCACAAAAGAATTACCTGGCCCAAAATGTCTATAATGCTAAAGTTGAGAAACGCTAGTGTGGACAGTAGTAATCCATTGATTCTCTGCAAATAGGAGAATGGAATTATTGAAGCGATGAAGACTGATTCAGTGGCACCATGTGGGACGAATCAGAAGTTGGAGGCTGGACGTAGACTGTCTTCAATGGCTAGTTTTCTCCAGAAACATTTGAGGGCCTACTATGTACAAGGCACGGTGCCAGGCATGGCCAGGGATGGAAAGATGAATAAGTGACAGTTCTTGCCTCTGGAATCGCATGGTCCAGTGGGCCGAGATGGCAGTAGATGTGGTCTGGTGGTAGCTAGTAAAAGACTAGTGACCAAAATACCACACACAGTTCACACTTTGCACAGTTACATTTAAGTAAACACGAGTTGGGTAACCCCAAACAACTCGTAACTCGACTGGAGTCTCTAAAAAAATGACACGGTGTCCAACCCATTGCTCACAGCAAACCTTCATAGAAGCCTTTGTTCCCCACCCATCTCTCCGATGCTCATATTTCTTGGGCCATCCTAGACACAAAGCGCTCTTCCTGCGAATCTCACCAGCCCTGTTCTCCCACTCTGGATGCTTAGGTTCTAGTCTCTTTTTCTTTCCCCCCAACTGCATTCTTGGCTCTAGTGTTTTTCTCCTGCATCATAGTTTTCTTCCTGTATAAACAGTCTACTAGACTGTGTATTGCTACTTCCAAATATTTACCCACTTCTTCCCATTTTCTTTATCAGCAAGAGGCTCAGGTGTCTAGCAGGTGCTTAGGAATCTTCCCTGGGATACGGAAGGACTAGAGGGCAAAGGCCATGACTACTTCACTGGTAATTTTAATCCACTATCTTTAACCTTTGTCCTCTTTTCACAAGTATTCAAATACCGATAATATAAAATCAAATGTGATATAAGCAGGGATTTTTTTTCCTTTTTGTTGACTTTATGGATTTTTTTTTGAATTGCCTAAATTGCTATTAAATGTCATATTTTGATGACTTTCGTTCTTTGACACCATATTGTGAGCAATATTGAAAAGCAGTTTCTAAACTACTTCCATATAAAAGACTTTCATGAAATTGTTTTGAAGTAGCTCTTCCTTTCCTGCTCCCTTCTTCTCTTTGGTGATGTATTGTCTTTCTCTTCCAAGAGCCTCTTATGATCCCTGTCGATCACAGTGGTTAATCATAGCGGAGTAACCTTGGGTTCCTGCCGTGAATTCTGTCAACATACTGCTCCAGGGTTTGTGCTGAAGCTTTGGAGTTCAGGGACATTCTACCTTTTCTTTATGGAAACCAGTGATTAGAAAAATCAAACGAAATGGGTCCCAGTAGGAACTGGGAAGAAGTATCAAGGCCCCTGAAACTTTAGGTTTCTGTGGTGGGATGTTGCCTTAAAGACAGAAATATACCAAAAAGTTTGCTATTTCATCGATGATTTCACCCCCACAGTAGTATTTTCCTCATCCTTAACTAGCCGGAATTTGCACTTTATTTTTATTAAATAATCAATGCGTAATAATAATAGCTTTTTTACTTCATGCTTTACAGTTCTCTATATTTTAATTTTGTGACATCTCGTTAAACGACAGGCAATTAACCTCTCGTGAGTTTTCAAAAAAAAAATTGTTTTTGTTTTCTAAGTAGAGAGTAAATACACATAGCACAAAGTAAAATCAAGCAGTACAGATGGGTATAGAAGAAAAATAAGCCTTGGGGGGATGTCTCAGGAAGAAAATATCTGTGGTGGACATCATGAAGGAGGTGATCATTGGGGTGGGTCTTGAATAAAGAGTAGAATTTTAATAAGGGATGTGAGGGACGGAGGTGGGGTTGGGGTTTGTCAAAGCAAAGGTGAGAGTATGGACGGCAGCACACAGGTTTGGATGCGGTAGGTAAGGAACCTGGGGCATGTCTCCAGCAGAACTTGGAAGCTGGGTCGAGTGGGGGTCATCACAGAGGGCCAGGTGGCTGTGTGGGTGGGAGGAGAGATGAAGGCCTTTGAGCCGGAGTGAGACCAGGACTGCAGTGTAAATAAGGGTTCACAGCGGGAGAAGGGAGATGGGTTAGGAGACCAATGTGAAAGTAAGGTTTCCTGTCAGGAAGGCCCACCCTGGAGGGTGGCATCGAGACTTGGAAAGAGGCCAAGGATGTCTGGACGTTTGGAAGTTGACTAGCAGGTGGGTGGTGAGGAAAGGGAGACGTCCGAGGTGGCCCTGTGGCTCGAGGCCTGAGGGATTCAGTACAGTGCCTGGGCTGCTGAGAGCTGCAGATGAAGTACGGTCTCCTCTGTGCTGAGAAGAGGCAGGGCCCCTGCTAGGAATTAGTGTGGAGCGCTGTCGGCGACACAACCCGTTTTCAGAACCTGCTCTCAGATACCCAGGAGCCTGGAGCCGTGGACCTGAGCTGAGACGTGGCCTCAGGCGTCATTGTGTGAGGTGAGGGACAAAGCGAGAGATGGTGTCTGGTGGAGAAACCGATCCTGTTATCGGGAAAACCCGTTTTTGGAGTCTTC
This sequence comes from Rhinolophus sinicus, assembly GCF_057876585.1. Classification (NCBI taxonomy): domain Eukaryota; kingdom Metazoa; phylum Chordata; class Mammalia; order Chiroptera; family Rhinolophidae; genus Rhinolophus; species Rhinolophus sinicus. Next base: position 30,764,616 of record NC_142515.1, read on the forward strand.
GTAGCCAAATGAGGGGGCACTTTCAATGGGATGGGGAGGCAGAGGCTGGGGGTGTAGTGGCAGGCCCTGGAACCTCATAGACCTAGCTGTCAAGTATAAGCATGTACCATGGTTTGGTAAGTTGAGTCCTGTGAAGGTACAGAGTTAGGGGAGTGTGGATCTACTGTCTTTCCACGAAAATAAGACCTAACCGGAAAATAAGCCCTAGCATGATTTTTCAGGATGACATTCCTTGAACAGAAGCTCTAATGCATTTTTTAGAGCAAAAATTAATATAAGACCCAGTCTATTTTCAGGGAAACATGGTAGATGGAAGGTGCTCTACACCAGGGAGAAAAAGGCTCTTCCGTTGGTCTCAGCCGTTGGTCAAGACTTCACCCATGACTCCACCCATGACTCATGCTACTTCTGTGAATCTGGGAGGAAGGAAGTGTGGGTGGTGGTGTTTCCTGGTCTCTGCGCACATGGCTTACTATAATGCAACCTCAAGGTTTCCAGGAGAGACCATTTGTCATTAGTAGTCACCATTATTCTTTTCAAGGAGGGCAAGTGCAGTAGTAGTTTGCAAGGATTTTTGAGAGTGGAGCCATTTTTGGCTACAGCTGTATTTATACAAGCGAATTTCTAAATGGGGTATCTGGGGCAGATTTGCAAATAAATGAAGGCCCTGGCAACTTGTAAAAGTTATAAAATCTACGAAAAAAAGTCACAGCCCTTTTTCTTTCCCTTTAGAGATGCTCGTAACCCCTTAGGAGCCACAAATGATTCAAATTACTAAATGCTGTCAAAATTAAATCCACCCACCTCAAAACACTCAACATTTATGGTTCTGCTAAAGCATTTTTTTGTCTTCTTTCTCTCTCTTTATAGACAAAACTCTGACTACTGTAGAAAAAAAAGTCATGATTCATGATCAAAAGCGAAATCGTGGAGACAACAAAAACAAGGCAAGACAGAGTTGGCGACAGAAGGAAATCATTTGCTGAAACTATGGAACGTGGCTTCTGTCCTTTCTTGGGAGGGCTCAGATGTGACAAGCAGGGTGACCTCTTGTACAAAGTATATTATGAGGGAGATGGTGACCTCCTTTTTTTCCTGTGGATCAGTGCTATTGTGTGCAATTGAAAATAGCCCTCAGTTAAAGACAGCCAGATCAGCTCAGCTGTAAGCAGTCGAACAGGGCTGAATGCCAGAAAGCAAACCGTTTCTGGTGCTTTGCGTATGTCCAAGTCCATGCAAGTGGCAGTGAGTTCCAGTGTGCGCTTCCCATGCTTCCAAGTCTAGGCATTGTGGTGAATATCCAGGAATCGTTCATGAGGCAGAATTTCTTTTGTTGTAGGACAGAAGGGTGTTTTTCTAAGCTAACTGCAGTCAGCATAGTGTTGAATATGTTGCATGTCTGTGTTAGAAAACAGAATCCCGCCATCAGCTCATACAAATGATTTCCCAGAGCAGTGTCTGTTTTAAGCTTCTGTCAAACAGTTTGGCTTTTCTGCAGGGTCCCTGTGACTTTCCCACCAACGTACTTTCTTTGTTAACTCACTTACTGTTATGGTATAACTCAGGAACAGATCTCAGGATGGAGACGATCATAAAACTGGAATAAAGCTTTTCTTGGGCTCACACTTCTTCCAAGCAGTCCTGAGACGTGAGAGAGATTCCTTCCCTGAGGATTTCTACCAGGATGAAGAGTGAGTGCCACCTTCCTGCTCTGTAGGCTAACGTGGGTGTCGGCACTAAACGGACTCTCATTCCCCCCGGGTGCAGTGGGCGCACAGGCTGGCTCATTACTGTGTGTCTGGGGGAGGAAGTAGGGGAATAGTGGGCTTTCCATGAAAGGCGATACTTCTGGAGGTGAAGCATCAGTACGTCAGTTCTTGTTGAGTAGCACTGTGTTCAACTGAATTGTGTGAACCGGAGGTCACCTGGGCCACTCTTGGTAAACACTCCCGAATACCATTCTGTTCCTTCTGGAAGACTCATTGTTGTGTTCTCTGTATCTTAAATCAAATGTGTGCCTGGGCAATTCTGTTCTCCTCCCCTCTCCCTCCCCAAAGTGGTAGGCATTAGGGCAGACGAGGAAACAGAAGAGGACAGCATTTTTTTTTTTTTTCAGTTGAACTGTGTAATGTTATGAGCTAAGGAGACAGGAAGACAGGAGATGAGAAAAGAAGAGTACCTCTAAGGGGGAAAAAATGAACGCAAACCTTCATTTGATAAAAGAGAACTGAAAGAGAATACTATTTTCCTACCATAAATGTAGATGTTCCCTCACAGGATAACGTGGAATTCCAATGTGGATTATGGATTTTTTCCAACTTTCGCTGACATTGCTTCTTATCAGATACAGGGAAGGGTCTGCCTTTCCTGAAAGGGGAGGTGGGCCTGTCCTTTGAGACAAAGCTTGTACAAATTCCTGAACCGCAGATTTGCAAAAGTGACTGTATATACTTATACTCATAATTTAAATGGTTAATTCTGGTCAGATAAATGTTGTTAAATTTGAAAATGTTTTATTACTTTACATCAAATAAAGTTTATTTATAGCTGTAATAAAGCAACGTAAGTAATGATTTTTAATTGAAGGTCTGGTGTCATAAATGTTGGCTATGTAGAATGGCAGAAGGGCAAGCTTTATATATTTGCTAAATTCTAACAGGTAATCAAGACAGTTCTGTAATTAATTGCATTTCACTGTGAGGATTCATCCGTTTTGTAAATTTTTTAAGAATGAGCATTCATTTCTGATTGATGAACGTTTATTGAACTCCTGCTATATTCAGCACTGTGGACAACGAAGGAACCAAGAGGGGTAAAGCAAATTCTTACTTTTAAGGAGTTTGCCTTCAGGTACAAGGCAGACATTTCTCCATATAGTGTAGTAAGTGTCATAGCAGTTTGCAAAGAGGGACAATTTTTTTTTTCCCTGTTCAAAAGTCAGGCATTATGGTTAATTGGATTGATCAAGGTTTCCAAATGTATTTTTCAAATTATTTTATTAGGACCTTAGTTATTCAAATTGGGTCTTTATCCCACCTGATTTGAATACCTGATTATGGAACTCAGGTCCATTCTGGCTACCAGGGCTGGGCACTGTTCACTGCTCTTTACATGTGTGACAGCCAAATGAAAGGAAAAGGTAGAAATTGAATGAGAAAAATATCAAACAATTTATAATACCATTTCACATATGGCATAAATTGTGGCAAAGGGACAGCTTTTGTTTTAACTAAGAATTGGGAAAATCACTGAAATAAACATTTTACATATATTTTCTGTCTGTTCATCAAGAATGACTATTATGACTAATGTCTCATCTCAATCTAGGATGTTAGCTATCATTTTCTGGAAAGGCTGAGTATTTGGAAACCATGTTTAGGGAGTAAAGTATTTGTAAGAGCTAATGACTGTTGCCTTGTTGTTTAGTTTTAGTCTGTAAATATTAAACCAGAGGCACTCATAGAGTTCCTAGGTTTTCTGGAAACTTTTGTAATTCTTAAAGCATTTAACATGGTGTCATGTGCTTGAGATGCTTATATATGTTTTTGGTGATTATGTTTTCATGCAATTTTATTAGATCATCAATTTCAGTCATGAGATTAGTAATAAGGATAGAAAATTCAGGCAATTTTTCAAATAGTTTATGCTAATATAATATTCTGAATTGCCATCTGGAGATGGTGAGAATTTTCCTTTCAGCATTTTGATTGTCAACCGAATTCTCAATTTAATGGACATAATTGTTTACAAATCCTGCATTTTTAAACAGTCCATGCCCCTTCCCATCTCAGGACCTTCACATGCTTTCCCTTACTGCCTGGAATATTCTTCCTGTTCTCAGTTATTTGTTTAATGTATGTCTTCATCATTGTTTAGGAATTCTTCAGGGGCAGGGACCATGTCTGCTTTCCTCACCAATATGTTCAGCACCTCACACCTCATATAGTAGGTGTATAATAAATATTTTTTAATAAGAGGGGAGAAAGGAAAGAAGGAGGGAGGGATGGAAGGACTTGGAAAGGGAAGGAGGAAGGCCAGCGTTGACTTGACACCCTTTCTAATTTTCAGATGAGGAAATTGAGGAGACTTGGATTGATGAAGTGACACGTGCAATGAGTGGGAGAGACGGACGGAGTAGGAATTAAGCTCTCCTGCATGCCCTTAGGGCAGGCCCTCCACTCCACAGTGCCGCTACTTTTGCATGAGTTTCTCATATCAAGAGAACAACCTTTTCTTAATTTTCTGCACTAGTGGAGCAGAGCTGTGTATGTGTTATGGCCCATATGCTGAAACTTGTTTATCTACAGCTAGCCAGATGGTCCCTAACAGCACACAAAGAATCCATTTGGAAACTTTCAGAGGGTCAGCACATTTTGAAACCACTAGGAGTGATGCATATTGTGATGTCATTCCTTACAGTAAGCAGTGTAAATCAAAACTGGGAGACCTTGTTAGATAATACGTGTGAAACATGCAGACCTTGAGCACCAACTCAGGGGATCTAGTTCCCAGAGACAGACGCTTATTTAATTGGATCTTTTTTTAAACTTGCTTTGTCTATACTTTCTCTGGAGAAAGAAGGTAATTTCTTAAAGTATTTTGCTTTTCAGGCTCCTGCTGGCTAAAAAAATAAAATACACAAAACAAAACCCTGCTTAGGCAATACAAGTAAGAGATGTGATGTGATGTGAATAAAAATGTAAAAGCAAAATTTACTGTGGCTAATCTGAAGCAGAAAGGGAGAAAAGTTGACAACTGTCAGAAATCGATTTGTACATAACAGTTATGTTGGGCATTTGGCTTTTTTTTAAAAAAAAAATCTGAACTGAAGGAATTAAGACATCTTGTAACTATGGCTTCCTGGACAGACACACATGAAATCTTAGATTCTATTCAAACTATAGAATTATGCTCAGAAATTATGGAACAATAGTAAGCTAATGGACAAGGAATAGTCAAGCTATTGCAAAGCAATTGTAACGCAATGAAAACCTAATTCATGCTTCTTCCTCTAAGAATTTCACTGATTCATCTATTCACTCATTAATTCAAACAAATATCTTTATATCAAAGACTAAAACACTACAACCCAGTGGTGAGTAACACAGAAATGATCTCCATTCTTGTGAAGCTAAAAGTCTAGCAAGGCAGCTGAACATTACACAAATGATTATAATAAGATGTGATATATGTTAATGAGGCAAGCACAAGGAAGTTCAGAAACGCACGCTTCAATATATTGATACAAATATAAATGTTTAAATCTCAGCAGAGGAGACCGTGATGATCCAAAATAGCAGATGGTAAAGAATATCTAGAGTTTATCTTTGATGTGTATTATGTAATGTATTTGGTGCCAAATTACTTTTCTTAATTACATTTTGATTAGGCTATTATTAAAATGCTTTTTATTCTTCAACCCCACACTGTCTCACAGTGGGAGAGACGGTGCAGAGCTACAATGAGAGGCAGCAGAACGTAAGCTGTAAATACAAAATTTTGTCCTGGATAATTTGCAAAGTGAATAATTCACATGTAAGAAAGAGGTGGCACTGTATCCATGGAGAATTAACAGAGCTAGAGAATTTCATGGATGATCTAGTACAGCCCTCTGTTGTTTAGCAGGTGAAAAGATGCTAAATTAGAGCTCTGTTTTATTTGAATTTGTTTAAAGGAGTGTGATATAGAGCAGTGTTTGCAAACTATCTTTGGTGAAGATTTTTTTTTTTAATCTGTTGCATAGCTAGCTATGTCTTTGGAAAATATAATAAAAATGAATTATAAGAAAAGTGAAAAAAACGTACAAAATGTAAGTCCAGTTTTTTTTTTCTTATTAGGTTCAATAGACATAAAATTACATTTCAATAAATATGGTCAGGACAAACATAACATGTAGAAAAAGAAAAGAATCACAAAACGCTGACTGTTGTCCACCAAGGGTGTGCTGTTTATTAGGGAAAACCTAGCAGTTCCCCGGCTGAGAAAGGACTGGGGCATAATCATTACATGTGCCGGACTACACGCATGCTAGGCTCTTCCCCAGCATGCTGTGATGAGCGTGATGTAGATAGGGAGGGTGAGGACTGACTGTAGGAACAGCTTGTCTCTGGGAACTACACCTGAAGCAGTAGTGTGCAGAGAAGTTCCTGGCAGTCATGAATCGGAGCCTTTTAAATAACTGAACTTGCCCCCTGTGTTTCTGTTCTTCAGTTATCTACAATTAAATGGAATCCAGGATGCTGACCTGGAGGCCCCGAAAGGCATTTCATTTTTAGAATGATTACATTAACTAAATGGTTCTTAAGGCAAAGAGACTACATTTTGACAGTGTCAGAGCTTGAAGGTGAAAGGTTGTGATAGTCTATCCAGTAACCATACCACCTTCTGTCTTAAAATCAGTGTTTTCTAAAGACACTCTGAATAAGACTTATCTAAGGAACTTGTTAAATGTGACGATGCCTGGGCCCTATTTCTAGAAATTCATTTTGTCCTAGCGTGGGGGGTGGGGGGGCGAAAAGGGCTTTTTAACCAGCCTGCATGATTCTGATACAGCTGATCGGGGTCCCAAATGTGGAGAATTGCTGTTACGAAACATGCTGGCAAAGTGAATTATCTGGCTGATTCTGTGCTATTAGTGTAGAAAGGCATGATTAATATGAAATAATATCTAAAGCATTTGTATATAGTTATAGAATCTTGTCAGAGACACATACAGCATGCTCACAAATTCTTACATTCCATTTTGTACTCAGCATTTACTGTTGGTACCCAAAATCCAGCAAGCTCGTGGGAGAAAATAATCCACAAATCACCTTAGTTTTTAACTTTATATATATATAAAGTTAACATTTTAACTTCATATTTATAAAGTTAATATTTTAACTTTATATTTATAAAGTCTTCAAAGATATATGGATGCTTAGGTTTCAGAGCAGAGCTGGCTAATTCCTACATTATTGAGCTAGCACAGGCTTAGCTGAGAATGAATGCATCATATTTCTGTCCCCATGGTCAAGCAGTTGATCAAATGCTTGTCAACAAAACAATGAGTAGATCTTTGTGAAATGTGTTGACTATTATCCACTGAGAATGAGGGGTTGACCTTGGCCAAGGTTCACGCTTTCACCATGTGTGTGTATATATTATGGCAGTGATTAATACAGCTCATGTTAATTGAGTGTTTATTACTCATCAGCCATTCTGATAGTCCTCACAACAACCCTAAACTGTCATCTCCATTTTATGGGTGAGGGTACTGAGGCTTCCAGAGCTCTAGGATATTGACTTGTAAGTAGCAGAACTGAGCTCACCAGCTGATGGGTACTTGTCCTTATGTCCTTTTTTCCCACATAATGCATCTCATTGGTTACTGACTGGTTTTGTGGACCTGGAAATATGAAGCTGAGCTCTAAGGGGACTTACGCTTCGTTCGTCAAATACCTCTTACACTGAATCCTCCAAGGCAGTTATTTAAGGTTAAATCCTAGATAATTGTGAGGAGGAGCAGAAGGGGTGTTTCCTGCTTCCTAATCCTACTCTTGTATTCCTCCATTTCCAGGTACTTAGTATCTCGATGTTTTCTCCTGGTTATGCATTTCTGTTGCAACCTGTCTGTGATGGTAAATTTTATGTGTCAATTTGACTGTATCAAGGGGTGCCTTGATGTTTGGCTAAACATTATTTCTGGGTGTGTCTGTGAGAGTGTTCTGAAGGAGACTAGCATTTGAATCCATAGATTGAGTAAAGCAGATTGCCCTCCCCAATGTGGGTGGGCTTTATCCAAACTTTTGAGGATTTTTTTTTTTTTTTTTTTTTAAATTGGGGAAGGGGAACAGGACTTTATTGGGGAACAGTGTGTACTTCCAGGACTTTTTTCCAAGTCAAATTGTTGTCCTTTCAATCTTAGTTGTGGAGGGTGCTGTTCAGCTTCAAGTTGTTCTTTTAGTTTTAGTTGTGGAGGGTGCAGCTCAGCTCCAGGTCCAGTTGCCATTCTTAGTTGTAGGGGGCACTGCCCACCATCCCTTGCGGGACTCGAGGAATTGAACTGGCAATCTTGTGGTTGAGAGCCCACTGGCCCATGTGGGAATCGAACTGGCAGCCTTCAGAGTTGGGAGCACGGAGCTCCAACCGCCTGAGCCACTGGGCCGGCGCTTGAGGTTTTGAATAGAGCGAAAAGGTGGAGGGAGATTTCACTTTCTGCCCAACAGCTCAGATGGGACATCAATCTTCTCCTCCCCTTGGACTGGGACCGTCGGACCTCTGGTTCTCAGGCCTTTGAACTAGGAATGAACTACACCACTGGCTTTTCTGAGTCTCCAGCTTGCAGATGGCAGATCATCGGACTTCTGAGCCTCTATAATCACGTGAGCAATTCTTCATAATAAATTTCTTTATGCATATACCACTCTATAATACGTAAACCAACAAGGCATTAGTTTATATGCATGTGAAGATATATATGATACATATACTGTGTTTCCCCAAAAATAAGACCTAGCCGGACAATCAGCTCTAATGCGTCTTTGGGAGCAAAAATTAATGTAAGACGTGATATTATATTGTATTATACCCGGTATTATATTATATTATATTATATTATATTATATTATATTATATTATATTATATTATATTATATTAAAGACCTGGCCTTATGTTATAGTAAAATAAGGCCTGGTCTTAAATTAATTTTTGATCCAAAAGACGCATTAGAGCTGATTGTCTGGCTAGGTCTTATTTTCGGGGAAACACGGTACATATATATATGATATATACATATATATATGATATATACATATATCATATATATCATACATATCCTTATATAATATGTATAATAACCAACAGGTTATTATATAATAACTTATTTGTTTCTCTGGAGAACCCTGACTAATACACTGCCCTAACTGCTATCACCCTATAATGTGTACCTTTCTATATTCTCTTCATTAAACCTTATCTGTCCTATGTCCCATTCTCTCATCTTTTGCTGTCTCTTAAATGCCAGCCAGCTAATCAGACACACTAATCTATTATTGAGGGGCAATGTCCTCTTCTTACAAGGTACATAGTTACATTGGGGCAAGTGACCCCTTGGATCAATGTCTGAACCTGAGAAAGTGTTGATAGAAACCTCAGACAGTGTGACAAGTTGGTGGTGGTGACAGCAGGTCAAATCACACTTTGTGTGCCTCCTTCATTGGCTAGGATTCCGTGAACCCTACAGCTGTTTATGTACAGACCCCCTTAGGGGTCACTGCAGCTGAAAGCATGTTGTTATCCAAATCCATCTATAGGACGTAGGCCAAGTCTCTCTCCTGTCCACGTTGGAACCACTAACTAAGGAAATCCTAGCTTTTAAAATCAAACACAAATGAGGAGAATCAGGTAACAGTTGAAATTTGTCAGGGAGATTTGGCCAGTTGCCCCTGATTCTGGTTTTTGTGGTGATCTATGAGACATCTTCAGCTGCTCTTTCAGCTAAGAGAGCAATTCCGGTGAAGAATATTTACTGTCATCCTCGTTAGTCTATCAACTTCCTCATCCGTGGCTCTGTAGGAAATGTTAGAATGTATTTTGGAAGCGAAGATAAAATTAACACCTGAAACTATTTCTGGGTGCATTAATCAAAAATTACTCTTTGTACTGCTTATTCTCTTGGCTCTTAGGAATTTAATTTAGCAAGCTTTTAAATATTGGCTTTTAACATACCTGCAAAAATAAAAGATGTAGTTAGTTAAATCAATTAAGGGAAATTTTGGCCTAATTCCCATTTATCCATTTGGATCATGCAAAGCACAGATATTTTTTGGATGAAAACCATCCCTTAAATATTATAACATGAATTGTAGTGGGCCATGCAGGTTTATGCAATACTATCGAATATAGACTGATGTAAAATGTTTTTGTTTCCATTTCACCACAGCAAATAGAAAATAAGACACTAATTTATTTAATTTATGTATCATTGGTGAGCATTGTTGAGAAAAAGACATATTTTCTTGAAAGAAATCATAACCAGAGTTTTAGAATGATCTTTAGAATGATCTTAGAATGAACTTAGATTCTAAGTTTGAGCTTCTGAAAAAATAAAGCAGAGCTTTTAAATTTGAGATTTCAAAAAAAGTGGAAATGGATGAAGTGTAATAAACACACACACACACACACACACACACACACACACACACACGGACTTTCCCAATATGAATGGTTATTAAAGCAGTGGACGTCCAGATCCTAAACTTGAACTGCCAGAGCGCCACAGGCAAGTTTCCATCTCTTCATTCACCATCTCCTTATCCAATTTTACAAAAGAAAAGGTCTTTACCCACCCAGGATTTTAATATAGCACTGTGCCCCAAAGTGACTATTCAAAATATTGAGGTCCACATAGTCACCTTTAATTGAAGGCCTATAAATCTGCAATAAAGTTTCATGTCTTTCCTTGCACATATTTCTGTTAAAGGCAAAAACTTGGGTGGAATTTAAAATTTATATCAAATACAGATGTCCAGTTAAATTTGCATTTCAGATAAACAAGTAATTCTGTATTATTTTTAGTATAAGTATGTCCTGAAGTAATATGTCTCAATATGTGCCATGGGAGCCTACTAATATTTAAAAATTATTTGTTCACTGAAACTCAAATTTAACTGGTTGTCCTCAGTGTATGTGAATGAGTGAGCATTTGCTAAATTTGGCAAACCTAGTGGAGTTAGAGGTGGTTTTATGACCCATGAAGGGATGCTCTGGATTTAGATGTATTGTAGAGTGGGATGGCTGAACACATTTTGTTTAATGGTATCTCTTCTTCCTTCTCCTGATTGTCAAAAAAAAAACACATCACTCCTGAAGGGGACTCCTGTGAGAGGACAACAGGTGAGACATACAGAGGCCATTGTGTCTTATTTCATTGGGACAGTAAACTCATGGCAACTCCTAGGTCTTTATCCATCTGTATTAGACGAAGAATGTTTGGGAGTTGTAAAAAGCATGCTGGGAAACACTTCTCTGTTAGAAGCACAGCCTGCATTTCTCATTCTTAGAAGGAGAGAGTTTGGAGACAAGGCTTCTTCACCAGGGCTCAGTCTTGGCTCACCTGCATTACGTGCATGACTAAAGGGGGAAGGAGGTTAACACTTACGTGTTTATGTCCTAGAGATCAACATTACACATTTTAATAAGAGAAACTTATGTTGGAAATAAGTTAGTGTTTTATGTTTTCTTGAATATTTATTCAGACTTGTAGAAGAAACATTTCCACTACCTTTGCAAAAAGATGATTGGATATTCTAAGTCCATATACACTCTTCATTTGGACTCACATTTCCTGCTGATTGTCATCTGTCAACCAGTTCTCAGCTTATTTGTTCATTCTTCTCATGTGTTTATTAGATTTATATAATTATTAGGTGCATTTTGTGAAATTTATTATAAAAATGCACTTAGTCATTAATATACTGTTGGTAAACTTTGCACTACTACTGGCCTTGTTCCTTTTATTTTGTTGTTAGTTTACGAGGCCTATTTCATTTAACCCTCGGTCTTGAAGGCACAAAAAGAATCTTAAAATTTACCATTCCATACGCATTTCTGTAACAGAAATTAATAGCGTGATTAATAAAAGACATTCAAGCATAAAAACATATTACATTAAGATAAACTTCAGTGGTGATGTGGAATGGAAATACACGTTAATAAAAAAAAAAAGGCAAAATTTCCAAATGTTAAAGAAGAGCTGTCTGTGTAATTTCAAAAATAGGTCCTATTGGCTATCTGATGCCACTTTTGAATAGAAGGTCTGACAGTTAACTTCGTGAACTCATCCTAGAAAAAGTCCTACATACCTCATTATTGAGTATCACTACAGTCACCTTCGAAGTACTCTCCTTGGGAAGCTGTGCACTGATTCCAGCTCCTAGTCCACCCTTCAAAGCAATTTTGGAACCCTTTTCCTGGAATGACCATCAGAGCTGTTGTCATATTACCCTTGATGTCCTGAATATCATCAAAATGTCTTCCTTTCAGTATTTCCTTTATCTTCGGGTAAAGAAAGAAGTCATTGGGGGCCAGATCAGGTGAGTGGGAAGAGTGTTCCAATGCAGTTATTTGTTTACTGGCTAAAAACTCCCTCACAGGCAATGCCGTGTGAGCTGGTGCATTGTTGTGATGCAAGAGCCATGAATTGTTGGTGAAAAGTTCAGGTCGTCTAACTTTTTCATGCAGCCTTTTCAGCACTTCCAGATAGTAAACTTGTTTAACTTTTGTCCAGTTGGTACAAATTCATAATGAATAATCCCTCTGATACCAAAAAAGGTTAGCAACGTCGTTGCAACAGTTTCGCAAACTTAATTGTCAGACCTCGTAAAATAATGACTTCACAGTTTCATTTTTTAAATGTCGGTATTTATGACAATTGCATAATTACACCTTTTGCAGCTATTTGTATTTATGATTTAGAAACTTACATATCTAAAACTTTGCAAGTGGCTGCATAGTTTCTCAAAATTATTGTATAGAGTACACGCACAAAAAATGTAGATGCCCAACAGCTCTATGATACACCCAAAGTGGAATTGCTGTGGAGGAGGGTGTGTATATCCTGAAGTAGATTTTGCCAAATTCTAAGTGGTTACCCCATTTTACACTCCCACTAGCAGTGTATGAGAATTCTCATATTTTCTCAAACACTTAGTATTGTCAACTTTTAAGGTTTTGCCAGGAAGGGGTGTAAATTGCTATCACTTTGTAGTTTTAAGTTTGCATTTCCCTGGTTACTGGTAAGGTTGAACTTGCTTTCATGTGTTGCTTACCTAGCCATCTGTATTTCTTCTTCTGTTGAATACCTTTTCATATCTTTGCCTATGTTTCAACTGTTAATGCACATATTTGTAATGTAGGGAACTATTTTTTACAGCATGTTGACTTTTGTGCTTATTTTGGGGAAAACACCTTTAAACTTATTTTACTCTCCTAATTCTCAACCTAGTTCTTAATTAGCCAAAAATATTTTCTTTAACAAAGTGTTGATGTTTTTTGCTCTGTTACTAGAGGGTTTTCACTATAGGAATTAACTGCCGATTTTTCTTCCCATATAAAGCATTGAACTATGTGGACAACTTCTGACTACATGATGAGAATCATATATATTTTCAAATGGCTAAAATATACAGGTAACAAAACAAATGAAAAAATAAAATAAAGGCAACTTGTCACCTTACTAAAAATCTAGGGTCATGTTTATTGGTTTAATAAGATTTGATTTTAAACATGAAGTTGTTTAGGAAAAGGGTTCCCTCTTGAGGTATTGAGTAATTATTTGAAATACAGGCAATCCCTGGCTTAGGAGCTAATTAGGCCAGGGCTGTGGGCATAAATTGAGCCATTGAAAAATAACTGGTTTATGAAATGGGCTGAACCTCATGGGTGATACAGAAAATGGCCTTAATTTTCCTTCTACCACTCTCAGTTTGATGATCAGATCTCTCTTCCTGGTCCCTGGATATCAACCAAGCTGGACACTTTCTAGTTAACTTGCAGTGATACGAAAATTTCTTTTCCATGATTAGGATTTACTTTAATGTGTTAAAGAGTTCACTCTGATCCAGCTGAAACCTTTAATCCTAAATCCAGTTTGCATCTTCTCTTCCCCCTAGCTCAGTGCTAACCTGAGGTCTGTAACTCAAAGACCTTCTGTGGGAAAGAGGGTGTGGTCTCTGGGTTTACACTTCTCATCCTTTGTCTTTTCTCTGATTGAAAAGAGAGGGAGGGTGAGAGGATAAGGAAGGAAGACACAAAGCGAAGAGACAACAGTCTTTTTGCTTAGCTGGTATCATTTGTGGTTGTCTGATATGGCAGGTGTCTGGGTGCTGGCTGTTTACTGGGTCATGTTTTTGGACATAGCCATTCTGATGTAGCTTCTGTGCTCTCTAGATAATGTCCTAAGACCCTCAGTTCCTGCCCCCGTGGCCACTGCACAACCTGTTACTGCTGGTGTTCTTCTGGTTCTGGTGTGCAGTCCTGGGTGAGACATTCCAGGGAACTCAAGCTTACCTGCTCCTGCGTCATCTACTTTGCCCAAGATCAATCTCACACATCTCGGCCATAACAAATGCTAGGAGTATAAACTCCTCACCCAAGAAAAATGCTCTTTCTTCTCGCCTTGCTGTGAAGAGTTGTTTCAGCCAGGCTTCTTACTTCCTACTTCAGAATTCCCCAAGCTGTGGCTACTCGAAGTGTGGTCCAGGAACCAGCAGTGTTGTCATTACATAGAATCGTGTTAGAAAAGTAGAACCTCAAGTTCCATCCCCGACTGAATCAGAATCTGCTTTATACAGTGAGCCCGTACCTCAGTTCCCATGGGGCTCTGCGTACTTCAATACCCCTACTGTCTTCAGATGAGGTTGCTTTACGTTGGTGAGAAGGGAGAAAAAGGGGGGAAAAGCTTAATTGTAGTCTAAGGAACCCCACACTTTTTAATTTAACTTGAGGTGATTCAGAGTGAATTATAATGCTTACAGGCACCTGGAAGAATCAGATGCAAATCCTCTTTGGAGGAAGACATATTAAGCCTCGTCTTCAAAGAATTCCCATTAATATTTTTTCAAGCACCATGCTCTGTATACAGTAAACAAATAAAGAAGCAAACATAAACACCTACTTCTTTGGGTTTTCATTCCTTATAAGGGCTCCTGTGTCATGTAAAACTTGTAAATGTACATGCTCTTTTGTTAATTTGTTTTATGTCAGTTTAATTCTCAGGCCCCGGCAAAGCTCTTACGAGGGCAGAGATAAAAATTTGCCTCGCCTACAGTAACATTTGGTTTTTGTCATTCATCTAATGCCAATCTATGGCTTAAAATAATTTATTTTTTTTGTTGTTGTTTTTATTTTCATTTTAGAAAATCACGAAACTGAACATGTCTTCATATATTTTGTCCATTTTAATTTCTTCTTTTATGAATTGATAACTTTGACCATTTTCTTTTTATAATTGATTTGTAAGAGCTCTTCATACAGTAGTAGTCGTAATTCTTCTTCCATCATGTATGTTACTAAATAGTTTTTCCTAAATCTTTCAAGAATTGTGATATTTTGTTTTTATTTTTGTTGCCAGGAAATACTTCATTTCTATGAAAATTCATTTTCTTCTATGGTTTTTGACTTTGGTATCAAGTTAAGAAAGACTTGTTTCACTCTATTATTATTAGGAGTGTTTACTTATATTTGTTTCACTTTTTACATTTATGAAAAAATGTACTCTACCTGGAATTTAATTTATGAAATTTAATTTCCCCCCAAAAGTGGCTAGCCAGTTGCCACAAATTACTTAGTGAAAAACAGATCTTTCCCCTGTGATTTGAAATGCAACATTTATCATACACTAAATTCTCATAATACTTGAGCCTGTTTCTGTTTCTACACTGCCCCTTGGCAGTCCATTTTTTTTTCCTATGCTAGTATCATGCATTTTGTTGTTATTACCAGAATGGTTAAATCCATGATGTTGCTATTTAATAGGAAAAGCGTGTGTCCCTTCTCTCCTACCCCTTTCATAATTGTTGTTGTGGTCTTGGCAGATGAATTTTAAGATAAATTTTGTTAAATTCTACAATAATCCTATTGGGATTTTGATTGGGATGACATGTAATTGATCACCTATTTTAAAGAGAATTTACATATTTCCAATACCAAATCTTTCTGTCCAGAAACAGGTATGTCTTTTTATTCATTCAATAATTCTTTTGTATTTCTTGGTAGAGTTTTATAATATTTATTACTATGTATCTCTTTTTAGTTTTTTTCTATTTGGTGTTTTTTTTTTTTGGTTGCTAGTTACTATTGTAAATGTGGTAGTTTTCTCACTAGTTATTGTTGGTATGTAGAAAGACCAATTGCATTTTTGAATATTTATTTTGAATCTAACTGCCTTACTGATTCTCTTAACAGTTCCACAAGTTCTGCAGTTTGTTTTCCTGGGGTTCACAGGTATAAAATTATATTAGCTGGAAATAATGATAATTTTTCTTCCTCCCTTCAAATATGTGTACCTCTTCTTTCATTTTCTTGATTAACTGCATTGTCTTGAATGTTCAGCGCAATATTAAATAATTGTGATGATCTAAGATGTCCTTATCTTATTTCTGACTTTAATGGAAATACTTCCATTATTTATCTATTAAGCTTAATACTGGCCTTACATTTACAATATGAATTGTTTTATACTATTCAGGCAGTATCCATTCAATTATACATTACAATTTTTAAAATCAGAAATACATTTGGAATTAAATGTTTTGGGCAGCTAAGAGAGTATATTATGTTAATTTATTTACTGATATCCAATTCTCCTTAGAGTGTAGAATGAATTATAGTTATTCACAATCTACTATCATTTCAGTGTCTCATTCAATTCTATTTCCTAATATTTTGTTTAGGATTTTTTTGGTCAGTATTCGTAAGTGAGACTGGTTAGTAGCTTTCTTTTTTTTTCTTTTAGTAAGATTTGGCAGTAGTGTCATGTTGCTTATAACATAAATTTGGAATATTTCTTTAAAAAAAAAAAAAAAAAACTGTTCCAGGGATCAGTAGAGAAATTTATGCCATATAGATTTTTTAAACTTGCTTGTAAAATCCTACCAGGTCTTTTTCTAGGTAGCTTTTTAAATTTTTTTCTGGCCTTGTTTTCAAGTTAAGAAAGACTTTGTTCAATCTAATTTTATTAAAAGTATTTACTCATACTTTTGCATTGCTCTGTTATAGTTAATTTTGTTTGTTTTTCTTTAAATATATATTATATTTTGGGTTAAATACTAATTAAACATTTTTTGCTTATATTTTGATAAAGAACGTATTTTCCAAGCAGTACAAGTTGGACAACAAAATACTTGGCTGGTTGACCACACTTGAGGTAAATTTAAACCAATGGCAGCTACTCCAATTTTATAGTTGAATGTTATTATATAAGAATTGCCTTAGATATGCAGGGCTCAAAAAGCTTTTCCTCTTTTAGGAATTTTTTTTTTTTTAAATAGCTTTTTCCCTATTTCCATTTTTGGGATACATGAATATTTGTGTCACAAAAATTTCCATTTTCTTTCCTAAGCCAAGAAAACAAACCAATCCTCTCTGAACGAATTTGTCTTCATGCAATAACATACCTCATGGGTAATTTTATGAAAACCTGACTGATGTGGCAGAACCTCTAGTGGACTGATGGAGGCTAAAAGACATCACAGTATAGAGAAAAAGAGACAAGAATAAGAATGACTGGGGACAAGGAATGGCTTTCACTGAAACTAAGATCTGAATTGACCACAACCAGAATCAAACAAGCAGCAGATGGTTGCAATGATGATATAGTCATGCTTTCCCCACCTTCCTCTTGCAACCAAGGGCACAGCTTTCTAGGAAAGTTCATATTGTATCCAGAGTTTCCTCACTAATGATTATATTCATAATCTAACTTTAACCCTAGACTGTGTGGTGACTGCTTTCTTGTGTTTGCTATTACTTACAATGATGAAAACATAATGTTCTAAAGCCAAAATGGAATGTTTATGATATAAAAAGATTTTGTGTTGAAATTTAAATGACTGAAATACATAGTTAGTATTAAAATGCTTTTAAAAATATATTTGAACTAAGCATTTGGCTTAGGAAAATAAGGTAAGAGATAACGTAAAGGTTTATGTACAAATCAGTTTATCTCAACATTATTTCTGTGACCTTTAAAATGCCATCATCCAAAAGTGGTGATATGATCAAAGAAACACAGATTAATAACAATAATAACTGAATAGAATCCCAAAATAATTCAAGTTTTGTATTAGTTGGGGTCCTTTGATTACACACAATAAAAAACAACTCTGGCTAACTAGGCAACAAAGGAATTTGTTGGAAGGTGTGGGTAGACCATGGATGTGAAGGAAAAGTTGAATATCTGGTTCTTGTAAAAGATGGGTCCAAGCTGTGGTGAGGTTCCCACTTGCAGGAAGAAATGAGTGGTCATTACAGGTCACCACCGTGAGGATAAACCAGCCCCAGTTTTCCATTCTTTTGTCATTTTACTCGAGATACAAATACTTCGGAAAGAGATTACAAATAGCCTTGCTTGGGCCCTGTGTCCACCATTTGGTCAGGGGAACACAGATACCGCGAGTAAAAGTTTTACCAAGACTTTAGAGAATAGGGAGTGATAGCAGAGATTGGCCATCTCTGGGACACAGTAAACTATGTTCCCAACTTCCCTTGCAGCCAGGTGGGGACTATGTGACTGAGTTTTGGGCAGTGGAATGGTGTGAAAGTGATGGTCACCACCACTGGGTCTGGCCCATTAAAACTCCTGCCAAGTCCTCTATGCTCTCTGTTTCCCCATCTTCAGGAAGAATGTGGAAGGACCAGTGCAAGACTCAGAGCCCCTAGGAGATGTCAAATCCACCAGATGGAAGGAGCTGAGTTCCTACGTCACCACACGAAGGCCACCCACTGAACACCCCATTGGACATGACATGAGTGAGAAACAAACGTTAATGATGTTAATTAAGCCACCGAGATTTGGGGGAATTTTTGTTTCCGCAGTAAGGCTGCCTTAAAACTCAAGGATGAATATCAGGCAGGCAAAAACTGAAAAACAAAACACTTGGTTCCACTTTCGTTTGTGTAGTTACATTTAAAAAACACAGTGAAGCAGTTACATAGACTATTGCAGTACTTTTCATCTCCCATCTAATTCCCTCACGTAGCTATGCCCATGTCTTGTCCTCCAAAATTCTCAGACAATCCTTCTTCCAGTCCTAGCTCACATGTTTCTTATTCTTCAACTTCAGCTTCACCTCTTTCCTTCCAAATCTGCATCACAAAAACTCAAAGGATCAGCCAGCAAAATGGGAGAACTCCTCTCTGCGGGTGAGAGAGAGATAGACACTAAATAGCTGTCAGGCAATGGCGGAAGTCTGGGAAAATTAATATATTAATAGTATTATAACATTGGTAGCAGTGAAAATTAGAAAACCACTTAAAATGCCAAGCAATAAGAAAATGGTTCAATGATGGTATACGCGTTACTGGTTACATGACTAAGATAGACTTACTCCTTGTGCTCATGGAGTTTACAGTCTAATGGGAATATTTTACAGCCATTAACAAGAAACATGTTGGAGAAATATAGTTAATAATATGAAAAGAAAACTGATGGCACCGTTTTGAGTGAAAAACTTCTGGTAAGAAGCTGCATTCGTAGTAGTAAAATCCCAATTAAAAAAAAATGTATATGTAAGTCTTTGCATGTGTGCTTATTTGTGTATGTGTGCATATCAAACTGTTAAAAGTGGTTATCTCTGGATGTTGACATTACAGGTGATTTTTACACTTTTCTGTATTTTAAAAATGTTTTTATACTTTTTCTATATTTTCGATTTTGTACTTTTCTGTATTTTCAAAATGGTAAGTACATTTTGAATATTAAATGGGATTTACCGATTATTGTTGTCCCTTTCCTTACAATTTCCTGCATTTTCCAAATGCCAATATAATGCATAATTGGAAAAAAGTCATTAATCAATTCACAGTATTTGATATTGTGTACTGAGAGACTGTCTGCCGCAGTGGCTCCTTGATTTCATAGAATTTGGCCTCCAATAGCTCTATAGATATACATGTATATGTATATCTGTGTTTGAATGTAGAATATACATATTATAATTGCATTTCTTTACAATAGAGTAGATTATTTCCAAAGCACAAACAATTGCATATGCTTACCTTGACTATGTCACTATGGACTCTAATGAAATCGAGTTTACCTGTCTTTCAAAATACAAGCACTAGAATTTTATCAGATCATTTTTAAGCAAGCAAACTCAGATCCTTAAAATATGGAATTGAGAACATTAATAACACTGGACAATTCCATTCAAATTTATATAGTAAATATGCTGTGCTTTCCTCTTGTCAATACGGAAATCTATAGAGTTATTAAAATGCAATTTACATTACGCTGAAAGGAAATGACTTTTGCTTAATGCAGTACAAAGCCATTGAATGCTAACCCCGTAACATGAGTTCCCTCCTTCAACTACCAAATACCACTGAGAAGAGTGAGTGAATTATCGGAGGTGATTTTAATTTAGATTACTAAAACATTACCATAGATATGGAAGTCTGAGTTGATTAAACTTTAAACTTATCTGATTAAAGCACTTATTATATTATGATTGAAGTTACAAGAAAGTACTTCAATTGATGGGATAATTATGAATAAATAAGGAAGGATATGACTTAAAAATTTGTTTTAATTGTTAAGTGATTGCTATATGAAGGATATTAAGATACTGAAATTGTCTTGACACTGTATCAAATTGCCAGGCAGACGTTTTAAAGATGAATAACTTCATGGTGCCTATGCCTAATTATTTTCTGAGACATTGTTCACTTAGTTTAAGAGATAAAAAGGTAAAGACAAAAAAAGATTCAATTAAAAGAAATATTTGGCTAATTAAATATTATTGGCAATGTGTCTGTAGCTCATTTCCTTAGTTGTTTTAAGAGAAGTCCCCAACAAAGGTGTCCTTAGGTATCCTAAACGGATCTTCCTTACTGGGGACCCTTATTTTGTCTGTAGCTCTTAAAACGGTCTATAGTTAGTCTTCCTGATTAAAGAGCATGGTTAATGGACAGTTACCCATTTAAAGTGCTGACCTCCAGGGAGGATGTTCAACAGCCACTGCTGTTTTCAACTCAAACTCAATCTGAAAGTTATGCTTCTTGCTCCAAAACTAAAAGATGAAACCTTTCTTTGTGCTGTAAAATGAATAAGAGCAGGAACATGGGCTAAAAATTGATAAGAGAGCTAGAGGGAGCGCCTTTTTTTGGTGGGAAACCCATTTAAATATCATCTGCATGTTCGTGTGCTTATTGACTGTATTGCAGAACTGTACATGGATCTCGTTAGAAGTTGGGATCAGTCATTCTAATAAAATTGTTGGCATTTTTGTAAAGGCATGTATTAAAGAACGCTTCCATTTATTGTGACAGACAGATTATCTACTCTGAGTGAAACCCACTGACTATAGACGTTAAGATTTTTGGAGTCCAAAGTGGAAAGGACAGTTATAAAGCATTTTTCTTTTTTTAAACTCATGAGCAGCGCTGCCCTAGCCAGTCTTGGCTGCTATCCATTAGTGGAATAGTTCTCAGTTTCCAGTGATAGGCTGATGTTGAACAATTTGTAGGCTTACATTTCTAATTTCTCATCTCGTCAAGCTTCATCCTTTTTTTTTTCAGATACCAGGGGGAAGTTAAGTTTTAAATCAATTTGTACTGTCAGGCATGGCTTTAAATTGCTTCCACAGAGATTATAGAAATAAAATTCTGAAAATATATTATTCAGATCTATGAAAGTATAAGATTGGCTGTCAGGTTTTATTTTTTTTATTTTTATTTTTTAAGATTTTATTGGGGAAGGGGAATAGGATTTTATTGGGGAACAGTGTGTACTTCCAGGACTTTTTTCCCAAGTCAAGTTGTTGTCCTTTCAATCTTAGTTGTGGAGGGTGCCGTTCAGCTTCAAGTTGTTATCCTTTCAGTCTTAGTTGTGGAGGGCGCAGCTCAGCTCCAGGTCCAGTTGCCGTTGCTAGTTGCAGGGGGCGCAGCCCACCATCCCTTGGGGGAGTTGAACCGGCAACATTGTGGTTGAGAGGACATGCTTCCACCACCTGAGCCATCCGGGAGCTCAGCGACAGCTCAACTCAAGGTGCCGTGTTCAATCTTAGTTGCAGGGGTCGCTGCCCACCATCCCTTGCGGGACTTGGGGAATTGAACTGGCAACTTTGTGGTTGAGAGCCCACTGGCCCATGTGCGAATCGAACCGGCAGCCTTTGGAGTTAGGAGCATGGAGCTCTAACTGCCTGAGCCACCAGGCGGGGGCCCTGGCTGTCAGGTTTTTTTTAGAGCAGAGATAGGTTCCTTCCTTTCCTCCCTCCCTCCTTCCTTCCCTAATTCCATATCGGATTTGAGAAAATTTCCAAGCTTTCCTAAGCTGCATGGCTAAAAAGAGGAGAGGTGTGCTGGTTCTGTTTATTTCGGTACATTATTTCTGCCAATACCTTAGGGAAGCAGAGGATGACTCATGCTCCTTCACCACCTCTGCTCTTCTCTGATTAGAGTTCATGTGTCATAGTGAGGACCGGAAAAGAGAAGTCCTAAATTGGGATCCTTACTATGAGATCTTGTGCAAGTCACTTCTACTTCTTATCTACGTAATAGGAGTTATAATATATCTGTCTCAGAGTGTTACTGAAGCATCAAAGATAATAATGACTATACACGTGCCTTGTGAAGTGCCATACTTTTATCAAGAGTTGGTAGTATATTCCACTGATATATTTGTGGGATAAAAATAGAAGAAAGTGTTGCATATCTTTCCTTCAGGGAAAAGAATGTTGCATTTTCTTTTAAAAAAAGGGTTTTTTTAAATTAAATTTATTGGGGTGACAATGGTTAGTAAAATGACATAGGTTTCAAGTGTACAATTCTATCATACATCATCTATACAAGTATGCTCGCCACCCAGAGTCAGTTCTCCTTCCATCACCATGTATTTGACCCCCTTTACCCTCTTCTACCATCTTCCCTCCCCCTTACCCTCTGGTAAACACTAAACTGTTGTCTGTGTCTATGAGTTTTTGTTTCTTTCTTTGTTTGTCTTGTTCCTTTGTTGCTTTCAGTTTTATATCCCACATATGAGTGAAGATACATGGTTCTCGACTTTTTCTCTGTGATTTATTTCGCTTAGAATAACAATCTCAAGATCCAACCATGTTGTTGCAAATGGCAGTATTTCATCGTTTCTTATGGCAGAGTGGTATTTTACTATATATATATATATATATATATATATATATATATATATATATATATATATATATATATATATATACATATATACCACTATACCACATCTTCTTTATCCAATTGAAGGACACATTAGTTGTTGAAATGTTTTGGCCACTGTAAATAAAGCTGCAGTGAACATCAGAGTACATATATCTTTACAGATAAATGTTTTCATATTTTTGGGGTATATACACAGGAGAGGGATTGCTGGGTCATATGGGAATAATATTTTTAATTTTTTGAGGAAGCTCCACACTGCCTTTCATAGAGGCTGTACCAATCTACATTCCCACCAACCGTGTATGAGGGTTCCTTTTTCTCCACAGCCTCTCCAGCACTCATTATTATTTATCTTGTTGATGATAACCAGTCTGACAGGTGTGAGGTGATATCTCATTGTGGTTTTGATTTGCATTTCCCTAACAGGTAGTAAAGATGAGCATTTTTTTCATATATCTGTTGGCCATTTATATGTTTTCTTGGGAGAAGTTTCTGTTCATGTCCTCTGCCTATTTTTTAATTGGATCGTTGGTCTTTTTGTTGTTGAGTTGTATGAGTTCCTTATATACTGAAGTGCCAAAAAGTGTATACACAGGACTTGTATTCATCTTTTGTTATTGGTATGTATTGAGTATTGCAATTTTAATACAGTTTTTTTTCCTTTCTTAAAATGTGTATGCATTTTTTTGTCACCCTCTGTATTTTGGATATTAACCCCTTATCGGAGGCATTGTTTGCAAATACCTTCTCCCATTCGATTGTTTGCCTCTTTATTTTGTTGATGGTTTCTTTTGCTGTGCAGAAACTTTTTGGTTTGATATAGTCCCATTCATTTATTTTAGCTTTTACTTCCCTTGCCTTTGAGGTCAAATTCATAAAATCCTCTTTGAACCCAAGGTCCCTAAGTTTAGTACCTATGCTTTCTTTTATGCAGTTTATTGTTTCAGGTTTTACATTTAGGTCTTTGATCCATTTTGAGTTAATTTTGGTATATGTTGACACATAACAGTCTAGTTTCATTCTTTTGCACGTGGCTTTCCAATTTTCCCAGTACCATTTATTGAAGAGGCTTTCTTTTCTCCATTGTATTTTTTTGGCACCTTTGTTGAAAATTATTTGTCCATATTTGTGTAGGTTTATTTCTGAGTTTTCGATTCTATTTCGTTGGTCTGGCATTTTCTTATTTAGACATAAGTATAAATATTTGATGATTAATAGTGTCTACCTAGGTTTAAGTATGACAGATCAGCCAAAGCCTCCTAGTTTTTTTTAAATTGGCACTTTAAGGAAAATTTATAAAAATAGTAGCATTTTTTTGTGCCCCTACTATATGCTTAATGTTTAAAATGGGTTATTTTGTTTAAGCCTGAAAATAACCTTATCATTAAGATTATATTATCTCCATATTTTTTTTTCCAAATGGTGCAACTGAAGCATAAAGAGATTAAATCACTGGTCCAAGATCTCATAAGTGATACAGACAGGATTTAAACCAACTCGAAACTCCATGATCTAAGCCACCAAACTTCCTCTGCATGTACACTGTGATTTGTAATCAAAATGTGCTAAATATTTTAATCAAACTTATAGAGTGTATGGTTAAATGTCCTCATAAAAACATTTTTACTCCTCTTTTCTCACTTAAAACTCATCAAAAGCAACAAAAAGAATGGAAAACGGGGGGGGGGGGAACCTTTCATATTCAAACAATAAAATGGTCACACTCCACCCTGCAATCTATGAGGCATTTCTCTACCAAACTGTATTCTGGACCCAAAGAGGGACCTGAGAGCTGAGCCAGGTTTCCCTCAAATGTCCCAGACCTAAAGATCCATCCTACAATTCTTCAGCTTCATAGCATGTTTGTGGAACAGGACCCAGGTCACTGAGTGGGGATGCCCCTGTGGAGACCCAGATTAATAATTCTTAATGGCAGGGAGGCATCTCTGAAAGAGAAACCTCACTGACACTGTAGTTGTTGTCTAAATCCCTCTGACTAGCAGCAGGATAAAGGGGAGCAGGGGAATGGTGTTCATCTACTCACAACCTGGAAAGGACTTGATTGACAGCTGTATTAAGCTTCCAGAGACAAAGGAGACAGATTCCAGGGGAAAGCATTTGGTGTCCTGCCTCTGAACTTGACCTCTGGCAGAATTCAGCAGCCTCATCAGTCCTCTCTCTCCACCCCACTTTGCCCTCCCTGAGGCTTCTCAGCTCCTGGTCTGACTCATCCAAGGCTTCTCAATTCCTAGTTCTGCAGGAATGGCAAGAGTAGGCACTTGGGAAGGAGCAGAACAGTCAGGGTTGTGATTTTAATATTTGTTCAGCTTTTGGCTTTTCCATGTAGGTACTGGAAATGTAAGTCAGGAGGATGAATGTGGGTTGTGAAAAATTACATAAATGGAGCCACTTCAAAATAGAGTTGGAGCTGTCATCCCAGAGGAACTGCCTTGCACATGTTACTCCTCAAATCTTTGGAATGTTTAAACTGGGCAAAACCAACTTTGGACTGGGTCAAAGCCCAATTGTGTTCCAAACAACTGTGCAAAGCTCACAGGAAAGTAGATATTGTGACTACTGAACTGAAAATTAAAGACATTCTTTAGAACTAGCACTACCACATATACCTAAAAAATAACTTAGCTTTTTGCACGTACAGAATTTCCTTCCTTGACTTACTAAGACCAATAGAAATTTTTCCTTGTATTCAAATAATTATTTTCCTTCCCTTTCTCATAAAAACCCCTTGCATTCACCCCCTAATTGGAACACTATTGGGGTTTCTGTCCAAACCAGTGCTTCCTGAATAGCTATTCTTTTGGATCTTAAATAAATGCTTGCTGCCTCTTGCTTTGGCCTTTCATTTTTAGGTTAAAGGGGTAATCAGAGCTTAATTGATTGTCTAGTGGTGCAGATTGGTTCTGACATTCTGCAATATTCGAACTCTAAATCCCAATATTAGAATGTTTTATACATTTAATTCTGCCTCCTGCATAATTCTGAGTATGAGTCATCCCCTTTCTCCCTCTCCCAAGCATCCCTTTCAGTTATACATCTTTTGGGTCTAACCAGTTTTGCCCTGGTTTTATTATTCACCAACTGTCTTCATTACCAACTGTCTTCGTTCACTGGGGAGGAGGAAATATTCCACTGTGATGCTGAACAACACTAAGCAGAAGTGTTACCTTCAGGGCCTTTTACTCCTATGGAAGGCTGGAAAAAGAGAGGGCTCTGTCTGATGTGGGTGATGGATCCACATGAGGGGCTGTACATATTCCAATCGCTTTTGTTATTTATGTGTGTTATTAGCAAGGAATGTTGGAGATGGGCACCCTTTTGAAGTGGATGAAGAGCTCCAGATGGCTGTTTCCTTTTATTCTGAGTAAAGCTGTTAGCTTAGCATATACACCAGAGTTTGTAGCAGGTCCTGACAGACTCGGTGAGACTGTCCAGAGCCATACACCTGAAATTACACTGTGCAGTGCTGTAAATCACTCCCCCCCCAAATTTATTCTCCATGTAAAGAGGAATCACTGTTTCATTTTAAAAGTAGAAAGAAAACATCACAAAAAGAATCATCCCAAAACATAGGAAGAGTTCAAACAAATAAGTCTGTATATTTTTTAAAAAATGGCAATGTGTTTTGTTAAAGGGAGCTCAAAGGATCCTGAAACTATAATACATCAAGTAGAAAATGAACATCAAGTAGTGTCAGTAGAACTTAGGAAAGAAATGCAAGAAAATAAAATCAGTACAGACATGGAACACTTTAGAAGCAACAAAAATAAACAATGCTGAAAACACAGCCAGAAATATGAGTGCTGGACAGGTTTGAGGAATCACAAAAACAAAATGGAAAATACAAAGATATTAAAAAGAGTATAATAAAGTGATCAAACTGGGAGACAGAGTAAGCGTAATCAATATAAGTATAATTGATTTTCTGAAGAAAAGAACAATAAATGAAACAAAAATATTCAAACATATTTATGCATTCAAGGAATATTTATTGTATACCTATTATGTAACTCTAGACATAGGGGAAAAAGTATTATATAAAAACATAAAAGACAACTTGCTTGAACTAAATAAAAACATGAAACTGCAAATAAGAAGACATAGTTTATCCTAGAAAGAAAACAACAACCACCACCTTGATATAGAATAATTGAAATTCTGACATATCTTGGGAAAATTACTAAATTTTAGGAATAAAAAATTCTAAGGATAAGAAATGAAAATTTTTTTTCTAGGACTACATTGTACTTAAATTAAATGGGATAATATTAGAAACCAGAATTCCACAAATATCTTAGGAGTTGTTTTCCGAAAAGTACAAATTATGCTGAGATATTACCCATTGCTAATAAGTACCAATGTTTGTGTACCATTCTTTTCAACTGAGAAACTGCTTAAAAATAAATATTGCTCCAAGTTAGCGGATCAAAAACTGGAATTATTCCTGAATTTAAAATTTTGGTGCCATAGAAATATGTCAGGTTTCAGAGTACAAATCAAAGCAGTAACGTCATGTAAGAAACATTTTAAGAATTAAATATTCCTATGATTAAAACTGTAGCATTCAGTATTCCTTCCATTTTATTTTGCTAACTGCTTATGCTGAGATTATATTTCTGGTACTTGGACTTTTTGAAACATGTTCTGTGTTTTGCATTTGAGTTATCTGCCTACAGGCATTTAATTTGCAGTCTGTTTTAGATCTGAATGAGTTGTTTTATCTTAAAACTCACTGAAAATTGTACAAAGGACTGGGAAGTGCTTCTGTCTTGACCTTATGAAGATTGCCTCCTTTTTATTTATTTTCTCTTTTGACTCCCCTCCCACCCATTTCATAAGAGAAAGATCTTATATAAGGGAAAAATGTGTTTGGCCCCATGCTTCTTAATAGTAGCACTCTGTGCCTAAAGACAATGGAGTGGTATCTACCAATATCTGGTGGTTTTGTTATGCAAGTGAAAAGCTATAAAACAGCCTTTCTAAATTATGTGTTCGCTGTGAGCCAATCTTGAAAAATCTACTCCATGACAAAATTTAGTTCATCACGAGATGAATGCTGATATTGTGATGTGTGGAGTAGTTGTGGAACCCAGGGAAATAGAGAACAAATGACAGTGGACATTATGTCTATAGAACAGGCTGTGTTTAATCTTGACAATGTGAAATAATTCTATGACTAATAGAAAGTGAAAATTGAGGGAGGGATGATGGGAGAAAGTATAGCATTGATTTCCATATCTTTCAAAGAAAGGAATTAAAAAAATAAATATTAACTAAAGTTAACATAGGTAATTAAAAATGCATTCTAAGCATCGTTTTTTTGTGTTTTTTTTTTTAAATAGCTCCATGTCTTTTGTTTTGGGACACTTTTTATAAATGAAATCTCTTGTAAATGTATAGTAATTTGAGATTTAGTGATTTTTCTGTTGCTCTTCAGAACCTTCTGGTAAATTAAAAAACCTAAATCTAAAGTGAAAACATGGACTCTTGCTTAAGATATAGACTTTAAAATGATCCCACAATGTGAATATTACATCTAGTCAAAATTTTCTGTGAAGTTCTCCTCAAAAAGTGCATGGTGTGGAGAAGGTCACTTTTGCTTAGTATTTAAGTTCAACATAGTCAATTCAATTTTCAGCTGTGGAGATCACTGTTTACTCTGTGTGTGTATGGTAGGTCCTCGAATAACATTGTTTCGTTCAATGTCCTTTTGTTTTAATGTCGATGAGAAGAAGAAAAAATCAATTTCCCGGCTGGAACCATTGCCTGTGTGGAGTTTTCCCATTCTCCCTCATCTGTGTGAGTTCTCTCTGGGACTCCCAGAGATGAGCACGTGAGGTGAGTGGTGTGTCTATGTCGTCCCAGTCTGAGTGTGGGTGTGGTTGTGAGTGTGTCCTGTGATGGAAGGGCATCCTGTCCAGGGTTGGGTCCTGCCTTGTGCCCTGAGCTGCCGGGCCACTGTGACCCTGAACTGGAATAGATGGATTGGGAAAAAAATGTTCATATTTTATTAATCTTTCTTAAATGTATATGTAGCTCACATTTATTTCAATGTTTAATATTAGAAGCGTTTTGGGTCTTTATTTAGAAGTTGGCTGATGTTTTTGTGACCGGAAATATCCCCTAGGAACTTAACTCTTGTTCATATCAATTAGCCTGTGCTGAAATTGGTTTCCTTATACATCGTTTGACTTAAAGTCACAGAACCTATGGATGATGTTAAGTGAAGAGTTACTGTACTAGGTAAGGTGCTAAGTTTGTGTTGGAACCATATTCTGCAAAGGATACCTCTTTTTTAATACCAAAGCACAAACTCAGTGCAGCGAGATGCTTGCACTACAAGAAGTAATGGAGGACGTCATCCTAGGACGTAACTGCTGGTTGACCTGCGAGCTGGATCCCATCAAAGGGAGGTTCCTCACCCTCTCCCAGTCCTTGAAAGTATGCTGTGCCCACTGTTCACACAGCTCAGAGCTTTCCAAAGGCTCAGCCTTGAGAGAGTAAGGCGTTGTTGAGACTGTCTGGACTGAATACCTGACTGAACCCCATGAAGGCCTCTAAACTTTTAAGATTCTGGCAGGTGGGTGCAGAGACTTGCCGATCTTGCGGCGTCAAGACAAGCCTGGTAAGTAAGTTCCCTTGCTTATTAAACCTTATTAAAACTGCCACGTACAAATCTGGTGTGGCCTCCCTTTCTTTGGTCTCTTCTTGCCCTCTTGTACAGTGTGGCCAGTTTTCGAACCGACAAGAGGTACATTGTCATTGAAAGTGAATGAGGAACAGCAGATGGAAATCTCCTCTCTTGCTCATGTGTGTGGGGAATGTAAGTTGAATTGTCTGCACTATATACATTTTTACCTTTCCTCTGTCTCTTTATATAAGTGTGTGATTGTATATGTGTGAGTTAAATAAATGCTTAAGGTAATGTGACTTCACTAAAATATTTTTATTAAAAATTGTAGACAGTGTAAGTCCATTTTGAAAAAGCCTGTCATCCATCTTCTTTCTTTCTCCCTCCCTCCCTTCCTTCCTTTCTCCTTTCCTTCCTTCCTGTTTTCCTATCATTTATTTGTATATCACTCAGTACATCCTTCTGTTCATCCAACCATGCCTACCTTTATGTGTGTGACAAATATAAATGTGTGTGTGTATTTAGAGGTGCATGTGCTTGTATGTATACATGTGTATGTATGTATGTACACATTTACACATGTATATACATATTATGTCATTATATAGTCTTTATATATAATATGTGCATATGTGTATATATACTATATATGGAGAGAGAGAGAGAGAGAGAGAGAGAGAGAGAGAGAGAGAGAGAAAGACAGAGAGAGAGAGAGAGAGAGAGACAGAGACAGAGAGAGAGAGAGAGGAGATTTATCTGAAATGTCTACCATGTAGTAACAATGCTAATCTCTGGTAGGTAGGATTTGGGTACTTTTTTATTGATTTTTTCTATTCGATATTCCTAGAATTGTTTTGTGAGAATGTATAATTTCATAAAATTAATCATCATTTTTTTCTACTCTTTACATATAAAGAATTATACAAAATTGACTCCTAATGTGTTGTGCCATTCTATCTATAGGCAGACCTGCAGAAACACTGAATTTCGTACCTACATCACTAAGGAGCTGGCAACAGCTGATTAACCAAGGAAGTGGGTCTTGGTCTCTGCGCTCCAGCTCCTCATCTGTTAGCCAATTCAGCTGGTTTCTCCTATGGAGCTGGCTGGCTCTGATTTCCTAGAGTCACTATTCTTGTTGCTCGTTGGGCTGTAGTCCTAGAGGCGACCTCCTCTCACTAGGAAATATTCTGTCTCATGATCAGCTTTCTATTCATTTGTTCTCTTTGTTCCCTCACTTTCTTCCCCTTTGTTGTTATTTTTTGTTTTTTTCTGCTCTCTGCTTCTTTCCTCCCCCCACTACTCCCTGCCCTTTGTGTGGCGCCCTGCTTTCCATGCTCTGCCTTCAATTTATTCCTCTTGGACTTTTCCTTCTATTTTCTCACTCATGCGATGGGGCCATTCACCCTCACTCCTAAGGAAAGCCTGTCATTTTGCCCAGGAAGGACTAATACAGTGGACTATGCCACCAGAGTCAGTCTCTTCCCGACAGACCTCCTTGCTCTTGGTTATCAGGAATAATTGAAAGCATCTTTAGTAGAAGCTACAAAGTACAAGATGAGGGAGGGAAGCCTGTGTGAGCTGGTCCAATGACCAGTGGCACATGAAGTCACCAGCTGGAGTACCCTGTAGGTGCTTTCTCTTACAGGTGCCCTCTGTGTGCAGGTGCATTTGCAGAGGTGTTACTGTACGTCACTGACTTCGGCCCCCTCTGTTTATGCAGGATCTGTCTGCTGTTGACAGAGTCCTTCTCCCATTTTTTTTGAGAATTCCCAGGGTATTCTCCATGTGCTTGTAAACTCTCCCGTATCTTCTGTCCGGACTCTCATCAGTGTTTGCTGCCCAGGAAGCCCCTTGAAAGAGAGACTTCTCTATGACTGTTGCTGCTAATACCTCTGTCCAAATAGGAATGACAAATAAATTCCCTGGAATACTAGCAAAGATCCTTATCTCAGGTGTAGACATTGCCCGGGGAAAAGAGGACCAGATTTGAGACAACATGTTGTGGCCCTATTTTCCTAGTCTTTCCTCTGAGGCACTTAGGAAAAGACCAACTTTTTCAGTCTACAGTAAAAATAAGCAAGCAAGCAAATAAATCATTCTCCTGAAAATCAACTCAGGGAAGCCGTCCAGCACTTCATTACATGTGATCCAACATGCCTTATCCCTACTGTTCAGGCTTTAGTCCTGAATTTTTTCGATGCAGAATATTCAAATGCCATAGATTAGACTCCAATTTTTCTGAAAATGAATAGCAATATTTTGGAATTGAATGATCTGGAACACATTACTTGTGTATCCCAATCTGACTATTTTACAATGTTAACAACCACTGATGAATAATTGACAAAACAGCAAAAAGATGTGCAATGAAGGCATTGGTTTATTTTAGTGACCTTTCCTCTTGTCATCCTAAGCTTTTTTTATGTGTGAAAATGAATTAATGGAAAATTCTCAGTTTTTGTCTGTTTAGCAATGTCTTGGTTTCACCCTAATTGTTGATAAAATGTTTTTTTAGATATAACATTCTAGGCTGACAGTTATGAGATTTGACAATTAAGTTTGCGAACTCATCCTAGAAAAGGTGCTACACACCTCATTGCTGAATATCACTACAGTCACCTTCAAAGTACTCCCCTTGAGAAGCTATGCATTGATGCCAGTGCCTAGTGCACCCTTCAAAGCAATTGTGGAACTCTTTCTGGAATGGCCATCAGAGGTATCGTCGTATTACCCTTGATATCCTGAATGTCATCAATATGTCTTCCTTTCAATATTTCCTTTATCTTTGGGTAAAGAAAGAAGTCACTGGGGCCAAATCAGGTGAGTAGGGAAGGTGTTCCAGTACAGATATTTGTTTACTGGCTAAAAACTCCCTCACAGACAGTGCCGAGTGAGCTGGTGCATTGTCGTGATGCAAGAGCCATGAATTGTTGGTGAAAAGTTCAGATCGTCTAACTTTTTCATGCAGCCTTTTCAGTGCTTCCAAATAGTAAACTTGGTTAACTGTTTGTCCAGTTGGTACAAATTCATAATGAATAATCCCTCTGATATCAAAAAAGCTTAGCAACATCGTTGCAACAAGTTCACAAACTAAATTGTCAGACCTCGTATGTCTATCAGCACTCTGAAATGTTCAATAGTGATAGGACCTCTATCATTGTTGCTGGGAAATGGTCTAATTATTAGTCACTTCTAGGCAATGTTGCCTTTTTCTTGATGGCTTTAAGATCTCGTTGTCTTTGGAATCTGCACTTTATTCATGTTACGCCAAGGTGTGTCTATCCTACTAGGCTTTTTGAATCTGAGGATTGGTATATTTTATCTCTTCTGGAAAGTTCTTAAAACATTGTGTCTTAAAAATAGTGTTTCTTCTTTCTTGACTCTGCCTTCTCTTTCAAGAATTCCTAATAGACATATTTTGGATCTCATGCTTTCTTTCTTGCCTCTTTCCTACGTTTCCGTGTTTTTATCTTTTTGTGTTGCATCCTGGCTAATTGCTTCACATCTAACTTCTAGTCACTAATTCTTTCCTTGTGCTTCTCACTCGTTGTTCAACCTGAATATGAAGTTTTAATGTTCAAATATTCTAGGCGTCCTTTTTTTATTCAAAAACTTTAAAAAAAAAGACACTGTTAAGAAAATTTTAAAAAGCAAGCCACAGACTGGAAGAAAACATGTGCAAAACACATATTTTGATAGAGGACCTGTATCCAAATATACAAAGAATTCTTAAAACTCAACAATAAGAAAACAAACAACCAATTTAAAAAATGGGAAAATATCTGAACAGGCACTTCACGAAAGATATACAGATGGCAAATAAGCATATCAAAAGATGTTCCACATTGTATGTCATCCGAAAAATACAAATTAAAATTAAATTTAATTAATTTTCCTTGATAGCTGTTGCTTTGTGTATGTGGTTTAAGAAGTCTTTCCCTGAAGATATTCTCCTACATTATCTTCCAAGAGCTTTATTTTTGGCCTTTGCATTCAGATGACTTACTGACATATTGAGAAGTACCATAAACTAGGAGAAAATAGAAGCAAACACATTAGTTCTTATGGATAAACCAAGCTTCTTCCGAGAATTTTGTTCAGACAGTTTCTAAATAATGAGCTGTGCCAAGTTTATAGTAGCGTGGCCCATTGCATTTATTGTTCCATTTGTTTTACAAGCTGATATAAAATTGAAACATCTTCAGTAACATCCATCTGAGGTCAACAAAGCATAATGAGCTCTAGAACAAATTTGTTACTGTTCTGAGCTCTCACTGGTTTCCACGTATATCATCCTTCTTACATGAAAATGACAGACAATAGTGATTCACTTTAAGAGAGTTTGGGGATTGATCAGGAATGAAGATAGATTTGGTCTAAATTACCCACCTCATCTGATGACAATAATAAGAGGAATAATAATTAAACAAGCTTATGTTACTGTTGTGTTTTATAATTTACAAAGAGGTTTCTTATTTACCTTATCTTATTGTGATCCTCCCAAGAGCCCCTTAAAGTTGACAAGGCAAGAATTATGAATTTCTCCTTTCACAAATTAGGGAAAACCAAGGCTTAGAGAGATTGCAAGACACAGCTGAGACTGAGTGCCCACTATTCTGTCTCTCAGTGGAGTACCGGTTAGGCACAGCCAGAGGAATGAGTCACGGGAGACCAAAATTGGCCTATTAGAATTTATTTGGCGTGTCTGAGCTTCGGGGAGTCAGGCTAGAAAAGACCATAACCACTCTGAGCAAAAAGGGCTATGGAGTTTTATAGGAGGGAATAAATGAGGTTGTTCCCCCTTCAATGCTTCAGGGGGTTTTCGTTGCATTAGTCTCTAGCAACCAAGGGTTTCGGGGCATGACCAAGCTCTCTGGCTCCAAATCCTGGCCCCCAGGCCTCTGTGCGGACCACCCAGGGCTGCCCAGGCCCACTGATCACAAGCCCTGAGGAGACAAAGTACAAAACAGGACAGGATAAGATGGTTTCTACATTCCAGGCAGTTTCTCCAGGCCTAAGGCAAACATAAGCGAGCAGGTACAAGGTACAAAGCAAGACAAGATGGCTTTTAA
Organism: Rhinolophus sinicus; assembly: GCF_057876585.1. NCBI lineage: Eukaryota > Metazoa > Chordata > Mammalia > Chiroptera > Rhinolophidae > Rhinolophus > Rhinolophus sinicus. The sequence continues at coordinate 30,799,231 of NC_142515.1, forward strand.
GATAAGAAGGTTCCTGTTCCTGGCCTAAATATGGTCTAACAGTACCCTGTCCCTATACCAGTGTAGTCACTGGGCAGGAGTCTTACTGTTGCTAGAGAGTCTAAACAAAACAGAGCTGGGATCTTGCCCACATGCCCTTGATGTGGTCTGTGGCACAATTTCCTGACACTTTTGCATTAATGACTTTCCTGGGGTTTCTCATGTTATCGTAAACTCTGTGTGCTTAACCAATACCATAAGCATCAATTATTTTGGAATAAAACAAAATACACCAATACCTTTTACCACAAAGTATTTGGTGAGGACAATGAATGGAGGGATTGAAAAAGTGAGAGGGCATGATGCTTTGGGAATTTATTCTTTGATCTTTTGTTGATTTCTGTTGTTACTAATCAAGTTAATCTTGTTTCCTTGCTTCTCAGTGATAAGAAGTTCTCTGGAATATTCTTCCCGTTTCTTGTTTTCTTTTCTGATCCTGCTCTTGGTTGACATGGATGACGGTGGTTGATGTAGTCGAGGGAGTCATTTCACTCTTTCTTTATGGCTGCTTAGGCCTGGAGTACAGTGAAGTGGCCAATCGCGTTTCTGGAAGAAACCTCAGCAACGTGACATGAGTGTCTGGCAGCTTTTCTTTCACTTGTATGAAGCCCTGAGCACTCTTGTGAGCCGCTTTTCTAAGCCCCCTCCAGGTTTTGCCATGCAGGTCCATGTCCAAGAGATTAGCTTCCTGAAACATAGATTTAGGACTTGTCCAGTAGAGAGGTTCAGGGTGGCAACAGAAGACAGCTCTATGCGATTCATCAAACTGTTGATTTAACATGTTTGGACCCAAAGTTTCTTGTTTTCTTTAAATTTTATTGAAGTTTTTTTTTTTAATAATGTGTGCTTCTCTTTTTCAACTGCCGTATCCAACCTATCACAAGCCCTGTATGGCCCATATTTTCAATAATGTGTCTCCATTCTGCTCTGTGATCCCACTGCCATTGCCCTGGTTCAAGCTTGTGCAATTCTCAGATACATCCATCTATCAACTTGCTAAGTGGTTTCTCTGCCTCCATTTTGGTCCCCCTTCAACCTACCCTTTATAGTGCTAAGTGGGATTGTTCTAAAATACAGTTCTAATCATGGCACTCCATATGTAGACTCTTTCAGAGTCCCCTTCTACTTTTCAGTAGTTTAGCATGGAAGACTTTCCAGATGTGGGCTCTTACCTCCTCCATAGGCTCATTTTTCACTTAGGTACTCTTTGTCCAGCCAAACTAAATCACTTGCAGTTGTCTGAAGGTGCCATGGTATTTTCTGCCTTTGACCTTCATATATTTGCGGTTCTGTGTATCTGATATTGTTATCCACCTAATTCACCTAGCGGGCTATTCTACATCCCCACAGCTCAGAGGAAGCATGCTTTTCTCTAGGGAGCTTTCTCTGCCTCTTCCCTCCCTGGCTTAGGTGCCATCGCTTCCAGTTGTCTTCCGTCCTCACTTATCCTACAGCTCATGTGACCTAGTACTTTACTCACCTGTGAACTTGTCTGTCTTTCCTGCTAAACTGCAGATTCTTGAAGGAAAGGAAAAAGCTATGTCTTATTTGACTTGGTGTCTCCAGTAACTCTTACAGGTTCTTTCACGTAACGGGCACTTAAAACATGCAAGAATGAGAAAAAAAATAAGACTCAGCACATATTCCAGACAAGTTACCTTAATTGCCTCTTTTCAGAGGTAACCCTACTGCACACCCAGGTGCTGGCTGATTCTAGAACTTTTAGACAGTCAAGAAAGAGGTGGCGGTGAGGGCCTGACAGCTGGATCCACGCCTGCCCTATTATACAAAGTGGCTGTCCATGTGACATGATTCAGGGGCAAGCAGGTGACCTCTTCCTCCTGCTAGCTCTAAATGCCTGGAACTATGCCGTGAATATAATAAATGTTCTCCCAAGAGAGTCATTATCCCATTAAGATTTGGTCTTTAAATGTCAAATAACAATAGAAGTATAAGTGACCATAAAGATGTTCAAATCCATTGTGTAGAAAATCGAACCAGAGGTTCCTTCGTAATAGTGATTTCCCTAAATCCACACCTAACAGTGACAACCTGGGCGAGAACCTAGATGTCATGGCCTCTATTTGGATACTTCCTATGATATGATTCTGCTGTCAGTCAATGCAGTCATTCTCAGTTGTGTGTGTGTAAGGCTGACCTAGCCTGCTTACTGCAGTGTAAGTTCCTGGGCCCTGCCCGCAGTCATTCTGAGTCAGTAGGTCTATGTGGAGTTGTCAGTCTTCATTTTATGCCACCCCCTGGAGAACTGTGGGGCAAGTTAGAGATGAAAGGCTAAGCTCACCAGAGTGAAGATGTTCCCTCCCAGCATTACTTCTCTTCTCAGACCGTTTGTGTATCCTCTGTGTAAAACCTAGGTCTGCATTAGGCTTCTATGGGATAGAAATGTTTGAGGGGGCAAGAATATAATCTGCTACCTTGTGCCTTTTATGTAAAATGTTACGTATTTTTTTAAAAAGAACAAAATTAGTCTCTTGAACTTTACCTTAGAAACAAGAACTACCATAAGTAGCTTGAAGTAGAATAACAGATAGTACCCTTTGGGCTCTATCAGTTCTCCATGCACCTCAGGGCATGGCTCTCCTGCCTGGCTCTGAAACTGTCATTCAGGACCACTCCCCATTAGCCTACCCTAAGGAACAGATGTTGATCACGTTCCAAACCTCTGTGGTGTGGGCTATTTTTACTTCGTCTCTGGATTTCCTGGTATTTTATCCACAAGTCCATCACAGAGGGAGTGGTAGCTTATCATTTACCACAGGATTTCTAATCTTACATCACAATTTCCCGATATTGTAAAAAATGGTTCCTCTTTCCTCTCACTAGAAGATTTTTTTAAAAGGAGACTGGATTTCTGTCTTCTGAACACATAAAATTTCAAATGAAGTAGAAAGAGCTTTAAAAAGTATTGTTTATAGACTAGGGAGCTCTTTTGAGCTCCCCTCAAGCACAGTCAGTCTTTAGTATTTGTGGAGTGTAGTTTTCCTTACGGGGTGATCGTTTTGTTCATGGTACTGAAGAGCAAACGAATTTATTGCTCCAAGCTGAAAGGGTCCTTATGAAAATCTGATCCAATATTTTATAAGTGAGGAAATGAAGGCCAAGCATGAAATGGCGAATAAGAGGGTATTGGGTGCACATGAATAGAGGAGACTCCAAATAGGAAGAAAGGAAGAGAGGTTAAGTTTCAAAAGGCTCTTATGATTCTCTGATTAACCAGTCTCACAGGCTTGCCTTCACAGGGTCTGCTGGCCCATACGATAAGACATATCACTGCACGGGTTGGTTCTGAGATTCTCCAGGGTTTTAAATCCAGGTATCTCTTGATGGCTCTCTGAGCACTATAATTTGACCTCCTTTTTGTTTCATAAAAATGTGATGCAGAGAAGGGGAGGGCAAAAATTCTGGCACATTCATGACTCATTTCTTTTTTTGAAGGGAGTAGGTTGGGGTTTCAATTAGTAATGGAATTGTTTCTTCTGGACAGAGAAAGGAACGTTGTTTCAGTTTATCCTGGATCTCAGTGCTAGTATACACACATGCTAGTACACACACACACACACACACACACACACACACACACACACACAAACAAAAAAGGCCCAAAGTGGAGTCGCTTATGCTAAACCCCACGTTTCCAATGCAAGACGTATAGTTTCAGCTCTCCCAGAAATGGGATCTTAAACAAGTCAGTCTTGAATCACCTGGTCAGCTGAGTTAGGACATCTGCCTGACAGACCCCTGACATCTCCCAAAGGAAAGTAACTTTGCAATAACTGACCCACTTTTTTGCCCAATACAACTTCCTTGTTCCTGCTCCCTTCTGCTCCTCGGAGATCCTTTTGACTTGCTAGATGGGATGCTGGCTGATTCGTGAGTTGTTGAATAAAGCCTATAAGATCTTTAAAATTTATTCAGTCGAATTTTGTTTTTAAACATATATGTACATATATACATACATATATATATAAACATATACATATATAAACATATTTAAACATATATATATAAACATATATATATATATATATATATATATATATATATATATATATACACACACATATATATACTGGAGTGCCAAAAAAATATACCCACATTTTAAGAGATGTTATCTATGTATTACTTTTTGAAGTTGAATTGAATTATGGTAGCAATGGGTAGTACCGTGTTTCCCCCAAAATAAGACTTAGCCGGAACATTAGCTCTAATGCGTCTTTTGGAGCAAAAAGACTATAAGACCCTGTCCTATATATTATATAAGACTGGTCTTATGTTATATTAAAATAAGACTGGGTCTTATATTACTTTTTGCTCCAAAAGACACATTAGAGCTGATGGTCCGGCTAGGTCTTACTTGTGGGGAAACACGAAATGATGTTCGCTCAAAAGATGTTTTTGGGAATGATCAATTTTACTTCCAACAAGTGTTACAATTTTAATACAGTTTTTTCGTTTCTTAAAATGTGTATACATTTTTTTAGCTCTCTCTCTCTCTCTCTCTCTATATATATATATATATATATATACATACATATATACATATATATATATATATATGTATATATATATATAATGTATGTTGCCTATATATATACTAACATATACATACATGTTAGAATATAGCCTAATAATGTCTGCCCCTGAACTTGTGGATGTTGCCTGATTTTGTGGCATTAGTATCTCTTGTCATCTAAGCTGAGGACTCACCACTCTTGATTTCAATCTAGTGTAAACTAGATTTTTTCACCCCTTACTGATTGTAGGCAAGGACAGTTGTGGGGGAAGGTGGATTGGACAACATCAGAGACTTGGATGGGGAGCTCTTATTAAATATGCCAAAAGGATAATTTTGATATCCCACCCTTAATTATAGAATTTTCCCTCTTTATCAAAAGAACAGGAATTTCAATAATATTTCATAAACTTTTCCTTTAAAGGTGATATTAAAAAAAATAAAAGCTTTCAATGTAAACTAAATCTACAATATCCTTTAACACCTTTTCCTTTTTCCCCCTCACCTTCCTTCTTACTTAAAATTAATTCTTGTCTTAGAATCAAGGATTCTTCCCAGGGACTAGGCACCCAGAGGTGACTTATCTGTGCAGCGTCACAGCATCCCTGAGCTGCTGTCTCTGTTTCCGAATCACACCCCCACAACTCTCCTGTGGTTTGCTCCCTCCTCTCCTTCAGGTCTCTATTCAAACCTCCCCTTGAAAAGCAAGGCCTTCGCAGGCTGTTCTTTATAAAATAACAACCCCTTACCTCCCCTTTCTCAGCACTCCCTGTTCTCCTCTCCTGCTTATTTTTTCTTACCTTCATTTTATTTGTTAGTTTGATTATTGTCTGTCTGGCTCCACTCTAAAAAATAGGGATTTTCATGCATTTTGTTTACAGCTGTGTCCTTAGTACCTCAAAGACTATGCGGTGCAGAGTAGTTGCTCAATAAATATTTCTTGAGTGAATGAAATGTATGAATGAATGAGATTTAATTAGATCTAGTACTAGAGACAGAGACAGTAGAGGAAAGAAACATAAAAACATAAACATAAGCTTACCATCTCCTCTCCTGTCTCCTGGTTCTAGCACTCTTAGATCCCATCTTCTAAGACAGAAGAAAAGAAAACAAGGCACTTACCAGTGTGGGACCAGAGTCTGTGTTAGACAAATAGGGTAAGGACAAAAAGGGAGGGGGCACAATGCTATCTCTTGTCACTGGGAAACACAGAGATAGGTCTGGGGGTGCAAAACAGCATAAAGACTGTGGCTCTCCTCTGATTTCCAGCTTTCTGTCTCAGTTTCTACAATAGTTTTGCCTCATGCCTGTGGCGCCCTCACCTGGCAGAGGACATGGCTGCTGGGAGTTCTAGAATAATCATTATAGCTCTCAATCAAAGAAAGAGTCTTTTTCTCATTATCTGAATCTAAAATCCTAGAAAATAATTCCAATTGGTCTAAGTTGGCCAACTTCCCCAACTAGGATCTGAACTTCAAGAGAGGAGGGCGTTTTCACTTTTGCTTACTACCGAATTCCAAGATCCTAAAAGAATGCATGACACAAAGCAGATGCTCAATGAATAATTATTGAAGGGATGACCGGATGTCTGTGACCAGGAGCAGGACGCTAATTGGCAACTGCTCTGTAATCAGATAGAATGGAGCATGTGTTGGGACTCTCGTTCTCCCACCAAAAATAATAAATGACCAAGAAAGGAAGGGATGCTGGGCAGCTAAAACATTAGGTACCCACCCTAGAGTCTAAACGTCTTTAGGACTTTTTTTTCATCAGAAGAATGATTTTAATCTTAATAAATCCCTTCCTGGGAGAGCACCATCTTTGGTTGAAGAGAATAAACATTAAGGTTGAAGTAAACTGTAGGTCTCTCCCAAGTATAGGCATGATGGGAAAAAATGCCATTTTTCTCTAGTTACATAATTTTTACAGAAACGAAAGGATTAAATGTATAAATGCACTGAAGGAGGGATACATAGGCACACAGATTATTTTAGAAGTTGGTTAACAATATCACACCTGATTTTTAAAAATTTAAATGTGGGAAGCAATAAATGCAGTACATTTTCATAGATCAAAAATGCAATGTCCTTCATGGGCAACTCAACAATGTTTACTGAAAATCTTTAAAATTGTTCACATTTTTTGACCAGCAAAATGAGGAATTTTTCCAGATATCTCTCCTAAGGAAATAACAAGAAATGTGCAATGTATGTAAAGTCAAAAATGACGGTTACTCATAATAGAAAAAAACCGCTACAACCATTAAAAACCAGGAATTAAATAATCTGTGGTATAGTCATATATAAAATATGACAAAAATCATGGTTTAGGAGACTAATAACACAGGAAGTTATTCACAGTATACAGTTAATTGAAAAAAAAGCCTGATTGTAGATCAGGATGTAAAGCGTGATTCTAATTTTATTTAAAAAATACTATCATATTAACTGTGGTTCTTTCGACGTAAAGGATTACTGGTGGATTTTATTTTCTTCATTGTGCTTTTCTGAGAATTTTTACGGTGAACATACATGCATTTCTTTGGTAACAACATTGAACATAAAAAAGACTTTAACGTTTTTTGTTTGTAATTTCTCCAATCTTCTATGTATATAAAGCTTAAATAGCTAATCAACCTTATGAAGTGCTCCTAGTTATATATCATATCCTGAGATGTATGTAAAGACATTAAAAAAGGCATGTGTCCTGTGGACTTCTTATATTTTTGGCTGGAGGAATTTGGTCCTACAGTTGTAATAACTGCATATTTCTCCATGTTTTAAATGATCTGCATTGAAAGTCCCTGCAAGAAAATCACGTCTAAGTTATTGCAGGGAACCCACAGGGAACATCTCTGGATGTGAAACTTTAAAGGTAACAGAAGTGTTGATTTGCTTTCTGTTATAAAATCTACCACCAATGGGATGCTAGCAAAGCACTGGGTAGAATTAGAACAATGTGGGAGGAATATAAAAGGTGATTTCAAGAGGACTGATCAATTAAAGGAATACCAGAATGGTATTACCCAGTATTATACAGGTGGGAAATCAGGAACATTTCTTGTTTTCATGCAAACAGGCTTAGGGGAAAAAGAGAAAATACATAGAAGCAGAAGAAAATCCACTGTATTACCTAGGAAAATGTGTTCCTAAATCTGTCCTCAGTGCACAGGAGTGATTCCACGGGGCCAAAATATTTTCTTATTTAATTCAACCCAGAGACAACACTTGATATTGCTACTGATTCATGTTTTATGTTTAGTTCTTAAAGATACCACAGCTTTTATTTTAATTAGTGTCTTATTGATGTTAATGGTTCCACATCTGTATAACAAAAAGTTGACAAAAATATGTTATTTGCCTTGCAGAGGCACCAAGCAGTCAGAAAAACTGTCTGTGGAGAAAGACTAGTCACTCAAGAATGGGTATAGATTAAAATAAATGAAAATTGCAGCAAAAATCTTTATGAAGGTTTTAATCATTTTAATTTTGCAAGAACTTGTCCATAGTTCCAGCAAGAAAGCCCAAACTCAAAAGAAGATATAGATTATTTAAAGTAGGTTCCTGTAGGTAACTATCTTAAGAAAACAACAAAATGGAAAGACTATTTTGCACAAAATAGTTGGAACGTTGGAAAACTTTGTATATCTAGTAATGGGGCAATGTTTATATGAAATATTATCATACAGTCACTCACTGTAATATGATATAAATATTAAAGTGATGGTTATAAACATTAAGCAGTAGCATATAAATATTTATGCCCTAATGTTAAAAATCAGGATATTAAATTTTATATATATATATATATATATATATATATATATATATATGCACACATATACATGTGTGTGTATACACACACACACACACACATATATAGAAAGATATACATACATTTGTATATATAGCATATAAGAGAAAATTAATGGAAAGAAATACTCTAGTATATACTCCATTCCATTTTTTCCCTATGCGTGTTAATATCAATTAGGATAGTGGTGCTTTATTTTTCTTTTTTCCAAAATTTTCATGCTCTGGTTACATAAAAATAACTTAAAAAAAATTCACTTGTATTCATCCCAAAATTACAAAAAAAGTTACTCTGAGTCAATACCCTCCAAGAATCTCCCTAAAGTTAAGATGACCTTATGTTAATTTTCATATTTTGTAAAATATAACGGAAAGTATAGAGTTTATTATATTTTTACATCGGCATGGAACGTATTGTTTCCCAAGAAATCTAAATTTCTTTGAAGGCCCAGGCATTTCTTTTACTTAGGATTAGATGAAGTAATGCATTTGGAAATTATTTTAAAAATAGCAACTTTGTGAAAATAAAAGCTAATACTACCATCAACGTCTTTATTTTCCATGATATAGAGTTGTGAATGCAATAAGCACATGTTTAATAAGTGCTCATTACATGGATGAGTGAACTCATAGAGACTAATGGCACTTGAGTCAAATGATGGTTTTTCATGACTGTGTAAGGACTGGGTGAACTTTGAGTGAGAATCACATTATAAAGTAGTCTGTAGGGGATAAAAGAATATCCCCAAATCTAAATTAATGTCTGGTCTTAATTGAGTTCAAAGGAGTATCAAAGGAAACTTGTATTGAAATAAGGACTCAGAAGATAGTCTCAGGGCAGCATGGAAGGGTGGGAGGTTAGATCTGCTCACCTAGGTAGAGGAGGGGTAGGAGGGAAAGGATAGTGTGGGCTCAGGGGAATCTCAATTTTTAATTATTTTACTTAGCAATTCCTGCAAAAGCAAGTCCTTCCCCATATCCATAAGAAAATGTCAGAGCTGCCCATCCCTGGAGGCCTCTCCCTGCTCACCAGCAAAGATTGCAACCAAGAGGGATCTCGGAGTCTTCAGTCTGGTAAGATTAGAGTTGAGGTAACTACCTGGACAAGCTGGGTTTTAATTTTTGTTTGTTCATGTGTTTGTTTAGGGTAAAGAATCTTCCTGCCTTGATAGGATTTCCTGGACTATTTGAAAACTGTGTCCGTTAGGTGAGGCCTACATTGAAGCTCGGCCTATTTGAAAAACTTAGTTTAATGCGTAAAAGGCTACCTCACCTTAAGCAATGAAACTAAAATTTATAAAAAGTTAAACGTTCGTTACAGAAATGACCCTTCTTCAACAGGTGTGAGGTCACATTTCCCCTTTGTCACCAAATTTGACTGCCTGTAGACATTCCAGGGTATTCCAGGTTTTCCTGCCTGAGGATTTCTGGGATTCCCCGGGAAATGCTCACATTACAGATATTGCTCATGGTGTGTGTGGCTGCCTCAGCCATCTAGCTGTGGCTCTGCCCTCCGTCTGTTCATTTCCTGCCCACGCACCCTCAGCCTGCTGCTTCCCAGCTCTCTTCATCTTTCAGCTGATGTCCCTTGACTGTTTTCCCCCAGGTGGGCACAGCCACTTCCCCTAATCCCACATAATTGCCTGTTAGATGGTCCAAGACATTATGAAGGTTTGGGGATTCAGAAGGGAACCACAGCAGAGAGAATGCAAAAAGGATTCCAAATATTGCAGCATTCAAAGCCCCTCCATCTGAGCCCTGGAGCACATCTCTCTTATCTGGAGTCTAGGCTCCCACACCATAAAGGACTCCAAACACTCACGTTCCCCATTCCCCTTCCAGGATTACTGGGAACAGTCATTCCCTGAAGGAAAAAGGCCACAAGAATAGGTTTTCTCTGAAGGCTCTAGAATAAATCAGAACTCTGAAGGTTAACAATAGACATTTTCCTAATTCGGAGTGTTCAGTTGTTCGTGACCCCAATTGTGGAATAAAGAGCCCAGGCCCAGGATGGGCTGCACCAGTCCCAGCCAATTTCTTTTTACATTCTCTTGCTCTATAGGGTGAAGAGAACATTAGGACTCCATACAGGCCTCTCTCTGATGCTGGCTCTTCTATCCCATCTCTGCAACTCTTGGACACAAATGCTGACAGAGACATACATCACTCTGCCACATGTACTCATATATAAGTAGGACATAAATTAACACTTAGGGAAGAAACATTTCTCTATTGGCTATATAAACTGTAGAAACATAGATCTGTTAAAAGATCTGCCCAATTTCCATTTTGAAACAAAACTCTTGGCTTGCATGGAACAGATTGCATCTGCGCTTACATTTAGGTCTTCCCCAGAGTGTGGGTGGGTATTGCATAACCATAGAACCCACTCGTGGCTTTTCACAGAACTAAAGAACAGTCATCCTTCAGGCAAGCCCAAGCCGTCACCCTTGAAGCAAGCGTCTGCTTGCAAATTTTGCTGCTTGAAAATTATGAGGAAAGACTAGCCCTACGAGATACTAAAATACATAATAAAATTAGAGTAATTCAGTTTATAATCAAGGTAGAAATAGAAAATCAGTGAAACAGATTATGGAGTCTAGAAATAGACCTGCATATGTTTTGTAATTTGACATGCAGAATGGTATTTGAAATCAGCAAAGATTAGATTAGGTAATAAATTATGTTTGGACAACTGGAAATTTGGGAACAATATGTATCTAGAGCCTTACCTCAGGTCTTACACCTAAATAAATTCCAAATGATTAAAACATTTATACTTAAAGGATTAAGTAATAAAAGTGTTAGAAGAAAATACCAATAATTTAAAAAATAATTTTGTAGTGGGGAAGCTCTTAGGTTAAACCCAGAAGTTATAAAGCAAAAGGTTGACAAGTTGGGTTGTTCTCTTTTTTTTAAATGTATAAACTTCAGTATTATAATAATACTATAAACAAAGTAAAAAAATTCAAAGGACAAAGTAGGAAAAATGTGAACATATATGATAAATATATAGTAATTTCATATATATGTATATATTCTTACAAATCAAGAAAAAATGAACACTAGAAAAAGAAAAAGTAAAGCATCTGAATAAGTAGTTCATAGAGAAAATGTGTTTCTGTGTGTGTATCTCTGTGTGTACAAATAGAGCATTATAAATGCACACTTGGGATTTATGAGTGGGTATATTCCAATTTTATTCATAATCAAGGAAATGGAAATTAAAACAATAAAATACCATTTTCACATGTTGGTGAATGCTGGGTGTTGGCAAGAATGTGGTATAGCAAACACTTTAATTTCAATTATTGCTGAGTGCAAGCTGATTTCATCTATCAAAATTTACAATGTAAATTTTGCATACTTTTTAAGCCAAGGATCCCACTTCTAAGATATGCTTGCACAGATATACAAAGATATATGTACAAATAATTTCACTGGAGCATGGCTTATAATAAACAACTGGAAGTTACCTAGTGATCACTTCTGAGAGGATTGATGAATTATGGTCTGCCCAAACAATATTCAGTTCTTAAAAAGAACAAGTTAGATCTGAGTGTACTGATCTGGAAAAATGTCCAGATACATGAAGTTTAAAAAAGCAAGTGATGGAACAGTATGCTTTGTGTGATTCCCATCTGAATATTTTAAAAAGTATTATATATAGATTCAGTGGCATATGTATAAATTATTTCCTGAAGGATATAAAATAAACTGTGGAGTATGGTTACCTGTGGTGAGAGCACATAGGGCATCAGGTAACAAGGAGAGGAATTTTGCCATTTACCATACATCATTTTGTGCAACTAAAGATTTTACTCTGAATACGTAATATGTTTACAATATATAACAAATGTAATCTTTGGGATTCCAGTCTTCACTAGGGCAGCAAATTATATGTCGGAAGTCTAGGTATTTGTGTGTGCCGGGAGGTTGAGGAAGCCAGAAGAGGGTAAGGAGCACATGTGATCTTTCCAGAAAGAAGGACTTCTTAACCTCATGCCACCCTAAGGAATGCACTGTCACCTTTGGTCAGCCCTGAGGTGAAACAGGAAAGCCTATAAAGAACACAGTTCCATTCCCATCTTTCCTCTTCTCTCCCACTTTCCCTCCCCAGAGCTCTCTCCCCTGCTATGGTGCAGTGCAGAGGGCAGTTCCTGGCACAGCTCTCTGGGCTCTTTGGGGAGCCAGCTCTGCTCCTGGGTTTGTCGCAAGCCTATCATCGTACCCCAGGTCTCACCTTCCTCTTGAAAAAAAAGACGGTGCAGCAGAGTAGCCAATGTAACTGAGACGACTGCCATAACTTCCTCTACGAGGCTCCAACATTAAGTTTCTGGAACGTTCAGAAGCATCCCATGTCTCATTTTTATAAAATGTGCTTGTGCATTAGAAAATATTAGACTCACTTAATGGCAAGAGTTTGAGAATTGCTCAGGGAGTGTTAGGAAAAAACGAAAAATCTTTGACATAGCCTGCATTTGTCAACTCTATGGAAGGAAAGTACTCACTGAAAACACTCTGGAATTTGACAATTCTTGAATGTTTTTGTCTTTCCTCCTTCTCCTTTCTTCTCTGAGAAGCCAGACATAATCCTTTCAGCTGAGTGTTCATAACTGCCTAAGGAGGTCACTGCTAAATAGTCTTTCAATTTTGGTTTTTCCTCCTATACCCAAAGCAGCATTTAGGCTCCGGTCAATGGTATGAAAATGATAAGACACTCATGAAAGGATGGAGGCTAAAGACCTGGAAAGTTTCATTGTTTGTAAGTCACTGCCCTCAAGGAAAAGCCAGAGGGAGTTCAGTTTGATTCTGAGCTCCACTGGGTTAGAGGGTAGCCGCTTCTTGCACGCACATTTTCTCAGAGCGGAGAGTATGTCCTTGAGAATTCACTGTCCAGTTGCAGTAACTTACTTGAAGAGCACAGCTCCCAGTGGGTGGGAAAACACTAGGTGTAAGCCAGATGCTGTGTGTGTTGGGGTTGTGTGTGTATGTGGGCTGTGGACAGTGTGATACAGTGATGTACCTACATGGTCATACTGGTGTGTGTGTGTCTGTGTGTATGGGAGAGAGAAACACAGTGACAGAAAGTGAGAGAGCTAGAGATACTCTAAGAGAGAGAGATCTGGGCTTCATGTGAACAAATTCAGACAAATGAATTTTCGCTACACACTTGTCAGGTAAGAGCTTATATTTTATGCAGATGATACACTAATTAGGGTATAAGCTAACTTCTGATAAAACTGTTGTTTGTTATTGAAATCAAAGAGTATTCTCCAAACTATCTCATGGCTATGGCATTGTTAGTGACAATAGAGTGTTAGAGGCAAGGAATTCAGAACATCTGCCTCCCACCAAGGTCCTGTTCCTATCCTATCCTCCCTGGAACATTCTCTGGGCAGGTACACCCTTATGGAACACACAGAAAAAGCTACATGTTTGACAGTTGGGTTTGGGCTTGAGGTCCCAGTCCATAGAGCTCCAGTAAAACTAACCGCACTGGATGAGCATAATCGTTTTTCCTACCAGCCGGCTGCAAGGGAATGGAACTACAGAGAGAGGGAGAAGGACATGGAGATTGTAAGTAAGAAAGAATGCAACTGTTTCCAACTCAAAGCCTAAGATGACCTAGGCTGCAACTGGAGCCATGGGCTCAGGCTTGGCTGTTGGCAGAGAAGAGAGGGCAAAGTGGTGCAGAAAATAAACCTTAGGCCAACTTTCCACTTCAGCTGCATGGATGAGAGCAAGAAAAGAGAACCACTTCCAAGTGCATTTCACTCCCAAGTGTGCAGTCCACTGCACAGGAAACCTGCCCAGTACTGAAAATGCCCTCATCGATGTCCTGGGTTCTGACAATCAGACCAACCTGAATAGTCACCCCGGCTTCCAGTTGTGTTTGCAGTGGGAGAGGAAGAAGTGAAGGAGCCTGTGTGTGGAGGGGGTGGAGGGAGGAAGAAAAGGAGTCTCTAGGTCTTGAGGCTTCTGGAGGACCTTAGAAATCATCCAGTCTAATCCACATATTTTTGGAGACGAGGAGATTTATTTAAGTGCAGTGAATTCTACCAGTAGGACCAGGATTAGAGCCAACATCTCTGGTCTGGAAACTCTTCCAGTTGCCTGAAACCACTTGCATATGTGGAAGCTAATGAAGTAACTCTGCAAATCTCAGAATACAGAAGAGCTCTGTTGGGAAACCATATGCTGCACAAGTCCACCTCCCACTTGAAAACAGTTTAAGGACCCATCATAAAAACAAATATCTACCAGTTTAATAATCCCATAGTTTATCCCATAAACTATGACTAGCCCATAGTTTAATAATCATGACGTTGTTTTTACGACGTGAATTTTTATGTTTATAAAGATAGTTCATTCCCTGAATAGGTAATACAATTCTGGCCATTATAGAGAAGAATTGTTATTAAATTAGAGCTACTGATGGATATATATTTTTTAAGTTTGGGCTTCGAGACTATGCCCACTGAAGTATGTAAGGAACCAACTACTGTATGAAAAGTGGTGATTTTAAAAGCTTACAACTTCTTTTTCACAAACCACTGTCCTCATTTAGCAGACCCATGGAGATGGTTAAGATAAAATTTTCCCAACATAATGACTGTTCTTCAGAATAATTTCATAAAAATAGAACTAGTGCAGCCCAATTATTTCCACTCTTGTCTGAAAAGCAAGTGAAGGGTCTGAAGCAAGCCTTCAGGAGCCAGTCCCGGGGGTGGAATTGGCATTGCTATGATTTTCTTTATATTTCTGATTATGAAATCTATTTATGAAAATACACAGAAAAGGTTTTGGAGGAAAAGCCATGAGCTAGGAGAAGTTGGTGAGTGAGTGAGGAAAACTTACTTCACATAACCGCTCATCTGAAATTGGACCATAATACAAACAACAAAATCATACGTGGAGACTCCAGAATTTCAGAATTTGGTTACAACCAGTTGGTCTCTGGAGAGATCAAGATCTAGCTTACTTCTCATTTGACAGAGAATTTGGGGTGTATCTTCATCTCGATGGTATAGGGAAGCCATAAAGTTGTACTCCTATGTGATAGTATCTGTTGCTGTATATTAGTCAGAAAGTTAGATCCTATACCCCTACTTGCTCTAATTATGTGGGTCAAGATTTTACCATCTGCTTAAGTCAACTGTAGAGAATATGTGGTGGTAGTGTAAGAAATCTTAGACTTTGGATCCAGATTTTAGGGTTTAAGTTCTTAACTCACCACTTCGTAGATAAGGAACTTTGGGCAAGCTAGCCCTTTAGTGATACAGCTTTCCCAGTTGGAAAATGGATCTGTTTTACCAATGTCAAAGAACAGGTGTGATGATTAAATCAGAGAGCGTGGGCATAAAAGTGCTTAGCACAGAGCTTGGCACATGTTAAGGTCACTAAATACTGGTTGTTAAATACCCTAGCTTCTGGTACATTGTATGAATTTTAAAATAGTAGCTTTATTTCCTGCCTTTCCATCTTGAATCCAACAGTCTACTTCTCTTAGGATCCCATTGCTAGTGATAACAATAATCATTTTAAGCTAATTAAATGTTATTATAGGGAACACATGTTTTTTATATTTTATGGCTCATATCACCAAATAAGCACAAATATTTTCTGTGACTAACTCAAATTCCCTCAGCATAAGAAGCAAAATTCCTGAATGGGACTACGCGAGTCTTAACAGGCTTCTCTACATGTTAACATTAGAATAACACATTAGATTGAAATCTTCAGGGTATATAATACTTACAACAGCTCTGGTAGACACTATTACCTTGATCTTAAAGATGAGAAAACAGAGGTTAAGAGAGGTTCAAAATGTAGCTGATAAATGACGGAGTTCAGATTTAAATTGAGGTCTGATCCCAAAGACCAAGGTCTTCACCGTTATACTATATCACTTTGCAAGTGAGTTTGAGGTACATGCTTAGGGTGGATGAAGGCCCTTACTGTCAACCAGTGGTCAGATACTGGTATTATAGTCAACACCTCCTGGGGCTACTCAAATTGTCTAAGAGGTATAAGTTTGAACAAAAATTTTCCTTGTCTGCTATGTTTCAGTTGCAAATCCTGCAGAAGGAGTTCTAGAATAAATTTGAACGAGGGTCTTACCTGGTTCCCTCAAAGCAGGAATGGAACCAGACTTGTAAGAGAGCTCTGTTGGCCCAACTCACCCATTCGCCAACTTTCATTTAGTGAATTCAGTGCCTGCTCTCTGCAGGAGGTACCCTTCTAGACACCTGCAAAACATTAGGGGACAAGATAAATAAGGTTCAGGCTCTCTTTATATCCTGGTTTATATTCGAGGCTCTGAAAGCTCCAGAATCGTCCTAAATTTCCGAAGAGGAAGAGGTTGCTAGTTTGAAACTCTGCAGTGGAGATGATGCAATGACATGTTTATGTTTACAGACTACACTGAAATGTCCTCTTTGTTCCTCGAGTCCAGGAAAATGTTAGGAATATTGAAAAGGTTGAAACTGAAATGTTTCTATCAACCAATTTATAATGATTGGCTGTAGTGGGATTAACACAGGCTCAGAAATCACTTACCCGCTAGGGATGCTGCTGTACTTACATCATTCGTGACCCGTGTTGGTGCTTTCGGTATTCACTGGATTCTTTCAACAACAAAAAATTTTTTTTTAAATTTTCAATTACAGTTGACATTCAATATTATATTAGTTTCAGGTGTACAGCATAGTGGTTAGACGTTTATATGACTTACGAAGTGATCCCCCGATAAGCCATTCTTACAGTGTCACAGCTATAAGTACAAATGAGGGCCTTAACTGTTGTTTACTTCTGCCCTGGAAAGTCAGATAAATGTGTCCAAAGAATAGGAAAACATTATGATAATTATTATAAGGAGTCTTTTTCAGTATCAGAAACAATGGGTCCCTTAAAAATAAAACAACCCCCCCCCCAAAATAGGGTTCTCTAAAATCCACCCTCTTCTACGAACCCCCCAGGTAAATTGCTGACTGTTTATCTCTGAGGCCAGGGAAAGGAGGACAGTGAGCATAAAACTTCTACTCTCAGAGGCAACTGGAATATCGTGGTTAAGCTCAGGGATTCTGAAGCTGGAATGCCTGGGTTCAAATGTTTAGCTCTGCCTCTAACTAGTTGTATAAACTGGGTAAGTTACTTAACTTCTTTGTGCTTCAATTTTCTCATGTTATCTGTGGATGGTTAGGATAGTACCTATCTCATCGTTTCCCTATGAAGAATAAGTGAGTCAAAACAAGTAAGGCATTTAGAAAGGTGAGCATTCAATCCAAGTTAGCTGTCATTGGTTATGGGTTTCGTTCATTATGTTGTGAAACTTCTGATCATCCTGACTTTTCTCTTTAATGCATCCTCCTAGACAAATACCTGTGCTGTGGGTCCCTTCAATAAGCCATGTCCTTAAGATTAGTCTGAGAATTCTCTGACCTGCTCTATTCCTTAACCCACCAGGGGATTGTCTGTAAGACGTTCCCATCCTCAGGATCAAGGGGCAGGTGGGGGTGGGGGTGGGGGTGGGGAAAGGGAGAGTAATGGTGTGTGTTGTTTCCTGTTGCCAGCACTATATGAGCCATTGCTTTAAAAGCTTTGGGTATCTAGAGTCTTTAAATAAATTAGCCTCATCATTTGGGGAGGAAAGTAGGAACTAAAAACATAAGCTGAGGAGATATACATTTTCCTTTTTGTACATATGGGAACCTGAGGCCACTTATTACCTTGAATTTGCTTAGGATTTAAAATGCAGCAAATTTTATTTTGGAGACTGTGGTCTGTATAATTGGTTTAGGTAAAAGGCTCACTTTAAATTCACAAGACACTTGCACCTAAGGAGGGAAGCAGTATGTACCGCAACTGTATTTACAAGCTACCGTTCTTCCTCAATGGTGCTTTTAAATGTTCCAGGGGCAAGGTCCCAGTAAGGAATTCTTTGCTAAGCACAGAATCAAGTTCTGCAGCAAGAACTCCTTGGGAAGGGGCGGATGGCTATTTGAATAAACTAGCAGCTTGGTTCCTTAATACATTTTTTAGGTTGGGAACTGATAACGGCCACAATGACCATTTTGGTGAAACTCTTGGGGATTTCAGAAGTCTCAGTTTTTCTATTTCTGATGTGGAAAGAGTGTGGAATCACCACAGGTAACACAGTCCACATGAACAGAGACTACTTCCCTTTACCTTTGGCATGACTAGTTAGAACTGGCCTTGTGTTAAAATATGCAAATTGCAAATAGCTAGGAGGGGAGGCCTGGCTTAAGGCAAGGAAGTTTTTTCTTTTTTGAGAAAAAATTTTTTTTTCCTGAGCCAAGGTTTAATTAAGTGGTGATGGAAATAAATGTGACCACAGGTACTATATGTCACCTGTCTTTATTTCAATACTTTTTCAATGTACTTACTCTGGGACTATAGGCAAATTACTTATCTCTAAGTGCCTTAGTTTCCTCATATGTAAAATGAGATTAATAGTAGCATGTATTGTATGGGGTTTTGTCGGGATTAAATGAATTGATATGTGTAACATGCTTAGAATAATACCTGCTTGCTCATAGTAAGTAGTCTAAAAGTATTTGCTTTTATTGCTGTTATATAGTTATGCTTAATGAACACTGTTTAGATAACTAAATACATTATTATTCCAATGATTTTTCTGAAGAGAAAACTCATCAAGAAGCATGGAAGTAAACTTTATCTCATTTTTCTCAGTTACTCACACCAAATGGGGACCTACTTGGTCTGGCCAACACACCAGCTGTAGACGTAGGCCTTTGAGAGAGGGGTCAGTCTGTGAAGGGCTGACCTTTTATTTTTAAACCTATTAAGTGATGGAGAACATCTCTCACACACCAAGAAAAACTAACTGAATGATTTGTTTTACTTATCAGCATCGCTTATTCCCACAAGTGTTTGGAATGGCACTAGAAAACCAATGTAGGCTGTTATGTACACTGCTTGAGATTTTAGACGAGGATCTTAACTTTAGAAATTCAGAAACACAATAGGGACACATACAAAGCATGCCTCTCCTGTATCTATCATAATTCTCTACTTATTGTTACTGGAGAGACACACAGGTTGCACTGTTCCTGTCACACCTGTCTTGAAAGGATGGTTGGAAGACTAAAGTGGTAAAATAGCTGAGAAAATTCCCAGGATGTATTCAGATTGAGCAAACTGCTGAGCCATATTTTGTTTAATGGAATCAGAAGGAAGTGGGCTCCCTTCTCCTTATAACTGAGGCTTCATAGAAAGGGATCAAACATCCTTTTTTCCCCCCTTCTTGTCCCAGCCGCATTGAGGTTCGGGGTCCTAACAATAGCGGCATGGCAGAGGGAGAGGAAGTCCTGTTTTCCTCAGGAGAATAAAGAAAACTGGCGAGTCAGCTGGCCAGCAAGCATCTCACGCACGAACACTCAGCACTGAGGACTGCCTCCTCCACCTCGTGTTCTGGCAGCCCTTGAATTAGCGCCTATTGCTGCATACACTGCAACAGTCTTGGTGGAGAGGTTCTAGGTTCACCCCACCTCCCTTATCTCCCGAAGTTCTGGCATTGACAGTCCTCTAAGGCTAACTCAGAAATATCAGAAACCGCAGGAGAAACATTGCTACCCTAAGAAGGGACCAGAAGCATCGAACTCCCCCTGCCCAGGGCCCCACAAGGATGCAGCAGAAACCTTGACAAAGAGGCTTTTGACTTAGGAGGGGAGAAGTGTTACCTAAGAGTGGTGCGTTAAAATATCAGAGTTGAATGTAGGTTCCTGCCTCCAGTACAGAATTAAACTGGTCAGGGTTAAACAGGATACAGGGAAATGGAGGAAACTAACCAAGGCTGCAGAGTAACTACAGACAGTCCCCGACTTACAATGGTTCGACTTAGGAATTTTTGACTTTACAATGGTGCAAAAGTGATAAGCATTTCAGTAGAAACCGTACTTCAAATTTTGATCTTTTCCTGGGCTAATGATATGCAGTATGATACTATCTCATAATGCCGGGCAGCGGTAGCAAGCCGCAGCTCCCAGCCAGCCATGTGGTCATGAGGGAAAACAACACATACTCTACAGTGTATTGTGTTGCCAGCATTTTTTTTGGATACTGTGTTTTGTGTTTCCACATCCTATCATGTCTACAAAATGCCCATCTGTGTGTGTCTCCTGCTTCTGGTGAGAAAATAAAGGCAATTGCTCTTGAGATCCAACTGTAGCTAATGTAAGTATTCTGAACAAGTTTAAGGTAGGCTGGGCTAAGCTATGTTGTTTGGTAGGTTAGGTGTATTAAATGTCTTCGACTTAAGATATTTTCAATTTACAAGGGGTTTATCGGGACACAACTCCATTGTAAGTTGAGGAGCATCTGTTATCTATAGTCACTCAGTGTAGTTGTATTTATGCAGTTTGGAAGGCTTGCCACCCAGCCATGGGAGGTACCTCCACTCAGCCTTTCTCCACTGAACACAAAATAATTTGGATGACTCTCTTCTCAGATTGTCTAAGGATAATACAGAACATTCCAGATGCATAAGAGAGGTTAATTTGTGGCATACAATAGATGCTTTAGGGCAGTAGAGCTTAATTCTCTCAGGTGAAGAAAGAGTCCCCATTGTTCTTCGCACTACATGTTTCAAAGATGGGGATAGTAATATAGACAGTACACAGTTGAGAATACCTGTTTGATCCAGGGAGTAGGTATGTTTGCCTTATCCTTCTGGCCCAGGGCAGGTTTTGAAGTTCTTATAATTGCGAAAGCCATTCAATCATTCATTCAACAAATAACTTAATCTCTTGTTCTAGGCACTGTGCAAAGAGCAAGGGATATAGAAATGAACAAGAAACAGATGAAAGTAAGTAAGTGATAATTTGTACTATGTTGAGGAAAAACTCCAGGCGGCCAGGAGAGAAAGAAAAATGATGGATTTGGTAGCATGGATGGTGAGTGTGTTGGGACGTAGGCATGCTTCAAAGAGGGATGTGATAAAGTGTACACAAATGTTGCCTCAGGTTGGCCGATGCTCCTATCTGGAAGGTGGTGGTAGCCATTCGGGCAATGTTTATGCATTTATGCACAGGAAAAATGTTATCTCTCTGCCCCATAGTTATTTTCTAAGCACAAGCAATTCCTTCTGAGGATCACTGCCATCGTGCTGGGAATCACTGCATTGCCAGTACATAGGAGAGAGCCTGGGACATATCAGGCGTGCAATAATGCTGAATAACTGATGAATAAATGAAAGGAACTGTTAGGACAATAGGATGTTGAATCTTTGGTGTCATAAAATAAATCAGTTCTACATTTTCTCTATTTATTGTTGAATTTTGGGCAATAATGAAACACTTTAGATTTTTTTCTGGGTTTTATGTACTGAAATCAAGGCAATCACAGAGAATGTAAACTGAAAAAAGTTGCATTTCTTTTTCCTGTAAAAGGAAAAAAAATACCCTTAGGATTCTGGTGTAGCATGTATTGTGTGTGTATTTTCTTTAGTTGTATTACTTCAATTCCTATCATATACTTCTGTGGTGATACAGCATTGGACATCTGACCTTAGAATCCTCTCAGATTCCAATTTATTCCTGCATTTATAGAGAAGGACCTTGCAATATTTTAGAGCTTTCCTTTTGTCTTTAAACAACTCCAAAGCTTATTTGTGACATAAATTTCTCATTTACTTCTATAGGGTCTTTATGTATGGCGCAATCATTTTCACATGTCTTGAATTTGTTTTAGAACAAGAAAAAAAATATATTTATTAATCTAATTGAATGATGTGTAAAGAATTAATTTTTGGAAGAACAACAATTTGAGACATCAGGAGGACATCAGGAGGATGGTTAAATTTAATGTGTCAACTTGGCTAGATTATGGTGCCCAGTTGTTAACATTAGTTTAGGTATTGTTATGAAAGTAATATGTAGATGTGATTAACATTCATAGTTACAGTTGACTTTAAGTAAAAGACATTACCCTTGATAATGTGTGTGGGGCTCATCCAATTAGTTGAAGACCTTAAGAATAGAAATTGAGCTTTCAGGGAAAAGAAGGAATTCTGCTTCAAGACTAACACAGAAATCTTGCCTGAATTTCCAGCCTGCTGGCCTGCCCTATAGATTTTGGACTCAAGACTACGACATGAGCTCTGGCCTGCATTTCTAGCTTGCTGGCATGCCCTGGGGATTTTGGATTTCCCAGCTCCAACAATCATGTGATTTAATTCCTTAAAATAAATTTATTCATATATATAAAATAGGATATACCATCCAATTATATATATATATATATATATATATATATATATATATATATATATCCATTCTATCTCTGTCTCTGTCTCTCCGTATCATATATCTATATATCTCTATCTATCTATACATATATTCATTTTAAATATATTAACTTGATTAAATTTTTGACTGCTACAGATATTAACCAAGGGTTCGTTCTTGCTTCTTCCACACAACAGAGTAAAATGGTGGGGATGTGTGATTATTGCTTGAGTTTGGGCTCAGAAGATTGTCAGCACAAATAAATGGCCAATCCTCCTCCAACTTACTTTGTAATGAGGAGACATCCCTAGCCCATAGCTTCCCTTATAAAAACATACTGTACCATCAAATGAGAGCTTGGGTAACTTGGATAGACCGTAACACAATATACAAACACAGATGCAAAAGTGCCACAGACACCACACTTTATGAGGTAAAATCTATAGTAGGTTTTGAATGCATGATGGTGGCCATTCCTTCTTTCACCCTCTGCCAACACACTTTATTCAGATATAATTTACAACTGTTTTTGGCCGAAGTAAGGTTTGCTTTACTCCTCAAATTAGTTTGCATATGTGTACAGATACAGGAAATGCAAGAAACTTTGACACTGGAGGAATCCCATGTTGCACATTGCATATTTAGTTCCTTTTAGGAGCCATGAGAAGTTGACTGTCCTTCAGGAGTCTCTTTAAAGGGAAATTGGTCATCTCTTCTGCCCTCCAAACTGAATACTTCTAAGCAAGCCCTTTGGTCCTTTGGTCATGTGGGTCTGGCAGGCATTCTGTGAGGCATGAGCCTGTCCTAGAGGCAGTGGAAGTGCTTCACATGGTGTCTACACTTCTCCATAACATGGGGGTCAAGGAGTAATGTCATTGTAACATTCTTCTCATGACACCATTTTTATCATCTCCAATACATGAAGTAAAATGATGTGAAGGGGAAAACTAGAAAAGATACAGTACATATAGTTCTAGAATCATAGACTCAAGTATTTTGTAGCTAAGATGGACTTTTGATATTTTTCTTGGCATCGAGGGATTGGGATATTGGTGCTTGAGGTGACTCATTTTGTTCTATCACCCCAGCCCATCTATGTATTGGAACCAGTCAAAGTTCTGGAGATTCTGAAGGTTAATATCTAGCTCATTGGATTTCATTGTAACATATACACAGGGTGCCAAAAAAATGTGTACCTATTTTAAGAAAGGAAAAAAACGGTATTAAAATTACACTGATGCTAACCACTTTGAGCATTCCTTGTAATGGCAGAAATCAAACGTGACTTGTATTCATCTTTTGTTATCAGTATATATTGAGTATTACAATTTTAATACAGTTTTTTCCCCTTAAAACGTGTATGCATTTTTTGGGAGATATATATTTATAGATATGTCATGGTCACCTCTGCCCATCACTTCACTCACCGATGGGAACAGAATGGTTCCTAAGTAGCTCAGACCAAGGTGTGAAAGCAGAGTTTCTATTTCTCCTCCATCTCTCTTCAATTTCAAGTGCTCC
This sequence comes from Rhinolophus sinicus, assembly GCF_057876585.1. NCBI lineage: Eukaryota > Metazoa > Chordata > Mammalia > Chiroptera > Rhinolophidae > Rhinolophus > Rhinolophus sinicus. The sequence goes on from NC_142515.1 coordinate 30,823,407, forward strand.
CACCGCCGGATCTTTCATCCTGCAGCAGCAATCGTTCCTTTCTTGTTCCATGTTCTGTCAACCTGGATGGGCAGGGTTAGTGCCATGTTCTCTCCCTTTCTCCTTTCCATTCCCCTTTCCCCAAGACCAACTTTACTCCCCATTTCCAACAACATACATTTTACCTATTTCTCATGTATGTACTTTTTCTTGTACTTATACAAGATCTAAATAGACCACTGCAACCTTGATCACTGAAATGCTGGGTTGGGGAAGGACAGTGTAATTCAGATCACGGAGTTTGACTCCAGCTTTTGAATTGGGGAAGATAAATGCAGAATTGCAGAAGATAAACGGGGTTACATGTCTTTCCCTAGGACACGCAACTCTCAGTACTTAAACTTGTATCTAGTCCCTACTCTCTTACTTGATTGCTGACATCAGAATGAAGAATGTTGACATTTTATTGTTCTCGGGTGTGGAAAATTGCTTTAGTTTTTGTCTCCTAAATCCTTGGGGGGTAAAATAACTTGCAGATTGGACTGAATAATAGAACAGAAATAGATCTCAAGACACCATTGGCTTACCTGCTTTCAGATCGTTTCTAGATCAGCAACGGCAAAACGAGTTTTCTTTCACATAAACAGTCTAGTTAATCACAAGTGACTGCCTCAAAGCCTATGTTGATATGAATTCTGTGATTAAATCCAGGCTTTGGATTTGCCATAATTGATTAGTGATGTGTGACACTGGTGAGAGATTAGAAAGTACTGACACTCGTAACACATAGTTTCCATTCTTGGATAAAATCAACAGGGATGGAGAATTGCTTTTTCAGTTTAAAATGATTTCAAACAATGAGCAACGGTTCCAGGTGAGAAAGGGCGAGGGAGGAGAAGATTCGTTTTGCTACAGAGAAAAGAGGATGTTGACAAATAGTCATATTTTTTTATTATGATAACTTTTTTGAAAATGTGCTAAAATATAATAGTACTCTTGAGATGATTATGTGGACTTTAATAGAAACTTTAAAGGCTTATTTTCTTAGCTCAACAAAATACTGAGAGTGAAAGTATAAAGTAGGTGAAAATCGGCCTTTTTCACAACTGAGTGAAGATGCCCTTTCCGTGGTCATAAAACATTTTTGAATTGGACTTTCAGTGCTCTAAATTTAAACACAAATATTAAAAAAAACACACAAAAAAACCCCCCACTGTTTTGCTAAACTCTATGAAACAACAAATTTGCCACTTAATGAAAAATCCATATCCTCATAAAAACAGAACTGACTGTTTTTGGCTCAAATATCTTCAGAGAAACTTTTGTTGTTGTTTTAGTTTTAAAATGTGGGTACCCTATACTTAACTTAAAAATAAAACAGAAGCCACAATACATTTCTTTCAGAGATGTTAGCCTGATAATTTGGTTATATTGTGGATAAGGTCTAATCAAATGTCTGAAGGGCTAATGAAGTCTTTGTAAATGCAAGCAAATGAACTTAACAACTCTCTTCATAAAATGTGAAGAGTAACAGAAATAATAACTGTGACCACTTATTGAATAATAAGCTATACTTTATTATTATATACCTGCTTGCTTCCTGACTTCCTTCTTTCCTATCCCCTCCCAACTCCTCCCGTTATTGTTTCCACAAATATGCAGTTCCTACTATGTTCCAAGAACTATGCAAGTTTCAGGATACAACGGCATTGGGGATCCAGATAGATAAGGTTTCTAACTTCACAGAATCACTCTCGTGGGGAAAGATAGGTATTCATCAAGTATTAACAATAATGTGTTGTATCAGGATGGATTAAAATGTCTATCTGTATCCCTTTTGGTAGACAAGGGGGAAATTTGGGGACTAGTGAGTGATTTCAATGTGTAACTATTTACTGCTTGTTAATATGAGGAAAGGAGAGGACAAATGTATCTTTACTATGAAATGACCTGGATATTGTTTCGCAAGGAATTGGGTCAGATTCATATTAATAGGTGAAATTGAACTTTTAAAAAATATATGTAGACTAGATCTCTTGATCTTGGAAAGAAATTTGGTATTATAGTGGTAAGTTCTGTCCTGTCATCTGGGTTTGATTCTGCTATAATGTAATAATTGCCAATGAATGGTTCCAGACCTCTTAATTTCTCTCTAATCACTATACACAAGTCTCTCTTGATTCCAGGAGGGTGGTTAAGAATGACTAATATTTTTGTGCTATTTAATGTTAATTGTTAAATACTTTTACTAAACAAATTAGTCTGTTATGAAGCTAGCTATAGCTTAAAGAGTTTTAATTAAGACAGCATAATTTTATGGGTTTCAAACCTGCATCTCAATTAAAAAAACACAAAAAAGGACTATTACAAAATTAAAGATGTACAATCAAAACCCTTAGTTTCTTTAAACAAAAAAGGTAGTAGTCTATGATGAAACAATTAATACTTTTTGGATTACTCCAATTTAAGAATATCCAAATATCTCGAGACATAAAATCTGTGTGCTTCTGTCTTTTGTTCCCATGGACTTGTTTGAACTGGGAATTTATATAACGCCAGTGAAAACAAATACAAAAATAATCTTGATATTGCACTAGAATCAGAAATATATCTAATAGTCTGAGGATATGTGATAAGGAATTGACTTCTTGTATTAAAATATTTTATATCCAAAATGTATAATAAAAATGTAGGATTAAATATATTATTTTGATCTTAATAAATTAAAATGATTTAATTAAGTCTCCAATTGTTTTGTTACCTTATAAAGTAAAACATGCTGAACATTTCTAGCATCATTTAACACATCAGAGTGACTTTTTTATTCTTTTTTTCTGACTACATTCATTCAATCATGGATTGTATGTATGGGTGCCCATCTGAATGTATTCAATGAGCTGTCTTTTTTTTTTTTTTAATAAATACTGTGGTCAAATGGGGTGGAGGGTGTGATGCTACTTTAGAATAAAGGTTCTTCAAGATAGGCTCACTGACTCCTATTTTCATCAGTATGCAGCAGTGGGATTAGTAAAAGTTTAGAGAAAATAAACAATTAGGTATTTTAATCATGCTGTTATTTGAGCAGCAGCCCGCCGATGGGGCCCACTGGTGGAGAAATCTGCTCAAGCAGCACAGACCTGTGGTTAGCCAGCTAATTCCCTCTTCTGGCTAATATATCACTGGGCAGCTGGTGGATGTTCCCTGTGGAAAGCTGCAAAGAAAGATTGTGCAGCAAAGTAGGCCAGGGGCGCTAGAGGCAGTGCCCTGGGAGGAGATGATATTAGAGTGTATGCTTCTTATGTTCTTGACCTGACTCTCACCACTTCGAGTTGAAGCTGGGAAGGATGACCTCTTGGTTATTTGATTCTCTACCTTCCTTTGGAGCAAGAAATCCTTTGAAAATAAATAAATGAATCTTTTAAAACTATTTTACTAACAAAATTAAAAATCTTATTTTTATAACTCATATTTTTTTTGCATTTGCATTTTGTCTGGCTTTTCCTTTCTGTTCTTCTTCCTTGCCTCAGTTCCCTGCCATGTGATAATCCAAAATGATAGCCTTGTATATATCTTTCCATGCTTAACTACTTCTCTCGCTTGCATATTTTTTTGTCAGTATTTTAGGAAATGAGATACTATGCTCACTTTAGTGTATTTTGATTTTATCACTCAATGATTTTCTCCAAGGTAACTGGATTTTCTAGATACAGGAATCTATCAGCAATAACATGCCATTTTATTTCAATGCTTATCTTTATTATTTTACTTTTTGGACTTAATGAATTTTCTAGACCCTTCATGATAATAAAGAATGCTGGTTTTATGTATTATTCCCTCTGTAATACTGATTTTAATTAAAAGACTGTATAGTATTAGGATATCAAATGTCTTTTCAGCATCTGTTGATACGACATAAATATTTTAACATGTCATTAGATTCTATTTGCTAAAATTTATTTTAGTTTTGACATCTATATTCATGAAGAGAATTGGTCTATTCTTCATTCAAAAGATGTACATTAAGTAACTTTTTTATGTCATGTATCAGTGTGGGTACCGAGGTTATACTATTTAAGCGTAAAGATCCCTGCTCTTATGGAGTTCACATCCAAAGGAAAATTCTCATTCCCCCCCACCCCCGTCTCTTTCTCTCTCTCTCTCTCTCTCTCTCTCATAAATACCTTTATCAGGTTTGATGTTAGAATAATTTTATCTTCCAAAAGTTAGCTTGAGAAATTTTTATCTTCCTCCTAGGAATGGAATAGATTAACTAAATATTTGTTCATTCTTTAAAACATGGTTATGGACCCATCTGGTGTTGATGCCTTTTTGAATAGTGGACTTTTAATATCCTTTCCAATTTTATGGTGATTGGAATATTTGAGTTTTCCACTTTTCTTAGGTCTGTTTAAAGAATTTGTGTTTTGCACGAAAAGCATTTTCAGATCTGTTTTTGAATGCATTTTAAACAAAGTTTAGTGATGTATTTTATTATAATGATTTTACTTGCTCCTGTATCTGTGGTTATATTTCTTTTCTCGACTCTAATATTACTCTATTTTTGCTCTTGTTTTTTCTTATTCAAGATCCTGACAAAAAAAAATTATCAATTTTTCTCTCCAAAGAATCAGTTTGTAGTTTTCTTTACCTTTCTTTTCTATTTTTTTTTTTTTTTTATCCTTTCGAGTCTCTGTTTTCTACTTGATTAGTTTCAGTTCTTAATATTATTAGTTCTTTCTTCATTGCTTCTTGGTTCATTTTGTGGTTCTTTTTTCCCCCAGTTTCCTAAGATTAGTACTTAGGCCCTTCGCATTATTCTCCCTTACTCTTTGTTCTTTAATAATAAAGGCATTTAAAGCTATAAACATTTTTTTTGGAGTAAAGTTTTTTCTTTATCCCATAGATTGTGAATGACTGGTTCTCGCTTTCATTGCTTTATGATGATTCTGAATTCCATTTTATTGTGTTCTTTTGATCTAAGACTTACTAGGAATATATTTCTAAATTTCTCAGTAGTAATTCTTGTCACTTTTATATTATTTATTTCAAGTTTCATTGGTGTATGATCAGAAAGATAGAGTTTGTAAAAATCTCTGTTTTTGGAATCTATTAAAGTTTTGAATCAAGTTTATTATTAATTTTCCAAAATGTTCCATGGGTATATGAGAAAAACTTTGCTCTCTGTTTAGATGTAAATTTTCGTGCATAGACCCAGTAGTGCGCTGATAAATGTTTAATAACCAGCTCTCCAGATATGATGATTTGTGGCATTTGTAACATTTGCCATTTTCCATGGTGAATGTACTCCCACCATGGCCTATTGCTAGCTACCAATGTTAACATCAACAACTCTTTTATCTTTCTCTTTTCCATCTTGGGGTCTCTTTTTGGTTTCACTTATTATTTGATTAATGCTCCCAAGTATTTTCCTCGGATGGACTATATGAGTGATTCGTTCTCTGAAGTCTTGCATATCCTCTCTGAAAGGGCAATCATACCGTGATAGGATATATAACTAAACTGCAGTCTTTGCACTTAATTGTAAATTTGATTCTGCCGTTTTTTAACTTCCATTGTTGCAAATGCCAGTCTGATTTTTTTTTCTTCTTGTGTTAAGTAGCTTTTTTTTTTTTTTTCCTTCTTCTTTTTTTTTCCTTGATGGCTTGTAAGACTTTTCTCTTTATCCTTGAGAGATCAGAAATTTTATTAGGCTTTGCCTAAGAATCTGTCTTTTTCTTTCCTCAGCCTTGAAATTTTGCAGACCCAAGTCTTTCATTATCTCAGGAACATTTTCTCCTTTTAGTTGTCTAATTACTGCTTTCTCTCATCTACCTCCCTTTATCCTTCTAAAATGTCTGTTATTCTTATATTAGGTTTCCTGGATATGGACTCTAAGTCTCTAAGACTCTAAACTTCTCACCTTTTCCTTTATGATTTCTATGTGTATACTTTTATTCTCAGGTCTTTGAGATATTTCTTGGAGATCATTTTCTAGGCTACTAATTTGGGTTTTAGTCATGATCCCCTTTAAAAAAGCAAAACACTAATTTTGTATGATAAAATTTGTCCTTTAAATTAATCCAAGTTTCCAGAGACAAGGATGAGTTTTCAAGTCACAGAAATCAGGTACTGGAATCCTCACTCACCCTTACTTGACCTGGGACAAGGTACTTACTTTCTTAAATCTCAGCTTCCTCAATTATGAGGATGAAGCTGATATCACCCATATATCTGAACTGTACTAATGATTACATGATAGGATATTAATAGATATTTTTACAAGATACTGGGTACCTAAAGAATGTTCCATAAATATTTGGTGTAGTATTTGATTAAACATCTATATTAACTATTATAAAATTGATGTCGAGGGCAGAATTGTAGGACTTTTTTTTAACATTAATTATGTGTTCTCATGCATTTTTTGTGGCTTTTGCTTGAAAAGCCTTTAAAATTTGCTAATAAAATCATAAGGCCTTACATTAAATACCATGACACTTTATCTGTAGCCCTGTGATTAAAAGCAGGTGCTATTATAGTGCTGCCACTGAGCTAAATGATTTTTCAAATTTTACCTGGCTAAAAGGAGGTATACACTGCACTCAAATGTTCTGATATGAAAACATTTTTCCTGTTGGGAGCCAATGCCACAGATATCAATAACTGAATTTTAAAAAATATAATCATCAACAGTTTCTGGATTGATTTCATTCATTCAGTTATGTATTCAATAAATATGGATAAAAATGTATATGGAAGCATCTTATTATGCATTGTTTTGAATGCTAAGGATAAAACGGTGAGCAAAAAGAGATCTAGTTCCTGCTCTCTTGAATTTTATAACCTAGTGAAAGAGATGTACATAATCAAAGAATCATATACATACATGCCAGCTTCCAACTGAGAAGTACATATGACAAGGAGATTGTACAGTGTTAGAAAGTTAGAAAAGTCTCCCCCCGCAAAAAGGATGATAAGGTGAGGTCAGAAGGAAGAGTTTCTATTAGCCAGGGAAAGGAGGGTTAAGGGGGAGAGGAGCCTTCAAGATAGAGGGACTAGCGTAGACAAAGGTCCTGTGTCAGAAGGGAAGCCTTTCAGATTGAGAGACAGAAATCAGATGAGTGTCACTGGAACTCAGAGAGTGAAGAGCAGTGTGTGAGGGGAGGCTGCAGGGGCAAGTGGGGACCACATGACACTGGATTCTGAGAGCCATGTTAAATATTTTGATCTTTATCTTCGAGTAATGAAAAGCTAGCTAGAGTTTAAAGAAGGTGTGTGTGTTTGTGTGTGTGTGTGTGTACACGTGCGTGCTGATAGCATTGTGTTTATTTAGCAAATATCAGTGGGCTGAGGTGGAAAACATGGATTAAAAGAAAACCAGAATGGATACAGGTGAAACAGTCAGGAAGCAGTTGAAGAAGTCCAGGTGAGAGACAACAGTGGCTGGGACTAGTAGGTGGCAGCAAAGACAAAGAGAAGGGGGCAGATTTGTAAGGTATTTAGGAGGTCCAGCTAATAGGACCTGATGGTGGATTAGAGATTGAGGGAAAGGGGCTCTTAAAGATGAGCTCTAAATTTCTATTTTGAATAGCTGGGTGGGTGAGAGATGCACTTCTTATTTTAAGGAACTGATAGAAGGCTAGATTTGGGGGGCTAACAGGAAATGAAGATGATTAATTTTGTTGAACATATTCAATTTGGGGTGCCTTTCAGACTCTATAATGGAGATGTGAAGTTGTAGATGGCTACATATTTCAGACGCTCAAGGAATAGTCTGGACTAGAGATAAAACATGTTGAGTCATCTACTATAGATGGTTATTGATATCCATCTGGGAGTAGTGGTATGGTGAATAAGATAGTCTCTCTTTCACTTTCTCAGACACTTATTTCTTGAACTTTTTTGAACACTATCATTAGGAGATTTAGGAGCAGAGACCAGCCTGACACCCTAAATCGCCAGGATTAGCTGCATCTCCACAGACACCAGTGGAGAGTGCCTAGGAGCCTGTCTGCACTGATACGACTTGCATTGTACACCAGGGAGTAAGGAAAGCGGGTAGACCAGGTAGCCCAGCCCTACCACGGACAATAGCCGTGGTAAACTCACGCCCTATTCTGATACTATCCTGTGAACAGGGAGGGAATGAGAGAACATTGAAATTGGGGAAAGGGCAAAATTGCTCTGAGAGGGAGTTTGATAATTTGCTCAAAAGAAATTGTTACACTGAAGGAGGCTTTTTAAAACTTGAGAGTAAATTACTTTGAGTTGTCAGATATAAATATTTCTTTTGCCACCATGGGTGGGAAGGAGAGCCCCACAAAGATGAGATCAGGAAAGGGGGGAAAAGGACTTTTGTTTGTTTTGTTGTTATTGCACATCTGAATTGTTTTGTTGTATTATGTAAATCAATGCCTGCTACACATAATTTAAACTGTCCCATAAGTTTGTTATAGACCTCACTGTATCTTAAAGAGTTCACAGAGCTAGTTAGTGGCAGAGCTGCAGAAGAATCAAATTCTTGCTATCAATTTTCCTCTCAAGAACTATGATTAAGTAAAATTTGTATTCATTTAATTTATTATGCTGGGTGTTTTATATCCATTTTGTATTAATCACTGACTGCATGTGATATGGAGTGTTCAATTTGATACATAGTTTTAAGTTTTGTGTATAAGCAGGTAGTAGTCAGGCTGATATGTACGTATTATAGATAGTATAGTACTACAGATTATATATGTATTATGTAATATGTCTCTATATTTTTTTCTTTGGATTTGGTTCCCTTTAGTTCTGAAGTGGTAGCTGGGCTGCTCACTCAGCAATTTCCAGCACCTACTAGCATCTAAAATCCAGAAGGGTGAGGTAATCACAGCTGTGTTCAGATAGCAATGATTACAAACACTCCAGACAGCAAAACCTGTCTGTAGAGGACAGCTGTCCCCACTCCTCACCTTGTACAAAAGGCCTGACCAGGAAATGAACAGCTTCTGGAGCACTGCCCTCGCAAATGCAAATCCATAAATTAGTTGCCGCCATCATTCTTCAAGTGCGCATCTACTCTTCCAGTTAGTGTGCACCTGGGAGCATCCACAGTCTGACGTTTCAGTGGACGTTGAGCGCTGGTTCAGGGAATAAACAAGCCAGCCCAACCTCAGCCAACTCTATGCAGCCATTTCTTCTTTCCTCTGATTGACCAACTCAGACGGCCCATAGACTTTTGGGGAAACAGAAGTTCAGTGTTGAGATTCTCATTCTCGGACATAGTCAATGACTTGGGACATGTTTTATTCTGGGATTCATGTTGCCTGTCATGGATAGTAATAAAGACCAGGGCACTAGAGTCAGACAGTCCTGGTTCAAACCTTTTTCATCAAGCTGCTTGGAAAAGCTAATTAACACACTCGAACTTTGGTTTGTTCATCTGGAAATTGGGGAGAATAATGCTTCTATCATGAAATTTTTATGAGGGATACATGAGCTGGCATAAGCCACCCGTCCTTAGCACTACAGGTGAAGTATAGTGAGGACCCAATAAATAGCATTTTATTGGTGGTGGTGTTTTTATTTTTGCTATTATTTAAAAGGCCTTCAGAGGAAACTTCCTCCAAAACTGCCATAAAATTCTTAAGCCTTAAACGAGATCAACACCCGACCTCCACCTCCTTCTATAAATGGCTTTTGGTGATGATAGTAAGTAAGCTATGCAGATTCTGTGGGAAGCACTTCAATTGAAAGTTCTCTCTCAGACTGGGTTTAATATGTCGCTCTTTGGATACAACATGGATTTCCTCAGCTAGTTGAAGCACTGAACTTTTAATATCTTCACTACGGGAAATGGATAGAAATAATACAATTTGAATCAGACACAGCCTCTGGGAGATTGGGAAGGGTAATATTGTTGTTGACAAGTTAGTACAATCATGAGTATCCTGAGAAATTATATTCGGGGTTCCAGTTCTCATCTAGTGTTAATGTCTAGAACCTTCTGAAACAGGCATTACACTGAGGAATTGTCTTCCTGCAGCTCTGGAAGGCATTGTGGTAGACACATGGATTTGGAAGCCTGTCCAGGTCCTCTTTTCTGAGAACTGTGTATCCTACCCTGATGCAAGAACCAAAAACCTTCCTGAGGCTCTGTGGATTAAGAACAACATGGGATATACAAAGGAGGAGCCTGGCTGGGTCAGAAGTGGTCCCCTGGGTACAGTGGTTACAGGCTGTCTCCATGCTGCTTAGTGAGGATGAGCTGGAGACTCACGTGAGAATCTACAGACTCACATGAGAATCTACAGGACCACTTGTGTGTGTCCCGGCTTGCATCATAGCAAATGTATTTGTCTTTACCGATGTCATCATCTTCACCAAATCCTCATAAAGGTGAAAACAAAACCTTATCAGATCAAAGGAAATCTACTTAATTAATCTAGCTGAGGTACTGATGCCCAGTGTAGGGAAATCTGGTAAGCAGCCAATCCTGTCCTCTCATAGAAAAATAGTTTAATTAGGCTTCCTTCTATCTCTGTGTGAGAAGTATTATCCTTTTAAAGAAGAACCCATTCATGGCCTGGTTTCAGAACCCTAAGGAGATTCAACTTCCCCTGACATTTCTGAAGTATGTTTGGAGTTTAATTTAATTGGACCGGAAAGTAGCTCCAAATTTCTGAGCCACCCCTGGAGCTCACTTTCGCTTCTGCCCCCAGGAATTTTCTTAAGCAGAATCACTGTAGTTTCAGTCCAGAAGCTCCCTGGAATAACAGAACCCACCAGAGCCATTTATTTTCCTCCTGGAGACAGTGAAAAGGCAAGCAGCTGAGAGGGGCTTTCCTCCCAGTTTCTTAGCCACCTTGTATCTGATATGTGATTTTTTCAACCTGTCAAACCTAACAATTATAAGACACATTTTGTAATGTCCTCTTTACCATCTTAAAATGAAATACCTATTCACACAATTAAAACATTAATATAACATCTTAGTGGTAATATGAGGGAGAGATGAAAGTAATTTCTACTAAAATGATATATGTATTTCACTATGTAAAATTTTGAAACATGACCACAGACGACTTAATGAAGGTATTAGATACTTGCACTTCTACATGGTACTTCTGTGAATGCAGGGACAACAAGTGTAGGCTCTGACTGTCTGGGATCCATAAACTACTGTCAGGGCTGCTACAAGTCATGGTACTGTCAAAAATGGTGAACAACTCTTGGAAGCTTCAAACAATGGCAACTCTGATTTACATTGTGGTTGAGTTTCTGCAAAATTATCAGACAGAGAAAAACAAATATATGATTTCACTATATGTAGAACCTAAAACAAACAAACAAACGAAACATAAACAAACTCATAGATACAGAGAACATTTTGATGGTTGCCAGATAGGAGAGGGTTTGAGGGAATAGTTGAAAAAGGGAAAGGGATTAAGACGTGCAAATCAGCAATTATAAAAACAGTCATGGGGATGTAAAGTACAGCATAGGGAATATAGTCAATTATATTGTGATATCTATCTATGGTGTGAGATGGATACTAGACTTATCAGGGTGATCACTTTGTAAGTTATATAAATGTCTAATCACTATGCTGTACACCTGAAATGAATATAACATTGCATGTCAACTATAATTGAAAACTTAAAAAAAAAGACTCCAGCAAACCACCAGGGTTAAAATGAATTGGCAAACTCGGATTATGTACATAGAGGGAAAACCCAGTAAAAATGACAGTTTTCACTTGAATTAATAGCATCATTTTTAGCCCAATAAGTATATTTCTGATTGAGTTCATTGTTCTAATTTTATTCATCTTCTAAACTATTTGCTAATGATATTAATTGTTTGAACTCAAAACATTTAAAAATGTAAAGAAATTAGTATCTTGCAAAAGATACTTTGTGTTTATATGTAACAGAGTTATGTCTGAGGCCCTGATAACTATACATAGCTGTTGTTCCTCGTGACTCTCTGGGGTGCCATGTAAAAGGCATATGGAATTGAGGGCAATTGTTTCTTGGGTGGGACTGTCCCAGGTATTGTGGGACATCTAGCATTCCTGCCTGTCCCCATCATTGTGACAACCAAAAGTGTTGGTTGGACAAATTCTGGTCTTCATGGATTTCTGCTCTTCATGGAATTTAAAGATGTACAACTGAACCCAGAACCCACACTGCTGTTCTTACTGATATGGCAGTATGCTTATACCGCTGCAAAAAATGATGGCGAATTGTATTCTTATTCTAATAGCCTTTGCAGGCTGCTGGCCTGTATTCAGGTTGAAGCCAAAGCCTCAGGGCATTTCCCTCAGTGTTAGCCTGTTATAAAAGTGCATTTTCACCCCACCCCAGACCTACACATGCCACCCTCAAATGACTTGGTGCTGGTTCACGTGGACCACACACTGGCTGAGATGTCCAAGACTATTCATCCAGGCCAAGCCTTAAGTACTGGGCCCTTCTGATATTTGCTCTGTCCATTCCAGGAAAAGCCTTCTGACTAACAATGTTAAGTTCTTTTTCTCTAGTCATCAATCTTTCTCTAGAAAGAGCCTATTAGCCATCAATAAATTAAGCGCCCAATGACATTAGCAGACAAATGGAATCAAAAGTAAGTCAGGTGCAGTAGGTTCCAGCTGCTGTTTCTGGCAATGGAGGAATGACAGGCATTTTAATTTAGAGGGAATGGGGTGCTGTCAGCCGTGCGACCTGCTGCTATGCTCTTCCAGCCATCCCCTTTTGGAAATGGCTTTGATGGGCTAGGCCTCCCTCTGGCTAAATGAGGGAGTTCTGAGTTCAGTTCTTACTCCTGCTGCCAGGTCCTTCCTGATCTGGCTCCTTCTTGTGGGTCTACGGTTTTGTGATGCCTTCCCTTCATACTTAACGCCCCAACAACAAACTCAGGAGTTTCCAAGTCTTTGCCCAGGCCTTCCTTCCGTGTAGGAGGCCTGCTTTCCCCACTTCCTGAATCATGAAAGTGGCAGCTCAGACACTGTCTCCCCCTAATGCCTTGCTTTCCCATCCTCAACTTTGGAGTTAATCCCTCTGTGTTATGTGCAGGTTCTGTACATTTTACATGCTTCCATTGTATACACACAACACTACCTTATATTTATAATTTAATTACTCATCTCCCTCATTACTCTGAGAGTGCCTTGAGTCAAACCCCAAATCTGTTTTGAAATAAACTATAGTTTTTAGAACTACAGTTTTAGATTTACAGAAAAATGGCAAAGACAGTATAGAGTTTCCATATACCCCCACAGCCAATTTCTCCTATTGTTAACATCTTACATTAGTATAGTACATTTGTTATAATGAATACCAATATGATATATTATTATTACCTGTTAGGTTGGTGCAAAAGTAATTGCGGTTTTTGCAATCATTTTTAACCTTTTAAACCGCAATTACTTTTGCATCAACTTAATAGATCCATATTTTATTTAGATTTCTTTAGTTTTTATCTAATGGTCTTTTTCTATTCTAGGAGCCACCATATTACATTTAATTGTCTGTGTCTCCTTAGACAACTTTTGGCTGTGACAATTTCTCAGACATTCCTTGTTTTTGATGACCTTGACAGCTTTGAGGAGTACTGGTCAGGTATTTTGTTGAATGTCCTTCAATTGTGATGTTTTTCTCATGAGTTGACAGGAGTTGGGGTACATACAACTAACTTGACTCATCGCTGTTGTGGCGAGCTTGGTCGTCTGGCTGAATGCGTGTTTGTCAGGTGTCTTCCCTGTAAAACTGCCGCCCACCCCTCCCCCTTTTCCATACTGGGCTCTTTGGAAAAGAGTCACTGTATGTGATCTATACTCAAGAAGTGGGGATTTATGCTTGAGTATCTACTAATTTGGAATGCTTCTACATGGCACATTTATCTCTTCTTCCACTTACCCATATGTTTTTACATCACTGAATACTGAGTACTTAGCATAGGAGTGCATGAATAGTGGGCACTTAATACATTTTATTTGGTCTCGTTTTCAGAGCCTCCATTGTAAACCTCTCTCAATATGGACATAACGGTGCTAATGGCAACCTCAATAAATAAGAATACTAAAACAGGAAATGCTATTTTAGAAGCACTATCCTAGGTGTTTTAGCTCCTTTAATCCTCACAACGATTCTACCAGGATGACACTGTTATCACCAAAGAAGATGTTTTTTAACGTACCTAAGGTCACATAGCTAGTCCGTGGTAGAGATACGATTCAAAGCCATGCTAATTCCTGAGTCCATACTCTTAAAGCTAGAGTATCTCTATGGTGTCTGTTCCAATTATCTTGGCCTTGTTCTATTGAGTTTATCTGCTTTGAGAACAGGGTCCAATATGCAAATAGTCCCTGGCTGAAAGTCCTCTAGCCAGAGTCTTCTTGTTTATATCAAATTCTCCTTTAAATCTGTGAGGCCTCCAGAGTACACTGGAGCAGAAATTCTTAAGAAATCATAAGAGGTCTCCCTTCTGAGGCTTTCTTTGGAACCCTGATCAAATTCTCCAAGTTATGGAGTCCAGACCCCAATGTTGTGCCCTGGAAATGGGTAGACCATACTCAGCAGTTTTGAACAGGAATTGCTGCCTAAGCTCATGGTCCTAATATTTTTCACACCTTAAAATAGAACACACAGCTCTTCATAGGTTATGAGGAAGATGTAATAAGAATGCTTAGTTATTGGAATTCCAGGATAATTTGATAGTTCATGTGGAGATTAGGCCAAAAGATTTAACATTGGAACTATCATAGAAAACCAGGATAAATGGTGAACATACTAATTAGGTATGAGTTGAGGACATATGTATCAGCCCCAAACTTCTTCTCTATTTTCTATAATGCATGAACTCTGAACATTATAGAGTAAATCCTTTGAGTCTTGAATATCCTGCTATAGTGTTGAATAAAATGTCAGATTAATGCTTTTATAGTAGGTCACATGTCTGGATTCCAGAGTAAAATCAGCCATTATAAATGAGGAAAGGAGAAACTGTAGAGAAGAAGCTGACATTTTTGCAGCAACTAGCTGCTATTCTTTAGTAGCAAGGAATTATGGAGCCTTGTACAACTGCTCTTGGTACAATTTGTTTATATACTGAGCAATAATATCCCAAAATAGAATCTACTCTAAGCCCAGAGTTTAAGAGAGATCTTAAGAGTTTATCTTTAGCTCCATTTAAAAATGCAACAAATAATGTCTCCGAAAGCATGATCTTATATTTTGATTTACAGACATAATGAATGTAAGAATAAACCCCTTCAGTCATGTAGTTCCTTTCAGGCCTCTTTTGAATTGCAAAAATTTCAAACTACTCATTGAGCCTTTTGGATGCCTCGATGGGATGGCCCAATCTGTTTGTCATCCAATAAATGTGCTAAACTTCCACATGTGCAGGCAGCTAGAATCAGATCAGATGGAAAAAAATATGCAAAATTACTTGTTTTATTCATCCTTTAGAGATGATTGATTGGGAAGGCTGTGTTCAGTAGGCTACAGATAGTGGTAGCATGTAACTAACAGCTCTATTGCAACACTCATAGCTGCTAACATGGCTAAATAATGAGACAAGGAGGTATTTTCCCTCTTTTCCTCACCATTTCACACTTAGGTTCATGATCATTTTTTTACCTACCTGCTTTCAGGATAAATTTCAGCCATCATGAAGGGGGCTTCACTGAACTTTTCTATTTGGTATAAGTACTCTGAGTATAGCAGGTACATTATTAACTCATAACACCCCAGTGATACTATTTGCCTATTTTTAGAGATGAAGCAACTGAAGCACAATGAGGTTAAGCAATGTGCCCAAGTTTGTACAGCTAATAACTGAAAGAGCTGGACTTTGATCCCAGGTAACATACTCGTAACTTCAGAGTCCATGCTCTTAACCAAGATACCATGCTGTCTTAGTGAATTTATTGGTATAAAGTCATAAACACATAAGAGTCCTTTCCATCATCTGTCATAAAGGACCTCCCCCATTCCCTATTTTGTGTGCTGGCAAAACAAATTTGGTGAAAACTCCAACTACATTAGTTATTCAAGTTCAGTGTTAAAACTACTTCTGATAGAAGTCTGTGAAGTTTATCTTGTGAGGGAAAAGGAATATGGCGGCATGTGAACATCAAAAAATATTTCAGAGGACTTCCGTATCCTAAAAATAGTCAGAAATGTGGAATAAGCCTACTGCACAAGGATGTTTGTCATAGTGTAATTTATGACAACAAAAAAGAAGAAGAATGGAATGTTCCTCTGACCCTAACAGGGAAATTAATTATTTTATTTAATTGGAAATTTACCATTTGCCAAGCACTGTTGTAAGCATATATATTAATTTATGTAAAGCTCAGCCAAATCTGGTGAAGTGGATATTATTACCTCCAGTTTACAGAGGTAGTACCTAAGGCACAGGGAGATTAGGGGATTTGCCTAACGGGATGAAGCCAGGAATTTAACCCAGGCAGGCTGGCGCCAGAGTTTCAGCTTTAACCACTTTGCACCTGAATACTTGGGGGCCACCATAATTGTATTTTTTGAGGAATTTTGTTTTCTGTTTGTTCTCTTTTTCCTTTTCTGTTTTCTTTTTTCCTTACCTTTTTGTGAGTTACTTTAATTCCATGTTGATTTATCTATAGTGTTTTTGGGTGTTTGTTTTTGTATAGTTTTTATAGTTTTGCATGGTTTACATCCTTTTACTCTCTCCCAATATAATTGTCTTAAATATTTCCTTTATACACATTGAGAACCACAGCAGACATTGTTATAATTTTTGTTTCAACCATCAAACATAATTTAGAAAATTTAAGAGTAGAAGAAAATATTACTGTTTTTACCCACACTTTTGATTTTTCTGTACTCTTTCCTGATTTTCCAAGATTTCTTCTTTAATCATTTCTTTTCTGTTTAGATAATTTCTCTTAGCTGTTCTTTTATAGTAGGTCTGCTGGTGACAAATTCTGGATACCACTCATCTGAAAATATCTTGACTTCCCTTTCATTTGTAAGAATATTTTTACTAATTATTGAATTTTGGATTGATGGTTCCGGTCTTTCAGCCCTTGAGAAATGTTGTGCCTTCTGGTTTTCATGGATTCTGATGAGAAATCTGATTCATTCAAATTGTTTTTATCCCCTATAGGTAATGCATCATTTCTCTCATGCTGTTGTCAAGGTTTTTTCTTGTTAGTTTTCAGAAGTTTAACCACGGTATGTCTCAACATGGATTTCTTTGGGTTTATCCTATGTCAGTTTCTTTCAGCTTCTTGTATTCTAGGTTTATGTCTTGCCAATAGGGAGGGATTTCCAGCTATGCTTTCTTTGGCTACTTTTTTAGCCCACCCTCTTTCTCCAGTTTTCCTGGACATCAGTGACATTAATGTTAATTTTTTTTTTGCAGTCCTATATGTCCCTGACGCTATTCATTTTTTTTCCTGTTTGTTTTCTCTCTGTTGTTCAGATTGGGTAATTTTTATTGTTTAATTTTCAACTTTACTGATTCTTCTTCTGTCTTCTTCATTCTGCTGTTGAGCCCATCTACAGAGTTTTTTTTTTTTTTTTTTAATTTCATTTATGGTGTGTTTTAATTCTAAAATGTCCACTTGTTTGTTTCTTTATATTTTGTTTCTTTTCTGTGACTGTCTATATTTTTATTTGGTTCAAGCATGTTCATGTGCTCATTGAAACATTTTTATGATGACTGCTTTAAAGTCCTGGTCAGATAATTCCAACATTTGTGTCATCTTGCTATTGGCGCCTGTCGATTTTCCTTTCTCATTTAGTTGAGATCTTCTCTGTTCTTGGTATGAGTTATTTTCAATTGAAACTTGGATGTGTGTAGTGTTATAAGACTCTGGATCTTATTTAAATAGTTTATCTTAGAAGATGTTTAAAAAAATATGGAGTCTCAGGGCTCCAAGCAGGCAAAAACATAAGCTATCGGTCCTCCTGAGCCCTGCGTCATTATCTGTCACTTCTGCTACATCCTATTAGCAAAGTAAGCTGCAGTAGCAGCCCAGATTCAGAGGGAGGGAAAATCAAACTCCATCTCTAGAAGAGGGGAGTGGAGAGTCACATTGCAAAGGACATGCAGGAAGAGAGGGGTGGTTGTGGCCATCTTTGAAAATAAGTTGCCACATTAATAGTTATTTGGCCTTATGGAATTATGGATTACTCTTGTTTCATAAATTCTTTTTTTGTGTTTTCGTAGTTTTCTATATTAAAATTGTGTTTTCATAGTTTTCTATATTAAAATTGTGATCCCTTTAATAGTGGCAAAATATATGTCAAGAAACAAACAAATAAAAGTCATGTGTCAAATTATATTATGTCAGGTACTCTGCAAATGAAATTCAACAATCGTGATCTTTGCTCTTCAAAAATGTAAATTGTCTAAAGCAGGGGTGTCCAAACTTTTTTCAACGTCTTTCACCAAGGGCCATATGCGGTAAAATACACAAACAGCCGGGCCACTCACTCGAGGTGAAGTACATATTGCCTCACCTGGTTTATTTAAGTAAACTAAATATATTTTTGGAATTTGCTGCGGGCCAATTAACAATGGATCATGGGCTGCAGTTTGGACACCCCTGGTCTAAAGGTAATGCCTGAGATGACTTTAAACACTTGAAAATGATGTTCTGCTTGTGCGTTTTTTAGTCTGATTACCTGGATTAAAGGATGAGAAGTTACTCGCTGTGTAACTGTCATCCTTATCTTTACACAGGCTCGGACAAGGGAGGATCCCCACAGCCTTCCTCTCTTCAGGGCTTTTGGGAGTTGGAAGATGCCAGATTTTACTGAGAATCTCACTCCTTCCTGCACAGATAGGAAAAATACCTGGTTTTCCGTTACCACGTAACTACCATGTCTATGAAAATGGCAGCAACTCTGTTTTTCTGGATATTCTATTAGGGGAGACAAAGAAATAGAAGGAGAGATTCTTCAGCCTCTCCTTAGGGGTAAATTAGGGTCCAATATAGGGATCAGAAGCTCCTTGTGGGTGGAGGCTGAGGGCTCACAACCGTGATTCTTAGAAAACGCATCTTGAATTGGATTTTAGATACTATGATGAAAACTCACTACTTCAACCTGTGAGAAGACTTAGGAAATATTATTTTCCTTGTCTTGAATAATTATAACACCTTATGCTAATATAGCACTGTAGAGTTTTCAGAATGTTTTCATCTCACGTTTACGCTTCACATGACTTTCACTGTCTTATCCATAAAATAGGAATAATGTTATCTACATCCTAGAGTATTATGAGTTAGACAACATCTACCACTTTGGATAGATACTAAGGTATTTTTTATTATGGGGGGATTAAATATGTTAAAGGTGAAAAGAGCATTTTAAATTTTATGATAATATTCAAACATTAACTGTTACTATTCTTTTTCCTTTTAGGCATAGCATGTACCATTTCCTTTTTCTTTTTTTTTTTTTTAATTTGAAAATGAAGATACTGAGATTCACAGAGGTTAAGCAATTTACCATTTGTTAAATGGTGGAATTTGGCTTCAACCTACATCTCGTGACTCCTATTTCAGTAATCTTTATGTTACTACTATATTCAAAGTTATTTTATGGCTTTGAAACGTTGCCCAGACTCACTTGATAGTAATGAACTCTATCAGGCTTGGCATCTCTCTGTGAAGTGTGTGTGGGGATAAGGTTGTGCGTTTCCTATGCAAAGACCATCACTTCTATCGGGACAGCAAATTGTAGCTCGTGGGTCGAGTCCCTACCACCTGTTTTTATAAGGGAACACGACCATGTTTATTCATTTAACTATTGTCTGCTTTCACATTGCAAGGCAGAATTAAGTAGTTGTGACAGAGGCTGTAGGCCTTCATAGCCTAAAATATTTATTATTTTTTTACAGAAAAATTTTGCTGACCTCTGACTTTTATTGTCAATCCCAAATATTATAGAACCAATGCCCATAAAGAATGATATTCCAGAGTTCATGAATAATAAGAGCAGATCCCCTTTCAGCTCTCCACCCCCAGCTAAATCAAGGTGAGCAAATGGAGTCCTTTAATTTTGCATGTTTTCTGCCCAGCAGAAGCTTGGGTTTCCTGACATTGGAAGCATTTATTTGTAGGCATCCCTCTGACCCTAGCTTCCTTAAACATCAAAACAGGAAGAAAGGGACCTTAGACACATGTGGTTCAGCATCCTCGCTCACAAGATAAGAAAACTGAGATGCAGATATGGGAAGCAGCCTTCCTCAAGGTAAGTAGCAGTTGGTAGTTAGATTAGAACCCAGTTATGCTGATTTCTAGTGGTCTTGTTATACTGCAAACTGAATTACATTGAATTACATTTTCTCAGTTGGGAATTACAGCTGTGAATTTGCATCCAGGTGTTCTATGCTGGGTAAGAAAAGGTCACAGAAAGATTAAATGAATCGCAAGACATTACCCGTAAAGTTCACGTTAGGATCTGGAGCTCTTAAGCCTAAATATGTAGTCCAAGCATCTCCTTGTTTTGTTAAGAATTACAAACAAAGAACAGACAGCACTATTCATTGTGGTCTGTTTTACCCCTGATTTTCCTCATCTCCTAATTCTCATGGTGAAATGTAGTGTTGATGTTAGAGTCTGACCTGATGTCATGGAGGGCTCAGAAGACCAGAACCAAGCCCGCAACAGCTGTTCAAATAGCATGAGTGAGTTCACAGAGGGAGGGAGTTCATGAAGGGAGAGGCTAGGTTCCTATTTTGCTTTCTGAGTTTCTTTGTGCTGTTTCTGGGTGAAGATCAGTTTCTTAATTTATTGATTCATCAGTTATGTGGAATTTGTATGGTTCTATAAATGAGAAAATGCAAACGTTCTGTGTTTGAAGCACCTAGGCCTAGCCACTGAATTGATGGTGTTGTATGGCTCAGTTTACCTACACAAAGAGCTTTGCCCCTTAAGGTAATTAAACTCGGCAAGACTTCCAGTGGGAAACCCTGACTGGAACCGGAAAAAGCCCCACAGGCAGGCAGGTAGGGTAGCAGGAAAGGTCATGACCAGGACATGGCTAAGGGAGTGATATCATTGAACAAGTCATAAAAACTAATTGACTTTTTAGAAGGAAGGATCTAACCCTTGTGTGACATTGGCGATAGCTCTCAGGACTGGGCATGGAATCTGGGTTCTCTCTGCTCAGCATCCTTCCTTTCTCTTATTCTAGTGCCAACACCTCCTTCCTTCCTTTAGGGTGCTTACTCCTCTTCACTCATGTGGCTTGAGTGGAGTTTCCATCACAGGGCTCTTTCCCTCGGATCATAGATGTAGTCATGTGATCCAAGCTAGGCCAGTTGGGGTATCTCTCCCAGCAATTTACATCTTGACACAGAAGGTGGATGGGGCACAGACCCAGGTAGGAATGCTCACCCTACTGTGGAAATGCCCACATCTGCCCTGGGTCCAGCCCTCCCAAGGCCTGGTTGCTCTCTTTTCAGTTATTTGAGCTCACTCAATATAATTTCAATTGATTTATTTTTTTTTTTTGCTTAAGTTAGTTGTTTTCTGCTTCTGTTGCTTATGCAATGTTTAAATAATACCAAGGTGCACAACATATCTGGGTCTAACATATGTTATCTTATATATTAAACAAAACACCATCTATTATTATGTAATGGGTGTATATTGTTAGTTCTGTTGCATGAGGAAATTGAAATTAGAGAGCGCTTAGGTAAGTTGCCAAGATTTATGTCGGTAATGAGGGAAAGAGCTAAGCTTGGAGCTCAGGAGTATCATATTCTCTGTCCCCGGCATCACAGAGCCCATGACTGCAGGAGGGCAGGTGTAGGAAGACTGGGTTTCAGCAAGCATCCAGGAGAGATCTAGGGAAGCTAGTTGCTCTCTAAGAAACAGGAACCTATCATTAATTCTGTACCTCCTCCACCCTTTTGAATTTCTTGGAAGCAGTTAAATTTTACTTGATAGGTTTTATCTCTTGGTATAAGAAGGTTAACTCACATTTCTTAGAATCAAAATTCATGTTACAGGTGAAGGAACTTAGCTCTAGAGATATCAAGTGGATTTTGACACATACCAAGGTTGCATAGCTCTTGGTCCTATAGCAAGTTAGTGCCAGATCAGGAATCAAGACCAGATGTTCCTGACTCCTAGTCTAGCACCCTTTCCAGCGCTGCACATGACTCTTACATCCTTCACTACTCTGGAAGTGATGGCATGTTGTGCTTTCCCAAAACAATATAGTGGAGTTGCATCTGGTACACATTTAACTTTTGTGAATATAAGTGTTTAAACACTTGGCAATAAAAGGAGACAGCAGTAGAGAAAGAGAGAATTTTAATATTGCAAGTGATTCCATCTGTCAGCCTGGCTTATGGGCCGAAGGTAAAATGAGTTGGGAGAGGTGAGACTAATGATTGCTCGGTTGGTTTCAGGTCTCATCTATTTCTCATAATGTGAGCATCTAACCACATACAAAATACATGGCCATGTATGTTTTTTTTTTTAATTTAACATGAACTAGAAACACAGTCCCCCTATTTACCATGACCTCTCTTCTTCCTAAATTCTAGCTGTATGTTCGATATTAGAGGAAAAAACGGACTAGTGGACGTCCTGATAGCTGGTGTTGTAATTTATGAACAAAGACATTTTTAGGGATAATTTAGATCACAGTTATTATTTGCTTAGTGTATTGACTTTAGATTTTCAGCCCCAAGTGAATTGCAGCTCCACGCTTTACCATAGTGGGAGGCAGTAAATATAATGAAATTGCAGGGCACAGCTCTTGTGTCAGAAGATTAACATTCGTATACTGGATTCATGTGTGATTCTGAACAACCCTTCATTTCCTCAGATTATTAGAAAAAAAATTGATGTAAAATGTTTAGCATAATTATCTCTGTATGTTAAGTACATAAATGCTTGATTTTAATATCATTATTATAGTGAAAACGTTTAAAGAAATTTTGATGTAATATTAGCCAAACGAAGCAGAAAAAAAAAAGAGAGATGATACTTCTGACTCTTAGTTTATGTTCTTTATGTTTATATTGACTTATATTCATAAAATAGGGAAATTAAACCGAAGTTCCTTCCCAAAAATCTACATCTCTGATGATGGCAATATTGATACCCTCATCTAGTCCTGTTACAGTTATCTATTGACTATTTGTACAACAAACCACAATCTCAAATCTTAAAAATATGCATATTTTTAGTCTGCAAGTCTGTGGGTCGCTAGGCAGTTTTGTTTTCCTATGGGCTCATTCTGTGTCTGTGATCAGCTGTGGGGTTGGGTAAGCAACTCTTCTGATTTGACTTGGCTCTCTCTCTTACATGTGTGTGGATCAACTGGTTGTAAGCTGATCTAGGACGGTCTTGGCTTACAATTGAACTTTCATCCAGCAGGCTAGCTTGGGTTTGTTCATGTGGTGGCAACAGGGTTCCAAGAAAGAGAGGGGAAGCACACAATGCCTTTTGAGATGTAGGCCCATAACTGGCACCATCTTTCTCCATATTCCATTAGCAAGTCACAAGACTGGCCTAGATTCCAGGGATGAAAAAGAGATTCATTATTTTGATGGGATAAGCTGCAAAGTTATATTTTCAAGGAGCATGAATATAATAAAAGCTATGATTGGGAGTATTTTTAAAGTCAATTTTTCATAACTTAATGACTTGATATCTGTCACTGGGGTCTGATGTGTTCTCCAGACAAATTTTTGTCTTCCCTGGGGGAGAATTCAGGTTCCCCAGCAGATTACTGGAAGTGGTACATGTAGACTACTATGTTTTCCCTTAGTCTATTTTCCCCAATAGCATTCCTGGGATTGAGATAGTGTTTTTAACAGAGAGTGTACTAACACTGTCAGAACTTGATCTGGACACGCAAACTTTTGTTTCAGATTTGGGATAAAATGCTCCACCTATTTATTCATAGAACTGTGACCATCTGGACATGACCTGAATTCGCAAATGCATCTGTCAATTAGGATTGCTCAAAAAGGCAATTGTTGCCCGAAATATGACAGAATAAACATTATTTTCCTTCATGATAGTCACAAGAGGGGAACATAGACAAACATATGGCAAAGAATACTATTTTTGATAGCCACACTATAATTTTTGTTTTTTTCCTTAATAATGGTAGAGTTGGCTGTGATGGTGGTGGTTGTGGTGATATGTGTGCATAAATAAGCTTAGAATATCCAAAAAATGTTCTCTGAATAAAACAGTTGCTCATTATCATTAGATGTCAGTCAAGATGTCTACAGTGTTCTTGTGACTGTCTTTGGTGTTGTTACAGATACTGGTATTAGTCACTGATGAAAATGAGTAGTCTACTAGCTCTAGAGTTCAAGAACAAAGTGTGTGACTCTTTGTTCACACTTTGTCATGTTGCAGGGTTGCTGAGGGCACAGCAAATAACTATTAATTTCTCAAAAGAGCAGAAAAATGCAAAGTCTGCAGCAATTTTTTGTTTTGCTTTTATATTTTAAAATTTATATTGAAACATAATATATATACAGAAATGTGCATATGTCATTATTATTCAACTTGATAAATTTTCTTTGTAGGAACTCAACTATGTAACCAGCACCTACATCAAGAAATAAAAAACATTATAAGGACCACAGAAGCCTCTCCCATTCCCTCCCCAGTTCCTACCACTCTTTAAAAGTAACCACTATATTGTTTTCTAACAGCATGATTAGTTTTGCCGTTTTTCTGCTTCAAATAGATGGAATCATACAGAATGTACTCTTTTTTTTTTTTTTTTGCCTGATTTCTTTCATTCAACATAACGATTTTGCGATTCATCCAAATTGTTGCATCTATCAGTAGTTATTTTTCTTTTCATTGCTGACTAGTTTTTCCTTGTACATGGATAATTCATAATTTGTTTTCCCTTCATCTGTTGATGGACTTTTGGGTTGTTTTCAGATTTTGTCTATTATAAGTGAGCTACTACGAACATTTTGTTTACTGGTCTTTGTAAAAATATATATACATTATATTAATCCCTAGAAGTAGAATGGCTGGATTTTATGGTAAGTGTGCATATGATACTTTAAGAAATGGCCAAAGTAGTTTCCCAAAGTGATTGTATTGTTTTATATTTCCAACAGAAGTGTATGAGAATTCTAGTTGCTCCATATCCTTGCCAATACATAGTATGGTCAGTTATTCTAATTGTAGCCATTCTCATGGGTACCTATTACATTATGGTTGAAATTGCATTTTCCTGATGGGTAATGATGTTGAATATTTTTTTAATATGCTCATTTGCCATTTGTGTATATTTTTTGGTGAAGTGTCTGTTTAAATCTATTGCTTTTTTTCTTATTGGGTCATTTGTCTTTTATAATTGAGCTGTAATAATTCTTTATATTTTTTGGATACAAGTCCTTTGATAACTGTGTTTTGAAGTTTCTAACAATCAGTGGCTTTTGTTGTTGTTGTTTTTAATTTTCTTACTGGTGAATTTTAAAGAGAAAAGGTTTTTCATTTTCATTAAGTCTAATTCATAAATTTTAAATCTTTATATTTTATGCTTTGTTTTCTATATAAGAAACCCTTGCCTTCTTTAAAAGTGTTATCATGAAAATAACACTTTTTTACCTATAAGTCTTATAATTTTAGCTTTTACATTTAGGTCTGTGATCCATTTCCTAAATTTTTGTTTATGATGTGAGATAAGGATGAATTTTAATTTTTTCTTACATGAATATCTAAGTTGACCAGAATATTTGTTGATAAGACTTTCCTTTTTCCTTTGAACTACCCTAGAAATTTGTTAAAAACCAATTGATCAAATACATGTAGATTTGCCTCTAGATCTCTATTCTATTCCATTGATCTGTATGTCTGTCTTTTTACCAATACCAAACTATTTTGATTACTGTGGCTTTAAGTAAGCTCTAAAATCAGAATAACCTCTCCAACTTTGTTCTTCTCTTATAAAATTTCTCTTGATACTCTGGAATCTTTGAATTTCCAAATAAATTTTAGAATCAGCCTGTCAATTTCTATAAAAGTTCTGCTAGAATTTTAATTGGTATTGTACTAAATCTACAGATCAATTTGGTGACAACTGTCAACTTTACAATGCAAGTCTTCCAATCCATGAACATGGTATTTCTTTCTATTTATTTAGGACCTCCTTAATTTATCTCACAATGTTTTGCTGTTTGAAGTGTCATGATATTGGGTGACTTTTGTTAGATTTATTCTTAGGTACTTTATATTTTTGATACTACTGTAAATGAAATTTAGAAGATTTCACTGTGCAATTATTTTCTGCCAATATATAAGAATATAACAGGTTTCACAAATATTAAGCTCTGACTTTCATCCTTTGTAAATGTTTTTATTGGTTTTTATAGATTCTTTGGGACTTTCTGGGTGAAAAAAATCATATCATTTACAAACAATGACAATTTTCTTTTTCCTTTCCAAATTTTTTGACTTTTTTTCCTTATCTTACTTCAATGACTAGGACTGTTAAAACAATGTAGGGTAGAAGTGGTGAATGCAGGCATCCTACCTTTGTTCCTGTCTCTGAATAAAATAACTCAAATTTTCACCATTAAGTGTCATGTTAGTTGTAGATTTTTCGTAGATTCCATTTACCACTCTGAGGGTATTACTACTATTCCTAGTTTGTTCAGAGCTTTTTATTATGAATAGTGTTACATTTTTCACTGTTTTCTTCTGCTTGTATTGAAATGATCATATTGTTTTTCTGCTTTTTTAATATAGTGGACTATATTTATTTTTGAATGTTAAGCTAACCTTGCATTCTTGGTATAAATCCTACTTCGTCAGGATCTATTATCCTTTTTAGATAATTTTGGATTTATTTGTTTATATTTTGCTAAAGATTTTACATCTGCATACACCCGGAATATTCATTTGCAGTTTTCTTTATTGGTACTGTCATTGTTGGATTAGCATTAGGGTTATGCTTGTCTCACCCCTCAAAATGAATTGAGCAGTGATCCTTCTTCCTCTGATTTTTGAAAAAAATTGGGTAATATTGGTGCTATTTTTCCTGGAATATTTGCTGTTATTCATTATTAAGACCTCTGGGCTTGGAGTTTTTTTGGGGAGCGTGGGATGTTTTTGATATCAAATTTAAGTTTTTAATATATTGAATTATTCCTATTTTCTGTTTCTTCTTGTGTCAATTTTGGTAAATTGTGCTTTTCAAGAAATTGTCCATTCCATCTAAGTTGTTAAATTTGTTTTCATAAAGTTGTATGTAATTTTCTTATTATCTTTTTAATGTTTATGATGGTATTCTTCTTTTTGTTCTTACTATGGGTGATTTTTGTTCTCTCTCTCTCTCTCTCTCTCTCTCTCTCTCTCTCTCTCTCTCTCTCTCGTCTCTTGCCAGTCTAGCTAGAGGTTTTTCAATATTATTGAGTTGATATTTCTCAAAGAAGCACCGTAGCTTTTTTAAAAATTAAATTCTGCTTTTATTATATCCTTCCTTCTACTTACTTTGGGGTTACTTTCCTCTTTTTCTAACTTATTTTTAAGATGGAACAGTATGTTATTGGTTTTAGATCTTTCTGTTTTTCAAAAGTAGGCACTTAAAGCTATAAATTCCCCCATTTAAGCATTACTTTAGCTTAACCTTTCACATTTTGATGTATTGTGTGTGATGGTTAATTTTAGGTGTCAACTTGGCTTGGCTATGTACCCAGTTGTTTGGTCAAACACTAGACTAGATGTTGCTGTGAAGGTATTTGTGGATGTAATTAACATGTACAATCAGCAGACTTTAAGCACAGCAGATTACCTTCCAAAATGTGGGTGGATTTCATCCAATTAGTTGAAAGACTTAAGAGCAAAAGCTGAGGTTTCTGAAAGAAGGAATCCTGCCTCAAGATTGCAAAAGAATCCTGAGTTTCCAGCCTGTTGCCCTGCTTGCAGATTTCAGTCTGATGGCCACAATATCAATTCTTACTTTAAGCAGAGGGCTTTAAGGACACATGAAACTGCAAGGGTTAGAGACATAAGACCTTTTTGACATGTTAAAGAGTATTCTTGGAAAAAGAATTTTACTTAATTTACTTAAAATGCTCCTCAGTTGATCACTTAGTATTTTACATAATAATTTCTGATGAAAGGTAGCAGTCTCCAAGTTAGGCTATTGACAAAAAGGGCTTGAAAAGCAGAGGCTTGGCCTCAGCAGAGATAATTCCAATTGAAGAGAGACTTTTTAGAAACTCAATCAGAGAGCAAGCCAAGGCAGGATGGGAAATAGAGGCAGGCAGTGCAGCCAGAGTCAGGTTCAGATGCTAGTACCATGGAGAGTACCGTGGTTGGGGGGGAGTTGTGAGGAGAGAAGCCCTTAGCCAGGTGTTATGGACAGTTTCAGGAATAAATTCTGGTGCTGGCCTGGAGGAGAGTCAAAATAATACTAAGATGAGATTTAAAACTAGTATGTTTTATATCACGGAAACATGGTATTTGCAAGGCATAGTAGCTGGACCATAACCAGAGGTCTCTTAACCAGAGGTTCATGAACTCTTCAGGAATCCAGATGAACTAGAAAATATGCAATTTCCTGAAATTGTTTATGAAATGTGTGTATATGTGTTTGTGGATTTGTCTGGGGGGTAGATGTTCCATAATTTATATCAAATTCTCACAGGGTTCATGGCCCCTGAAATGTTAAGACTGCCAACTCTAGGCTCAGAGATTGTATAAACTGGTCGCCTGTGTACTTAAAGAAGACAGAATTTGTTTGCCACTGTGCTGTGGCTGCAGAGCATATTAAAAGGCATGTGATAAAGTCTGGTCTGAAGCTTAGTCTGAGGCCAACCAGTTTAGTACCTATTTTAAAACAAATCCAATTCAAGCATTTATGTAATCACATGCCCCCAGCAGACATTTGCATTGTAACCATTGTGCCAACTCAGCTCATTGAGTCAATGTAAGGCTGGTGGTATAGACACAATCAGGGGAGACTTTTAAAAATTACAGACTTTTGAAAAGGTCTGAGGTGGTATCTGGGAATTTGTGAGTTTCTCTATGACATCACTACCCAAGGGAGGAAGAATAGCAACACTGACATCACTTGGGGGCTTGTAAGAATACAGAATCCATGAACCCCCTTCCCCAGGCCCACAGAATCAAAATCTGCATTTTAAGAGGATCTTGGGTACTTTGTGCTTTAAGGTTTGAGAAGCTCTATGGCAAGTTTTAGGAACTTTTAGCCTAAAGGGTTTTTTTTTTCTTTTTCTTTTTTGTCTCTCTGTCCTTACGGATATAAAGTAATTTTAAAGAGGGTAATAAGATTATTTCATTAGGTATGGTTAGTTGTTTCAGGACATCTTATACATATTTTTACATTTGATTATTTTTTTAAAAGCTATGTTACAGCTTTTTAAATAAAATAGCATTATGTATTCGTTAATGATCTCCTAGGAGATTAATACAAACATTGAAATGTTATTAGAAGCAAGCCTGAAAAAGAGAAACATTTAGGTACATATGATTTCCTAGTACTAGAATTGTGTTAATGTCTTTACAAATGTACTTTCAATTTCACTTTATTCTTTTAGAGGCAGCAACTTGTGCCTTTACAATGCATAGCTCCAGGTGCTGGGTGAGTGCTAGATTTATCAGGGGAATTGCTTTGTGGGTAATATAAATGTCTAACCACAATGCTGTACACCTGAAACCAATATAATGTTGAATGTCAACTGTAATTGAAAAATTTTAAAAATGAAGCATGAGATATATAAATAAAAAACAAAAACAAAAACAACCTCCATCCTCCTCTGCCCCCCCCCCCATAGCTCTATCTGTGTAGCAGCCGTTATAGGGTTCTTTTCTTATCAAATTAAGATATCAGAAGACTGTACATTTCGCCTTAAGGCATTAAGTGAGTGAATCTTCTCCAGTTACCATTTCAAGGAAGAAACAAAACAAAAGCAAATTCATTTCTGCATGAGCTCTACTCAAAATGTTGCCAAGGTTTTCTCCTCTAACCATGGGAAAAAAGAGAAACAAAGTGCTAAGATGCTCCCACCCCACCCCGTTGTGTATGTGTGTGTTTGTTTTTTGTTTTTTTGGTTTTTTTTTTGGTGTCCAGCCCCTTTCAAAGGGCATCTTAGCACTTTGGCTCTCTTGTTTCCCATGGTGAGAAGAGAAAACTTACAGGAATATGGAACATGATGTGTTTTCTTGCTATACACCCTTCTAATCAGAATATGATTAACTGATTCAATGATTAGTCAAGAAACTGCAGGTTTTCTTTCCTCTCCTTTAATTCTCTTGCTTTCTCACTCATTATTAGTGAACTGCTAATAGTAAGCGCATTGATGGAACGACCCTCTGCATTTTATAATCTCTACCTTTATTTCTGCAGCAGATGTAAGGCCACTTTTTCTTAGAGACCTGGCCTTGTTCTGAACATTCGGAAGAAACATGTTTTAGACATAACCAACCACAGCGGTTCCTGCCCAGATGATCATCCAAGCTGCTCGGGGACCCAGAGCGATGCCACGGTCACCGCACCCACATGCTGCAGAGAGTTTCCAGCCAGGAAAAAGGTCATTCCTTAGCCATGAATGTAAGCCCTGGCAAACCACACATGACTTGAAAATTGGATACAGGAGATTACAGTGAAGGTTAGAGTCCTTTCCAATTAATTTTAAAATTTTGTCTTCATGAAAAAAATGTCAATATTGGTAACTGTGGTAAGACAGAAGAATGGCTCCCAAAGATGTCCATATCCTAACCTCCAGACCGGTGAATATGTTATTGTCCCTGGCAAAAGCGACGTCACTGATGTGATTAAGTTAAGGGTCTGCAGATGGGAAAGTTGCTAGCTTCGGTTATCCAGGTGAGCCCAATGTTATCACAAGGCTCCTTATAAAAGTGGGGCAGGAGGCTCTAAGTCAGTAGTAGATGTGAAGATGGAAGTGGCGGGTTGGGGTGATGCAAGAAAGGAGACATGAGCCAAGGAAGCAGGAGGCCTTTAGGAAGCTAACAAGTCAAGGAAAGAAATTCTCCCTGAGAGCTTCCAGAAGGAACCAACTCTGCCAATATCTTGACTTTAGCACAGTGAGACTTCTTTTGGACTTCTGACTTCCAGAGCTGTAAGAGAACAACTTTGTTTTGTTTTAAGCTACTAAGTTAGTGGTAATGTTTTATAACAGTGACACGAAAACTATCGCACTTATATGAGTATTTTACTAGTTATTTATTCTATAACTACATTTTTTATTAAAATGACTATATTGTGGATATTACTATTAAAATCACCAGTTTTCTTTCCGTAAAAATATTGACTTTCATTTAAAAAATTTTTTTTAATCCTTTATTGTCTTGACTGGTGCCATTATCAACCTGGTGAATGTTTAGAAGGAAATAACAAACTCATAGCCTCTGAGGGCTATGAGTTAACTATGATTTGGTCTGAGCTGACTGTGTCTCATCTCCACCTGGCACAGAGGATTGCACTGGCATGGCAATTTCTCAGTAGTTTGTGGTTAACCATTTGCTTTTGGGAGTCAGAAAGATGTATATTCAAATCCTGTTTCTGCCACTTCTTAATCTGTACCTTTAAGTATGCCGTTAACTTTCCTAAGCGTCCTTATATGTAAAATAGGGACCGCAGGGGTGTCGTGAAGATGATGTGAAAAGATGCATGCAAAGAGCTTAGCATAGTTTCCCTGACATAGTAACTACCTACTCAATAAATAGCATCCATTATTGGTTGGTTAAGGCTGCAAAAGACTTAGACATGGTGGATCAATGTTTGTTCATTATGATCATATCTTTTTTTTAAATTAAATTTATTGGGGTGACAATTGTTAGTAAAATTACATAGATTTCAGGTGTACAATTCATCACCCAGAGTCAGTTCTCATTATGATCATATCTGAGTCCCAGCTGCCTGTCATGGATAAACCCGGAGAATATAAATAGTGATAAGAAATATCGAGTAATCAATCAACAATCAATCAACCAGCTGTACAGAATAATCTTAAGGGTGGAAGGAAATGGTCTCGTAAGAATACTTATTCTCATTTGAAAACACAGGATTCTTCCAGGAGTGAAATATGTATCCAGTTCTGTTTTACATGGGACAAAAATCACCACATGATGTGCTTAGTGTGTGGGAGGCAATTCTTTCTTAGGATTGTGTTAATATCCTAGCAAAAGACAGCATTCTGTCTTAGTTCTTATTAGAGAATCAAATGACTACTGTGTTTCCCCGAAAATAAGACCTAGCCGGACAATCAACTCTAATGCGTCTTCTGGAGCATGGTGTGGATCCTACTTCCTGTGTCTCGCCCAGCTGCCAGCGAGGCTGGGGTGCGGGAAGACCCTTGTTGGGGTCCTGGCAGATGTTTGCCTTTGTGTCTCGACCAGCCACCATCGAGAATATAGTGGTGTGAACCCCCTATCCATGGCTCCGTTGGTGTTCCTTTTTGGCCTCACCATGTCCTGTTCTTGTGCGGGGAGCCGGAGCTGAGACCCTGCATGACAGTGGGCATCAGTTTCCTCATCAGGTTCCAGGAATCAATTTCTTCATCGGTAAAATCAGGGGCCAAACTTCAATCATTTGTGTGTCACCTTCACAAATTTTGCAACGTAAATATATATCTGTAGTCTAACTTATTTAATATTTTCTTTTTTAACTTGACTCACTTTAAAAATTTTACTTTAAAAGGAAATGTTCTGTCATAGCTGAAACTAAGAAATTGATATCACATCATAAATGGCAGGTAATCATAAAATCAATAAATGAAAAAGAAGACCTTGCTATTCAATTCAAGTTAGAGGAAGGAGTCTGAAGGTTCTGAGACAGAGGCTTCTCTACATAAAGGGTGGATAGGAAGTGTCAGAGAGGTGCTGGAGATATAGCAGCACCAAACTGAGACTTTCTCCTAGACCTATCAGAAGGGCTGGGAGACAACTGAAGAGAGAATACTCTCCCTCGGTGACTCACCGTTATTTAATGCTGGGTCTATGTACTAACAATCACTTAGTCATCCCTGGTGAACTGCATCCCATGCTTGGGACTCAATTATTTCAACAGTCTTGTCTAAAGGCAAACATTCTATAAATTTGGGTCTCACTGGAAGACATTTTGACCAATAAATATGGTCAAGTCAAACACAAAAGAAACACATGCTCAGATGGAAAGGAAATAGTTTTTTAAGGAAATTCCTGATGAGGGTGGTGATAGTTCCTCTACTGGGAAATGCAAATAGAGACCATGTCTCCTGTTGCAATGGAGTTAGGAAGTGGCAATGGCGAGCATCCTTCCTGGGATTTCAAAAGCCAGGAGCCCATTGTCTGAACAAAGGAAATAAACACATAGAAATACTGACTAAAGGATGAAAAAGAAATTTTGCCGACCCTCATTTTTGACTTGCTTTACTTCTATTATGATGTTACTTAAATGTGCAGAAGCTTATAGTTCTTACATAATGTAAAGACCCAAAGAAGTTTATGAAATATTTATAAACCATAGAAAATGGATTAAACTCAAAATAATTTACTGAACAATGTATTTGCTGAAATCCTCTGCTTGCCATGGGATTGTGTACACACCTCCATATTTGACATCCTAAACTAAATGACTCTTAAATTAGACTGAAACATCAAAGGGAAACATGAAGGAGAAGAGTCAGGAGCAAGAAGAAAAACTCAGTATGTGCTAAAAAGACCAGGCAAAGGTTTGATCAGCAGGCAGGTGAGGGATAGAATGTTTTGGAAGCAAAGGTAAATGAGATCCATGGTGTAAACTTGACTGTATGACACACTCAAACCCCTTACTGCAGAGGAGCAACTGCTGGACCATATTTAAACTAGCTCCTTCTCCTCATGAGGGATATGGGGATATGTATTAAGGCTCCAGGACAATGGGTGGCCTGGTAAGTGGATAGCAAGTTTTGAGAGGTGAGAAGTCCTATGGAGGCTGGGGATGGCGGCAACTTGGGAAGAGGTCTAATTCGAAGGAACGAATGCTGTGAGTCATGGCTTGGAGGCTTGAAGATGGATGCTATTGGTCAAAGAACCTGGTTTCTATGGGAAAGGAGTTTGCATGAATTAGATGAAAGGTTCAAGCCTTCCAAGACACTGGCTGGGATATGGGGCCCATCTTCAGTTTTTGAGATGAGCTAGAGAGAGTGCTTGGGCTTGGTATCTGGTAGAGAAGGGGATACAGGCACATTAGACATGGCTGAAAGATCAGTCCACCACACAAGCCTGGGCCCACCTACTGCTAGTGGTGTGAGATGATGTGGGCGTGAGATGGTTCCCAATGGGCCACCAGGCTGACTTCCCCCCCGGCCCCAAGGTGTTGATGTGATTAAGCTAATAAGAGATACTCATGACAAACAACCCAGACTCGGATGGGATATGAAAATTCTGAGAGTCACTAGTATAATCTAAAATGCATATACTTCTGGGAGGTACATTTACATTAAGAATAACTTACAATTACTTGAGCATTACTACATGCCCAGCACTGACCAATCCCTTCACACACTTTATGTCATATACTTATTATAACAACTTTAACAGTAAGCACTATCATTATCCCTTTTCTTAATTGTGAGGGGGGGAAATGAGAAGTTATTTAACTTGCCCAAAGTCACACAGGAAATAGGTGGCAATGTTGGAATTCAAACTCAGGTTTTTTTTGTTCAATCGCCTATGTTCTTAAACCACTCAGGCATATTACCTCTGCAAGTCCTGAGACTCTCAGAACTGACCTCATCATAGTAGTTGTGGGAGACGGGAACTGGGGGAGAGGAAGGCATTGGGCTTGGCTGCCTCCCACAGTAGAAGGCCCCTTTCTAACCTAGCAACAGCACATGTACTGTGTCCATCTCTACAGGGCCCAAGAAGGAGTTTTGCACATGGTCCTGCATCGTTTTGGTAGCTCATTTGGCATAGATCAGGCTGCTTCTCCTTTTGGATGTGGGCCGTCTCGACCATAAGCAGAGAAGACATTGTGTCCTACCATGAGAAGTCTGCAGAGTTACTCCAGTACAATAAGCAAGCTGCATGATGTGACCCATTCCTTGAAACATTGGTGATACACTCAGATTAAAGGGGACCAAGCAATGGTATCAGATGTTGGTATTTAGCTCTGTCACCGAGAAGCAACGGCACCACCTCAACTGAAGAAGAGCAGCTCAGGAGGGAATAGTTCTGGCAAGAGGCCTCCAGAAATGCACAAGCCTCTGAATCTCAAACCACATTGAGTTTTCCATGGAGACACTGGGCTGATTTTTCACTGACCAATTGGACATCTTACTAGAACCAGATGTTCAACAGAATTGCGTTTCTCATCCTTGCCATGTTTCTGCCCCAGCCAGAAAGCCTAGTAATGTACAGACTGGTGCAGGCAGGTAAGCAGGTGGATAATTATAACCCTGAGCCTAACCCATATACTGAAGAGCAGGGTTGTGTCAATCAGTGATTCTCAACCCTGGCTACACAGCAGAATCACTTTGGGACCTTTTAGAAACGGTGAATGCCTTGGCTCCACCCCCTGGTGGTCTAACTTAATTGGAGCCCAGGCATAACTAGTTTTTCGAAGCTCCCAAGGTGATTTTAAAAGTACAGCCAAGTTCCTTTGTGTGAATGATTGCAAGTGAGGCTTTCTTTGATTTCTCTGGAAGGAAAGCGTTTCTCCCTAGCAGATTGCCTAGAAATGAAAATCTGAGTGGAGACTCCTGCTAGGGGGTTGGGCTGGGGCATTTTCATTCTAGTGGTTTCTGGGTTATGCCTGTGCAGCCCCCGCTTGTTCCTGCTGCCACACAGGCGTCAACACCTTGGCAGGGATTCTGACTGCAATTACCCAGTCAGCTCTCCTGGTCTCCAGCTTGCCAATTGCAGACCTTGGGACTTGTCAGTCTTAATAATTGCTTAAGCCAATTTCTTATAATATATATCACACACACACAAACACATACACACACACACACACACACACACACGTGGTTCTTTCTCTGGAGAGGCCTAATATCCTTAATTCTTCCTTCTTGTCTATGAAAAATTAAAGTTGTCTTATTCTTTTGTATCAGTGTTACCTTCTGTAATAACTAGTGGGTATTACTTTTTTTTTCCCTCAACACTTCTATAGAATGAACCTCATGATGTAAAAATAGTCAACAAATTTACTGGGAACCCATTACATGTCAAACATTGAGGTAAATACTTTGGATAGGTAGATGAATAAGACAAATTACCTGTGCTGCTTCCTTGAAGTTTCATTGCTTTATACTGGGAGACAAATCATATTTATAAAAGACACAAAAGGTTATAGGTATTCTAATAGACATGTGTACAGGTTTCAATCGTGGTGAAGGGAATGGCTATTCCACTTTGAGACCTGAGGGAGCCTTCACTGCACAGGGTGAGACCTCAGTGCCAATGTCTTTGTTTTCCTCATACGCCCTTGTCTGACTCAAGGGAGCAGCCGCCTCAGAAGCTGCCATACCACTGAGCAGAGTATTTGGGTGGGACTCCAGTGCTAGAGATGTGTCCTTGAGGTGGGGAAAACCTCACTGTTTTCTCAGTGAGGACCAAAGCCACACTTATCTTCTAGTTTGGAAAGGGCTGGTGAGATGACCAACATGGGGCACTTTGGTCGCCTTCTGTCTGGAGGGCATTTGATGGTAGAGGAGAGAAAAGAGGAGCTTCTACTCTAAGAATGTGAAGTCAGAGAATCCGAGGACCACTTTGTTCAGCAATTGAGTTTGGAAATCCAAGCTGCTGCGGGTCTAAGGGCAGCATCAGCCTCTGTCCTGCATTTTCTTCTCCATCAAACAGAGTCAGCAGGTGACAAGTGGCACACCATTAGCTGATAAATGTTGAGATGTAGGGAGGAACTATATAATTGCTTATGTTTGTCGGATCTGATTTGCTACAAGCATCTGATTGCTACCAAGATGTTTAGAAAACCCAGTTCCTTTTGAGGGACCAGATAGCAAGTGCATACAATATATATTCACAGAAGGGAATATTTTAACAGGAGGCTGGCTTCTCCCACCTCTCCTAGCACAATTACCCACCTGCTATCATATGATAAAGGATTAATAAGTTGGAAGGGTGCCAAATTGAGAGGGAATAGCAAAAGCTGTTGCAGGGAAAGAAGTGGTTATGTTTCTTTCTCTCAGCCTGAAAACAGACATTTTTGGAGCTAGGCTGGAGATGCTCACAATCACTCTTCCATCATTTCCTGTTAGGAGTCATAAGGTTCAAAAATATCCCAAGATTCTGTTCTCCCTGAAGTGTCTGTCCCCTCTTGGTAATCAAGTCTCTAATGGTTTCTTACTGAGCACATATGTACTTAGTAAATGTCCCTTTCTTTTTATTTGACTTATCTGCCTATGCACCCAGGCAAAACTCCTCAGGGCCCTTGGTATTTTCTCTCTACCACTTCCTAGTCTCTGTCATTGTCATGTTACTGTCATCAGCCTCATTTTCACCATTATAACAATAGCTAACACTTAACTAGCTTACTATATACCAGGTGCATTCTAAGCATTTTGTATGCATTTACTCACTTTTTCAGCAATTCAAGGAGGTAGGTATTTTTATCTTTATTTCACAGATGACGAACCTGATGGCAGAGAGATTTAGTAAGTTGCCAAAGGCAAAATTCCAAAGCTGTTAAATGGCAGAGCCCACACTTGAAATCAGGGAGACTCCCCATATCTAACCACTATCCTATTTTGACTTTATTCACATTAGAAAGGGCATGATAAATTCAGTCCCACTGGTGTTTGTGACTTAATTTCTGATCCTGGCCAGTGGTCTATTCATTGTAATAGAAATATTAGCATAGCCTGATGGAATACATTTCTGATGGTGGAACATGAAGCTGGAGATTTTGCATACCCTCCCCCCCACACACACACACACTTTTTTGTTTTTTCTTGAGAGGAACCACTTAGCTAGTGTCTCCCTTTGTATAAAATAAGCTCTGATCATTCATGTCATTTTGTTCTTAGAAGAAAGTGGCCATAATTTCATGTTGGGGCTGTCTCCTCAGTTACAAGCAAGCAGTTGTCTTGGTTACAGCATTTAGAAAAGACAAAGACTGAGGAACTTTTGTCAAGACCCATTAAACTATGTGGAGAAGCTATGCCTCCGCTGGGTCTGTCTCTTTTTCTGTGGCCATCTCAGAGGCTGAGCAGGGCAGAGGGTGGTTAAGTTGGAGCCATGGGTAAGCCAGGCTTTGGAAAATAAGTGAATTGGAAGGGACCTTAGAGGACAGTTGGCTCAAGATTCTAGAGGAGATGCCAGACAGCTCACTGCTTAGCAAATTGTCTCTTACATTTTGGGTTTGATGGTTAGTATTCTTCTAAGAACTGCAGAAGGAATTGTTACTCTGAGACAGTTCTATAAAATCAGCTTCTCTTGAGACTTCTCTGATCTTAACTCTACCGTTTGGAGCAACACACAGTATGCCAGGTTTCTCCTCTCTATAACAGTCCAATCCATCAAATACTTGGGGACGGGAGACATGTTCCTTTTGAGGCTTCTCTCTTTCTTCTCTGTTCCTTCATTATTAATTACTAATAGTATAGTGTAAAGACCACTCAGCATCTTCAGTACTTGAATGTATTTTTTCAGTTTTACTGTCTCTTTAAAAATGTAGTTGTCAGGACTGACTGATACATTACAAATGTGGTCTGACCAGTGCAGAATACAGCATAATTATCATCTCCCTAATTTGGGGTATTATCCTACATGTTGTCCAAAAAACTTTTTCATAGGCATATTATATAACTTGTTCTACCAGAAAAGAAGAATGTATTTAAATACTGTGTTTCCCTGAAAATAAGCCTGGGACTTATATTAATTTTTGCTCCAAAAGATGCATTAGGGCTTATGTTCAGGGGATGTCATCCTGAAAAATCATGCTAGGACTTATTTTCCAGTTAGGTCTTATTTTGGGGGAAACATGGTATTTCACTCATTTATGACCAGAGTCATATTTTATACATCACTGGAAAGAGGTAGACAAAT
This sequence comes from Rhinolophus sinicus, assembly GCF_057876585.1. Lineage (NCBI taxonomy): Eukaryota > Metazoa > Chordata > Mammalia > Chiroptera > Rhinolophidae > Rhinolophus > Rhinolophus sinicus. Next base: position 30,862,384 of record NC_142515.1, read on the forward strand.
TATTTTGTATAAATCACAAATTAAAATGACATTGCTCACACATCTTAATGTAGATGGAGTGCTTTGACATACGTACTAAGAAGTTAGCTTGATGGTTTAAAAAAAAACCAGAAAACCTTAGCCTGTTCCACTGATAAAAATAGTTGTTCCATTGTTGACCACAGGCATCTATCTGATTTGTGCCTTATTGACAACGTGCCATTAAATTGTCGATGAGAGAAACAACGGGATAGGAGGTGAAGCCGAGCAGTACTTGACTTCTAATTTCAGGCTCGGTAGGGTAAGTTTCTCTGAGTACCTCACAGAGGAACCAAGGAGGGGAAACCAGCAGAGAGGTTAGGTGAGGACCCCTCTCCACACCCAAGTTGGAGAGCAGGGTGGGGGAATGGAGGTGCCCTTCCCTTTTCCTTGAGTTGTACTGTAACAATTTAGGAAGCAGTATAATATGACAAGAGGATATTTGACTAGAATTAGACACACCTGATTCTGAATTCTGACTCCAGTAGGTACTGTTAGCTCTCTGAGAAAGTTAATTCCTGAACCTCTGTCCTCACATATAGAATAGCAATGATCACCTCATGTATTTTGTTTGATAGGAGATAATACATGTAAAAGACCTAGTTTAGTGACTGGTCTGAGAACCCATTCAATAAATACTACCTTTCCTTCCTTTCATGATGTCTCTGAGATAAGTCAAGCACCAATTTATCAACCATGGCTAGTTTTGGAAAATCTGATGCTGCCCCATTTACTAGCATGAATACAGTTTCAGGCACTGTGTTGAACAGAGAGAAGTAAACTCTACTTTCCTATTCCCAAGAAGCTTATAATCCAGTTGTGAAGACAAAATTTTATAAAAGATGTACCTAAGATGCTAAAGAAGTGGAGAGAAAGGAAATATTTTAAGTAGTTTTTTGGGGGGAGAATGTTCTTGAAGGGTTTTATCTATCCATTGAGTTATTGAATCCTCGCAACAACTACTGTTTACTGAGCATTTGCTATGTGTCGCCCATAGGAATACACTGAAGCGTTTACACGTAGTCTCACCTAATCCTCAGGCAGCCCTGTGAAGTATGGACTAGTATCCCCATTTCACAGATGAAAAAAGTCAGGAACTAAGAAGTCAAGCAATTGATAAAAGAATAAAGAAATAGTAGGAGAAGCCGAGGTTTGAATCCAGGCAGCCTGACCGCCAAGCCGATGTGTTTAAAGAGGTTAAAGAACAAGGTTAAGTTTTTACAGCTAATAAGAGGTGGAATCAGTTTTTGAACCAGGTCACTCTGACTTGAAAGTCCATATTTATTCTAATATAAAAGGCTGGCCCTCACCAGGAACATAAGAGCCCCAATGACTATCTGTGGAATGACTGGACAACTGGACAAGACTGCCTTGGGTGATTGAGTTGACAGTTTAATCTTTCACCAGTCATATTTGTTTTCCAAAATGGAATCGTGCTCAAAACAATTTATACTTCCTCAGAGGCAAATATCGTATATTCCTTATTAAATATTTCACAAGAATAATCTCTTTAATTTTAGCTAAACATAAACTTGTTGCTGGGAATGTGACACAGAGTATTTATTTAAATAATGCATATAATAATAACTTCAAACACATATAGTGCTTTCTAATTGCCAGGCACTAATACTTTTCATGAATTAACTCATTTATGCTCATAGCATTTACCCCTATTTTATTACTTTTTATTTTGACATGTTTACCAAATCATGTTTAATGAATATAATACAATTATATGAAAGGAAGTCTACTCTAGAAAAACAATCTTACAGGGTTTTAAAGGTTTTTTTAGAGACGATTTCCATGTCTGCAGCCATTTCTTTTCTTTTTTTAATTTTTTGTTTTTGTTTTTATTGGGGAATATTGGGGAACAATGTGTTTCTCCAGGGACCATCAGCGCCAAGTCGTTGTCCTTCAATCTAGTTGTGAGGGCGCAGCACAGCTCCCAGTCCAGTCGCTGTTTTCAATCTTTAGTTGCAGAGGTCGCAGCCCACCATCCCACGCTGGAATTGAACTGGCAACCTTGTTGTTGAGAGCTTGCGCTCTAACCAACTGAGCCATCCGGGCCACCCCGGCAGCCTTTTTTTTTTCAGACAAGAATCTTGAGAGAGACAGCAGCAGGGTGAGACTTGTGAAGCGAGGAAGCAGTGAGAAATAAGGACACGTTTTGAGAAAGCAGATTTGGAGGGTGATCTGACATGAGGTTTCCTGTGATGTACTCAACCTGAAGAAACAGAATTTTAGTAAAAACAACTTCACTGCAAACCTACTTGATCTTGCCAGGCGGTCTCTCTTAAATTCCTGAGGGGTATTTGTGTAATAAACCCTCTAAATGATTTTAGGAGTCAACTCCCTGACGCTATGCATTGTGAGCGGTACTACTAAACCAGCTTAGGAAAAAGGCTCCCAGTATTATTTTTTCTACTATGTGTTTTTCCCTTAAGCCAGTCTGTGCACTGAAGTTGTAATCACCTCCATTATAAAAATGAGGAAGCTTAGGAACAGAAAGGTTAAGTCACTTGCTGAAGGTCCCACAGCTGGTAGGTGATGGTGCCAGGCTCTTAACCATGGTGACACCTGCCTCTGCGTGGGAAATAATGTTACCTGTGGATAGAGGTTTAACGTTTTCATTTTGACAAGGTACAGGCCATTAGCTGTTTAATTTGGATTCAGTTTCTTTAAGAAAATGGAAATAGTGCTGAGGTTCTGAGCACCTTTGCTTTGTGTCTCAATTTTTTTGTTGCTGTTTTTGATTAAACCAGTCTTGATGCATTGAAGTCAAGGGCTCTGCTCTCACTATCATTCAGTGAAATCTTTTTCCTTCTCTCCGTCCCTGTCAAATACACCCTGAGAATATTCACAGGTGTGAAATTTGGGAGCACACTCCTAGGGGTAAGAAAGAAATGAACTGCAGAAACTCACTTCACTCATAAGGGTCAGATCTGTCAGTCCTGTGCCACGAGGATGGATCTGCTTCCCAAGAAGGGGAGGACACAGTGAGTAATGCTACCTGGGCTCTTTAAAGACAGGACTTGGAGCCAGTTTCTTTCCTAAGATTTCATCCTGCTGTATGTTCTCATTTTATGGCATACTGGCCTCAGTTTATAAAAAATAATGCTTTTGAGAAATAGTGGAAAGTGGGGATTTCTTAGGAGGAAAACATATTCTGAAATTATTAGTGGTAAAGTATGTTATTGGAAATGCTATTGCCTTGGGTTATCCCTATTTGTTGCACATTTAAGGTTTCACCCAAACAAAGATATGCCCTTATGCAAGATGCAGATGGCTCAGAATAGAATGTCAGTGTTCATCTTTGGAATTAGTGACTGAGGAAACAAACATTTTATGAGGCAGTTGACTGCAGTCATCTACCCAGAGTGCCCAGAAAGAATTGACAGGAAACCAGAAAAGAAGTGAAACTCTGCTATATGTTGCCTGTGGTTGATAAACACTTTAGTGTCTTCAGGAAGAAATTAGAGTGTTGAAAAGCAACAGATCTGTCTGCAAATCCAGATCTCAGTTCTGTGAGGCTAGGAGGTATGGACGGTAGCTGAGGAGGCTATCTCTGCAATCTGTTTCTCTGAAGACTTTAATAAATTCGAGTAGGTTGAAGGGGGGTTAAGTTTGACCTTTACGGCAAGTCAGGCTGGTCTGATGAACAGGCCACTTTCTATTCTGTGGTAATTTCTTGTAGATGTTCTACACCATGATATGGGTCAGGCCAATCACAATCCTCCACTCTCATGGCCATGGTGATGTGTTCAGAGAGAGCCACGCAACTAGTCTAGGCCAGTCACTGCAGCAGGGAGAATGGAATTCAAACAAGAAGGCATGATCACGTGACAGAGGAACACGAACAAGGAAAATGGTGGTGCTAGATAAACACAAATGGCAGATACCCACTAAAGAGAGAAGTGTGATAGCAAAGTGTGAGCCAGGAATGTGGAGGAGAAAACAAGATTTCTATTAGAGCAAGAAGTAGAAGGGACCAGTGTGTAAGTTAAACATTAATTCACCCAACTATTAACAGTGCTTATCTCGTGGGGGTAAAGGGGAATTTTGAAGAAACTATCACTTTAAATCATATAATTCTGTGGTATTTAAATTTTCTACTGCACTGTATATTGTTTTTGCTATGAAAAAGGAAAACCATACTCATTTAGGAAAATATTTAGTGTCTACCTGTGTGTCTAACGTTGGGGATATCAGTGGTGAACAAGACAGACACACCAGCAAGGAATTTACTGCAGAAGGATGTAGGTAAAGGGGATTTCTCTAGTAGAACCCAGACAACTTGATACTCTTCTGTGGAATAGCTGAGATCCATATAGTTTGGACTTAGGGGTTAAATGGTATAACATACATAGTGGCGTGTGCATATGCCCAAAAGAAATTACACAGTAAATCCTAGCTTCCTTTCCTGTTCCTTGTATTTTCTAACGTCTTTGGATAGTGGCCATTCTTGAATTAAAAAATACCAGGTACTGAAATACCAGGAAAATGATCTTTGGGAGACTAATGGCATTCCTTCTGTCCCTTAATGAAATCATGAAACACACTTAGAAAACAATTTATGTGGAAGTGGAAGGTAGTTTCTCCTTAAAAGGCTCAAGAATTTGACAACATGGAGAGAGGGTCAGGTTATCCTATGTCCAGGCAAGAAAGGGTGCCTGAGCCCAGAAGCTGAAAGTGCGATTGTTGTTGGCCATTAATTTGGTAGCTTCTGTATAGATTATACCAAATTTCTCTACACTAATAGTGGCTTTTATGGCAAAAACCGTCATTAAGGCTGTGTCCTAAGAGCTCATACCTGAACAAAATCAAAAGATAACTTCTGCAGGATCATGTCTCACTTGCACTTCAGGGTGAGCTGGGTGGCAGGATAACATCGCTTTTCATGTGGAAACTCGAGGACTAAACCAGGAGGGGCTGTTAACCGACATGAGGCGGGGGCAGAGCTGTGGAGGAAAAGCAGACAGCAAGAAACAAATCCAAGGTTACAGAGAGGACGGAGATGAGAGTTGGGGGCATCGTGCGGTCTGTCCAGTAGAATGGCCAAGGCAGCTGGTTGAATTCTCAGGGGCTGTGTGGGCACTAGAGAAAGCCTGGGGTGTACTTTGAGAAAAGCATTCTCTCGTGGCTTCAAAGCTGCACTGTCCAGTTCAATGCCTGGGCATGAAGAAGTCATCGGGGGCTGGGGAAGATTATTTTTATAGAGAAATCTAGCAAGATAATTTAAAAGGAATTGTAAAAATGCCCGGGCTTCAGTGTAGAAAATAGACTGGACTAGAAAAAGACTGGAGGTAGTAGCTAAAGCAGTGGTCCTCCTTCATACACACTTCTTATAGGAAAGAAAGTGCGACCACTTTTTCTCTGTCTTCTAGACTCCAGGACCGTAAGAGCTTCCTTTAAGAAACCCTATATATTTTTTCTGTCAGCTGCCAGATTTTAGGATTCTTGTTTGGAGAATGGTGGAAGCAAGTGTGTTTGCTTTGTGAACCATGGGTTCCCAATCCCAGTGCAAGGATATGCCTGAATATGCCTGTGGGGACAGAGACAGGAGTGCAGTTTCCAGGCTCTCGCCCTCACGTGAAAAGGTGCTCACTCGGGTAGTAAATGGCCATCAACTGTGGCTAGTTGGCCATAAGATGTACCCAGTGAGCCATTGGCCACTAATATAACTGCCGTGGCTATGCAAGCAGCAAATGGGGGCTAGCAAGCAAATGGTGGCTGGCAAGGTCAGAGTGTGGATTGTGGATTGCAGACAAGTGGACGGCGGGTTGCAGATCATGTGACTCCATCTTCCTGTGTCTCCAATTCAGCCTCCAGCGAGAATATAGTGGTATGACTCCCCTATCTATGGCTCCATGGGTGTTCCTTTTTGGCCTCACCATGTCCTACGTTGTTATGCGGGGAGCAGGACTAGAGACCCCGCATAACACCCCGCATGACAATGCCTGTATTTTATTATATTTCTAGCCCAATAATTCTGTAACATAAACATGCTTTGGCACCCGATTTATCATGCCACTATGACAAATGTACTGAAAAGAAAACATGACCTTTCATAACCTCTTTCTCTCACAGATATTCCCTCAACACCCCTGATGCTGGCTCTGTGACAAGCTGTGAGGATTAAATCATATTATATTTCTATAAAGTATTTTGCCTAGATCCTGGCACAGGGTAGATCAATAAATGTTCACTGTTATTGGTTATAATCAGCAGTAGCAGCAGCATCTGGAGCCTCACCATTCTGAATGCAAGTCTAGCATGCAAACATCGTGGCAGTGAGGAGAGATCTTGAACTGACGCTTCTAAATGGTAGAAAGTATATGGGGGGTGTGTGCTCCCACCTTGGGGGACTGGTCAGTGGAAGCACCCCGTGGACTGGCGAGCTGGAGAATTCTGATAGCGCTGTCCTTGGTTACAGTCTTGGGGTTCTTATGAAGGGTAGGTTATTCTCCATGCCAAGGACCAAACCAGAGCGGTGCATGGACTTTGGAGAGTGGTTGGGTTGTGGTTGGTACTGCTGTAGCTTTGTCTCAAACCACATTTTCACCTCTTGACCCTGTTTTAGCCACACTGGCCTCCTTTGAGCTCCTTTAACTCACGAGTCATTTCCTCCCCAGGGGCATCCCTGTGCTGTGCCCTCAGTCAGGACTGTCCTGCCCCCTCTCCTCCCCCCAGCTCTTCACATGAATGGCTGGCTCTTTTCATCCCTCAGTTGTCAGTTTATTTTTCCCTCCTCAGCTAGGCCTTTCCTGAAAACCTCACTTAAGTTGGTCTCCACCTTTTTTCTCTGTGACAGATTTTTCTCTGCCACTTTCATAGCACTTCTCTCAATGTGCCATTAAATACTTGGTATTGTTTGCTTTCTCCGACCCCCACACCTTATATGGGGCTGGCCACTTACCAACTGATGCCAAGGTGGGCGACTTCTGAGTTTTCATGTGATGGGCACCAGTGTTTGGGAAGAACTCAGATAATGTCACTTGGCATGGATTAAGGAATAGGCTTTATGAGGGAAAGAGAAAACTTCCAGGCCAGGATACAGCAACAAGAAAAGAGACACAAGTCCTGCCATCATCCCACAAAGTGTGCTGGGCCTGTGGGCCTATGATTTAGGAGAGGACCCCTTCCCATTATTGCTTTCTGAATTAGTTCAGGCTGCTGTCACAAAATACTGATGAGATGCAGGAATGCTACCCCTAAATATGGCAGCTTGGCATATTAACTGTTTTAAACTGAAGGAGTTTGAAAAAAGCGGCAGAAGCAGGAAGGTCACTCTGACCTCCCCTTATCTCCTCCCCTAAATTAGGTTATAAAACGCTCATGTGAAGATTGTCTTCCTTCCCTGTAACAGAAGGAAAGGAACATGCTTGTCTCCAAAGGCAAAGGGATGCTGAGAGGCATCGAACAGAGAGTCCTTGCTGAGTTCCCCCCAGTTTACTCCACTTACTTCATTTTCTGCCCTATGATAGTTCCCCATGACTGTCCACTCTGCATCAAACCTCATATAACAATACCCAGTTGAACCATTTCTTCAGATCTTTATTTTCTTATGAAGGCTCCTGTGTCACATAAAACTTTTATTAGGTGGATTTGTATGCTTTGCTCCTGTTAACCTATTTTTGTCAGTTTAATTTTTAGACCCAGCCAAGGACCCTAAGGGAGTGGAGGAAAACATTTTCATCCTCTACAGTACCATAGACTGAGTGACTTATAAACACCAGACATGGATTTCTCACAGTTTGGGAGACTGGAAGTCTGAGATCAGGGTGTCAGCATAGTCGAGTTCTGCTGAGAGCCCTCTCCCACATTGCAGACTGCTGACTTCTCCTGCATCCTCACGTGGTAGAGAGCAGAGAGGGAAGCAAGCTCTCTCATGACCCTTACAAGGGCATCCATCCCAGTTTAGGAGGGAGCTACCCTTACGACCTCATCTAATCCCCATCACCTTCCAAAGGCCCCACCTCCTAATACCATCACATTGCGGGGGGGGGGGGGGGGGTAGGGCTTGGACATGAATTTAGGGGGAGATTCGGTCCATAACACTTTTCCTTTTTGAGAGCAGCCTCTCCATGGGAGAACAATCAGATGATTTTGTCACCAGGCAATCTGGACTTGTGTGTCAGTGATGTAAAGGAGTTGTCTTGGAAAGCCAAGTGACCAGTTACCGAGGACCTTGAGACACATGGTGGGAAATTATAGCATCTTCTGTTGGGGAAGGAAGCCCCTGATTCCATAAGTAACTAAGTTCAAGTACAAACCTTTCAGCTCGGGAAGCAGAATCCCTTGCTTCAATTGGCTCATTGTGCAGACAACCTAGAGTGAGCTCCCCAGGTCCCTTTTGGATAACTCTGCTCATTGCATCAATGTAACATAGTGACTGGGATATAGTAGATGCCCCAGTATTTTTCCAATACATGAAACAACTAATGAAGAAGCCTGGAAACTCTCTGGACATTAGGCTTTTGGATTACTCAGATTCCAACAACATTCTTCTGGGGTATCCACTAAAAGAGACCTTAATTTACATCCCTATAGGGGGATTTGCTTATGGCACATAGCCTGAACATCCATGAAATTTCACAGAGTTTCTTAGGGACTCATGGTGACTATCTCTTTTCCCTGAGCACTAGAGGCATCCTGGAAGCCATGTCACGATGCAGCAGACTCCCAGAGAGGTAGAGCCTTGGAATATTTGGTCAAAAGGTACTCACATTTCCTAGAACACACACAATGAAGAGGATGAACGAAAGGCATCACTTAGTTTCTGAATGTAGCCAGTTTGGACCTTACAGTCCACATGGCTTCAAAATCTTCTTGGGGCCAGCTGGGTTTGTAGATAGAGCACACTTTGCTAAGGACATCTCAAATGTTATACTGCTGCTCATCTCAGCAATAACAAAGATAAATCAGGGCTCATTGGAAACTTGAAGGTGAATAGATGGCTTCCACCCTCATCTCTACCTCTTAATAATACACCAACACTTCTCAGAGCCAATGATAGGATGCTGCCACGTCAGCACTTTGGGGCAAAGAGATGGGGAGCCAGGTAACTAGAAAGACGTGGGAGATAAGTGTCCATTGTGATGAAAGAGAGTAGAAAGGAGGAAACGGGGAGTGCCTTTAGTCAAGGGGAATGATATACAAGGAAAAGGCAAGTCTAGCCAACATGAACAAAAAGGATACCTAGAAAGAAAGAGACAGGGTATTCCGTGGACAGCAATGGACTGAAAATGGACTGAAATTCAATCGGACTCCCTCCAGCTCTTTTGTTGCATATCCTTTTTTGCATTCTTCTCTCTCTGCTCTTCAGCTTTCTTTAGACTTCCTAGTCTACATGGAGGAGTAGGCTTGTCTTATCATGACTTAGTTTTAAACTTAACACTACCAGTCACAGCAGAAACTGTCTGGCTCTCTAACTTGCACTTCCAAATTCCTTCCAGAGGATGTATGACTAGTTCATCTTGGGTCAGGGGTCCAACTCCAGTCCGATCACAAAGGGTTGGATATGTGGCTCATATAATACACAACTCCTGGAAGTCCATTCATATGGGTGGGCAATTGCGGGGAGAAGGGATTGGGTGTCATCAAGACCTGGCATCTATCTCCTGAGGTATCATTTCAGGTAGTGGAGAGACAGACCCCTGTAGGAGATGTGGAAGGGTAAGAGGGGAAGAGAGGAACTAGATAGATGAGCTGGTATGTTCCCCAAACTCTAGCTGCCTTTATTTATCACCTGTTTCATAAGAGTCAACCTTTGAGTGAGACTTTCCTAGAGATTTATAGCCTGGAAATGGCTGGCTAAGGTGAAAAATTTGGGGTAGAGACTGGATAGCAGTTTCTTTTTTAAAAAAACGATTTTGAGGTATGATTGACATACAAACAGCTGTACATATTTAATGTATACAAATTGATGAGTTTAGAGAGAAGTATATACGTATGAAACCATCACCACATCTGTGTCATAAGCCTATCCGTCACCTACAAAAGTTTCCTCCTGCCCTGTTATTTATTACTATAATTTTGTGATAAGAACACCTAACAAAAGATCTGCTCTCTTAATAAATTTGTAGGCATATAATATAGTATTGTTAACTATCTGACAGCAGTTTCTGACATGGATTCATTTACTGATGTAAGCAAAGACATGGATTTCAATTGCTCTGTATACGCTCTTTCATCCTTCCCTATCCTATTTGACCAAAGAAATATATTTGAAGATGGTTTGGGTAGGATCAGAGGTGTCTTCCCAGAGATAGTGATTGTTCCTTAAAAGGCTTGAATGGGATCTTTTTCCTGACCTCGTTAACAAGAGTCTCAGCCAACCATGCTAGGCGAAACCTGGAGTTACCTAGGACTTTCTTTTATCTCCTGGCCTTAGGACTTTTCCACAGAAGACTTTATTTTATACCCTTTATTCTGTGACATGAGCTTTGGCTATTATCTCCAAAAGTTAAACTATGTCAAAAGGGTTTTGAAAAATACCAGTGTATTGCCCTCACTGACTCATTGTCATGCGAATAAAAAGAGAACTTCAAAAGCTGCAGCAGGTATTAAGGACAGCGATTTTTTTTATTTTTTCGTGTTTTTTTTTTTTGTTAAAGCCAGGCTGGTGAATCTTAATCAAAATGTTCTTTTTTCTCATAACGTCCACCCAAGTTTCTGAAGTGCCTTTCAAACAATTTATTTTAGCGTTTTTGTGTTTCATTTAGGCCCCCATGGACATCACACATTCAATTCAGAGAGACACTATTTATGCCTTCCCCAGTACAGTCTCAATTCCTCTCCTCATCCTCAAATTTTCACAACACAGTTTTTTTCCATTCCCTTGTTTAGTGTTGGTTTCCACTGGGGTTTTCCCTTAGGACCTAAGGAAAATGAAGAAGTAGGTGGATTTCTGGCTTGTTAACTATTTAAGGTGGTGGAGAGTTCTCTGGTAGGTTTCTTTGCTAGGAATAAAGACCCAGATGTAATGTCCATTTAATTTTTTTCCTCTTAAACCATCTGGCCTAGGCTACCCTACTTCCTTTCATGAGTGAAAAGGAGATTTATTATTATAACGGAAAAAGATATAATAAAAAAAATAGGTATGTAAACTGTAATCAATGTGATATTTTAGTCATCTGGTGCTCATCTTGTCCTTCTGTGGGGGCAGAGCCCCAGAAAGTAGTTTCCAGGCTCTCGGCCTCACATAGACAGGTGCTGGCTCAGGTAGTAAATGGCCAACTGTGATTGCATGGCCATCAGCTGTGGCTAGTTGGCCGTCAGCTGTAACCAGTGAGCCATTGGCCACTAATATAACTGCTGTGGCTACGCTAGCAGAAAGAGGAGAAGGAGAGGAGAAGAATGGGGGCTAGCAAGAAGATGGCGGCTGGGCTGGCAAGCGTGGATGGCGGTTTGCGGACAGTGTGGATCCAGCCTCCAGTGAGAGTATAGTGCCGCCAGAGAGAATATAGTGGTATGACTCCCCCATCTATGGCTCCGTGGGTGTTCCTTTTTGGCCTCACCATATCCTGCATTCTTGTATGGGGAGCGGGAGCAGAGACCCTGCAGGCCGCCCCTCACGACAAATGGCGCAGCGAGCAGGGTCTCTTGCACGACACCTTCCTTAGAAGCTCCTTCTGCCATTGTGATCTGTTCCCTAACCATGGATCTTGACTGAATAATTTGTGGGGCACTATTATGTAGTTTGTTTGAGATGTAAATTGATTTAGGCCTATTATAGGCTCCAAAGTTTGGGCCATGTTTGTCATAAATGGAAAACAAATTATAGTTGTAACATATTTTGGTATCATAAGTAGGGAAGGTGTAACAGAGGCATGTGGGTGTCAAAATCAATCATCTCCAGTTGGCCAGGGCATTTCACAAGGGACGAAGAGATATGGGAGGCACCAGGAAGCACGATTACAGCTCAGGAAGGCCTAAGGAAGGATCTCAATATACATGGAGTATCCCTCTTGTCAGATTCCCAATTACTTTCTATCATTGATGTCGAGTTAGTTTTCCATGGTTTGATCCGGGATAAAGGAAGTTGCAATATGATTATGCTAAGGTGAGGAGACAAAATTTAAAAGCTCACCTTTCAAGAATATCACTTCATGCTTCCTTAGATACCCTCCATACCCCTCTCTTTTTATGCCTCCTCCCCCAAGTTCATGGAGGTGTGTGCTTTCACCCATCCCTATTAAAATCTACTCCCAAGAAAGGAGATTATAAACATAGTTCTACTGAAGCCAAAGGTGTTACTCCCCTCAAGGTATTTGCCATTTAATAGAGTAAAAGATTTAAGCCAGAGAACCACAGAACATTAGAGTTGCCATATTTCAAGGTTTTTGTTTTGTTTTTTGGCTACCTTCCTTTTTCCTATTTCCATGTGCCAATAACATCTGCTGTCTAAAGTTTTAGCTGATTTTAGCAATTAACTTACTTTTTTAGTTTTCCTTTTAAAAAATCTCATTAGATTGCAACTGATAGTTTAATTAAAACAGCCCGTACAAAGTTAACATTTGGGAGGTCACAAAAGAAGCCTGCTTTTACATAGAAGCAATTCCTCTACACAGCTGCTATCACAAAGGTAATGAGCTCCCTTTACAAGCCTATCTCCCTTTCAGTGCCACCATATCTATCTGCTCAGCCTTGTGGGAGGGACTCAGCGCCTCCTGGGGTTGTGAGGTCAATGCCATCTCCCAAGTTTAACCCTGCCTCCCACCGGCCTAGTGCACTCTGGGTTTCAATGTAAAGGAATGTCAACAGTTGCAGTGCTGTGTATAGGTCAATATTGGATGGTTCTCTGTTTTAGGAGTGATTAGATGGTTCTACATTGTGTTGGTACTAATACCAAAGAGGAGACAGGCGTTCAAGATGGAAGGAGGCTGACAGATTGCTTGGAAAAGAGCAGTGGGGCAGATAGATACTAATGCAATTTCTCTGGTAGCTTAGTAACTAAAATATTAATAGAAATTAGTGGTTCTCATCTCTGGTTGCACTGCAGAATCACCTGGTACTTCTTGAAATACTGATGCCTGGGCCCAGAATCTTTCTGGGGTTCTGATTTAATTAGTCTGGGTAGAGGCCTGAGCATCTGTGCTATAAAATGTGCAACTGAAGTTGAGAAAACACCGATCTAGGACCAAAAGAGTCTTCATATTTTTCAGTGTTTTCAGGGCACAGGCAGCAATGACTTTTCAAACTGAGGGAAATAATAAGCTTCTGTCTTGCACTATATAAATCTGGACTCTGCATCTCTGTGGGACATTAAGGGGAATACTAGAATCTGATTGTCTGTAAGCCTCTCAGGAGATGCTAATTCAGGTGGTTCATGGACTTGACCTTTAAAATACTCTAGAATGGAAAGAGAAGAGAGCATTACCTTTCTGTGCATCCATTGTTTATGATGAACATGTTATTTTTTTCAGCTTTATAGTGATTCTGTGAGGTAAGCAATATTGTTCCATTTTACAGTTAAGGAAACTCAGGTAAAGGAAATTAAATAAATAACTTGTCCAGGGACACAGAGCTACGAAATAGCAAAGCCTGAAATCACACACGAGGGTTTAGTTGAAGGGCTAGGAACAAGGAAAGCTTAACCCTAGCAATTGTTTTTCCCTAGCAATTAACTTACGTTTTTGGTGTTCCTTTTAAAAAATCTCATTAGATTGCAACTGAAGAGTTTAATTAAAACAGCCCGTACAAAGTTAACGTTTGCTAGGAAAAACAAATTCCTTTTCTTATGCTTTTCCATGCTTCCTGTTGGCACCCTAGCTGGTCCCTAAAGGTCAGCTTTTGGCTCAAAAGAAATAGGTGAACCGACCTGGTTGAGAAGCAGATTGAAAAACAGCTGTAGACATGGCCTGGCCCAGGCAGGGAGAGGTTCTGGGGAGATACGGTGGTCAGAAGGCTGTCCCAGTGCTGCAAATTCTGAAGAATTAGAAGATCAGGCAGCCTTGTGTGCAAGAAAAAGCCAACAGTTTTAGAGCAAATTAGAAAGCCTCATTGCTTTAACTCTTATTGTTTTTCCTGCTGTTTGTCAAATGTCAGTCCTGATAAGGAAATACACTCTCTACCAGTAAAGAGGATCTGAAAGCTCCATAAACACCAGTTTGTGACTATAAATGCAATCCGGATGAGGACAGCATTGTCAGAGCATTGAAGGTTTACGAATGGAGAAAGGGAGTGAACTGAAGGCAGTGATCCTGTCTTGGCGTGTCTGACTTCTGAGCGGGAGAAACTTCCTCTTCCTCTTAGACATTTCTTCTCCCTCCCTCATCAGCAGGGAACATTTCCGCTGAGTTGTATGCAGTTTAGCCTAAAATGAATACAGCTCCCATGTGGTTCAAGGTTCTCTGTGCTCTGGACTCTGTATTTCGCTGCTTGGTTGATACTTCCCCTCGGAGCCTCAGAGTCAACTAAACACATTCCTCTTCCAGCACATTCTCAATGTCAGAGACTCCACTGTTGAAAACGAGGAGCTCACCTTGGCATCTCCCTCTCTCACCCCATAGCTAAGCTAGTACCACATTCTGGGGCTGTTTTCCTCATAAGTAGTTCTTGGATCTGTCTACTCTCCATCCTCATTGTCATCATGCTTGTTTAAACTGATACTAAAACTCCCCTGAACCAGACAGTAGCCCTTCATCTCACTGCTTTTCCTGCATCCATGTGTACCCCTCTATGCGTTTTTCCCACTGTGTCAGATGAGTGAGATTTTCAACATGTGATTTTTTATTTCAAACCCGTGGATGTTATTTCTTTTTAATTGTTTTAGAATAAAGATCAAAACCTCTGATTTGGCCTGTCAGGCATGGCCCCTGCCCACTTCTGCCCCCTTAACCCCCAGCCCTCTCCCTCATTGCTTTCTCCATCCCATTCACATTCATCCCAGGCACAGGAAACTCTTCTGGTTCTCTGCTAGGATTCATATCTGTTCCTTCTTTGGGGCCTTTGTACCAGGCTTCCCACTATGGGGATTCCCTCCCCTTTGCCCCATTAATGCTTCCTCATCCTTCAGATCTCCTCTCGAGTATCATTTCCATGGGCCTCCTTTCCGGTCCCTCCCAAATGAGCTTCACTCCTCCAGCAGTGCACCCTGGCTTCCTGGGTGCTTACACAAGCATGGAACGCGAGGGCAGCGTCTCAGCCTGTTTTGTCCATGCTACGTCCCTATAGTAATTTAAGTGACTAGCACATATTAAGGGACTCAATATGTATTTGTCAGTGAAGAAATAAAGGAGTCATAAGTGATGAACATTACAACAGCCACCCCCAATTCGAACATAAACACATTGACATGTCATCCAGCTGGGCGAAGGGGGACTCCAGCCTTTCACTCCTTGAAATCTTCAGTTGCTCAACTCACATTTAACATGATGCCTGGCTAGAATATGAAAAGACTAGGATCAAAGATTGCTTACAAAACACTCTCTATTTTTATTCCATTTGATCCCTTTAAAGACGTTCTGAAGTGAGTGAGGCTGCTATTATTGTCTTTGTCTACAGAAGAGGAACCCGGAGCTTGGTGAAATAGACTGATTTGCACAAGGTCAGACCGCGATGAGGCACGAAAGGGAAAAGAGCCCTCATTATATGAATTCCATCTAGCACAGATGATAATATTAGTGATAGTAATAGCTGACTTACTGAGTATTTGAAATATTCTAGATGGGGTGCTCAGGGCTTTATATTGACCCTCTTAATGGGTACCATAGAACCTTATGAGATAGTACAATAACTGTCTTTTTTTTGTCGTATTACAGATTGGAAAGCTGCACCTTAGATAGGTTCAATAGCCTATTGTGATAGGTACAGAGATAAACCTAGGTGCCTGACACCAACTCTCTGCATCTGACAACTTACTATTTTACCTTACCTGGCTTCCTAGACACCTGGCTTCCTTCCATCATGTGAAAAATACATACCCTCAATTAAAAACAAAAAACAAACAAAAAAAACCACGTACCTTCCCCCCCCCACCCCCATTCATTCATTATCCTTTGTGGTTCCCTTTTGTCTTTGTGCCACAACACTTCCTGTTTTTCCTGGGTCTCTACTCTTCATGGAACACAGTAAATTGGCTGCTGCAATAGCAATAGCAACAACAAAAAACAAACAAAAATACTCAGACTGCTGAAGAGCGCCTCTGAAATCTATGTCCACATATTTTTCTTGTTGAGAGTGTAATGATCATTTGAAAGAAAAAAAAGCTCAGTTTGTCTCTATTCCAATTTTCTAACGAGATAAACTGCCAACAATATTACTTGTTCTGGGTTGAAGCCATCCTAGTTGTTCAGGTAAACTCATTGGTGAAGTGAAAATGTTCTGAATTGAAATTCAGGAAACTTGGCTTTTAGCCCTGCTTTGCCATTTAACTGTGTGACATGCAGGAACTTAACCTTTCTGAACCCAAGCCTCTTCATCTATAAAATAAGATAAAAGCTTTGCCTTGTGAAAAGTCATCTTGAATTGTGAAGCATCTTTCTATTATAAGGGAATTATTGTGTTGTACTTTCTTCTTTTAGAAAAAGGAAAGAGCTCAAAATAGAACATTTTCATTAATACTTTCAAGCAGAATGGTGAAGAGACAGATTCTTCTATCTAATTAGCCAGGTGGTATCATGGAATACACTGGGTAAGTTTTCAAATGGCCAGTGTCTGATGGAGCTCAGGGCAGGTGGGGGGGGGGGGGAAGAGGAAGGAAAAAGTAATTTTTCTTCTTTAGGCTTTGGATTGAGCACACTGGCGTGGCAAGAGTGAGAGGCTCATGTAAAGCTTGTTATTCTCCCTTCTCAACAATCCTTAGGGAGAGGAAATTGATGTTTTCACTCAAATTTATTGATAATGCCTGCCAGGAACAGTTTGTCGAAGCTGTGTCAGGGCTCCCTGGGAAACAAGCCATGATCAATGTGCAGACTTGGGAGGCCAGGTGGCCTCACTGAACACTATTTGCCATCCTTTCTCTAGACCTATAGTGGGGAAAAGTGTCCAGAGTAAGGGGGATGTAGAAATCTCAGCTTGGGAACTCTCACTGCCCTCCTTTGTTGTCACAATACAAAGCATCAGCGTTGAAAGCTGACTTCTGCATGAATAGAGGCAAAAGCTATCATCAGTTCATTCTCAAAGCATACTCAGCAGCCTACTTAGGTACAGCGATTTGTAGAACAGGCCCCTTTCTTCATGATTATCTCTACCCCTGCCTTCCTGGGGCTCACTGGCTTTGGAACTCAGAAGTGTGAGGACGTTTAGAGATAACTTTTGAACTGTGAGAGGACATGAAAGAACCTCAGGCTCTTGAGGTCACCTTAGTAACATCCCTGCCTGGGAACAGGCTTGGCCCTGGAGAAGACCTTGAGGACAGAGAAGTACCTGTTAGTAAATTCCCCAGTGCATTAGCACTGATTTATTTTCAACTGACACCAGTACATGGCTCAGCGAAAGGCTAGCTTCACTGGTACCTGACATTTCTCTGGATATTTCCATTAATAATCTAGTACTGTGACTCTCACTCTAGGTCAAAGATGAAGACTTGGTAGTTTCAGAGACCAGATTCGTATTACTCTAACATAAGCTGATCCTTTACTAAAGTTCCAGGCCCTTCATACACATTCATTAGCTCATTAAAAAGGTTTAGTGTTATCCTGAAAGGTACCTAGTATCATTTCCCTCTTTTTACTGTGAAAACTGAGGCTTAGAGGGTTTAGCTAGCTTGCCTGAGTCATATAACTAGTGACTGGCTGATGGGGGCTTATGCCTAGGTGTTCTCAGGTTAATTCCTATGCTCTCTCCTTAAGCCACACTGCCAAGGAGGTGACTCTGCAGAACTTGTCAGGATGTCCTGTGCATTTTAACTTTGTGGAGGAGAGGATGGGGGACTCTTAGGTTTTCACCTGAGCTCCTTTCTCAGGACTTGGTCACTGACCTTTGGACTACAAGGTGCCCTTGAAGTTGTCAGCTCCTGGAGCCTGCAGTCTCCTGGCCCATTTCATATGTGATTTTTGTGACAAATTACTTAGTAACAATTTATTGCATACCTATTTGAGCATTGTACTCAGCAGTGAGGATTGATCAGCGAACCAAAGACAAAGTCCATCCCCTCATGAAGCTTTTCCTACTATAGGAGACAGGAAATCAATAGCATCATGTCAGATAGCGATATTCCCTCTGAGGATAAAACAAGGTATGAGGATGACGAATGATGGGCATACCATGTTAGATGGCGAGAATAGGGGAGATCTCTTAGAAGAGGTGATATTGGAGCCTAAATGTGAATAATATGAGCAGTGAGTCTTACAGATATCTGTGAGGAAGGTGTCAGAGGAAACAGGCAGTGCATAGGCCCTGTGGTAGAAACAGACTAGATAGGCTCATAGGATAGCAAGAAGCTAGGGTGGGTGACGGGATGAGTGGAAAGAAACAAGATAGAGGAAGTGTCTGGGAGAAGTGAGCACAACCAAATAGGACTTTTAAATAGTGGTAGAGGCTTTGGATTCTAAGTGTGATGGGAATCCATCGGAGGCTTTTTGATATACTCAGTCTTTAAAAGACTCTGTCAGCTGTGTTGATAACAGACGGGGGTGGGGGTGGGGTAGAGGGTAGTGGAGGCAGACAGGCCAATCGGAGTCTGCCAAAGAAGACCGGGTTAGGCACGTTGGTGGACTTGGATGGAGAGAAGAGACAGAATTTAAAATGTCTTTTCAAGGTAGACCATATAGGATTTGTGTGTGAAATAGATGTTGGGGGTTGTCAGTGTTAGTTCACTCACTCTGGCCCCAGGACCACCCTCTCGTCTGCAAACTTGGAATTGGTGGCTATGACCCTAGGAACTGACTCAATAGGTAAGCACGATGTTGTTCACTCATTCTCAGCCTCACACCGTCTTCATCCCGGGCTAATGGGTCCTTTCATTTTTGAAGGGCATCCCCTCCAGGTAAATGTAACTCTGATACTGCATCTTCTGTTATGCACTGCTGTCTCCTATAAGTGGGAAGCGAGATTGTTAACATGTCCATCACCTGTTTACTGCCTTCATGGAGCTCCTAATCCACTGAGAGAGGCTATGTTGTAAGATGGAGTGAAAGAAATGCTATAATAGAACTAAAGAGTGCTCTGAGGAAACAGAGATGTGAGTGATTGATTCTAACTTTGGTCAGAAGACTGAAAATCAGAGTTTGACATGGGAAGCGGCAAGGGATCTGAGCTGTCACAAACCCTCCAGTTTCATGTTCGTGGTCAGTTTCCAAATTCCTTGCCCTTTCTTCCTCTGTAGCTATTGGCTCCTTTTATTTAGTCTTCCATAAATGAGTAATCCTTCTTTTTCAGTGGAGAGGCGGGGGTGAAGGAAGTGCACATTTAGCTCAGTGACTAAGACTGCATGCCAAAAGAACAGAGACCCAAGGCTATTCTTTTGTTCTGTGGTCACAATCCTAAGGTCTCAGAGTGAGCCTTCATGGCCCATCAAAGCCAGCCCAGGGAGGGAACCTGTGAGGACTTTTTAACATGACCCTTGTAAAATCCCCTAACCCGAGGAAGCTTTGGCCTTGGGACCTACACAAGGCTTTGTTAACCTCACTATGTGGGCTGCTTTATAGACTTCTGACTTGCTAGGGAAAAGCATTTCCAGTCAATACTCCTCTCAGACTGAGGCAAGGTCTCTGTTGGCTTATGTTCCACAGTGCTCTCTTTCCCTGGTTCATTGTTTTCCCAGGCTTGACCACCTCACATGCTTTTGTAATACAGGTACAAACATTGTCACGAACAAAGGCTTCTGGTTCCAGATGCTGTCAAACCTCAGATAGATTCTCATGCAGAATTATTGTAGATCTGTTTACAATGTCCGTGCTTCTTGCCAAGTATGAATGTGTTGCTATATTATCAAGTATCATCAGCTGATGTTGATATGAGAGACTCATATACTTTGGGGGAAAACGACTGGACTTTCCTTGGAGCACTTGCCAACTAATTTTGTATACCTGTGTGTCTCCCTATTGGACTCTAAACTCCTGCAGGACAGAGAGTGTGTTTTACTCCTTTTTTTTTCTTCCAGGCTTAGCATAGTGGTGAACAGACTATGCTTCAAATTGAATCTTAGTCAAGTTGTTTAAATCCTTTGTGACTCAGCTCCTTCAGGTATGAAATGGAAAACATATATAGGCTACAGAGTTGTTGGGAATCTTAAACAGAATAATGCATTTATAAAAGCACTTTTAGCACTGTGCCCCAATTCACAGTGAGCACTCAATACCTAAGACCTATTGTTATAGAACGGTAAGTGCTTGGTCATTTCTTGTTGAACAGATGGAGGCTGCTGGAGACCAGAAGTCTCTTGTGGGAAGTGAGGTCCTATGCCTGGCATGCGGAATAAGGCAAGTGCTAGCTGCCCTCATCTCAGGCCTGCTCCTTTCCTAACAAGTAAAGGCCACAGCTGCGCTTGGGGAAAGGTGTCGGGGTTTGTTTTAGGTGTGCCCTAATAGACCTCATCGCTGGCCTATGAGAAGCATTTGCCAAATGTTGAACTCCTCTCTCGTAGCATGAGAAGTGTCAAAGGCTGAAACTGGACTAGTGTTTGGGCCCCTTGTCTGGGAGGCCCTGTCCCGCCAGCCCAAGTCAGGGAATGGAGTAGAATAGATTGACACCTCATCCCAATCCAGTCTTCTCTCACTTATTTATGTCTTTTCTTTTATGTGGCTTTTGGTTACTGAGTAATAACCTGTCTAATGACATGGCATGAACTGCCATGAACAACCATGGCGGGCAGACATATCTCCTTTGGTATGAAGGTTTGGGTCATCTTTAGAGTAAAGCTCCAGTGACTGCAGGTGGGAGTGGAAAATTCTGAATCAAAATAAACCAACTCCTGTGGCTGTCTCTCTAGAAATACGCCACACATATTTCAGGTATGTGTGAGTACCTGCTTTTTATGACAGGGCCAGAACCCAAGAGTTCCCAGACAGCTCCTCATATCAGCCTTACCTTTGGCACAGTTTCATCGGAGATAAGGGTGACACCCAGTTATAGAGTTCCTACTATCCACCTTCTCTTCTCTAATCCTCACTAGAAGCCTGAAATTAAGTATTATCTCCTTTATCCACATGAAAGAACAGAGATTCAAGTAACTTTCCCAAGGTCGTAGGATAGGGAGGATTTAAACTCAATCTTTTAAGCTCCAGCTATACCACTCACCTCCCAGTAGGCCTGACATTTATTAGAAAGTGAGCTTGCAGTATTACATGAAAATAATTTTAGTTTATCTAGACTATTGAGTTTATTCCAGTGTTTTGCCCATTCTCTGGTCAGTAATTTAATAGCTTTTGTTAATGAGGGAAAAACGTAATAATTTCAGAATAGCAACTTTCTGGGACTCTTCTGGTAAACTAAGAATATTTTTTTCTTCTATACCAGGCAATACTGATACATTCTCTAGTTGATACAGGCACAGGTAGAAATATTTTAAAAATTCAGTGCCTTCACCCTTTTTTGACTGCGATATAATTTATATGTTAGTAAATATGTATTGTCCTTCAAAGTTTTCACTGTGGTAGGTCAAATATTTAATTCAACTTATAGCCTCATTCGTCCCTCACTTTGGCAATTATTTTCAGACCTAGTTAACAAGCTATGAAGAAAAATCTGTTTCATTTTAAAAACAATTTATTCTATTATGAGATTTTAAATACATGTGTAAATAACATTCACACATATTTGAAAAGATCTGTTGCCGCATTTATTTATATTTAAGATCGTATGCTTTAGAGATGATGTGGGAAGTTGAGATCCGTTGATTAAGATTTCTCTATTTACTACATATGGCATACCTAATTAAAAATTGAAAATATTTTTATCCATTCCACCTCACCCATCTTCTTCCATTTTCGATGACATTGTCATGATTGTTTCACCTTCAGACATGTCTCAACAAAGTTTAAGTGGACCTCGTGTGGAAATCTACAATCTGTACCACCGCTTATGAACAGTGCTCAAAATTCTACTTTTAAATTTTTACCAACATCATTAGTATTTGTCAGATTAACTTCATATTTGCTAAAAGGCACACACATGGTTTTTCTCACAATTTCAGTTCTTGAATTATTGCGAGAAATAATTTTTTTTTTCTTTTTCTTTTTGTAAAGAAGGGATAAAGACAACTGTCCTGTGCAGGGTGTTATCCAGAAAGAGGCACTATAGTGATGAAAAAGGTGGGCTTTGGAATCAGACCACCCTATTTCAGTTCTGATTCTGCCACTTACTAGTTACCAGTCTTTACAGAGCATACTTGACCTCTCTATGCCTCAATGTCCTCCTCCTCTCTTTTCTGATCTCTAGTTTGCTATTGAGAACTCTGTTATCAGTTTGTTTCTTTGCTTGGTGATCTGTCTTTTTCTCTTCTTCTTTTAAGTTTTTATTTTCACTATCTTTGATATTGCACAATTTCTCTATGATGAGCGTAAATGTAGATTTTTAAAACAATTTTGTTCAGTACTTCTGGTCCTTATTCAATCTGAGATTTCATGCATTTTATTAATTTGGGAAATTTCACAGCCATTACCTCTTTAAATATGGCTCTTTTTTATTCTCATTTCCTAATATTTCTAATAGACATATATTGGACCCTCTCCTTCTGTTCTCCATATCTTTCAACATTTCTTACCATTCCATCACTTTATCACTTAGTGATACATCTTGGGTTATTTCTTCAGCTCTGTCTTTGGTTCAGCTCTATCTAATTGGTTCTCCCATTGACTATATTTGAATTTGTTGTGGTTTTTTTTTCCAATCCATTGTATTTTAAATATCAATGAATGCATTTTTAATTTCCAGATGTCTAGATAAATAGCAAAGTAATATAAGAAAAATGTCATCAATCTATATACACTATTTTTTGAAAAAATAAAAAGTACTGAATTTACTTTAACTGAAATCACAGGAAAAAAACTGAAATGGACATAATTCCTGAACTTCAAATTAATAATTCACCAGCAGACGCTATCATAGGTCCTAAACACAACACTAAAGAAAAACAGATTAAGAAAAACTTTATAAGATTAAAGTTACATATGTACTCGTATATGTATGCATGAATATATATATGTATACACACACATATACATATTGTTTAAATCTTTTATTTTATATTTTAAAATGTATATTTAAAATATATTTTTAACTTTTCTCCCAAATTATACTTTTTTTCTTAAGGGAGCCTTTTCTGTCCTTTATGTGTCTGTCTATCCCAGTAAGAGTTTTAGAGTTTGGAGTTGAATTGAAGAAAGTCACTGCAGTATTAACCCCTGGAGGCCAACAGATTGATTTATATTGACAATGAAAAGGGTGTAAGACAGGAAAGATGTGACCCTCAGCACGTACCACCACTGCTGGATTCCAATATTCTTGTTTCTGTGAGTCACAGGGACACAGGTCAGCAACTCAGAATATACACGACACATGTGAAAGTTGTTAGGGCTGACCTTATCATACATCAGAGGTGACTTACATTTATTTGCACATAAAATCCTAGGGGGGAAAATAAGAAGTAAGAAATCTCTCATTCTTCTAATCCTCTTTCCTGGTCTCAAGATTTTCTAGCTCTCCAAACAGACGTAGGTGTTTTTCCTCAGTGTGGTCTCCATCACTTTCTAGGCAGACCCAGCTTTCTCGGCTAGGTCATAGTGAAGGACTATAGTTTGTAAATGAAAGCTTGTAGGCGGGTAGAGCAATAATGGGAGACCTAGCCTGCATTCATTGAGTCTTTGCAAAAAGGAGACTTGAAGAATTGCCTAGACCATAGTTTCTAATGTTACTACTTTAGACTGCTCGTGCTTCAAGAGAAAGCTTATAATGCATGCTGAGATTTTTTTGCTGGTTCCTGTCATCAAAGCTTGACACACTTCTCCCTCAGTGCTGGAAATACTGGCTTCCAATAGATCATAGTTGCACTCTTCACTGAAATTGTCCTCAGCTACAGGGAACTGCCCCACCCAAGGTCACACCTCCTAGAGGAGATGGCCTGTGCTCAATGACTGACTGGGGCGGGACACAAAGGCCCAGACCCAGGGCTTATTTTGGGATAACTCTGAAGGGTCATTCCAGGTCTAGCGCTCCCCATAGGTTTGAATGAGTTTCAGTGGCAAGAGCATTGTGGATCAACTTCACCTTCTGCCTTGTCTTGCTTTTCTCACTTTACTATGGCTGTATGTTTGAGGCCATTCTCCAAAATACCTCTGCACAAAATATAAGACAACGTTCTCACTACTGATCAAAAAGTGGAAAATAAGTTTAACATATAGTAAGTTTCTCATAAAGCCAAATTGCATTTAAAAGACTATGTTTTATTTCTTTTTGGTGTGTGTTAAAAATGTCCTTTAAAAAAAACAAAAAAAATTCATGGTCATGATAGATGGTAATTATAATGTATAACCTCAGCTCTAAATTTCTTTCCAAGCAGTAAAGCCAACAGGCAGACAGAGAATGCAACATGAGTTCATAAGTACACATTTATTTGTCCTGGTTGTGACCACGTTAAGGGAGTAATCATAGGCAACGGTGGTCCAAGATGATCTCGGGCCCAGTCTTGGGGTTTCCGTTTGAGTGACTAGCTGATCTCTTATGATTTTCCTCTCTTTCTTCTACTCTTATGCTCCTCCCCCAAAAGCTCATTATAGTGTTAGCATGAGGAGGGGTGCCATGGAAGTGGGAGTGGGGAGGGCAAGCTGCAGGGGCGCTGTGACTCTGTTCATATGTTGGTTCTCAGGTGACTCTCATGGTGGAATCCAGAACAGACCCTCTGCTTTCTCTCTCCTGTATCTTCATATATCATTGTCACTCGTATGTTCTACTAAAACATGCGCTTTACATTCTAGCTCAATTGACATAGCCCACAACACATTTTCAAGCACACAAAACAACAGAATTCAATACATAAACTTCTCGGTTGTCTTTTATGCATGTATTACGTAAACTAATGCATTTCTCCCCAAGCCAACAGGCTGCCAGATCTGCTCCTCTCCTCAAGGCCACTGTCTCTGTGATCCATCCAATCTCTTCCAAGCTCACCCCATCTTTCCCAGCCCAGGTCACTTTAACTTAGTCTGGGCAGTCTGTCTTCTACTGTCTTTCCAATTTGCTGTTATGCCCGGCCTCTTTCAGAGCTTTCCCTTTGATTCTCAAGAGCCTTTTCTTCTTTCAGCAAAACACATCTCTTGACATTCAAAAGTTTTGGCTTTCAGAACTATTACTTCAGTTAATAGCTTTAAAAATCTATTTAAGAAGTAAAAATCTCAACATGCACTGTTTTCCTTGCTATAAGAAATGTTACTTTTCTAGAGACAATGTGGAGGTTTCTGACCCCCTAGGAGAGGGATCATCATATAAGAAGTACAGAAAATAATTATGTTAAAATATATTGGGCAGCATAAATGAACCAAGCATTCATGAGGCTATGATGCAACCTGTGTGGTGTCTCCTGCTTGGAGAGACAGCTTCAAGGTGTTTAATCCTACCTCCAAGGCATATGCCACCACTCACCCCTCTTGTTCATCTATCAAAACGTTTCCAAACATTCTTCCCTGTTGAGCAAGATACATCTTCTCAAAATTCTATTCTTTTCAGTCCCTGCCATTTGATCAGTATTAAGTTTAATTATGATTAAATCTATCACCCATCACCTCAGTCTTTGGGTGCAAGTTTTAAACATGGTTTGGGGAGGAAAGTATGAATACAAATTCAGGAGCTCATCTATGATATTTCTTTCAGTATTTCCCAATTATGATTCATGGAACCCACAGGTTCTGCAGAATATATTTAGAATCACTGTCTTTCTTTAACTCAGCACATAAAGGGTTTTAAAAAGCTGTAACAAACATGCAGATGAAACTTCGCAACTAGCTATGGGACCCCATGTTCTAACTAAGCTGCTTTCTATTTCTAATTAAACCATAATTAGAACTCATAATTTAACTGAGCTGCATTAATACTCTCTGAGCTATGAAAGGCTTACTGTGGTTGTTTAAAACCCATGGGTATTTAAAAATAATAGCAAAGCTGTCTCACCTGGATGTGGAGAGATTTAAATATAGAATAATCAACCTTTGGTGGTAATTTCAAGATGCGTTTCATAAAATGGGCTTTCCATAGGTTATCAATTCTTTCTCCTCTTTAATCCATCTTTCACTCTGTTCATAGTTACCATTTTAAAACACAGCCCTGATCATCTCACACCTTTGCCTCTACCCATGGCTTGAAACCTGTGTTGGCAATAAAATGTAATCCAAAGTTATTACCTAACACATGTGACCCTGCCTAACCTCCCCAAACCATTCCTCTTGCATATGCCATCATTCTCAACGTTTCTCTTCACCAAACTCACTCTTGGGCCACACTAAAACACTTGCCATGCCACAAACCCAGAGATAACGTCTCTCCTCTCTGTTTTTGCACATGCAGTTTTCTAGTTGGACTGTTCCTCCTCCCTTTTCTGCATCACAACTGCTAACCATTTTTAAGATGTCACAGTTATGAAGTGTGGACTCTGGACTTACACAGTGTTGTGTTTGAATGTCCGTTTCATGCTACTTACTAGCTGTGTGACATTGGGCAAGTTATGTCATTCTCCGCCACCCTGCCATCCAAAAAACTAGTTCTGTGGTCTGCTCAGATGAAACATAAAAACAAATAGAGGCAATTACGTGTTTATAGTCATAATCAAAGAGGAGAAAATTGCATGCCATTGGAGATTATTACTCATAGTTATGATGTGGGGTAGCATTTCATATTTCAGGTTCCTACCAACTTTTTTATACCACAAAATGGCAGCATCATAAATATTTGAAGAGCTTGAGTAATGTGATTTCACTACAACAGGTCAGTTGTAATTAGCTTTTCTTATAGACAGGTGATAGCAGGTGTCAATGCCCTCGAGCCCAAAACTGTACTACTAGGAACACACTGGTAGTTGAAGTTGAGTTTATTACTCAGTAAGAGGGTATTAAAAGGATCCTATTATAAGATCTGGGCTTTGGTTGGGAGATGTTAGGAGGGTCTAAGGAAGTGGAAGTTTGCTTTATGTTGGGTGCCTCCAAAAAGCAGAGCAATTCTATGGTTGGGTATCTTAATCAATGTTGTCTATAGGAAGGGCAGAATAGAGCAAAGATAAGGCTGTAATCGGTAAAGAAGAGCAGTCACTTGGATTAGCCATGAGAGGGGCACGTTTGATCTTTTGTTGGTTGCACAGTGATTTTATGTTTTTTTCTGTTCTTAGACAAAGTTACGAAGTGGCCACATTTTGTCTCTGTTTATCATGGACTCAGAGTGAGCATATCTGATATTGAGGTCCTATAGATTGTTTATGGCCAACAGAATAGCATGGGCTTGCTTGAATGCCAGTCCAGCTTCAAACAACACTGAAGTCTAGTTGCAACTTCTGAGATCAGTTCTCAGAAGTCAGGACCCAATTTTTTTCTTTCCCATGAGATAGAAAAGTGAGAGATCACATAAAATGTACGTCTGCAATTTGTGGCCTTTTGGGGTCCTCTGTATAGGAATCACATAGACACATGATCACTTTTCTGGAATATTCTGGGTGGGACTTTAACTCAGAGTTGATTGGAAGCCATAAGTAGGGGCAGAAGTTTGGCACAAGTTTCACCCTCAAAGAGAGATTGAGAGACTACTTTGCTGCACATGTTGCCAGAGGATATCAGCCTGGAGGGAATCCATAGTAAGAGTCCAGGCAAACAGTCATTTCCTCCATTATGTCCACTTTCCCCCATCTGTATATTTCTTGGTAGGTCTCTAAGTCTGGGTCTCTGTGGACGACTGTAAGCCTCCAGGTAGTAGGCATGCTTCTGTTCCTCGGTATCATTTCCAATACTAACCTTTCCTCCTCTGTGTCTTGCTTATGTCTTTGATAATATCAAATTTATTATACTGTGTTTAAGACACAAAATTCTAAAGAAAAATATGAAGAATATTAACAAACCCACTACTACTTAAAAATAAAATATTGACAACCCAGATTCCCCTTCTATAGTCTTCTCTGATCACTCCCCCACCTGTCTCCTACCCAGCGGTAACTATTATCCTGCATTTGGTGTTTCCTTCTTGTACATTTATTTGTACTTCTTACGTGTTTACGTGTCAGAAAGCAATGTACTGTGCTGCTTTGAGTGGTTTTACATTTCATTTGAAGAGCTTCATATAATTCAACTCACATCTTTTGTTCAATATATTTGTGGGATTCATCCATGTTGAAGCACATGGCTCTTGTTTACCCATTTTCTTTGTTAGATAGCAATCCTTTTTAGGAATATACTCTAACTGATTTTCTTGTGTTGAACATTATAATTGTTAGGGTTTTTTCATTTTTGAAAATAATATCGCTATGACTATTTTCATACACATTTCCTGCTGTACAGGTGGGTGAAATTCTCTAGATTTATACATAAGAGTGGAATTTCTGAGTCATAGAGTATGTTTGCAACATTGATTCTCTAAACTGATCACATAAATTTACCCATCCACCAGCAGTGTAGGATGGTTCCCCAGTCTCCATATTCTGCCAATGTTTGTTATGGTTGGACTTTAAAGTTTTTGTGATATGGTGTAGTGGAATGCTTTCGTTTTGATTTTCATCTATATTTTCCTATTTTCTGTCTAAATTGGGCAATTTTTCACATGGTATTTGCCATTCAGGTGGTATTGGTCACCTGAATTGGCTGCTCATATCATTTGCCTCTTCTGTTTCATTGTTTGCCTTTTTATTGATTGGAGAAGTTCTTTGCATGCACTGCAGAAATTGTTTTGTTGGTTGTATGGTTGCCAGTGTCATTCTGTAATCTGTGCTATCTTCTCATTCTTTATGGTGTTTTTGATGAATAACATTTTTTCAACTTTAGTATAGCCAGATGGTTCCAGTTTATTGCTGTATAAAGAACAAATCTATATCTTTTGGTTGGAGAATTTAATCCATTTACATTTGAAGTAATTATTGAAGTTAAGGACTTAAGAATGCCATCTTATCAATTGTTTCCTGGCTGTTTTGTAATTCCCTTGTGTGTGTGTGTTGTTGTTGTTTTGTTTGTTTGTTTGTTTGTTTGTTTGTTTTAAGTGTGTTTTTCCAGGACCCATCAGCTCCACGTCAAGCAGTTGTTTCAACTTAGTTTGGGAGGGCACAGCTCACAGTGGTCCATGTGGGGATCCAACCGGCAACCTTGTTGTTAACAGCACCGCGCTCTAACCAACTGAGCTATCCGTCTGCCTCCCTTGTTTTTCTTTCTTCCTTTCTTGTGGTCTTCTTTTGTGAATTGCTGATTCGCGAAAGAAGTAATATGCTTTTATTTCCTTCTCTTTCTCTTATGTGTCTGTACTATAGATCGTGCCTGTGTTGGTGTCTGTGCATTTGAAGAAGTAGGAACCTTTTACTTTCTTTACATATTGGCTTTGGTAGGAAAAGCCCTTCACTAGTCAGGTGCTGTCTGGTAGTGTCCACAGGGAGGCTTGGTGCTGAAGTTCTTGGGCAGACAGTTCTGGTGCCTGGGTCTGTGGGGGCCAGCCAGGGGCATGGTCTGCTAGGTAGGGCCTAGAACCTGGGTCTGCAGGGGCCCATTTACCCCCAATCATGTCTTGACTTTGATTTAATAACTTTTAATATAGAGTTTGGTCTGAAGGTAAATATCACAAGTCGAATTCCACAAAACTTTAATTCCATCATTCTGAATCAATCTTCTAGTCTTGTGTTTTAAAGTCTCAAATTAAGGAAAGAAGTGCTTTAGCTATTTTAGATATATTTCCAAGAACTTTAGATTATGAAATTGTTTGGTACAGAATATTTAAAAAAAGATGGTATGGTTAAAATGTTCATAGAAAATAAAAGAAGATGAATGAAAATGAATAAGAACAAGAATCAAGAGTCTATAAATAATAGGCAGATCAATTTGAAGAACTTATAAAAATAAAATAATAATTAAAAGTAAAACTCAAAGGATTGGAATAACTTGCAGCCGGATAGTATGGTCTATGAGATCAACTAAATAATGCCAGATAAATTTTAAAAATTATGTGACTAAAGATATTAGAGCTGCTAAAGGATTGAGAAATAGAGAGGTAAACTTTCTGAAAAAGGAGAGCTGCAAAGAGATGAGTGACAACATAAAGACACTATTTATTGATGATCTTATGTGCAGAAGATAAAATATGCTGAGTTTGGTGACAAACCAGAAGAGCTTTCATAAGTTTGAGGATCTGCAGAGATAAAATTCATGGCTTCAGGCCAAACTCCGTATTAAAAGGTATTAAATCAGAGTCAAGATATGATTGGGGATAAATGGACTTTCCAGAACACTGGAAATCTGAAGGCAGAGACATTAATCAGGGTTTTTGGAAAATGACTCTAATTTCTATGTTCAGAGGAGGGTATAGTTTGATGATGTTAAATTATAAGGACAAGGGAGGCTGCTGTAACTCTCTGAAACAGAAATGCACAGATATTTGGTGTTAGTAATTTCTGAAAAGAGAAGCCCAGATTATAAGATGGTAGTAGGATAGCAAGAATTAAATTTATTATATTCGGGGAGATCGCAAATGCAAGGACAATGTGACAACAACTGGATGTCTTACGAGGACTGAGGCTTCCCCCGATTAGAAATGCTGCCTCTGCTCGTGTTCTGTGCTGCCACCCTACATTTGATGTGTTTTTGTATCATCCATTAAACAAATTGGAAATTTAATCTAATCTTACAGTAATCTTCACTTTATGAGAAGAGCTACAGAGCTTGCTCTAGCATTCTATGTAGTTATGTTACCTATAATTACATAAATAAGATCTAACTATTATAAATAAAATATAGTTCTGTACTTTTGTACTATGGGATGACTTCAAGCCTCTCTTTAAATAATTGGTAAAATCCTGAGCAGTGTGGGCAAATGAATTTTGTCTTTTCTGATGTGGTTAGTATTTTTTTCTGTTGTTATTCAGACACTGCTGTATAATTCAGGGCTAGTATTTGTATCTCATGCTGTATTTTATCTGTTTCAAATAATATAAGTGCACCTCAAACTAGCTTAATTTTTAAAAAGAACTTTTGTTAGCTCATGCAGCTGGAAAGTTCATGAACAAACAAGTCTCAGGTACGGCTGGATCTGGGTGCTCAGATGAGGTCGCCCAGCAACTCCCTCATCTTCCTTTCTCCTTCTACTTGTCGTCTTCCTTCCTTTCTTCTCTCTCCTCTTTTTCTCTTTCCCTCCCTCTTTTATTTATTTACTGTCTTTTTCTCGGTGTGGACTTCACTTTCATGAGCTCTTTTTTTCTCTTGTGGCAGGAATGATAGTGACCAGAAACTCAAGGTTTAGATGGTACTTACAGCTCTTGGCTCCAGAACAAGACTGATGTTCTCTCTTCGGTGACAAGCCTTAGAGATGAGGCCATGGTTACCTAATCACTGTGGTCAGATGTGTGAAGTGCTCTTTTTGGTCAGGCCCAGGACTGATGACCATCACCGTGGGACGGTGGGATGCAACGTCAGTCCTACCCAAACTACAAGGACGGTATTCCTCAAAGCCAAGTGGAGATACTCATATTTTATAAGAAAAAGATAGAAAGTCATGCTAGATCAAAAAACAAATACAGTTGACTCTTGAACAACATAAATTTGAACTATATGGGTCCATGTATACACAGATTTTCTTCAATAAATATACAGTCAGCCCTCTGTATCCCCAGGTCTAGCATCTGCAATTCAACCAAGCATAGATTAAAAATAGTATTTTCAATCTGTAGTTGGGAATATGTGGATGCAGAGGGCTGACTGTATGCATTGCTCTACGTCACTTTATATAAGGCACTTGAGTTGAGCATCCTTGGATTTTTGGTACATGCGGGGATCCTGGAACCAATCCCTGTGGATACAGAGAGATGACTATAATTAATTAAGTTTGGAGGGAATCAAAAGTTATATGCAGATTTTCAACTGCATCGGGGGTTAGCACCCCTAACTCTCACGTTGTTCAAAGGTCAACTGTAATAGCACAGATAACTTACAAAATTCTCTACGTCCCATCCTCTTCTGTGCTGGGCTAGTTTTTATATCAGGACCCTCATCAAATATTCAGGTTTTGGCATCTTGGTCTGCTGTATTTGTTTAAAGTTCAGCTAGTAAATACTGTCTTCATTAATACTTCCCTCATTTTTAATAATGTTAGCACTATAAATATGTCTCTGACTGCATAGAAGTTAAGAAGGGCATTTTTCCTCTAATGCACTCTGCAGAAATACCTGCTGGTAATTACTCTGAATGGCCTCTCTCTCTCCTTTTATGGGTGGTTCAGTTTGCTGGGAGCCTCTCTAGTTAACCATTCTCTGGCGTGTGATTTAAGGTAGGTGCAGCTGGAGGGCTAGTGGGCTGTTTGCTAACAACTGACTGGAGGCAAGTTACAATCTTCTCAATTTGCCAGAGTTTGGCTTCTTGCATAATCTGATTCACATTTTATGCCCTTGTCATGTCTCCATTTAGAGACATTTTTAATTATTATTAGTCACAGTACTTACTGGCAATTCACTTTTTCAATTGATTTCTGTTGCTTATGAAGTGCCTCATTAAATGCCACTGCAGTTTAGTTTCCCAATTCTGAAAGTTGGCATAAATAGGCACCTCTGTGCATGAACGTTACATAATGAGCACATCACTAATTTCTGGTCATCTTTATTTCTGGTCCAGAGTTCAATCAGTGATGTACATTCACAGGTTGTAAATGTGGATAACCTTTCTTAAAATTAAAATAAAGTTTAATTCCTCTAATCGTTTATGCAATGAGTCTTATTGTTAATACACAACAAAGTTAGAAACTGAACCCCGTGGTTTCTCTTTTAGTTGTTCTGAAAAAAAATATGAGTACAATATGTGTGTGAATCAGTGGAAACACAGTCATGCACAATACGCTGAGAAAAGTGGTCCCACAAGGTGGTGGGAATGAGGTGGGATGAGGTGGGAATCCTATCACTGCGATGGCTTTACTAGATTGCTCCCTCCACCTCTATGTTCAGCTGTTCTTCAGTGCATGGCGTAAGATGTAATCCTTTTGATAAAAAGATTAATTTTACAGTTCAGCCAAATTGTTTTACTGCTTATCCTTTCATGTCTCCTATCCTGGGCTACAGTAGCACTTGCAGTTCTAATAATATTGAAATTTTTGTTTGTTAAAAATAGAATTTTGATTATATAGTTTTTCTGATTGTATATTATTTGATATAACTCATATGGTACACAAAAATTTTTAAAAGCATAAATCTCCTTTTCAGGTTATCTTCAGAAAAATACCCTTAAGCATTTGATGAGGACCTTTTCCTTTATGTTTTTTTCCTCTTACACACACGTACACACACACACACACACACACAATTTTGCATAAATGAGATAATAAATGCTGATCTTGTCATTAATATCTGAAAATACTATGAACCTATTTATTCAGTTCATCTATTAAATTTTTTATGATAAAAATCATGTTTTGTAGGTTCAGAAAGTGTTATTTGTGCTACAATTGAATTTCATTCATTAATTTTATTTTTTATTCCACTGCCATCTGTCTATTTCAGTAGTTTTGTTTTTCCAGGAGTTTCTTACTCTGGACTGTCTCCATATTCTTCCTCTCTAAGGCTGGGTTTTGAGTGGGGTCATTTTCCTTTGTGTCATTTAATGAGACTCAGGTAAACAAAGTTCTGTCAGTCACACTAGTGATGCTTGCTAAACCCAGCAGAATCTGTGTCTTGGAGTGGCTGCCTACTGAACTCTACCAGCCATTCTAGCAAGCTTTCTGGCCTGTCAAGTCTCCTCTCAAGGAATCTGACATGTGCCCCTTGGTTTTCCTTATCATCAGCTGTAAAGGCCTGCACTCTCCCAGCTTTATGGGTATAGTGGGGTCAACTTGTTTATCTCCCAGTTGCTCTGAAGGGCCACAGAGACCAGAATTCCTCCCAGAATAATCATATGACCTAGCTCTGCCCCTTCTTCTCTGTTGTCCTTACAGCTTGCAGGATTAAGTTCTTTCCAAGAAACTCTTGCTGCTACTCCAGGTCTCTCCTCCACTAGGGCCCAGTCTCTCATGCAGCACAGAGGTAAAAAAGTTCCTCGCAGCTCTGTACGTCTGGATCCTGGCCCTGGCTCACTCACTCCAAGCCATATTCAGTTTCCAACTTCAGCAGTTGCCTGCCTCAGGAGAAAACAATCCATTGGGGTTGTCCTGAGAGGGTGGCCGGGACTCTTCAAGTCTCCATAATTCCCAGAACTGCCCTCCACCCCAGGAATATAGGAAGGGTATTTTCTTGTTTAATCCTTACAATAACTCGATGAGGAAAATATTGTTGTCATCACCAGTTTAGTTTGTTGCTTATGAATCTCCTCCAGGAGAACTCTGAACTCAAAAAGTAAATGCTGAAGGAAGCAAAACAGAATAGCAGGAATAGAAGAAAATATTCCTTCATGCAAAAGCTGAATTGAAGTGCCACTAGGATATGCCACTTCATTAGCTGATAACATCTTTATGTCTGGTGTCTACTTCCTGAAAGATGATCATAGGTGCAGTTGCAAAGGAGTTTATGGCGCTCTGAGTATGCTGTGGAGGCATTCTAGCTGGAATGTGCCTTTTTCTCTTTCTTGCATTTTCACCTCATACTCCCTCCGCTAAAAGTAGGAATGTATCATCGTCATGTTCTCGATATCCTAATGAATTATAAAATTCTTTCTTATTGAGTCACTTAGTGCTTTGCAACTATTCTCAATACAGAGTTGGAAGCCACTGCTCCTGTCAGTCGACATCTCGGCTTGAGATCAGACTCAGTGTCATCCTTCAGGTGTGGTCTCACTCAGTCATTCAGCTTCCCTGAGCATTAGTTTCAGAAATGGTGAGGGTAGACCTGTCTGTTTTACTATAAGGATCAAATGAGAGTCTGTATGTGAAGTCCTTTTGAAAACTCCTGCTAAAACCCCTCCAATGACCTAAACTTCACTTCGAAAAATAAATTAAAAAAAAACCCAACCTCCCAGTTATAGTCTACAAAGCACCTGGTGACCAGGTCATAGTTTATCGTGCCACTTCTTGCCCCACAGCCGTCTACACCAATTCCTACTCTTTGACTGCACCAAGCAGATACCACTCTGGGCACTTGTGGAAAGATCACTTGGGTATGCATTATATGCACAAATCTTTTCTCCTGAACATCTCAGGATAATGATCCAGGGCTCAAACAAAATCAACCCCAGACAGCATACAACCAATCATGCGCTTTGAAATGTGCTTGGCAACAGAAGCATGTTTTTTTGCTTTCAGACCAAAAAAGCACAATGTCACCCACATCTTCCGTAGAAAAATCAGTTTCTCATTTATAAAACGAATAGATGATCTCCAAAAAGGCCTTCCCAACTTTGAGTTCATGTTCCAGTTCATTTTTGAGGGGTAGTAATGTTTGATCTGTCTGTACTGATTAATTCTAGGCAGTGTGGAAGTAGGGGACAGTATTATACCGTGAGTTGATTCTACAGGTCATTTCTTTTTAAT
The DNA here is from genome assembly GCF_057876585.1 of Rhinolophus sinicus. Lineage (NCBI taxonomy): Eukaryota > Metazoa > Chordata > Mammalia > Chiroptera > Rhinolophidae > Rhinolophus > Rhinolophus sinicus. The sequence goes on from NC_142515.1 coordinate 30,897,943, forward strand.
GAGTTGACGGAGGCAACCACAATGCCTTGCATTTAACCTCACGGTTATGATTGCTCGTTCTATCATATTCTCCATCTTTAGGGGAACTTCAGAGCTCAGAGAAATCAATAACAAAGAGCTTATCAGCAACTAATCTCCTCCTTGGGAGTGAAAATAGATATGCCTGCTGGGAGAGCTGATTTTGTTAATGCTCAGTAGTTTTCCTTGATGGAGTTCTGACCTTTGACTGACTTTGCTTTCTTCCTTGCAGAGAAGATGTAACTTCTCTGTTTCCTTGATGGAGTTCTGACCTTTGACTGACTTCGCTTTCTTCCTTGCATCAGCATTTGGGAATTTTCTTTCCTTTTTTCCTGTAGACACTTGATCAGCCTTGGGTCAGTCGTATGCATGATGGCCTTTTGAAGTACCTGCCTGATGATTTGCAGAAGCTGTAAGTAAGCATCTATCTCATTCTTAAATGTTTTCTTGCCTGGAATCACGTCGGTTTTGTTTTTGTTCTCTGAAGATATTCTAGCATAAAGAAACTTGGGTTAAGATAACAAAGATCTGAGGTCCATTACCTGTTTCTGTGATCTTGAGCAACTAGCTCAATTTTCTTGAATCTTAGTTTCCAATTAAAAAAAAAATTATAGATGTTATAAAGTTAAGTATTCTGCCTTGTTTCTAGTACCTGGTAAGGACACAATGATTTCAGATTCCCTGTGCCGTATGCCCCCATCCTCCTTTTAATCATGAATTCTTGGGCTTTATTTTATCTTTTTGAACTTTTACTTCACTTTGCATTTGTCTTTATTTTCAAATAGACTATCCTAATTCAACCAAAAAGATTGCTATGCTTAATTAAAGTCTTTAATTTAGGCTATTTCTAAGTCTGAAGATTACGTATACAATAAAAGGATATTTTATTTAAAAGAAAATAAATTGCTATTTATATTCCCGAACGTAACCTATCATTTGTCAATATTTTTGGGTTAAGCTATTGTTTCTAATAGGTCTCTTGTTAAAATGAATTTGAGGAGGGTTGACTGTAATATTTGCTCTCAGTCAAAATAAAATGGCTATGATCTACCAAGAGGCATCTAATAAGAGCAGAGATGCCAGTGCTAAATGACTAGGGTCCAAATCCTGGTTCTATCACTTTTTTGGTATGACCTTGGAAGAGTTACTTAACTGCTGGACTTCAGTTTTTTCATCTGTCAAGTAGAAAAAAAATAGTACTTTATAGAATTATCATGACATTAAATGTGTGTGTACATATAATACACACACAGACCTATAAGAGTCCTAGAATGTAGTGTTAGCTGTTTTTATCATCATCATCATCATCATCATTGTTCCTGTAACCAGAAGCCAAAAGAGTCCAGGGCTCATGTTCAGCCAATAGATCAACACAGGAGTTGGGTCATAGAATAGGTGTTTATTATCAGAGCACCGGTGGTCTGAGAAGGTGGCAGGTTAACACCTCCAAAAACTGCCTCAACATTCTCAGACTGGCTGGGGGTATTTAAGGGCAAATCAGGGTACTCTCCCAGAGCCTGCATGACATCCTGGAGGTCTGTTCTTTCATGATGTCCTCCTCTGTCATCGTATCTTTTTGGGTGCCAGCCAGTGATCTGGAACGGTGGGGGAGTAACCTGGGAAAATTGTTCAATGATGGAGTTTGTAATTAGCAAGCATCTACAAGGTGATCTTCTAAGATAAGGAGCTGGAAAGGGGTAGGGCATCCCAGAGGCATTCTAGGTACAGGGGGCCCAGGTGGGTCCTGCCTCAGTCCTATTACTATTTACTGCAATTGATAAAAATAATAGTGGATTAAGCAACATGGAAGGTTTATTTCTGGTTCACATAAAAATCCAAGCTGGTAGGTAGTCACAGGGAAAGAACATCTCTGTTCTAGGAGGTTGTCCAAAAAACCAGGTTTCTTATTTTGTTGATCTCCTATCACGTAAGGCAGGGGCCAGTAAACTTTATCTGTAAAGGGCTAATGATAACTATCTTAGTCTCTTCAAGTCATGGGGTTTTTGTTGTAATTGCTCAATTTTGCTGTTGCCATGATAGTATATGAATGACTAGATATAGCTATGGTGTTGACCACCCTTCCCAGCACAGTGCTGTCACATATATAATGAGAGGTTAACTGCTGCTACCGCCATTCCATCCTGTGGGAATAGGAAGGGAAGAAGCACAGAACACTCCCTCCTTTTAGGACATCATCTTGAACTTGCCCACTTCAGTTGTCATTGTCCCATTGGTTAGAACTTAGTCACCTGGTCATCCCTGGCTGCAAAGGAAGCTGGAGTTTGTGGCTGAAATGCTATATTTCTAACTAAAACTTGGGAGATTCTTCTGTAAGAGCAGAAAGTAAGAATTGTTATTGGTAGGCAATCATTTCTAACACGTTTGACAAATATTTTAATAGAAAGACACATTTTCTTGGAGAAAAAAGTAATGAGTTCTTTATGTATTTTGGATATTAGTCCCTTATCAAAGGTGTTGTTTGCAAATATCTTCTCCCATTCAGTTGGTTGCCTCTTTATTTTATTGACTTTGTGGTGTGTGTGTGTGTGTGTGTGTGTATGTGTGTGTGTAGAACCTTTTTAGTTTGGTATAGTCCCATTCATTTATTTTTGCTTTTACTTCCCTTGTCTTTGAGGTCAAATTCATAAAATCCTCTCTAAACCCAAGGATTATAAGTTTTGTACCTATGCTTTCTTCCATGAAATTTATTGTTTCAAGTCTTATATTTAGGTCTTTGATCCATTTTGACTTAACTTTGGTATATGGTGACAGATAGCAGTGCAGTCTAATTTCATTCTTTGCACACGGCTTTCCAATTTTCATGGCACCACTTATTGAAGAGGCTTTCTTTTCGCCATTGTATGTTTTTTGGCTCCTTTGTCAAAAATTATCTGCTCATATATAGTGGGTTTATTTGTGGGTTGTAAATTCTATTCCATTAGTCTGTGTGTCTGTAAGGGGCTAAAGATACAAAATATATAAAGAACTCATACAACTCAAGAGCAAATAAAAAAATATCCAATTAAAAAATGGGCAGAGGACCTGAACAGGCACTTCACCCAAGAAGACATACAAAAATTACTCAACTTCATTAACTATTAGGGCAATTTAAATTAAAACTACAATGAGATACCACCTCACACCTATTAGAATGGCTATTATCAACAAGGCAAGTAATAAGTGTTTTTTTTTTTAAATTTATTGGGGTGACAATTGTTAGTAAAATTACATAGATTTCAGGTGTACAATTCTGTATTACATCATCTATAAATCCCATTGTGTGTTCACCACCCAGAGTCAGTTCTCCTTCCATCACCATATATTTGATCCACCTTACCCTCATCTTCCTCCCCCCACCCCCCTTACCCTCTGGTAACCACTAAACTCTTGTCTGTGTCTATGAGTAATAAGTGTTGAAGAAGTTGTGGAAAAAAAGAACCCTCATACACTGCTGGTGGGAATGTAAATTGGTATAGCCACTATGGAAAATAGTATGGAGATTCCTCAAAAAATTCAGACTAGAATTACCATACAACCCAGCAATCCCTTTTCTGAGTATCTATGCAAAAAAAAAAAAAAAATCTGAAAACAGAACAGCTGAAAGAGGTATGTACCCCTATGTTCACTGAAGCATTATTCACTGTGGCCATGTCATGGAAACAACTGAAATGTCCTTTGATAAATGATTGGATAAAGATATACAATGGTACATATGTGCAATGGAATATTACTTGGCCATAAGAAAAGATGAAATAACTGCCATTTACAACAATGTGGATGGATCTTGAGATTATCATGCTACGTGAAATAAGTTAGACAGAAAATGTTGAGAACCATATGATTTCACTCATGTGGGATATAAAACTGAAAACAACAAATGAACAAGACAAACAAACAAAAACTCATAGACACAGACAACAGTTTAGTGGTTACCAGAGGGTAAGGAGGGAGGTGGATGGTAGAAGAGAGTAAAGGGGGTCAAATATGTGGTTATGGAAAGAGAACTGACTCTGGGTGGTGAACACACAATGTGATATATAAATGATGTATTACAGAATTGTACACCTGAAACCTATATAATTTCATTAACCAATGTCACCCCTAAATTTAATTTAAAAAACAGAGAGGAATTAAACCAAACAAAAGAATTAATAAACAGTATGGTTTTTTATCGAGTATAATATACAAATCATGTTCATATCACTTGTAAAATATGAATCTTCAACTATTCAGCACAATAAGCAAGGCTTATTATTCTAGTATATATAAGATAATATTAAACCTCAGAGAAGTTGAGATTTTTTTTTTCAGGTCACATTGCTACTTGTTAGTTGAATCATACCTTCACCTTATAAACTCTATGCCCTTCCTGCTTCATACAAACTTCCATTAAAGTGTTAAACTATTTTCTTGACTTTGGGAAGTTATCAGCCTCGGCTACTTTGTGATGAAATGGGAACAATCATCAACAGGAAAGATATTAGATGTGTTAGCTTTCTATTGCTGCTGTAACAAATTGAAACAATTTTAGTGGCTTAATAATACAAATTTATTATCTTACAGTTCTTTAGGACAAAATTCCAACATAGATCTCACTCAACTAAAATCAAGATGTTGGCTAGGCTGCTTCCCTTTCTGGAGGCTCAAAGGGAGAATCCATGTCTTTGTCTTTTCCATTTTCTACGGGCAGCCTGCATTCTTGCATTGTTGCATTGTGGTCCCCTTCCTGCAGTTTCAACACTAGCAAAGGCAGATTGACCCCTTCTTATATAACATCTTTCTGATCCATTCAGCTGGGAAAAGTTATGGACTTTAAGGACTCATGTGAAGACATGAGGCCCACCAGACAATCCAGGATGATTTCCCTGTCTGAGGCCCATAACCTTAACCACATTTTCATAGTCCCCTTCCATGTAAGATAATATATTCTTTCATAGCTTCCAGAGATTCGGGTGTGGGCATATTTGGGGGCCATTTGTCTGCTTACTACATTGGGCAAACTCTTTTCTTCCCACCTTATTTTTTTCAAATCTTAATAATTGTGACATAAACATTGACATGAGACAGTATAGTATTTGGTTCATATACTGGGAGTGCCAAAAATATGTATACAAGTGGACACTTTGGTCAGTATTGCTCAAGCAGTAGTTTGCCATAATCAGAAGTGTCTGGATGCTGATGGGAACCACTTTGAGCACCTCTTGTAATTGCAGAAGTCAAACATGTATTTATTCATCTTTTGTTGTCGGTATATATTGAGTATTACAATTTTAATACAGATTTCCTTTCTTAAAATGTGTATACATTATTTTGGCACCCTCTGTACTTTGAAAAATTACAAAAGAGCAGATAGTGTGAAAATTATTGTTAGTTTGTGATCTTAGCATAAAGAAACTAGAAGGCAAAGAAAAAAGTCAGCAGCCTGATGAGTACACTCAGATGGGATTATAAATTTCAATGCATTTAATTTTATACTGTCATTAATGAACCAGACATTAAGGAACCAAGGCTTTTTTTGGGTTGAAGCATATTTTACCTTTAAAATATAAAATGTGGCTTGTGGTGGATCTGTGATTGGGAAAATTAAAATAAGTAGCGTAGCAAAAATGCAACTGCAGGCCTATCCCTCTCATTTTTCCATCCAAACTAAGTATGAACACTCTCTTGAGGCCAATGCCAATTTTTCTATTTCTGGATACATCCAAGATCCTGGTCTATGTTCTCAGTGCCCCACATTGAGCCAACCGCAAGTCTTCTTAAAACGTCACAGAAATCTCTCCCATACATAGAATATAACCTGGACCTTTATGTTACATCTGTCTTCTACATCAGAACTCACAATTCTAGCAAAAATCCTGCTACTTATCACAGTGTAACAAATCTGGATTTCGGCTGTAATTGGATAGAATAATCGTTTTGAGTCACTGATTAAATACCAGCAATAAAACCTGTTTGTATTTGCTGTTCTGCTCAGCCAAACATTTACCAACCCTTCAAGGGCAAGCATGCAAGAGCCTCGAGTTTGATATTTGTGCAGGGGACAAATCGCTAGACACCACCAAGATGAGTTAAGTCACAAAAAAAGAAGAGAACATCTTAAAAGGCCTTTGACGTAGTGATGGTTTGGCATTCTTTAAATCTTCTACAGTAAAAAACAAATTACCCCAGGATACTATAGTCATGAATTCTTCATGCGAAAGCAGGCTTTCAGTTAGAATATCCTTGGAATTAGTTTCTATTCCCACAAAATAGTTGCTAACTGATTCCTTTCAAGTAAGTGAACAAATAGAATAACATCCCAGTTTATAACCTGCAATTTCTCAAGGATTTGTGTTCATCTGAAGATAACATTTGACTTCTTGTACTAGAAATGTGTGGCACATATACTTGTATAGTCCTAAAGGTCTCAATTCAAGGACTCATGAAAATACAGGGCTAGAAATCATCTTGGACCTTGTAGTCAAGTGGTTCCTAAGTCCAGCTGTATCTCAAAATCACTTGTGGGGAATTTTAAAGGTGCAGATTCCTGGAACCAAACACAGATTCACTGATTGAGAATCTTTGAAAATAAGGCCAGTGGATTAAAACATACAGCAAGATCTGCAAATTACTGGTCAAAATTAGTCTCATTTATGACATTTCTGACAATAGGCTATCTGGTTTGTTTGTACATCTTCAGTGATGGAAACTCACTAGCCCCTGAAGCAGCTTCTTGCATTTTCAGAATATAACAGTGCTGGATATTGTTTTTAGCATTCAACCTTCAGTCCTCATCTCTTCTATGTGTTTATCTGTATCACCAAAGCTAGAAAACTCAAAATTGTATTCCCAAGATTCCTTTGCAACTAAGGATCTGGACTTGACATAAATGTCCCTGATAAGATGCCTTTGCATGAAATTTGAAGGGAGTGTTGAGGAAGAGGCCTCTTACCTGTTGCGCCTGGTTTTTGCGCTGGGCAACAAGGATGTGCTTTTTCTAACAGCAGATTCCAGTGTTTATTTTCTAGTCTTTTGGCTGTCAGTAATTAGTGGGTATACGGGCAACTTCATGACCGGACCCTGGTTTCTGAATTTCTTGTCTAAGTGTCCATTGTCCAGCTTGGTAGTACTCATAGGCTGCTGAGCAGTGAGTGGAGCACTCCAGACGCAGGCCAGCATACCTCCAGTGGTGGCCTCAATGGTAGCAGTTTCTGTAGGTCTCTGTTCCATGTGGTTCTGGAGTTTCATGTTGCTCTGCAGATATTCCAAGAGACTGGTCTAGAGCCCGCCCCTTCAGCCCTTCCACCAGCTTTGTGAAGACTTAACTCCCCGTCATAAATCCCTTTCATTTGATAAGGAAACTAGAATCCAGGAGTAAATTGACTTGCTCAGAATTACACAACTTGCTAGCAGAAGAGCCAAGACAAGACTCCACGCCTCTTCAATCCCATCTGAATGCTTTTCTACTCTAGCACACATACTCAAAGGAGAAAGAATTCATGCAGGGTTTCCTGTGTCACTTCATGTGTATGAGTGGTGTGTGTGTGTGTGTAGACCTGTTGTCAGAGCATCTGTATGTATCAGAGAATGAGAGGAAATGAGTTTAAGTTTGTGTGATGCACATTGTTGTCTATGCCTTTATAGGTCAGATACTGCATGTAAGTATAGAGTTACCCTCTGTCATCTTCCTTTAATATAAAAGTCCCATGGTATTAGAGCATTCAACCCTCAATGCTTAGTATAATAAATATGTCAGGTTGATCTCCTTTCTATGCAGATACTAAGTAGCAAAAGGGTGATGGTAATTCAACTGGGGTTTGATTTTGAGGGGATGCAAGAGACAAGTCAAGGAAAAACAAAGCTACCCGACTTGACCTTCCTCAGAGTGTTCTTCAAGGCAAAATTGAAAGATGAAATCAAGCTTCCATGTTTCCCAATATTTGATATAAATGCGTTCTCAAATTCTGTAATTAAATATAGTAATACCTGATTTTATATATATATATATATATATATATATATATATATATATATATATATATATATGGAATAATTTTGTGAACAAAGAGCTAGCAGACCTGACAGGTAAGAAGAAATGTATGCCCTAAGGTAGAGGAGCGTGGATTAATAAAAGAAAAAAGGAAGAAATCACTGAAAAATGTTGGAAAGAAATGGTTCAGTTAATACTTTATTGCAAGCACTTGCCTAACCTACTTTTACCAAGTATCTGATATGTGCAAGACACTGTCGACAGAGATATTACATGGTCACTTAGTCAATCCCTTGCAAAAATCAAAACTTCTAGTTCTCTAAAATGTTAACTAACCCTGGCTAAGAAGAAAATCTGGCTTTCCAGGCAAGAATATTTCTCAGTAAACTCATGACGATCCCTATTGATTATAGCTTATTTTCACAAGTACTTAGAAAGTCTTTAATTATTCAGTGTAGAATTTGGTCAGACATCAACAACAAAACACATCAGTGAGCAATTTCCAAATATTTGTTCTACTTTTGTAAAATCAAACAGTCATCTCCTCTATCTTTTGTTGCTTTTCTAATCCCCTGTGGGTTTTTAAAGTTCCTTTCATGTGGATCGATAAACTAATTTGGAAGTTTTTTTAGTACCCTGCTTTGTAGTTAAGTAATTAATAGCATATATATTTATTGAGGACTTTGTGCTAGGATAGGTACTGAAGCTCCAACAGTGAACAAAATATAATGCTTCTACTCAAAGACTTGACCTTCTAAATGAGCAGTAATTAATTACAATAAATCATGATGTTACAACAAGATAGCACAGGGCGCTGTGGGCGTGTAAAGCAGATGGAAGTCCTCCCAGAAACAGTGAGAGAGTCATCTAGGCCAGACCTCAAGCAGAGCAACTGGAGGTCTTTAATATCCTTTTCACATACTTCAGTCTTCAGTGTCCTTACTTCAGTACTAATTCTACCTTTTCTCACTATCATCCTTTAAAGAAGAGAGAAGCAAAGTAACAAGTGAGAAGTTTTATTTATTTTTCTCATTGTCTAATCCTATACTATTTTAATCAGGGCCTATCAAATTTTTATCTTCTTTCTCTGAATATAGTTGAACTCTCCCCACTCCTCCTCCTCCTCCTCTTCCTCTTCCTTCTTCTTTCTTTTTCTTTTTAGTATATTCAGCATTTTTACAAGCCTTGCTCGTTGGAGAATCTAACTTCCTTGACTTTTGGTATTGGTTTGATCTATTCCTTTATAGTTGGGCATTCTACAGATTTTTTTTTTTTTTTTTTTTTTTTTTGAGTATCAATAGTGTAGGGCTAGTCACTGTTGTAGGAACCATGAGGGATGCAGCAGTGAACAAAACCAAGTTCCTGCCCTCAAGGGGCTGACATTCTATGGGGAGGGAAGACAAAAACGAAGTAAAAATTAAAAATATATGATATGTTAGATGACATAGCTAAAAGTGCTATGGATATAAAAGAAAGTGAGGAGGGGAAGAGTGAGTGTCAAGTGTGGGGGTTGCAATTTTACTAGAGGGACAGGGAAGCTGGTATTGATTAGGTGACATTTGAAAATGGCCTGAAGGAAGTAAAATGTTTCATTCATACTCTCATTTTCATCATTGTTTCTATGTTCTTCCTTTTATATTTTATATATAAACTAAAATCAAAATAATGCAAAGTAAATTATTCTTTATTACAAAATTTTATTGTAGAAAACAATAGAAAAAAAAAAATATATATATAAAGAAAAAGAAGAAAATTGAAAATTCCCATATTCCCATCATGTACCTAGGTGTATATCTGTGTGTGCATGTGTGTTTCTGTGAACATACGTAAAAATGGGATCAAAATGTAGTTTTGGTGGATAGGGTTCCAAGATGGTGGAGTAGATAAGTGCTGTGCTTGCCTCTTCCTGTGAACACATTAAAATTATAACTAAATTATAGAGCAACCAACCTAGATATTGAAGTCTAACTGGACACAAGTTTTAGAACTAAGGATATAAAGAAGAAGCCACTTTGAGACTGGTAGGATAGGTGGAAACATGAAACAGTCTGGCCCCAAAACTTCGTGTGATGGTTGAGAATCAGGAGGGACATGTTAGTCACCAAGTTTCCCCCTGTAGGAGTGAGGGACCCCAGCCCCACACCTGGCTCCCCAGCACAGAGTACTGGCGCCAGGTAGAGGAGACCCCACAACATCTGGCTGTGAAACAGTGGGGATTCCAACTGTGCAGGTGGGATAGAAGGCTGTGGGAAACCCAGATAGTCCCTTAAAGGGTCCTTGCACAGATTCACCGACAGGCACTCACCGTGGCTCTGGTGGGTGACTCAGAGGGCGTCAGAGACATAGAGGGAGAGACTGAGTTGTGTGGCTCAGGATGAGAACTGGAGGGACAGTTGCCATTTTCCCTGTTTGAGGTCCTTCTCCCATGCAGCCAGCAGGTAGGGGCCATCTTTCCTGTGTTGAACCTTCTACCTGGTATACCCATGGCCAAATCTGAATCAGAATTGGTCTGGTGAGCTCTGCTCACTCCGTCCTGGTGACTCCCTGGGATCCCACTCCACCCAATTGCCCAATATCGGAGGCACTTTCTCAGCAAGAAGCCAGTCCCACCCACATTGCACTCTTTCTTGGGCAACTCTTAGGGGTCACAGGCCCCTGGCAGGTGGCGGCTGGCCTTGGTGTGCTCTGAGGCTTTTGCTGAGTAGCTCCTGGATCAGCATTGGCACCAAACCAGAATCTACATTAATCTGGTGAACACAACTCATTCCACTTTGGTAACTCCCGGAGATGCTGCCTCACCCAACTCCCATACTGCAAAAGGCTTTATCAGTAGCTGAACCTTATGGGAGCTGGAAGATGGCAGCAGGCCTCAAGTTGACCTGGCTTTTGTCAGAGCAACCCCAGACCTGGCACTGATGGCAGCCATGCTTGATCCACAGTGTGGCCTCTCCCACATGCCTCCAGGTTTAGCACAGGCAGTGACCAACCATGGATCTCTTTGTAGCTCCTACCAGGTAGTCCCTGGCTGGCCACAGGCAGTGGATGACCTGGGCCTGGACTGGAGCCCCTCCCAAGAGGCTCCAGAGGTTGGCTTTAGACTACAGCAGAGCACCTCCAATTAGCCCCACAAGTGGTACACCCAAATGCAGTCTCAATAGGCACCAGAGCCCCTGGGGGCAAATCCCACTCAGTGGGCTAAGCCCCCCGGACAGCAGCCTGTAAGCTGTGGATGTGGCCAAACCCCACAGCTAGTCAGCCTGAGGGTCAATCCCAACCACTGACATGGCAATAGCAATCAAGGCTCAACTATAACAGGAGGGCACACACAATCCACACAAGGAATACTTCTGGAACACCCAGGGCAGGTGACCAGGGAGACTGTGCCACTGGGCCTTATAGGGCACCTACTCCATAAGGCCACTCAGCCAAGACGGAAGACATATCAGATCTACCTCATACATAGAAACAAACACAGAGGGGCAGCCAAAATAAGGAAATAAAGAAATATATCCCAAGTGAGGAACAGGAGAAAACTCCAGAAATAAAGCTAAACTAGAGGCAAGCAATCTACCAGATATAGAGTTCAAAGCAATGGTTATAACGAAGCTCAAGGAACTTAGTGAGAACTTCAGCAAAGACATAGCAAGCATAAAAAAGGACATAGAAGCCATGAAAAAGAACCAGTCAGAAATGAAGAATACAGTAACTGAAATGAAGAATGCACTAGAAGGAATCACCAGCAGACTAGATGAAACAGAGGATCAAATCAGCAATTTGGAAAACAAGGTAGGAGAAAATACTCAATCAGAAGCAAAAAACAAAAAAAACAAAAACACACACACACAAAAAAAAATAATAAAAAATAATGAGTATAGTTTAATGGACCTCTGGGACAACATCAAGCATACCAGCATTCACATCATAGGGGTGCCAAAAGAAGAGAGAGAGCAAGTAATTGAAAACCTATTTGAAGAAATAATGACTGAAAACTTTCCTAATCTGGCAAAGGAAACAGACATACAAGCCCAGGAGGTGCAGAGAGTCCCATACAAGGCCCACACAAAGACATATTATAATTAAGATGGCAAAGGTTAAAGAAAAAGAAAGAATCCTAAAAAGCAAGAGAAAGGCAGCTAGTTACGTACAAGACTATCAGCTGATTTCTCAACAAAAACTTTGCAGGCCAGAAAGGATTGGCACAAAATATTCAATGTGATGAAAAGCAAGGACCTACAACCAAAAGTACTCTACCCAGCAAGGCTATCATTTAGAATTGAAGGACAGATAAAGAGTTCCCACACAAGAAAGAGCTAAAGGAGTTAATCACCAGCAAACCAGTATTACAAGGAATGTTAGAGGGACTTTTTAAGTTGAAAAAAAAAAGATTAAAAAAAAAGAATAATAAAATGGCAGTAACTACATATCTATCAACAATTACTTTCAATATAAATGGATTAAATGCTCCAATCAAAAGACATTGGAGGGCTGAATGGATAAGAAAACAAAACCCTTACCTATGATGACTATAAGAGACTCATTTCAGATTGAAAGACACACACAGACTGAAAGTAAAGGGGTGGGAAATGATATTTCATGAAAATGGAAACAAACAAACAAATGAACAAAAAGTTGGGGTAACAATACTTATAGGAGACAAAATAAACTTTAAAACAAAGGCTGTAACAAGAGACAAAGAAGAACCCTGTTATCCCACTTCTGGGTATTCATCCAAAAAAACCTTCAATGCTACTTAGAGGGGATGGATGTGTGAATCCATATGTTTGTTGCAGCACTGTTTACAATGGCCAAGATATGGGGGCAGCCTGGGTGTCCATTGATGGATGAATGGATCGAGAGATCAAGAGGAGGTGGTACATATATACAATAGAATATTGCTCTGCCATGGAAGGGAATGGGTTCTTGCCATCTGTGGTGGCATGGATGGACCTGGAGGGTATTGTGCTGAGTGGTGTATGTCAGACAGAGAAAGACATACAATGTGATTTTGCTTATGTTTAGAATCTAAAGAATAAAACAAACAAACAAGCAAACAAAAAAACAAACTCGTAGATACAGAGAATATTTTGATGGTTGCCGGATGGGATGGGGGCTGGCGATGGGGGAAAGGATTAAGAAGTACAAATTGGTTACTACATAGTAGTTATGGGGATGTAGGGTAAGACATAATAATATAGTCAATAATATTGTAATAACTATGGTGTCAGATGGGTACTAGATTTATCAAGGTGACAGATGAGAGGGATTGGGGGCCATGGTGGAAAAGGTGAAAGGATTAAGAAGTACAAACTAGTAGTTACAAAATAGTCATGGGAATGTAAAGTAAAGCATAGGGAATATAGTCAAAAATATGGTAATAACTATGTATAGTTCCAGGTAAGCATTATACTAGACTGGAGAGGGTATTTTTCTTAAAGTATATAAATGTCTAAGTGCTATGCTGTACACCTGAAATTAATATCAAATAATATTGAATGTCAGCTGTAATTGAAAAATTTTTAAAAGGGGGGAGAAAGGTCAAGGGGAATAAGAGGTTCAGATTTCCAGGTATAAAAGAAATCATGAGGATGTCATACACAGCATAGGGAATGTAGTCAATAATATTTTGATAATGTGGTACAGTGTCAGGTGGTTGCTGGAGTTATCATTGTGATCACTTCTTTAGGTATATAAATGTTGAATAACTAACTATGGTGTACACCTGAAACTAATATAATATTGTATGTTGGCTATGTTTTTAATAAAAATCTTTTTAAAATGTAGTTTTTGCAACCTGTGTTTTTCACTGACATTATGCCATGAACATCTACATCATTTTGAATGACTAAATTAACCAATCCCCTATTGTTGGGCATTAAAACAATCTCTGAGGGGAGCAACCTTGTAGCTAAGTCTTCGAATGTATTTATCACAAATATTTTCTTAGCAGACATTTGTAGCATAGAATTGTTGAGAATGTATATATTTTAACAGCTGATATGTACTTATAAAATGGCTCTGCCAGAGATGAAAGAGCCCAAAGTTGGAGGATGGTGCTTAGATGTAAAGTCAGAGAATCATGGACACGTGGAGCTGGAACTGTATATGGCGGTAGGGGCTCCACTCAAAATGAAGATGAACCTTTAGTTCTTACCCCAAATTGAGGGGAGGCTGGTGGCTCAGGACACAAGTCTACATTGCAAAGGAGGCTCTTCCCACACATTACTGGAATTCAGGAGGGACTAGCAGTTCTTCTAGTCATGTCCTTTATTTTCTCACTGTCAGCAAGGCCTGTCTTTCTTCATAAGGGCATTTTGTCAGTGTTTTAGGATATGGAAATAATCATCTTTGTAGCTGATATACATACTTAAAACTACGGATGCACATACCCAAAGGACAAAATCTCCATGATTTAATTTCTTACTTGAATTAAATTGTTTTTCTTAAAGAAATCTAATTTCAAATATACTTAGCTTGATGGTGTCTTTTAAAAGGAAATGATGTATTACTCTGGAATTCCTTTGCCATAAAGATGTGAGTCGACTGAAAATCTTTAATCCTTAAGAAGGCTTAGAAAGCAATTCATAGCATTCTTAAAAATGCAAACCAAAGGAGTGCATCCTAAAGGAGTGCCTTTCAGAAAAACAGTGCGTCTATGTCTCCTTTCTATTATACTGGATGCCCACTGAACAGAGAAAGGAGAAGAGGAGGCCTCAGTGCAGAAAAAGTTTATTGTTCTTGTCACTACCCATGGATTACTATCTGTGGGGACCTGACAAGCAGGAAATTGACAAACTGATATGAACGTCTTAAAAATTACCTTTTGTAAGTGCCTTGAAGAATAAAAGGGATCTTAGCTGTCTGAGGTTTATATGTCAAATAGCCTAAGAGTAAAAGGTTTTTGACATTCCAATCATGACCTCTGCCTCCTCCAACTTCTATCACCTATTAAGCTTTTTGCAGTTAACCTGTTGCTTTGGAAATCGATATGGGAGTAGTAGGATTTATACAGATGCAATAAAAGGTACACCCACCAGTGTGCACTCTGCTTTGAATAGAAAAGAACTGTGACACCGACAGAAAAATGTTCCCTCCTGGCTGTGGTGTGGTAGAGTGGAACGAGCCTTTGGGTCAGAGAAAATCTAGGTACAAATCTGGCAGGTAATTTGCTAACTTGGCAAATTATTTAATCTCTCTGAGCCCCTATTCCCCCCCAATCACCTGAGAAATGTGAATAATAATAGTTACTTGGTAATACTGTTGAAAGAATGAAAATAAATGAATGTGCAAAGCCCTGCCTCATAGCAGTTTGCTTGCTATCCTGACAGATCTGACTCAGAAGACACAAACAAAGAAGGATGTTAAGGTATATATTTTCTTTAGGTTTGGAAAATTTATTTTTCTAGAAAATGTTCTTGTCATTCAGGATCTACTCTGAAACATTTTATTTTCTTCTTTATAGTAGTGTATCCATTGTAAAACTTTCACAGTTTTATTCTGTTGACATGGATTAGATAACTGTCATAATTGTTAAGCTAAAAAATATTTCCTTAGCAATTTTGAAGGAGCGAAACTGCTATGAAAAAGTACTGATGCGAAGATCATGTATCTGTTGCTAACTAACATTATACTCTGGTTTGCTACGCATGCTAGTTAAAAAGACAGTGGTTATGCAGTGGCAGGTTCCTGTTTTTCAGGCCTAGATAAAATTACAAGCAGACAAGAATTAAAAGGCGAGAAACTGAATGTCCCAAGGGAGCTACATTTGAATATAAAAATTAGAAAATAACCAAGAGTGACCTGTTATTAATGGTGTGTGTGCGTGCTTGTGCGTGTGTGTGCATATGCACGTGAGCGTGTCTGTGTGTGTGTGTGTGTGTGTGTGTCTGTGTGTGTGTGTAGGCATGAGCATCCCTTTGTATAGGCTGTTTAAACACAGCATAGTAGTTAAGAGCTCAGCTTGCAGGGTCAGTTTGGCTTCTATTAACACACTCAGCTTGCCACCCACTAGATGCATAGCCTTAGTGAAGTTACTTTAGCTTTCTGAGTGGTAGTTCCTTCACCAACTCTTCTATCAGAGTTGCTGCTAAAACCTGACCTCTAGGGGGTTTGGGGAATGTAAATGAGCTAATGCAGGTGAAGAGTCTAGCACATTGAAAATACTCAAAAATACTAGGTGTTACTATTACTGTTAGTAAATTGTGATTATTTTTAAGGTACAAGCATGGGCCAGTGTCAGCAATCTGACTTGTAACTTCAACATAATGATTCTTTTGCAAAATTTTTTCCCTCTTGAACTTCCATTTCCTCAATAAGAAAATGTGAGAGTTGCTCAAAATGGAAAATGGAAACATATTCCAGCTCTAAACTTTGTCTTTCTTTAGCTCTATAATATAATAAATGTCTCATGATTTTTTTTTATGTTGATTTTGTTAGGTAAGTTTTATGTTATTGTACTTTAAGCCTGTTGGAGGTGTGTGTTCCCCTCTGTGTTCTTTATTTCTTATTGACTATATATGTGTGTTCATCCCTGCTTCAGAGAGAAAGTGATGGAGTTATCTATTACCAATCACAAAGCAACAATTTTAATCATAAAAAATTGTGTGAACAAGCCAATGTATTGAAAACAGCAATTCCATATTATTTTAGGATATTGAAACGATAAAAAGGTATTGGATGCAAAGTATCAGATAGCAAAGTGTGTGCGGAAGGTGAGAGATGGACACGTAAACAGCAAGCATGTGGAGCCCAAGAAGTTTAGTTTCAAGCTCTGGCACATCTTCATCTAACATTTCCTACTGCTTTAGCCTTGAGGAGCTTTACCATGAGCTTCAGGAAGATACAGGGGTCTTGGTCATGGGATCTCTGAGGTCAGCGGGAGAACTTGAAACAAATGTTTTAGTGGAAAGCATTCCTTATCTAAGGAATCTATTTTCTAATCTATTTTTTTCTCAGCAAATAGTTGAGTGTTTTTGTTTTTTACTTTATTTCTTTTTAACGTGTGTGCGTAAATGTGTGGAAAGTACTCTCCTCGTTCCTGCTTCCTCTGTGTTTCATCAACAAACGCAATTTTTTTTTATGTGCATCATCATCTCTATCAATTCCAAATCAGAAGAGCTCCAAATCCAAATAATAATGTTTGTTTTGGAGTTTCTGGGTTAATATAAAGAAAATTACTGTAAACTGTATATCTTGGTCTGTATAGAGGAAATTCCACTACATATTGTACCGTTCTCTAGCTCCTCCCTGAAATTTTTTTTCCTTAAAGCAGGTAAAAGAAACTTCTAGATCTTTCTAACTTTTGGCTCTGAATGCAGAACACCTGGGTTCAAATCTCAGCCATCACTTACTAGGTTTAAAATTTGTTATAAGTCACTTCTCTGTTTCCTTATCTGTAAAATAAGGGTCATGATAGAAATCACTCCATCGGTAACATAGTAAGCATTTAATAAATACTAGTTATTATTGTTATTTTACACACACATGCACACACATACACACACACACACACAAATCTTGGTTGTATCTGAAGATCTTGTTCTCCCATCAAGGGCAACAGTGTCATGTTCTCACTTAACCACACAGCACATTAAGCACATTCTCTTTTCTTAGACAACAGCTCCATGTTTTTTATATTATTTAAAATACTTAACTATGTAATGAAATTATGCTGGTCAAAGAGTTTAGTACAGTGTTCACTCGTTCTTTACATTTGTTCTCATTTATATCAGAAAGGTTCAAATAAAAATGTTTCTAAGGACAATTATTTCAAATACATATTAGTAAATTAAAGGTATGAAATCATAGCAAAATAGAATGTTCCTCTTATGTGATTGAGTATTGTCTGAAACCACTTTGGGAGCTCCCTAAATGCCCTTTGTTTATTCCCATTACAATCCTACTGTCATTACCTGACAACTCCAATCAATGTATCTTGTTGGCCGAATGATGAACCCCACCTGTCTCCTGAAAGGACATAGGTTCATGTCCTAATGCCCAGAACCTATGACTATGTTACCTTACATGGAAAAACAGATTTTGCACATAAGATTAAAAACCTCGAGATAGGGAGATGGTTTTGGATTATCTGGGTAGGTCAGTGTAATTACCAGGGTCCATAAGAGGGAGGCAGAAGGGTCAGAGTCCTGGAGAGATTTGATGATGTCACACTGTTGGTTTTGAAGATGGAGGAAGGGATCTATGAGCTAAGGCACATAAGTGGCCTCTAGCCTGGGGGAAAAAGGAAGAAAAATGATATTCTCTTAGAGCATTCAGAATGAAAGCGGCACTGCAAACACCTTCATTTTAGGACTTCTGACGTCCAGAGATGCAAGATAATAAATTTGTGTTGTTCTGCGCATGAAGTTACTTACAGCAATAGGAAACGAATGCAATGTGGTAGCTAGCACCTGTGTTCACCTGTCTAGAAAGGGATGTTCTAGAGGATCTCAAAGTATCATGAAGAACATAATGGTCAATAATTTCATTTTCTGGGCCATTTAGTATCTCAGAAGATTTTGTTCTTACCATCACAACCTGTTCATCTTCCCTAGGGCAGTTTTATGAAGTTATTTACTTTCTGGATGATGGGCATGTTTAAAAGTCTTTCTCCCCAAAGCATAAAATGCACATTTTAAGATCTGAAGTGTCCCCATTTTCCCATAATACTAAAGTAAAATTTTGCATCTCCTAGAAATACTATGTTTTCATTAGTCCCCAGAGATGAGATCATACCCTAAAGAATACCCAAGATTTTGAAAGGAACAAAAGTCCATGATGAAGTACAGGAATTACTTTCTCATGGACCCTTCCTTTTGGATTTCCTCGGTCGGCTCTCGCCTGCCTCTTTGCCTGAGAGTAAACAAGCCACCCATTTTTTTCTCTAGGACCATGTAGGGTATCAAATTGTAGCACCTGAAGCGCATCCTTGAATGATGGCTTTGCACCAAAAAAGTAGCTCTATAACACTGGTCCGGTTACCACTTGTATCCAGGTACTAGGCTACCCAGATAAGCAGAGAGTTTTAATTGAATGCATGGCATTGACCCTTCTGCATTAGTTTCTTGACTGATGGTGAAAAAGCCGTATATGCAAGCTAGTTAGAACTAAAATTACTGAAGCAGAAAAGCTGGATATGTATTCCTCCTCATATTCCTCCTTGTCTTCTATTTTTTAAATCTCCTAGCACAAGTCCTTTTTCGTCTTTGTCTCAGCTTTGGTCTCACATTGTCAACATAAATGTGGAGATCGTCTTTGTAATCTCAAACTTCGTGTGTTTGGGGTTGCAAGTTCACATACTTACGAGGGTCCAGGAGACAACTCAAGTAATATAAGTGAGCCAGGAAGTGACCAGTGAGCCGCAGGGATTGTGGTAGATTATAGCCCATATATGGTACCTTCTTAATTGCTCCCCAGCCCTGGTTATTGTTTGGCATATTGAAACATAGGAGAACTGTTGCCAGATTCTGATTTTTTTAAAAAGAGAAAGCAGAAATCTTTATTTTTATTTAATATCACCCATTTTTTCAACTCTCTAGACCAGATCTAACTTCTCCAGAATGGATTCAGACTGTGGAGGGAATTAGAACTTGGTTTATAATGTTATTTTTTACTGTAGACATATTGTATTTTCTGTATTCACATTTTACCTTCCTGGGAGCTCATTTATTTATTAATTCTTTAAGGATTACGGGGTGCTATGGCAGCCCCTAGGACTGTCATTTAAGGAGAATCTGGGAGCATCAAGGAAGGAATTCTTTGAAAAAAATGCAACTAGGCTGAGGTTTGAGGGATAGGTAGCAATTCATTTAGTAAATGAGGAGAAGGTACATGGGTGGGGTATGGGAGAGGGTTCTAAGAGACAATAGTGCAAACAAAATCACAGAGATATGAGAGGACACTACACTTTAGTAGAAGCCAAAGATGTTTAGCTTGGCTGGAATTTAGTGTGGAAAGAAGAATCATAAGAGATAACCCTGCAGAGGTAGGCAGATGCCAAAATGGGAAGAACCTCTTATGTTGTAATGGAATTTAATTTTATCCCGAGGCAGTCAAGGACCCATCTAGTTTGCTTCTCTCTAAGGCTGACATTCTTCTCCATCCCAGGAGTGATTCTCTAATTTCTTGTTTTGCTCAAGGCTGTTAGTGATTTTATACAACACAATTTTCATGTAATTGTGAGCAGAAAGACTGTTGGGACTTTGGGTGTCAGGCAACCTAAGAAAACCCATTATTGGGGCCAGAGCTCTCCCTGGCACTAGGGACTCAGTAATTGGACTGAATTAAACTCAAAGTGGTCTGGAGGCCCTGTTGCATGAAATGCAGAAAGTCTCTTAGATCAAAAACCCATTTAGGCATATTAGTTTTCATGCTATTCCCAATGGCACAAAGAATGTGAAATCTATGATGGTATCTGTGGTTTTGGATTTATGCTTGGTGTGACTCACAGAAGAGACCCAAACTGACTCAAACTGAGAGAGCGCTGGCACAGTGAAATGATTCTGACCTATTTCCGAAGGCAAAGAAGAATAGCTTCAAGCCTTTGGAGTGACCAGATATCCAGGAAAAAAAAAGTGAAGGAAATAGCAAATTACAAGACCATCTGAAACATGGAAAATCAGGTCAAGTAGCAGTTTGGGCATGTAGAAGTAGGTCATCCTATTAATAAAATAGATAATTTTATGTCATTGTACCATTTCAATATGCATTATATGTAATAATATCTTACTAGCTATTTTCGGGGTAGTATTCTAATCATTTTCCTAAACTGAAATTGTTAGAAAACTGATGACAGTAAGTGAGAAAGATATTGCCTCTATCATTGAACAAGCCAGCTAGCTGTTCTTTTTCATAAATGAGAGACACTGGGTGTAAATTTATTTGAAATTAGCCTAATTTGCTGTGTTTTTATTTTCAATATACAGGAAATAGTATACCAGGCTCCATTATGAGTTACAAACGATTTCATTAGCATAATTGAAGCAGATGTTATTTCCTGAGATAATAGGTAAATGTGTGAAAATATATTCAGCTACTATCTCTGGACTTTTCTTGTATTGCAACTTGTTTGTGAGCAAACGCCTTTGACAATGAGGTCCAGGAGCATACAGTCAACAGAATAATAAATTTTAAGAATCGCAGCCAAGTTAGACCTCCCTCGGAAAGCACCAGGTTGGAGAACTAGTAATTTTTCTTTGCATATCAGCAAGATATAATTGGAATAAATTGTTTCTTTGAATATCTTAACATTGTGACTGCATATTTGTAACTATCTAGAATTTATCCTAGTACTATGTACATATTTATATACATGTGAAAAGTTACATATTTCTCTAATGCAGATGGCATGGAGTCTTTCATTGTAAATGGTGTTAAACATATCTTTAGGCACTTATATGTCTAAATCTGATTCCTTACCCTAACTTTCAATGCTTTTTATAAATTATTCCTCTAATCATATATGAAACTAAACAACCTTATTTCCCACTCATTTCCAGGAAAAAAACTCTTTAAAAAAACAAATTGGTCATCTAAAAGAATTCTTCAATGATTTGCTTATTTATAATATCTGTAGCTTGCTTCACACTTTTTAATAATATTACTGATTTCAATCACTTCTGTGCCAAATGCCATGTACATATCATCAGAACAACCTTGATAAATAGGTATTATTTCTCATTTTATGAATGGAGAAAGTGATGCTCCCAGAGATTTTTAAAGAGGTCACATAGCTAACAAGAACCAATGCCAGGATTTGAGCTAATGTCAACTTCACACCCAAGCCTGGGCTCTTAACCTCAATGCTACATTGTTTCAGTTGAATTTCCCTAGTCTTTTCCCACCTTTTGGAATCCCATCTTTGAGACTCAGCTGAACCCCTAATTTCTTTAAGCTTCTTTCCTTATAAAATCAATAAACATCATGCTTTTGCCTTCCTGAGTGTCAAAGACAGTGGATCTCAAACTTGCCCTCCTGATGCAACACCTTGGAGATTCTTATGCTTTTGTCCACACCGGGGAATATTACTATGTTTAATCATTGTAACAATTAGAAGCATCTTTGTAAGCATAAGAGTTGATTCTATGAATTGTAATATCAATATAGATCTTATCGCACAAAAATTTCCAGCAAGGCAATGACAGATTTAAGAAATCGTATTTCTAAATAATCCCATTAATATTTGTTTGAGTTTTGTTCTATTTTGATATTTGTTAGCACATTCAAGAAAGCTGTTTGAAGCAAATACATATGCTTTTAAAAATGTATTGGGGGAAAAAATATTGACAAAATTCTATCGGCTTATTTTCATTTCTTTAACTTGGGACAAAGCCACCATATTGTATTTTCCTGATACGCTTCCTTAGTGTTGCTCAGAATACACAGAGAACCGAATTAGAAATTCACTGGCATATTGTGGGAATTATCTGAGACTGCAATTATAATGCAATTAAAAGCAGAATGTTTTGAACTTTTTGCATCGATAGTTTTTATGTCTAGTGCATGTGTATATATCTTTTTTCTATGACGTTGTCTTTTATTTTTAGTATTGCTTTAAAAATTCTTTTTATTTAAACACAGTTTGTGTGCAATATTATATTGGTTATATTAGTTTTGGGTGCACAATAAAGTGATTCAACATTTCATACCTTACAATGTGATCAACTCACTAATTCTAGGTACAAAGTTTTGACCATATTGTTGACTGTTTTGATTTCAGTTTTCTTTTATATAAAATTTGCATACAGTGAAATGCACAAATCAATGAGTTTTTCCAAATACATGCACCAGTGTAACCACCAGCCCTATCAAGAGTAGAGCATTTTTGTCATCTCAGAAAATTCCTTCCCAATGACCGCTACACCCAGAGGCAACCCTTTTCTGATTTTTCTCACTATAGATTAGTCTTGCTTTTTCTAGGATTTCATATAAACAGTGTGCTTTTTGGTGGCTGGCTTTTTTTGCTTAGCATAACACCTGTGTGATTCATCCATGTTGTTACATGTATCAGTAATACATTTCTTTTTATTGCTGAATAGGGTCCCTTTTATGAAAATACCACAATTTGTTTATCTACTCTCCTATTGATAGGTGTCTGTGTTGTTGGAGGAGGCCATTGAGAAGACATGACCCTCCGCTGACGCATGAGCTGTACCGGGCAATTGGAGGTACTTCATCCCCTCCCCTGTTCTTGGAATGTGCATTCTGCCCACCATTCCCATAGTGGGAACCATTTTCAAGGATGCAGCCTGGAGAGAGCCATGTGTTGTTGATCCTATCTGGACTGAACAGTGACTGAAGCCAGGTAAGACTTCTATATGAACTGTTAAGACTCTGGCAGGTAGGTATGAAGACCTACTCGTCTTCCCGCCACTCAAGAGAAGCCTGGTAAGTAAGTTCCTTTGTTTATCAAAATTGCCTTCTACCAGTCTGGAATGGTCTTCCTCTGTCTTCAGTCCCTCTTGCCCTCTGTGTACAGGGGTCAGTTTGCAAATCAACAGTTGTGTACAAGTTTTTTTGCTATTATGCATAGACATGCTACGAACATTCCTGAACAAATCTTTCATGTACATGTATTTTTATTCTTGGAAAATAATGTGTATGTGTAACTTTTTAAGAAACAGTTAAACTGTTTTCTAAAGGGGTTATACCATTTTACGTTTTCACTCGCAAGGGATGAGAATTCTGGTTGCTTCCTGTCTCCCCAACATTTGGTTTCGTTGGTCTTTCTGCCATCCTATTGAGTGTGTATTGGTATCTGCTTATAGTATTAATTAGCATTTTTTCTGAAGGCTGATGATATTGAGTACTTTGTTTGTGGGCTTATTGACCACTTGTAGATCTTTCTTTGTGAAGTATCTGTGCAAGTTTTGCTCATTTTTTACAGGATTGTTTGTCCTTTGGTTATTGAATTGTAGGGGTTATTTATATTTTTGGAAAGTAAATCTTTTGTCATAGATCGTCACAAATTGTTTCACAAATATTTTCTCCCAGTCTGAGCATTACCTATTCATTTTCTTAATGGTGTCTTTTGATCAACAGACATTTTTAATTTTGATGAGTCTAATGTATCATTTTTTTTCCTTTTATGATTATTGCTTTCTGTGTCTTGATTAAGAAATGTTTGCCTAACTCCAAGTCAGAAATATAGTGTTCTGTGTTTTATCCCAGAAGCTTTATTGTTTTAGCTTTTATATTTAGGTTTGTGGTCCAACTCAAAATAATTTTTATTTATGGTACAGAATTCACACTTTATATATTTTCCATGTGGATATTCAGTTGTTACAGCACCACTTTTTAAGAAAGACTTTCTTTCCCATGGTTATTAAATAAACTTGGTGCCTTTGTGGGGAAGTAATTGACCATATAAAACTTAATCTATACCTGGGCTCTATTAAGTTCCATTGATCTATTTGTTTGTTATGAGGCCAATATCCCATTATCTTTATTACTGTAGCTTTATGCTAAGATTTAAAGTCATGTGATGAAAGTCCTTCAGTTTGTTTTCTCTTCCAAGACCATTGGGGCTATTCTGTGTTCTTCGACTTTTCATATAAATTAGAATCAGCTCAACAATTTCTACAAAATGCCTGTCTTTGCACTATTTTGTAAATGCTTATAGATGGCTATCTTAATGTTGACATGGCTTTCTTTCTATATGCATGTCTGTCTCCAAATTTACCCTTTTATGAGGATACCAATTCTATTGGATTTAGACTCATCCTACTGATCTCATTTTAACTGGATTACCTCCCTAATTACCCTACTTCTGAATAAGGTCACATTAGAGGTACTGGGTATTAGAACTTTAATATATAAATTTTAGAGGGACAAAAGTCAACCCCTAATATCTCTATTGCCTTTTAAGTTGTACCTATTTGGATTTACTTTTCATGGTTGCTTTAGAGTTTATAATTACATCATCAACTCATCACAATCTATAATATGTAGAATTAATATATGCAAACTGTCAGCCATTTATTTAACTTTGTTTTTTTTTTTTTAGCCATTTAACTTTGTACCCTATCTTTTGTGTTGTTGATACTATGTGCATTATATATATTGTATATTGTAAACCTTACAATACATTATTACAATGTTTTCTTTAAATATCCAAAGGCTTTAAGGAAATTCAGTTAATAAAAATATATTTTATATTACCCACTTACTTGCATTTCTGATACTTGTCAATCTTTTGTATAGATCTAAGGTTCCATACATTTTGATTTTCTTTCAGCCTGAGTAACTTCCTATAGCATTTATTAATAATTTAGTATAATCTGCTGTCAATGAATTCTCTTTTGTCTTATTTTTCCTTCATTTAAAAACAATGTTTTCTCTGTCTATAAATTTCTCTGTTGACTGTATTTTTTTTATTTCTATTACATTTTTTCTCCCATTGGCTTCCATTATTTCTATTACTTATAGGACATAAGCCATCATTCATACATTTATTTTTCTTTTATGTAATATATTCTCTGGCTTCTTTAAAGATTTTCTCTTTATCTTTGGTTTCTACCAATTTAACTCTGTGAGGTTTTTTTTTTTTCTTTAAATTTATTTCCATTTTGGTTAATTGAACTTCAAGTATCTATAGTTTATAGTGTCACCAAGTTTGGGAAATTCTTGGTCATTATTTCTCCAAATATTTTTTGTCTCCAGTCTACTGTTAGGCTCATCAAGTGAATTTTTTATTTAAGATATTGTACTTTTTAGTTTTAGAATTTTAATTTGGTCATTTGTTAGTTTTGATTTTTCTGTTGATTTTCCTTATATCATCATTCCTTTATGATTATAATTTCCTTTAAGTTATTAAATATATTTATAATAATAGGTGCTTTAAAGTTCTTGTCTGCTAATACCAGAGTCAAGAATTTTGGTGGTATGTGTGAGTGAATGAGTGTGTGTATGCATCTATCTATCTATCTATCTATCTATCTATCTATCTATCTATCTATCTAGCTATCTATCTATCTATCTGTCATCTATTTATATTTTGGAATTTCTGATGTGGCTTCTCCCTTATGAACACATCCCCAACCTTTCAGAAAACTTTGCAGCCTTGAAATTCATCTTCTGACTTTTAAACCTAGCAATACTGTAGCTTTCTATTTAAGTCCTAGATACTCTACTGATTTGGGAGTGTAAAAATTCCTTAGGCAAAAATTCACATGAACATGTCTCACCCACTATAGTGTCTTTATTTTAAATGTTGGCTTCTCTCCATTTTTTTTTTTCATGAATCTGACCACTGTCTTGTATTTTTAAATAGTTGTGTTTTATTTTAATATTTTTGTCTTCAGTTTATAATTATAATCTATGGTAATATTAGAGTAAGACAAGCTACCATTACTGAAAGCAGAACTCTACGTACATTTTTGATATTAAAACAGGGTAAACTTTTTGAGCACAAGTATTGAAGCATATATTTCTTTCAAAGTTTTAAAGGAATTCACTAATGTGCTATGTATACAATAGGATATCAGTAAATACCTGGTGAAAGTAAATAGATCTGGTTGAACTGAATGATTTGGCACATTTCCATAACAATTTGATTAAATTGTTATTAAAATACCCCATGATAGCATGAGTTGGGGGATTCTAGAAATTCAAGAAGTTTAGTACAGTCCACTGTTTTTAATACAAGAACTTAAAGTTATGTTTACCCTATTTGTAGACCTCAGTTGTTGAATTAGGCATAAAATGTTGGATCCTTTTTCCTGGGGTACAGCTGCAATTCAAGGTGTTGTCACCAGGTGAAAATTTTGTTCCCTGGTTGTAGCCATCCATATAAGTCAACATGTGAAGTCTAGGATTTTGGACAACACTAAATATATGTCAATACTGGTAACAA
The DNA here is from genome assembly GCF_057876585.1 of Rhinolophus sinicus. Lineage (NCBI taxonomy): Eukaryota > Metazoa > Chordata > Mammalia > Chiroptera > Rhinolophidae > Rhinolophus > Rhinolophus sinicus. Next base: position 30,924,777 of record NC_142515.1, read on the forward strand.
TTTCAAATAAATGGTAGTGCCCACCCAGAGTTCAGTATTAATGAAGATTGTAAGGTTGAATCTTGGTAAAGCAGGAAAGAATGACATGACCAAATAGTCCTATCTGCCATAGGCTCTGAAATGAAAAGTGATGCCATATATGCCATCGGTTTCTTGCATTGAACTAGACTTTCTACTGCTTTGTTTACTGAGAGACATAGCCTAGGTTACATAATCCAACCGTTTTATTTTTCTCTTGGCTTCAGAAGAGAGCCCAAGTCAATATTCTACCTAATCAGTATATAAGTATCACTTGCTTATGTGAATAGATAACTGCAGTTTTAAACTTAAAAAAAAAAAAAAAAGAAAAGAAAAAAAAAAAACAACGTAGGAAAGCAAAAAAGATCTATTTCTAATCTTTTTGCTTCCCAGCATGGTTTCTAGGAACACATAGTGGTGAAAAATGGGAACTTGCAGCTTGTATTATGGAGTTTACTTCTCTGCTCATGCCCTAATTTTACCCTAGAAGGAAATTATTGGAAGTTCTTTTCCACAGGCAAAGTAAAGTCTCAGAAATATCTAATAGCACACAGAGTCAGCCCTGGAGTATTGCCAACACTTTTGTAGTGTAATGTTGCATTTAATACGCTTTTTAATTTTCCAATTATGCATATCCATAGGGAATGCTCTGAGTAGACATTGCCTCTAGAGAAAAGATCTTATTCTAAGGTAAATCAAGGAATCTTGACAAATTTGAAACAGTTTGCTTGGATTTAGGAATTTTAATCTGCATGTTTACTTCCCTATACCTCTAAAAATAAGCTGAGGACATCCAATGTGGGAGTCACTCTCAAATAAGTTTACATCCTACACATAGTTTCCTTGTAAAACCTTCGGAAAAACGAAAGTAAAAAATGTTGACATCTCATTGCCTTTTAAAATATAACTAGAGAGTACAAAAAGTAACATGACTATTTAAATTTATCTGAAACAAATAAAAACATTTGGAAATACAGTTGAACTCTATTGGAACTTTTATTCATTCACTCATTTGTTAATGCTGCAAGGATTTATATTAATAATACACTAAAGATGTGCCAGGCACCATCCTATATGATTGGACATGGGTGATGCCCCGAGGAATCACAGCAGAGAAGAATGCACACATTACTTCCGTGTAGTATGTTTCCTGCTATAATAGAGGTTTGTACAGAGTGTCACGTGATTACTTTTGAGAGGTAACACACTGAGTTTCTCATGTGTCAGAAGGTCTTATGAAGGGACCCAGGGGCAGATTCTAGCTTCTCGTGAATCTTTGTTCAAGATTCAAACAATATCACCAAAAATGTATTCCTCTCTATAGTTGACTCTGCTTCCTTGTTATTTATTGGTTCCATTCTAAAGCAAACTTTTAAAACCCAAGATGCATTCTAGCAGCACCTGTGGTGGCACACTTTCTCATTCATATCTAAATAGAAAGAGAATATTCACTTTTTCCAAGTTGAAAAATGTCCAGGTATTGAATCTCCAGATGCTTTATTGGTCTGACTCGGATGAGGTGCCCATTCTTGAACTGGTCAGCATGGCCAGGGCAAGCTGGTGGTGTAGGCGTGCACTGGAGCTGAGTGTAGGTATACATTTCCCATCCTGAATGGCTTGGCAATTTGGGATACTTCTCGGGAAAAAGGAAGGAGTAATATATACTAATGAAGCAACCAATGAATGGCAACTGAAAAGTGCTCCCTCCTACTTCTGAATGATCTTATGCGCAGTCCCGATATCCAGATCCAACTCAACACAATGAAATCCGGACCCCGTAGGATGCATATAAGAACCTTGGGAAACTGTCTGCTGTGTATCTTATGGTTCCCTTCCTGTTGACACCGGCCAAATTGATACCAGTCTATGATCTTTACACCTGAAGCCAACCCAGTCACCAAATGAGCAGATGGTTAACTCTGGATTCATTCATTCATTCATTCAGTGATTATTGGTTTATTCTGTACTAGTCAGCATCCTAATGCTATTTAACAATAGTGTTTAGCAAGACATAGTTCCCACACACAGAGTATACTTTCTACTGGAGGAGACAAGTAGGTAAATGCCAAATAGGAATAAAAGGTTAGTAATGGAAGTATAAAGTGCTAACGAAGCACTTATATGGAGGCTTTCACCTTGTCTTAGGGCATCCAGGAAGCTTCCCAGAGGAAGTGAAACCTAGATAGTGAATCGAGGATAAATAGACATTAGTCAGGTGAAGAGGTGGGAGAACATGATCTTAGTCAGAGGGAGCAGGTAGATTTTTCACATGGCGAGACTTGTGCGTCTCTATCTAAATATTTTATGGCACAGTACTGAGTAGCTGGTGTCCATTCTCTCCTTTCACCAAGTGAAATCCAATTTTATTCTAGACTTAAATGTGTCCACTGTTAAATTAATTAAACAAGGAGGCCGTTAGACTGAGATGGCACTAATGCTGTTGTGGCCTGGTTAAGGAAATCAAAATCTAAGCTTATATGTGCCTTAAGGTCACAACATCGAAACCTAAAGACAACCATTCACAAAGAACCAACTAGGCTTTAAGCTATAGCCAATCAATAATTTCCTTGCATTTGCTTCCCCCTTTTCTCTATAAAAGTCTCTCCCTGAGCTCCTATTGGTGGCATGCACTTAACCCCTTCCAGTTTGGTGCTGCCCAATTTGAATTGATTTTTGCTCAAATAAACTTTTAAAACGTTTTATGCCTCAGTTTATCTTTTAACACCACTAAAAACCTTCTAAGACGCCCTTATAGTCTTAGACAAACAAAATCCCAGCCAAACAAAACCAAAACTCACAAAGAAAAAAACAAAACAAAGCAAACAAACAAAAAACCAGCGTTCCTAAAGGCAGTGAAACAGTTCAGGAAATAACTTCCCTGGGTCAAGAGATTTTCTAAGTTAGTTTCAGAACAGGTAATAAAGTTTTTGTTATAAAACTAACTTGACTAACCAAATTCGTGTTACCAAAATGTTTCCCCATTTAACTTCTTTGACTTTAATATTTTTTAAAATTCAGATTGCCCTGGAGAACTTAGTTTGTTTTATCCTGACAATTGAAATCCATTAAAATGCTCAATTAATGCTCTCAAATATTCAAATAAAAAGAATTTGCATTTCAATGTTTTGAGTCATAGGTGTAAATCATCTCTAAAGTCCATTAAAGCCTTACCATTATGCTTGGTAGGCAGGTTTCCTTTTCACTAATAAGATTTTAACACAGGCATAAAAGGTTAAGTGATTATTGAGGGTGAGCCTGGGATAATGAAGGTGGGCACTGTTGCTGTTCTTTTTATCCTGAGCTGGTTTTGCCTTAATTCAGTGTTTCTTTGCATGACAAATAGCACTCCGCAGACTTGATTAAAGATTTCAGTGGGGTTTATTCACTCATAGGTCTTTGCTTCCCATAATTATTGTAACAGAAACCAGTCCCCAGTTGCTTATTTTTAAAATCATGTATATAATGGTAATGCTACCTTATAAGAGAAAAATGCCCTAATTGTATTAAAAGGAATGTGGCTGCTGGTGTGTGAAAGGAGTTTTATCTTCTTGCCCACTATGATTCATATGAGTATCAAGTTTAGAAATTACTCTGCATAATGGTGGGGGAAGAATTTGAAACTATCAATTATCTTTGATGAGAAAGGAGGGGAGAGAAGGGGTCATAAGTAGGTGGCAGATCACATATTCTGTAAAATGACTATAAAGACAGTCTGCTAGGATCATAGATGCTAGAGTGATCAGTTTCTTGAGGAAATCAGTGTTTTTAGTTTCTTCACGGGCAGGAGCTGTCGCCTGAATTTTTCTGTTCTTCAGAGACTAACACAGGTGCACATTAAATACTGAAAATCATAACATTTAAGAACTAGAAGAAGCCTTACTTGCCATTTTGTTCATACTCACTGCAACTTCACCTTTCCTTAATTAGTTGTTTGTGGAAAGTTAGGTGGTGGAGAAATGACGTTTTCCTGCAACATTCTCCAGGGACCATTCTCCAGACTCCTGAGTGTCCAGAGGCAATGGTGGTGGTGACAATAGTGACAGTGGTGATAGCATTATCCCAATTCCACTGGGTATCAGATATGGATGCCTGGTATGTTGGTTCTTGCATTCAAAACATCAAGTGGGGGTCTTGGCAGTAATAGCTTTCCTGGTGAGTCAGTTCTGTATTGTTCTAGGACTCATTCCTAAAGGCCCTAGATCCTGCTGAGGAGTCTTATTCTGCACCCCAAAACCCCCTGTGTATGTTTTCTCAGTCCCAACCATAGGCAATTACCTGGCAGACCTCACAGAGAACCCGCCCCTCACCCCACCCAACCCCCGCCCCCCACACACAGAAGACTCGGTGCACTGCCAGTGCATCATACTCTCCAAGGGGAGTTGCAGTCAAGGACTGAGGCCCCCTGGCTTACCACGCTCTTAAATATATTTGCATTCTTAGCTCAGGCACCTTTATTCAAAAGTCTGTTTATCTAGGGCCTTCTTGCTGAGGTCCTCCAGGTACCTCTGCTGAGGACCCCTTATGGGAGAGAGGTGGTAGAAACCTTAAAATATTTTCCTCCTCTCTGACTCAGTAGTAAGTACTTTTCTACTCCCAGCCTTCAGTCTTCCCTGTCCTAGGGTTCATAAAATTGCAAGAGTGCTTTGTTTAGAGTTCCCTCAACAGTGAGAAATTACCCACATCTGTACTAGGTCTGCTCCATGTACTATACTGGCCTACTGGTCGACCCTCCACCAGTGTACCTTTCCATGGGAAAGAAATGGAATGGCATGGGAGTCGGCACTTTCCCTGGTTTTAGCCTCTTGCTTATGTCTTATCACAGTGATCAAAGGCTTGATTATTACTTCCATCTTGGCTGGTTGCTTTAATGGGCTTCTCTGATACCTGGCAGCTTCTCTGACACCTAGAGTTTTCTTTCAAGATCCACTGAGATCCTGACACTGCTATTCTAGGCAATCCAATGGTTTTGTTTAAAATAGCTTGTATAAAATCTCTTCCAGTTTAAAATCCCTAGAATGGTTTCTTTTTCCCCATGCTGAACTCTGACCATTACAGGAATTCTTGCCTAGAAGTGGAGCTGCTTTGGCCTAATGGTCAAACAGATATTGTAGGCTGGAAAGCTGGTTATTCTTGTCAGGACACAACAAATGATTGGTAAAACAAATACTGTAATACCTTGAAAGCAGGTGTGGGACTACTGAATCTGAAGATCTAAGAGAATACGAAAAAGAATGTTGGTAGGTGGTAAATGCTATGTGCTGCTTTTAACCAACTTTTAGAGAAAGATAAACCAAAGTAAGAATTAGCTCACTTGTAAGCAGTGATGAAAAAAACATGGCTCTGCTAAGGGTGGCTTTTCCTGGCTGTAGCCTGCAATTAATATTGACTGATATTACAGTATTTGGAGGTTTCAAAGGTTGGAAAGGTCCATTCCTTCTGTATCTCAGACTGTAAGAGATAAAATTGTAATCTCAACTTTCTTAAAATTTCCAATAAGCATTTTTGGCCAGACAATGGGAGTCAACCGAGTGGCCAGAATAAAGGTGTTGCTTTTGAGAGGAATCTGTTTGCTTCAGATGGCATCACCAATGGCCTAACATAGAGACCAGTGTCTGACATGTAGAAAGGCTTGAAACTAGTTATTGTTACCGTTGCTTTTTGAACTTAGATAAAAAGGGTTATGATTTCTTTTAAAGACTATTATTAAAATAGTGCTAACATGCAATATTAAATTAGTTTCAGGGGTACACCATAGTTATTCAACGTTTATATACCTAAAGAATTGATCACCATCGTAAGTCCAGCAACCATATGACACTGTACCATGTTATCACAATATTATTGATTATATTCCCTATTCTGTATCTTGTATTCCCATGACTTGTTTTATATCTGGAAATTTGAACTCTTATTCCCCTACACCTTTTCCTACCCTTTTAAACTTTTTCAATTATAGTTGACATTAATATTATTTGATATTAGTCTTGGGTATACAGCATAGTGGTTAGACATTTATATAATTTAAGAAATGATCTTCTTGACTGGTCTAGTACTCACCTGGCACTATACATAGTTGTTACGATATTATTGACTATATTCCCTGTGCTTTACATCCCCATGATTATTTTGTAACTACCAATTTATACTTAATCCCTTCACCTTTTTCACCCCCCCCCCAAAGCCCCCTCTCATCTATCACCTCGATAGATCTAGTACCCATTGACACCATGCATAGTTATTACATTACTGACCACATTCCTTATGCTACACCCTACATCCTCATGACTACTGTGTGACAACCAATTTATATTTCTTCATCCTTTCCCTTTTGTCACTCAACCCCAACCCCCATCCCATCTGGCAACCATTAAAATGCTCTCTGTACCTATGAGTTTGTTTCAGTTTTGTTTGTTAATTTTGTTCTTTAGATTCTACATATAAGCATCATGAGTCATGACATCCCAATCAAATTTTGGGTGGGGGTTTATCTGGTTTCTTCAGAGTGGCTACAACACTGTACTAATGTAAGATGTTAATAAAAGGAAACTGAGTGTGGCGTATATAGGAACTCTTGATCTTTGCAGTTTTTCTGTGAACCGATAACTGTTCAAAAATAAGATTTATTTTTCAAAAAGTCTTTGCACCATAGTTTAAGAAAACAGAGATACAATATAACTCTGTCTTTGGGTCTGTTACAGACTGAATATTTGTGTCCTCACCCCCTATGTTGATGCTCTAGACCCCTATGTGGCATATTAGGTGGTGGGGATTTGGGGAGGTCCTTAGATTTAGATAAGGTTGTGAGAGTGGAGCATCCATTGTAAGAAGAGGAAGAGATACCAGAGCTTCCTCTCTCTACCATGTGAGGACACAGTGAGAAGGTGGCCGTTTGCAATCCAGGAAGAGGGCCCTCACCAAGAACCAAATCTGCCAGGATCTTGATTTTGGACTTTCTACCTCCAGAACTGTGAGAAACAAATGTTTATAGTTTAAGGTATCCATTCTATGATATTTTGTTATAATAGCCAACGCACACTAAGATTCGGTCCATGGAAGCTTCTAGGTGAGGCTTCTTCTGGAAGAGACCATTTAGTGTTGCTGGAAGATTCTTTTCGTAGGTATAAGTCAGATTCATTTTCAGCCGAATTTCACTAGGAGGTAAATTGGGTTTTCTAGTAATTTACTTTTATTAGACATTTTTAAAACAATGCAGTTAATAGATTCGTCTTTTCCTTGATCGGTCATAGAGATGGCAGTTTCAGGCAAATGGCAACCCCCTTGCATAGCCAATGTGCTTTGATCTGGGATAGTATTAACCTCATGGTTGTTACTTTGAAAATATCCTGAACATATCTCAGTAAACACATTCAATTTGTGCTGTTTTTGTAAGGGGTATTTATAGCTTAGGGCAGAGGTTTAATCTTCAGGTAGAATTAATTGCTTTTAGGGCACATTGCTTATATTTCTATTAGCATTTATTTATTTGCATCTTATATAATAATAATGATAATGGTAATCTTGCATACTAATACCTGGAGATATGCTAAGCCCTTCCCATGCATTATCCCCCTTAATCCTCGTAGTAGCTAAGAAGGGAGACATCCTGGTTTATAAATGAGAAAATTAAAGCCTAGGGAAGGTTAAGTAATTTGCTTAAGGTCTTCCAGTTAATAAATGGCAAATCTGGATTCAATCCCAGATCTGTATGACCTGCAGACCCTGAGCTCTTCCTACTAGGTTATAACACTTGTTATTTACATACCAATGCCCTGAACTGGATTTGAATTCTTTGGGAATTTTATCTGCATTTTATCCATTTTTGGCTCCCCAAACATAACTTAGAACCATATCTGGGAAAAGTGTTTACTACATTCCTTCTTTTTTTTTTTTTTTTTTGTATCTGACACATAGTAACTATTTAATTAAAGTGATGGTTATATAGTATCATGCTTTAGTAAATTAATATTCTGCAAGGTTAATGCTATACATAGGTGGAGAATATGAGTGTGACTACAGTATAACTGAAGAATTAAAATCAGTTTGATCAAATACAATCCCATAAGGCACACACACCCAGCCCATTTTGAGGCTATTTTAGGTAACCTATGAGAGTCTTTTTCCATTAAGTTTATTATTTTTTCTCTTCTATCCAACATTATACAACAGTCCTTTTACATTGAATCCTATCAAATCATTTTGCCGTGTGTGTTTATGCTTGCATTTAAAGTCAGGTTGGCTCCCAGGATCACGAGCTCACCACCAGTGCATGGAAGAATCCAGAAAAGAATCCAGGACTATTCAGTTCCACTTCATCATGATTCCTCTAGCAAACCTTTATTTTGTAGCCTCTAAAGCTTTTTTTTCACACGTATTTTACCATCTTGTGACGTAAGTCAAGTTAGGTTCCGGCTCACTTTATTTACATGAAAGGAAGGCACATCGTACAGAGGGCCAGCAACTTGTTGAAGTTGTCTCCCCTGTGTCAGAGAAAGCGTATTGTGCAGATTGCAAAGGTCTCCCCACATACTTAGTGATGTTCCCAGTATCCACCTAGGTATAGCATCAAACTCTGTCTCTGGGGGCCGGCGAGCTCAAGGTCACGGGTTCAATCCCCGCATGCGCCACTGTGAGCTGCGCACTCCCTAAAACAAACTAACACACGAAAAACATTCTTTCCCTGCCAGGGACTGCTGAATAATAATAACAGTATTAATATCAAGAGTAATAATAAGAATAGCGGTAGCACAAATATTAATAGTATTAATTTTTGTCACTCTAGAAATAGCAATTTTTTCTTGAGTGCTTGTTAGATAGCTGCACTATATTAAGCAGTTAATTATTCCAGAAAAAAGTCCAGATAAGTATCGTTAGATAACTACGTCATTCCCCCATTTTGCAAATGAGGAAGCTAAAGCCAAGAGAGGGGGACTTGCTCAAGCCACGCAGACCGGACGTGACAGAGCCGGGCGTGCAGCCAGGCTCCAGAACCCAAGCTCATGCTCATGTTCCCTCCATCCCTAAGTCGCAGCGATGAGCCACGGGCAGCTTACTTTTCACCATCTGCTCAGCTTACCAGCGGCTTAGCTGCTCCTGGTACGTGTCACACTTGAATAAAATCACCCCTTAAAAAAAAGAAAAATCTCGCCCCAACCTTTTATTCTGGGGTACAGAACCCAGACAGTCTATCTTATTTGTCTTTGGATCACAGAGGTTAGCAAAGTCCATGCCACACGACGGACAATTAGCAAGACAAACTTCAAAAAGCTTCATATTTATAGTTACATTCTGTACTTATTCAGAGCCACCACCTGGCAGAATAGTTATTTATCGTGGTATAATAATCGCTAGCAGTTATGGAGCACTTACTCTGTGTCAGATACAGTTTTTGTAGACATTCTAATTTAATCCTAAAAATCACCTATCTGATAGAGCCTTAGAAATGTTAAACAGTTTCCCTAGTAGTACATACTTAATACACATTCAATCTAGGAAGTAAATTCAGCATTAGTTTAACAAAACTATTGATGCTGTTTTTCTAAAACTAAAGCACAGATTATAATGTCCCTATGCAAGTAACTTCTGAGGTGCAGGTTCCTTTGAGGTCTGTGCTGCCATGTGCTTAATGATAACTCAACCCCTCTCACCCCCACCCCCCAATTTATTGATTTGCAATCCTGGGGAACGTTCTTTTCATTGTGACTTCACTCGGTCTCTTGGAGCGAGCACAATGACCATGTATTTAGTCAGCCTCCTTTTTTTCATTGACCGACTACATTCACTCTTGATTTTCCCTTAATATATAAACTTGGTTGCCTTACTTAATCACATATAAGAATCATCCTCCCAATTATTTTCAACTGCTTAAGTAATCATAATTTTTATGAGTAATTAATGCTGCCAGAAGCCTGAGCATACAGAATTATACAGAAGAAAAACTCATTCCCACTTGAAACTGGATAGTAATTGTATGTGCCACTAAAACTCAACTGGGTTGTGGCTCTGACACACTGCTAAGTGTTCACTTTCCCCTGGGCTAGGAAAGCCATTCTTATCCTGCTTCTTAAAATTCAGGTAGAAGAGATGTCTTTTAAGAGCCCCTGTCGGAAAGCATGTGAAATTACTATTGTTTGTATGTAGATTTTGGATGATGACCTTGCTGTCTAAAATCTCAAGGCCCATTCAAATTGCTATTAGATACCAGGCAGCTCTCTCTTTTGAGGGAGGAATGTAGCATGTAATCATTTTATAGCTTAAAATATTTCTGTATCAAGAGCCATCAGATTAACACAATGAGAATGGTATGTAAGGTTCTATCGATGTATTTGTAATAAATCTACCCAGATAAAATGAGTCTGGTCCAAAGTACCATTCCTCCTTTATCTGGAGAGGTGCTTTATCATCACAGATGTGATGTGGATTAGGCCCTGCTCTCCTACTTAATCAAAAGAGGACAATTCCTTTCCTATGGCTAGTAATGTTCTAAGTGGTGCTGCATATCTTTAGATTTCTGAAGAACTTTTCAGCTAAATAGAGAGCATGCTCCCTTGTCCATGGTTCTCTCTCTCTCTAGCCTGACAGAGAGTAAAAATTCATTGCAGCTCTTTGAACAAGTTGAATTAAATTGCTTAGATCTTTGGAACCTATATTAACTCAGACATCCTTGTACCATTATATACTCAATATGCGGGGCTCACAATGAGGCCAGTACCTGGACCTTGAGTGGATCCTGGGTGGTGACCGAGCATTACAGGTTTGAAACCCAAGTCCCAATTTCTAGTCTCGATTTTCCTAGAAAGGGCTTGGCTTCCTCCTCTGCAAAACTCAGAGTGGAGGTATCTCTGAATCTAACACTGTATGGTTCTAAAATTGTATTGTAGAAACGTAGGCATGCTAGGCACGCCACAGTCTGTGAAGCCTCTGATTTCGTTAATAATAAGTTTGAATTATTACAGTTCTGAGTTCGGGAAGAAACACAATTGTTTGAAAATAATTTACGTACTCACATTTAGATTTGGAAAGATTTCTATTAAGGAAGATGTATAAGGTTGTTCTTGTTTGCACTTTTCACAGAAGTAATAAATAGAAACCGATAGTAGGGAGCTACATGAATCTATTGAGGTAAAAAAAAATGGCTCAATTGAGAACCTTCTTTCTTACTCAGTTGACTTTCTGTCACTAAAAGGACTTTTAAAGGCTTTTGCTCACCTACTGCTTCAGAAGGTGCCTATGTTGGCGGTGCATCCTGGTTCTCCCTGCCCCCACGTGGAGAAACAGATTTACCCGACAAAACTAACTCATAGAAAGCACCAGACTGTACCATGGGGGCAGGACGGTCATAGAGCAAAGGGAAGTTCGGGAAATGAGTGGTCAGAGAGGATTTTGAAGGTGCTGATGGGATTTGGAAGTGGCTTTTTATCCAAGACAGGAAGAATAGTAGAAGGATATCAAATTTCTCATCTCCAGGTGTATCTTTGGATGGGCAGTAGTCTTCACAAGTCCAGCTAATTTGCAGCCTGTGGAATTTCTGACTATTATGGTATTTCTACCCAACTAAACACAAGAAGTGCTAATGTCAATGGTAAAGAGATTAAACAGTTTTCTGTTTATTCCAAGATTTAGAACATGTCTTGATGCCTTTGGAAAGCTGGGGGAGGCTGAACATAGATGTAAATGTTAAAATTATTATCATTGATATTTGAAAATTTTCTGAGTGCTGGAACTGTGCTACATACCTTTCTTGTATTATCTCATATAATTGATTCATTCATTCATTCATTCATTCAGTAAGTCAACAAACATTTATTGAACATTTATGTGCCAGGCATGGTTTGGGGACTTGAAATAAAGGAATGTAAAAAATATAAAAATCACTTTCTTCATGGACTTTATATTCTAATAGTAAGGGAGAGGAGAAACATATAATAAAAAATGCATTTGTAAATTATATAATATATTATGATAAATGCTTGAAGAAAATTAAAGCAGGAAAGTTAGGATATGTTGCAGTATCAATATACACAGACTCTTAGAGAGGGTGGCCAGGGAAGGCCTGATTGAGAAGTTAACATTGGAATCAAAACCTGAAGGAGGTAAGGGAGCAAGCCACGCAAATATAAGGGGGAAGAGACTTCCAGGCAAAAGGAAAAACAACTGCAAAGATCCTAAAATGGAACTGTGCCTGCTCTGATTAGAAAAGGAGTGTGGGGAGACCTGTGTGGCTGGAGCAGCAAGAGTGCTGGGGGAGTGTAGTAAGAAACAGGTCATAGAGAGAATAGGGCCAGATAAGAGGGTGCTTGAAAGGTCATGAATGGCCTTCAAAGGTCACAAGAGGGTTTTGAGCAGAGGAGTGCCATGATTTCACTTAAGTGTTCTCAGGAATACAATGGGTGCTGTGCTGAAAATAGGCTTTGGGGTGCAAAAGTGGAAGCTCAGAGATCAGTTAGGGTACTGATAGAGGTTAGAGTGTCAGTGTGGTAGCAGTGAGGTAGTCGACAGTGATCAGATTCTGGATATCTTTGAAGGTGGAAACTACATGATTTGCTGACATTTTATATATTTGATATGAGAAAGAACAGAGCTAAGGATGAATACAAGGTGTTTGGCATGAGAAACTATAAGGCGTTTGCCTTGAGGATAGAATGGAGTTGATATTTAATGAGATGAGGAAGTCAGTGGATGGAGCAAGTTTTAGGGGAGCAGAAAATTGGGAGTTTGGTTTTGGATATTTCAAATTTGAGATGCATATAATGCATCAATTAAAGATTTCCAGTAGACAGTTTCTATACAAATCATTTAATCTTCCCAATAACCTTGAGGTAGGTTTTATTATCCTGGTTACACACAGGACATGTAATTATTATCCTGGTTACATATGTCCAAGAACACATAGGTAGTAAGTAGTGGAGCTGCCATTTGAATCTAGGCAGCTTGAGTCCAGAGCCATGTTTCTCAACATGTAGCTACACTGCCTTTCCCAACTCCTAGAATGTGCAGTTGGTTCAACATACAAAAACACAGCAATGAAATTCACCGCATTAATAGAGTCAAGGAGAAAAACTATGTGGTCATGTCTAAAAAGATATTTGATGCAGAAAAAAATGTTGACAAAAATCAACATCTCCTCATACCAAAACTCTCAACAAAATATAAATAGAAAAGAATATCTTCAATTTGAAAAAGTACATAGATGAAAAACCTATGGTTGACCATATAGTCAATGGAAAAACATTGAATGCTTGATTCCAAAGATGAGTAGTAACAAAGCAAGAAGGTTTGTTCCTACCCTTTTTATTTCACATTGATCTAGAATTCTTGGCCAATGCAACTCTGCAAGTAAAAGAAATAAAAAGCACAACAAATGAAAGAAAAAAATAACAACCCTCTTGTTATTTGCAGATGACTTAACTGTTTATTTAGAAAACCCTAAGATCTACACACACAAAAAAGTAGATTTTGCTTAGTAAATCATTTTGCTAAGGTTACTGAGTTAGAAGGTCAATATTCAAAAATTAATTATATTTCTACATACATCTATAAGAAATTAGAAAACAAAATTTAAAAACAATGCTCTAGTATATACAATAACATCATAAAATACTTAGGATCCATGTAAAAGATATGAAAGACCTCTACAATGAAAACTATAAAATATTGCTGAGAAAAATTAAAAGACCAAAATAAATGTTCATGGCTTGGAAGACTCAATATTGTTAAGATACCCATTATTTCCCAACTTGATCTATGCATTCAAGGTCAATCTAATCAAAATCCAAACAGGCTTTTTATAGAAACTGACAAGATAATGCATATAAAAATATATATAAAAAAGTATGTAGATCCTAGGATAGGTAGCTAAAACAATTTCGAAAAAGAAGGATAAAGTTAGATGAATTATACAACCTAATGTTAAGACAATATAAAGCTACAGTAGACAACGTGATATTTATGTAAGGAAAAACACAGAAGAACAGAACAGAATAAAGAGACTAGAGATAGAGCTATACATATAAGAACTACTGATTTTTTAAACAAACTTCAAGGTAATTCAATGACAAAAAATACTTTATATTTTTAATAAATGATACTGCAACAACTGAATATCCCTATGCAAAAGGAAGATTAAGCTCTGCCTCATGACATACACAAAATTTAATGGAAATCAATCATAGACCTAAAAAGAGTTCAAACCATACAACTTCTAGAAAGCAGGAGACTATCCTTGTGAACTTCGAGTTGGCAGACTTTTGGACGGGACACCAAAAACACTAAATACTAAAGATATGACTTAGACTTATCACGATTGAAATCATCTGCTCTTCAAAAGGAGCTGTTAAGGAAATGAGAACATAAGTCATGAACTGGGACAAAATATTGGCAATACATTTACCTGACAAAAGATTTGTATCCAAAAACAATCTCTATAATGCCTAACTGTAACTTAAGGAGAAATAACATAATTTTAAATAAAACATGTATTACAATGCATACATGAAATAGTTAGATGCGTATAATTAGAGGTAGAACCATTCATTCTGTTTGTGACCGCTGAGAATTCAGAATGACACCAGGCAGAGAGTTGCTGGTTATGACATGATTCTCTAAAATGAAGAACAACTGTTGTCTCTTAACAAAACCAACAACTCTCTTATTTTTGTTTTCATGGTAGTTGAATTCCTGGAGATTTCAATGTATATTAAAATAATGCAAATATCATTTGTGCTTATGTGTAAAATGCAGTTAGGGTCTCAGTTTGGATTATTTATAGATTTCCACCCACAAGAAAATCCTATGGTACATTCAAAAGTTGCACAAGCTACAATTCTTCAACATGTGAGACTGTGCAACTCATTGCAGACCCCAACAAATGAACACTGTTAGGGTTTCTTAATCATTGTAACAACCAAAAAATGTCCCCTAGAGGGTGATGCCATCCCTGAAAGGAACTGCTGTTACATTAATGCAACCACGAAAAAAACAGAGTTCCTGGTTCAGGCAGTACCTGAATGGGGGGATTTCTCTGTTCCCACTGTCTCACTTCTTCCCACAGATGAGTTCACAAAGAAAAGCCTACCAGTTTCTATGTTTCAAAATATTTATTTATTTATTTTAGAAATAAGGATATTTTACAAAAATGATGGAGATCATTTCTGTTGAGTTGTTACCTGGTACATTATAAAGAAGCTAGCAGTTGCTTCCTTGGTCGGTTGTCATAAAAGCTGATGAATCAAATACTTTGAACCTTGACAGTGAATGAAATACATTTCGAGAGGTGCCAGATTAAAAACTGGTCTCTGAAAACAGCTTGGGATAGATGAAAAGACCCTGCAGGCTGGACCACGAGTCCCCTGGGACTTCAAATTAACAGTGCCTGGGCCCTGCCCTCCCTCCTGGTTTGAAAAATGCCCCCAGAGCTGTCTTTGGGAATGGCTGTGTATAGAGGCTCTACTATCCAGAGTGGCCTCTTCTTGACAGGGATCTAGAAACAGTGCTTCTCTTGGCTCTCTGTGGTTTTGTCACAAACACAAATCTCGTGGTTTTCATCTTGATGGTGCTACTGAATAAGCCAGTTAAAAAATTGCATGGCTTTCCCATCAGGCTTACAGATGCCTTCCTGCTTTTGATACAGATACAGTTAAGCTCCAGTCTCAATGTGCTGTAGACAGTCCCTCAGATAGTTTCCAAAGAAGGGGAAAGCAGACAATTTTAGAAATATACTGTACAGCCCCTGCTTTAAAAATACCACTTCTGATTGGGAACTTTCTTGGCAGCCTCTGTCATAAAATGTGGTGACTCATTCCAAGATTGTGTTCTTGGGTTTTTGCAGATATTAAAATCTCAGTCATATCTGTCCAATAGAGTCAAGCTAGCAATAAAATGATCCAGGATGATGGGGAAAACTTTCATTTCATTCCATCTGGAACCAGGAAAGAGTGGTGAATCAAAAATCCAGTGCATATGCCATTTATGAAGAGAATCTCTTCATTTCCCTTTACACATGAAAAACATTTTCATTGATGCATTATAAGTCAGGGCTGGAGCAGTCCATGAGGTGTCACTTAGTGCAACATCTGATCTGATGCCTACATCTTCCTTGTAATTTATCATACGGACTAAAACAAACTCTTTGCTATTTGAGAATGTATGAGATTTATAAACACAGCAAACCTTGGAGCCCCTGATAGGGGTAGAACTCAAACACCTGTGTTTGATGTATTCTTCCTCAAATATTAGAATTCTGCTTCTCTGATATCAATACTGTTAGCTCCTGAGATGATGTGGTTTCCAGACTTAATACCATCATGTTTATTTTCATTTGCATAGGAATCAGTTTGTATAAGTCCTTCTTAGAAATTGACTTGTAGAACTAAGCATAGTTTTCCCAGGTGCCTTCTGACTGGTGAATAATGGAATGGGACTTGCACGGTTCTCTTTCTCTTGGTGGACCAATATTCTTTCCTTTTAATTTGAGTGATGATTATTTATTGAAGGGACCTTCTTAATTCAAAACAAAAGCATTAAAACAAATTTAACTTTGTAAAACAGGCTTAAAACCAATCTCTGTCACTTTCCTGCCTGTTCCCCACCCCCATCTGAAGTGAATAAAAGGGACTGATAGGGAGATGCTAGTAATGAATTTTTTTTAAATGGCACCGTGACTAATTTCAGCATGGCAATCTTCAGTAGTCAGTCATTGTATCAGCTAACGGGTACTGTAGCTGGAAGTTTAAAAATATTATCAGGTTGTGACCAAACATTAGAGTGAAAAAAGGCACCTATCAGTTGTGGTTTATTAGAAAGACTCATCCCTATGGGGATGCCCGGTGCTGTATAAGTCACAGGGGACAGTCTTCACAATGCTGCTAAGCAGTACTGTTCAATGAGGTTGGATTAGCAAACCCATCTGCCTCTGCCATGCTACAAAGAATCATGACTAGATTAAAACAGCCTAAAACCTTAAATATGGGGGGAGTTAACTCTCTTAAAATCTTGGTGTGTGGTAAATAAATCATGCAAAAGCCAGGGAAAGTATATTAGATTAGATTCAGCCTCTTACTAGTCTCTAACCTTGCACTGGAAAATTTTTGTGACATGTTCCAAAGAACCTTCAGGGTTAAGGATACATAGGCACTTTTTCTTTATTTTTCTCTGAACTATTGGAACTCAGGAAGAGAGTGGAGCTTATCGTAGTCCTGAGTGCATAGCAGATGATCATAATCAATTCATGCAAGGCTTTATTTAGTCCTATTTATTTTCTTGCCTAATAGACTTGCTTTATATTCTTAAACAGAGATATATATATATATATATATATATCTATATCTTTAAGTATGTAAATATATATGCACTTAAATACACACATATTCTTATAAAATACATGGTTTTGACTTGTGTATGTGTTTAATTTACATAAATGATATTGCAGTATAAATCCCACTGTAATAGTTTGCTCACTTCTTACAATGTGGTAAAGGTTGGTCAACGTTATTATTTGTGCATCTAGTTTTTGTTTTTGTTTTTTTTTACTTCTGAGAGCTTTATAGTATTCCATGATATACAATTACCCTATTTTCCAAACTTCATACCCTTAAGAATCTCTGACAGCGTTTTCCTGAAATATAGATTTCCAAGAGTGGCATCATGGAATCACAAAGCATACAAAATCCTTAATTTTCCCGGATACTACCACACTGCTTTCTGGCATGGCTGGATAAATTAATTTTTATTCCCATTCACAGTGCATGAGCGTTTAGGTCCACAACTCCCCAACAATGCTCATCTTCCTTATTTTTTCATTCTGATAGGTTTACATTGATTTTTCACTGTTGCTTTAATTAGCATCTTCCTATTAGTAATTGTGACTTTGAGTATCTTCCCTGGACTTGTCAGGCGAGCTCCTCTACTTTTCTCCTGAGCTTCCTGTCTTTTTCTTTATAATCAAGAGATCTTTTTTATGATCTGCGTATTATTTCCTTATCAGTTTTTGTTGTTGTTTGTTTGAGGTGCACAAAACAATGTAATAGTTAGACATTTATCATTTATATCCCTCACAGTGTCAACCCCCCTCTCTTTATCAGTTTTAAAAGTTGCAAGTATTTATTCCCAGTCTCCTTTCTGCCCATCATGTTATAATGTCCTTTAGGAGATCCTTGATTTCAATGTAGTCAAATCTATTCTTTTTTCTTCCCCTTCTTCTTCTCCTTCTTTTTTTAACCTTACAGCCTATTGAATATTTCTTTCAGATTTCCCTGCAGCCTTGGTCAAACATATATTCTCTCACATTTTCTTCTGTATGATTTATAGTTTTATGTTTACATTTGGGTTTTTAATTCATTTAGTGCTCACTTGACGTGTGATAAAAAAATAAGGGTCCTGCTCTTTTTTTCTCCATTTGGTGAGCTAGTTATTGTTGTTTTCATAACATCATCAACTAAACAATTCATTTCTTCCTCATGCTTGTGGTACCACCTTTATCATACAATACAATAAGTCTTCAAATGTGCAGGGGTCTATTTTTGTTTCTTCCATGTGTGCCATTAGCTTGTTAGTCTAAACAATCCATTTTTCTGTTTCTATATCAGTGTCATCTCATTTTTAAAAATCTCTATGGCTTAGTAATATATGTTAATTGCTTATAGGATTAGTTTTCCTTCTTGTTCTTTTTCAAAGTTGACTTTGGCTGAAGTTTATTTTACATAAACTTTAGAATGAGTTTGTTCAATCCCTCCAGCTGTCTTTTCTATTGCTACTGTGTTGAATTTACAAATTAATTTGGGAGAGAATTGACCTCTATGCCATATTAATTATCCCATTTGTTGTACCACTCAATTTATCCTAATTTTCCTTCATGTGCTTTATTATAGTTAAAATGTTTTCTCTGAAAGGTTTTATGCATTCGTTATTAGGTTCATTGCTATACACTTTACATTCTTTGTTGCTATTGTTAATGGTATTATTTTGAGACCAAGTCCATTTTGTGAAATGAATCAGGTAAGTCAAAAGGTCTTGTTGGCAATGTCCTGACAAGAAAAGTCCCTTAGCAGCACTCACATTTGTCCCAATTCTTATATTATAAGCTCCTTATTTTTGCAACAGACACTTTTTTTCTCTCGCTAAACTTTGATTCACATTGATAAACCCACAGTGACATCTTTTATTTGAATATGTGAAGAAATTCTTAAGTTCTTTTAACCTAAAATGGTTCTTGAAGCATAGAAAATTTCTTTATAAAGATGTAGGAATTAGTAGAGTTAAGAGAAAAATAAAGTTTGTTGGCTTTGGGAAATCTCTGGGGCAATTCATGTCCTAGATATGAAAAAAAAAAAAAAAAAAAAAAAAAGAGAGTGAGAGAATGGTGATGCTATTTAAACTTTTTCCCATCATCAAGCCACAAGAGGACAATTCTAAAATTATATGCTTAATAAATAGGATTTTTGCATCTTACAAAACCAAGAATAGACAATGTATTAGAAGAATAATACATTGTAGTGCAGTGCATTGTTGGCCCAAATTCTTCACTTTTCCTCATATGTATACCCTTTTCCATGTAACTGTGGAATTCCTCTCACTCACAAAAGTAGTGTGTACTTCCTTATCAATTGACTTGGGGTTCTGCCATTCGTGATTTTTTTTGGTCAATAGGAATTTGGTAAAGATGATGTACAAGGGCTTGGAATGAGCTTGTATAAAAATAGCTGTTTCTTGTCCCTCTATCATCATCATGGGAAGAATACGAAGGGCTCACTTGCTGGTCCTAGGAGGATGGGTCCTGAGGAGGGAAGCCAGTTAGCCGACTTACAGACTGGCCACTCAATAGAGCTGCCCAACCCAGCCCAGCTTACATCTGATGACCTGAAGACACGTGCACAAGCTCACAAGCTTAGGTTAGCAAAGCTGTTCCAGATACCACAGATGAATCAGAGCCTTCTCTGCCACCCCAGGTGACTGACAATCCATGAGTGTAAATGATGACTGCTCTAAGTCACTCAGCTTTCAGGTGGTTTGTTACTATGTTATTGTGCAATAACACTAATTGATAATACGTGGAATAACATTAATTGAAAATACACCATGACAAACCTAGGTTTTTAACAAGATTTGCCAGCTTGGTTTAGTTTTAGAAAATTTATTAAAATAATTTACCTCATCTAGATAAATATAAAAAAAATGTGATAAAATTCAACACCCTCTCATTTAAAAAAGAAGCTAAAACTCATTGCAAATTAGAAATAGAAAGAATTTCCTTAACCTGACCAATGGTATATACCAAAAACTTATAGGAAACTGAATATTTAGTGGCAAAAATTTAGAACTATTTCCTTTAGAATGAGGTGAAAATGAAATTTCTCCTTATTCTACTCCTATTCTATGTTACAGTGGAGATCCTACCAGTATAGTAAGAAAAATGAAACAAAATTATGAGAAGAAAGATAGAAAGGAAGAAACACACTCTTATTATTTGTAATTGGCTATAATTGTCTCCATAGAAAACCTAAGAGAATCTACAAATTTTTAGAATTAATAAGAGAGCTCAGCAAGGTTACTGAACATAGATTAATAAACAAAAAAAAAATTTGGTTTCCTATATACCTGCAGCAAAAGTTCAATAAAATACTATCTATATATATCTATATATATATATATATATATATATATATATATATATATATACACACACACACACACACACACTAGGGTTGCAAATGTAACATAGCTATGAATGAATCTTCAAACATGAGAACAATACTGAGAGATCTATAAAACTTTACTGAACAATATTGTAAAAGGACTATATGCATGGAAATTTATTCCACGTGTGTGGATAATAAGATTTAATATTGTCAATGTGTCAGTTCTTCCAAAATTAATTTATAAATTCTGTACAATTCCAAATGAATAATAATAAAAACTAGCAAATCTTTGTCAATCTGAATAAAGTATGGACTCTTATTAGTAATAAGGTATCAACATTTGTTCATTAATTGTGATAATGTACCATGCTAATGTAGGAGCTCAATAATAGGGAAACCCAAGTATGGGGTATAAGGGAACTCTCTGTACTAGCCTCTCAGTTTTTCTGTAAATCTAAAACTATTCTAAAAAAAATGAAGTCTATTAAAAATGGGGGGGGGAGTCAAAATAGGTTTTGTACTGCAGGTTTTCTCAGGGGTGTCTGTACTAAGGCCAACAGTTTTCAAGGAAATGAATTGGAAGTACTTTATGGCTCTGCTTTTTCCAGCTCAGTTTAGGATTCATCCAAGTTAAGTCTGGAACCTCTGTGTTTCCAAATAGGAGTGAGCCGTGCAGTGATAACTGGAAATATAAAAAACATTTTGTCGTCTATATTTATGTCAAGAACTCTCTTCACAATCATTTCCTTAATTATGGCACTTCCTTTCCATATAAAAAAGTGATAGATTAAGCAGCTAAACATAAATAAAGCTAGGCTAAACCAATCTTTTATAGTCAAGTCTCGCGAGTCTGGCTGGCATACCCCCAAAGGAGGTGCTTGTGTGCATTCAGAATATTTAAGGACAGTACAAAGCTCTGCTAAAGCGAGTCCAAGGATCTCTGGAAGGAAGAATTCCCAAAGGGAAGGTTTGCTGCAAAGTGGCCAGAGAGTGAGGCCAGTAGCCCATTTGAGAAGTTATGTCTTTAAGCTCTCACCCTTCACCCTGCCCTTCACCTTGTCTTACTGCTGATGTGTCCATAGTGTCTCCTAAGCCCAGGAAGAACCCTGCCATTGGCAGTGACAGGCTCAGCTGCTTCCTTCTCAGCAGCTTCACTCCTAGTCAGAAACACCCGACTCACAGGGACATTTGTTGTATGAAGTTTCCATCAGGGCTGCTGAATGAGTAACTGACTTGCGGGAAGAAGGAACGTTCCTCTGGTTGAAATGAAATCATCCCTGGATTGAGCACAGACTTCACCACATTCTCATTTCCACTTTCACCCTCTGATGTGATTTGGCTGGTATGGCACAAATTCTGTCATTGTGTCTAGTTCAGAAGACGCCCTGGTGTAGAGGAAGTTGTAACAAAGGGAAAGTTTGGCAAACAGATTCTGCTTTTTAGGTAGGCTACTTAAGAATAGACGACATTTATCGAGTACTTCCTACATATGTTCCAAGCACCATACGAAGAACTTTTAATTTGTCATTTAATTTCACAACAATTCTATGAGCTGACTCTATGGACCCATTCAATGGATGAGAAGTAACGTGATCAAGTCACACGGTTGGGAATTGTGGAGGCAGAGCTCTAACTTAGGCTGTTTGTCACCAGAACTACATTCTTAGTTACCACTGTAGATGTCCCTCTGCACGATTTGGGCCTCAGTTTTCTCTTTTGCAAAATAAAGTCAGGAATAAATAATTGAGACATAGTCCTAGTTATTCATTCTCTGCTGTCCCCAACAGGCATGAAATTTTGAGGCAGAAGAGAGTAAAAACGATTTTTTTAAAAAAAAATCAATGTGTTCCCCTTGACATTATAGAAGGATTCACTGCTATTAAAACAATCAACTGCCTAACAGACTGAAATGCTACTGTGTTTCCCCGAAAGTAAGACCTAGCCGGACAATCAGCTCTAATGCGGCTTTTGGAGCAAAAATTAATATGACCCGGTAGTATATTATATTATATTATATTATATTATATTATATTATATTATATTATATTGTATTATATTGTATTATATTGTATTATATTGTATTATATTGTATTATATTATACCCAGTCTTATAGTAAAATAAGACCAGGTCTTATATTAATTTTTGCTCCAAAAGATGCATTAGAGCTGATTGTCCGTCTAGGTCTTACTTTCGGGGAAACACGGTATTAGACTTTTAAACAGGATTGTGCTTCGCAAGGGCTATGTTTATCAAGAATTGTGACTTGCCATGAAAATCTAGAAAGAAATATGTTCTCATTTGCAGCAAATGAATGTGATTTGGTTGATATAACTGTGTCTAGCCAGCGAAGACTGAGAGATGCAATAAGTAACATTTTAATCTAGATAACCTCAGAGTGAAGCAGTTTCTTATTGTTAAACATAAAATTAATCAGCATACACAAAATGGCCAACTATTATAAAATAAATGACTTAGAGGGATTTGATTACTGCTAGGGAGTAATTGGGTACAAGTAATTAATGGCTGAAGAATAAGAGGAAAGCAGGACGTTATTTACAGTTGAATCTTGTGCTTTAGTTGGAGAAGATACAGAGAAGTCAGAACTCAGTGCAGATGTTTTTCAGTGGAGCTGTATCCAGGGACGCCTTACACTGAGCAGTTTTCTTTTGCCCCGAGTGATAAGAAGTCTTTTAAAGACTGCTGGTGGGGGTGTGATCCAGGGCAATCATTTTGACTCCTTTGTTCCTCTCTTCCCACCTTCTCTTGGGTGCATTCCAAGCAGATTTTCTTCATGCTCTTCTTACTGCATCAGCGTTTGATGCCCTTCTTTTAAAACACCTTTACGTCTCAGCTTCTGGCACACACTCTTTGTTCTCTGAACGCACTGCTCCTTTTCAGTCTGCTCCACTGATTCCTTATCTCTCTGCCCTTGCCTAAATACGAAATAAGGGGAGTCATGCCGAACAGTTAGTAGCAGAAATATATAATGTGTGTCTGTGCTTTGAGGATGTCTCAACGTTTTAAAATGTTAGATGAGCGTTCTCATAGGCAGAATGGAGTTGGGAACTATTCTACATAGTTTTACCAGCGAGGAGGAGAAATCACAAGCACATTTTGGAGAACAGGAAGTCATAAATCTGAAGACAGGGCCCTAGTGATGCACCTCTTAATGCAATCTTAGGCCAACGGAATCAGTTCTCAGATATGTTTTCTTTATGTTCACTCCAAAGTGATTTTATCTGGCCACAGGACTGTATGTTACCTATACACAGATGATCCCAAATTAATGTCTCCAATCTATACATTTACCTAAATTCCGAAATCCTACATTCATCTGCCTAATTAACCTTTTTCCACTCAGAGACTCATGTCCAAAATCAAACTCCTAATTTCTGACTGCCTCCCACCTGCTCCGTCTACCAATTTCCCCATGTCGTAAATAGAAAATTTGTCCTTCCAGTTGTTCAGTCAAGTTGACTCATCTCTCCTCACATTTGAATTCTTTTCATTAAATCTGTTCATCAGCACCTTCACAGTATATCCAGACTCTGACCCACTGCCACCATTTCTCCTGCTTCCACCCTAGTCTGTGCCACATTATTTCTCCCCTAGATTACAGTAGCCTCCTAACTGCTTTTCCTGTTTCTTCACAAAAGTCTATCCCTAACCTAAGAACCAAGCCAGATCATATTATTTCTCTGCTCAAAAACTTCTAATGGTTTCCTTAGTTATTCAGAGTAATATACAAACTTGTTTCTGTGATTTACAAGGTTCTGCATTATCGGGGCCCTGTTTCAGCTCTAAGCTCTCCTCCTGGCCTCTGTCCCTTGCTCACTCTGCTCTAGTTGCATTGACTTTGCTCTGTCACTACAAATCAGTCATTTTCCCTCCTCAGAGTCTCCACATTTGCTTTTCCTTTCTCTGCAGTGACATTTCCCTAGCTATCTGCAAGGCTTGGCCCCTTACTTACTCATGTCTTATCTTAATAGTGATGACCCTATGAAAAACAGAAATTCCTCTGTTTCTATCCTTCTTTTTCCACCTTACTTTCCTCCTTAGCCTGGATTACTATCGGACACATTTCACGTTTACTTGTCCATCAGTTGTTTATCTTCCCCTATCAGAATATATGCTCCAGCTTAGCAACTATGTGACACCACAGGTTGCTTAACCTTTCTAAGTATCAGTTTTCTCATCTAGAGAATACCGTCATGACCTCATAAGGCTTTTGGGAGGATTAAATGACATGATGCATGTAAAGCATTTAACACAGTGCCTGGAATGTTGTATGCACTCAATAATTAATCATGGTTGCTGGTCACTCACATACCAACAGGCAACTACATCCCAACAGCTTGGTGACATATAGAGGGATCCTAGTTATATAAGGTGACATACTCTGTGTAATAATTACCAAGTCTGTGGGAAAACCATTTTAAATTCCACATCCCCCTGGAGCTGGATCAGTAGCTTTATCAGTGGCTGAATCAGTATTCTCCCTAAATGAGATAGTGTATTTGAAGGTTCTAGTAAAGAATGAAGTACAACCACATCTCTATTAGTCTTTGTGTTAGCGTTAAGGTAGGAGCTATAAAAAGTTGTACTTCCAAACCATCTCCAGTAGGCATTTGGAGATGGGAGCTCATCAAGTTTGAAGGAACAAATGATTCCAGTTTGAGGTCAGGCCCTGCAGACCAGAGACTTGTCACAACCAACCCCTTTGATTGATTGCTAAGGCTTGGCATATCCTTTTTAAGCAAATGAGTAAATTCAGATGCAGCTGGCTAGAGCTTAAGAAGTTTGGATGGAAGAATGCAGATGAAATATTTGTCTTTTTAAAAACTGTATCAGTAAACCTCTTTATTCTGCCACTCCAGATTCTCCCACTTAGAATTGTTTTGGCTAATTGAATTATTTGCACAGGCTGCATTCCAGCAGGGTTGTAGCCCTTCCTTCTGTGCCTTGATCCCTGAGGCACACATAAATAGCATCCATGGCAACTCAGACTTTAGTCCCCTTCTACCTGTTCATGGCCTTAAACTTTCATGGAGGAAGCAGATTCCTGCTAAATCAGCTGGCTAAGGGAACTTCCTGGTATGCTCTTTGGAAACAAATGTATTCAAACTCAGTCAATGTTATTGGAATATCCACACAGAGATATAAGATAACGAGGCAACGCAAGGGGACCAGGAGGCATCCAGGGGTGCTGAGCAAGTGGCTGGTCTACCAGGCATTTTAAGCTCTTATGTTTTTACTTTTGCAAGCTCTTCTTCTGCCTCTTCGCACTATTTCAATCAGCTCTAATTATGCCCATTATTCAAGGCTCGGAGTCAGCACTATTTCATTTGTTGATTCTCCTTTAATGAACTTCTCTCATTTCACTGAGTTTCATACATGTTCACTGTATCTCTCCTGTAATCTTTGTATGAGAATTCATGTCACATTTCTACCCTTGAGGCCCTTTAAGGGGAGGGACCATGTCCAATTCACCTTTGCACACAGTTCCAATGATGGAAATCCTTATTTATTGATGTATTTCCTTCAAGTTCCTAGAACTCCCTGGACTCAGCTTTGTCTTAAACTCTTGGAGGTTTTCATTTTTTTTCTGGGCTAGGACAACTGGATTCTTACAATATGAGAAGAAATAGCTATTTTCAGTTGACTTTTTGGTTGCTGAGAAGGTGTGGGGCTTTGTGCCTTTTTCATTCTTCTTTGTCCTTTTCATTTCTTTATAGGGTTCCAAGGATGGATAAGGGATCTTGTCACAGAAGCCCAAACAACTGTCTTCTTGCTTATCCTTTAGTTTTCTGGTTGAGGATGTTTTCATTTTGAGGGTTAGGGGAGAGATGCCAAAACCTTCAAGGTCATGTCCTTGAAGATGAAAACATAATAAAGAACGAACTTTAAAAATATTTATTTAAATATTTATTTAAATATTATTTTAAAATATGCTTTAAAATTCCTACTCCAGGGCCTAATTTTAATAAAATTCTATACTGTTTATTTTTCTTGAAAGTTATAATTGGTATTTGATTCTAAATCAATATTAGGCATCATATGTATAACAAAATAATTTACTGTTGGACAATGACTTCTGAACTCATTGTAATTTAAAGTAGCACAAAAAATGCTGAAGAAGAGCACTGTTTCACTTAGTTAGTAAGTTTTACGCTATAACAGCTTTTACACATTTGGGGAGATAAAGATACTGAACAACTGAAATGTTCTACTTAAAATCGTACTTTCTAACTTCTACAGTTAGGCCTTTGACAATTTTCATGTACAGTCATGCAATGTTTCTGTGACATTGACAAAAGCACTTATTCCTGCTTTCTTTCTACTTCTGAATGCTGTTTCAAGTATGTTGGCATCAAAAATGTAGGAAAAGCATCACATTCTGTATGACATCTATTTGATATCAGAAAGTATAAAAGATAAATGGTAAAGTAAGTGAATGCTATAAATAATTGTTTTGAGTCCATCTTTAGAAAAGTAACCTCCAAAAAGTATAATACACATTTTCCTCTCAACACTTTCCCTGTTCTTTCGGGTACGTTTTCTCGTTCACTTTCTCTGTGGCCTTTTACACCTTTTCCCCAGTTTTCTGTTTCAATGGGCCACAAGATACACTCACGGTTAATGTTCTCTCTTCCTTTTTTTTTTTTTTTTTAATCTAAAACTTCTTACACTCTTCCTCACCCCATGCTAGCCATTTCAATTTGACATCAATTTCAAAATGTTCTTTTGTCATCAAATCACAGATTACAGAACCTCAGAGATTATTCAGTTCAACCATGTCTTCATTGCAAGAATCTTTCAACTTCCTTGAGATCCATTCTCTTCTTCAGCTTTCCATGTTAAGACACAAGGCTCTTTACCTGTGGACACTTCTAGTTTCTCATTAGTTCTTCTTGATGTTGAGTCCAAATCTTTTTGCCTGTCATTTAACCCTATTGCTCCTAGTTTTGCCATTTGGAATCACATGAAACCAGCGTAATCCTTTTTCCATAAAGCTGCAGATGTTTGCCATATCAAATCTTCCTTAAATCTTCCCTAGGCTTTATATCCATAGTGTTTCTAAATTGTCTTTGTTTTTCAAAAATTATTTTTTTAGTTATAATTGACATACAACATTTTATTAGTTTCAGATGTTCAACATAGTGACTAGACATTTATATAACTTAAAAAATCATCACCCTGTTAAGTCTAGTACCCATCTAATGCCATACATAGTTATTATAATATTATTTACTATATTCCCTATTCTGTATTTTATATCCCTGTGACTCTAAATTGTTTTTATAATCTAGTTTTGAGATCCTTTATCAGCTGGTCATTATTTTGCCATTTTGGAATTTTGGAATTTTCCAAATTTGGAATTTTAAATGGGGTTCAAACTTCCAGGTATTGTTTCATCTGTGCAAAGCCCCATGGAATATTAATTCCCTTGATCTGAAGTTCCTTTGGCTTAAGGTTACATTAAATTGCCTATTACTTGTGTCAAATTTTAGCTCATGACAAACCTTGAGTTCATCAAAATCACTAGGTCTTTTACTCAAGAATTATATTTAGTTATGGCTTTCCCTTTGCTTGGAAAACTTAATTTGTGTAAAAGAATTGAAGGCTTCTCCTTTGCTAACTGAGATTCATCATTCCAACCACTTGAATTCATTGTGAAATCATTTGTCATTCAATAGCAATTTTTAATCTTTTATTTAAAAACAATTAACCAGGAAGATACATTTGTATTTACTAGTATCTACCTCCCAACTTCAACTCAACCTCTTAATTTTTCACTCAAAAAATTGAAATGCAAGTGAATGAGAATGTTATTTGTTAACTTAAGAGAGACATAAAATCTCAAACTCCTTGTTTAAATACAAAACTTGGTAGTCGTTTTATCCTACCTCCTTGCAATTGGGGAAGGAAAGATGTGCCTAGGTCTTGTTCTTCCTCAATGATGAGTATTAATAAATATTTATACTTTCTAGAAAATAGAACATCAATTTAGATGTTATTATCATGACAAGGCAATACATTGTTGGGTAATATAACAAGGCTGGATATCTTTATTTGCCCCACCAGCTCTACTCTTTAGCATTCTCTACCCTGATTTGTGCCCAGGGAGACTGACCTGTGTGAAATGCATCAAGGGCAGTTTGTCTTTGGGCTTCTGGTTCGATTCCAGGAATGGGGAATACGCATAGAAGATTGGTGATACATAGGAATAAGACTGTGGACAAATTATTAATTCGTTTAGCACCCTCTCTTCTGGGTCTCCAAGTCCTGTTTGTATCTCTTTACTAAAGATTATGGATCTCTTTCTCTGTCTCTATCTCTCTCCCTCTCTTCATCCCTCCCTCCTTCTAGGTTGCAGTAATAGCTACTTCCCCAACCCCTCCAAGTTTCTCACCATCACTTATTCTGGGAACCTACTCCATTTCTCCTTAATTTCCCTTAACCTTGCCCACACCTTTGTAAATAGTCTCTTCATTTAATTCTCCTCCATTATCTCCTTGATTGTACCATCTGTTTCTTGCTTGAACCCTGAGTGGCATGGCAATCCGTCAGGATTACAGATTTTCAGAGGTTGACAGTAACTTTCATGAGACATAGCTACTGTGCAGACTCTTCAAAATTGGCATACCTCCACCAACATTTTTCATGGGATGACTCAGGTCGTCCAGGTTTTCTGTGCATACTGTTGGGAACTCTTCATCTACCAGCAAATTCCAACCACATTTGGCCTTCACTTGGCATGTGCTTAGTTGTAAATACTAATGCAAATATGGGCCTTGGCATCCTGTGTCAGTAGTCAGCTGGCAGGTGCTTATCCAGCTAATCCTCAGGGTATGGTTTTATCAAAATGAACGAAAAATATGCCTACACTTGCAGACCCTTGAGAAAAAGAGAGTTGACCCCAGAGGTCCATGGATGATGTCTTAGTCCTTTTGGACTTCTAAAAGGAATATCACAGACTAGGTGGCTTATAAACAACAGTGATTTGTTCCTCACAGTTCTGGAGGCTGGGAGTCTGAGATCGGGGTGCCGGCATGGTCCAGTGAATGCTGTCTTCTGGTTGCAGACTTCTCATTATATCCTCACATTGCAGAGAGCGTAGGGCTCTCTCTGGAGCCTCTTCATAAGGATACTTAACCCATTTATGAGGGTCTCACCCTCATGACTTAAGCACCTTCAAAAAATTTCACCTTACTAATTCTATCACCTTTGGGGTTAGAACTTCAACAATGAATTTTGGAGGGGTACAAACATTCAGACCGTAACAGATGTCCAGTTTAAGAAACATTGGCCCAGTGAATAAGAACATGAGCTTTGAAAACTTGTTAAGGATCAAATCTCAACTTGATCACTTTTAACAATGTCACATCAGGTAACGTTCACAATTTTTTAATCTGTGAAAATGAGGTAATAATAGTATCTACTTCATTGTTTGGTAGATGAAATAAAATGTTGTAATTTAAAAAACAAACTCAACACAGCCTAACATTTTGAAAGCACTCAACAAATATGTATTAAAAACAACAAAAAAATTTTTGTTAGTAAAATGAACTGCCTATTCACACACAAGTCAAAAACAGACACTGGTGTTCAGTTTCCTCATTAATAAAAAGGAAAGAGCTAGAGAAGGGATGGAAATGGAGTTATCACATTGGTCACCAACTTTTAAAAGTAATGGCCTATTTTGATGGGACACAAGTCCCTATGAACCACTTATCCCACTTGCTCCTAATCTGCAGTGAAAAAAGAACTTAGTGAATATAGAAAAGAATTGGAGAACAAATCTAACCATTAAAGAACAAGTGATCAATAATTAAAAAAAAAACTTGTAACAGCTATTCTCCAAATCTATTCATTAATGCAAAAAGGGCAGCAATTGATATCCAACTACCCAACTCAATACAGTATGATTTATAATGAGCTCTCCCTAAAAATTTTGGAATTTCAAATTCTGTATAGACAAACTTACCAAGGCAATAGCAGACGTATTTTTCAGTAGAGGGCTCAGAAAATGCTAATCATGTTCTAATTTTAGTTTATAACTGTCCAATATACAAACCAAGGTTTACTAAACTTAATATGTCACTAGTAGGTGTATGGATATGCCTATCGCTCTAGAGTAAGGACTAGAATTTTCAGTCAGTTCGTTGCTGATGCAGAGAGAATCTTTTAGCACGTTAATGGGATATGAACTAAGCTTTGGGCAGCATTGTTCTGAGGCTGCTTTCTGCACTAACACTCTGTGAATTTACTTAAGGCATTTTATTGCTTCCGTTCTATCTTTGTCCAGAGTAGCTCTCTGTATTAGTTCCCTTGGGCTTCTACAACAAAGTACCACATACTAGGTGGCTTAAAATAACTGAAATGTATTGTCTTACAGTTCTGTAGGCTAGAAGTCCAAACTCAAGTTGTTGGCAGGGTTGGTTCCTTCTGAGGCCTACGAGGGAGAATCTGGTCCATGACCCTCTCTTAGATTCTGGTGGTTTGCTAGTTGTCCTTACTATTCCTTGGCTTGTAGATGTATCACTCCAACCCTCTACCTTCACATGGCATTCTTCCTATGTTTCTTCACATCATCTTCTCTCTGTTCATGTCTGTACCTGTGTCCAAATTTCGCCTTTTTATAAGGACTCCAGTAATACTGGATTAGAGTACATTCGATGACCTCATCTTAACTCGATTGCCTCTGTAAAGACCCTATTTACAACTAATGTCACATTCTGAGTTACAGGGTATTAGGACTCTGGTATATTTTTTTGAGGGACACAGTTCAATCCATAATACCCACAAATCCACACTTCTTTGGGAAAGAGAAATAGGTTTCTTGGGGTCAGTGTCTAACTTGCTTTAGACCACTTCCTTGACATGAAATAAATATTTATATAAACCCAGGGCCAAGCTTTAAAGACAGGGATTACTCTATCTGGTACATTCTCCCACATAACATTGAAGTCTGCCTCAGCATCATCTCTGGCCTTCAGTGTAGGTCACTGTGTGAAGAAATAGTCCAGGGAAGCTACCTAGGAGAGAATTCTACAGGTGGACTGTCCTTTTCTCTGTGTGGCAGCCATTGAGGATACATGTGATTGGCCTCCAACTACTGGGAGCGTAACTGACCAGTGACCAGCTGCTACTTCTGAGTCCTTCATAGCAGTTACCTCTTGCTTCTCATGGGTGGCTCCCAGCCAACCACAGATCTAAGTGGTGATACTAAAGCAGGCATATTTCCAGGGGATCTAGGCCTCTCCATTGGCTGGATTTTAGCTTGGTTCTCCCCAATGGCTTCACTGAACATTTCTTAGATGTAGGGTAATATCCCTCCCTCACCTCTTCACTCGGGGCCAGACTTGTACTGTGGTTGATGCCTCTCCTCACCTCTTTTGGCTCCTTTCTATTTTTTTCTCATAGGCATTTCCCCTAATAAAAAGTCTTTCATGTTTAATTCTGTTTTGGCACCTGCTTCTAGGAGGACCTGGCTTAACACACCATAATTCCAGAAAGCAGAGCTTTTGCCTCTTTTGACTATGCCTTTGGATTGAGGCCTTGTGCTTTTTACTTTCTCCCTTTACATCTAAATTTTAGTAAACAACCATTTTATGAGGTCCGACAATGAAGTTTGCAAACTTGTTGCAATGATTTTGCTAACCTTTCTTGATGTCAGAGGGATTATTCATTATGAATTTGTACCAATTGGACAAACAGTTAACCAAGTTTGATTACTATTTGGAAGTGCTGAAAAGGCTGCGTGAAAAAGTTAGATGAACTGAAGTTTTCACCAACAACTCACGGCTCTTGCATCACGACAATGCAACAGCTCACATGGCGCTGTCTGTGAGGGAGTTTTTAGCCAGTCAACAAATAACTGTATTGGAACACCATCCCTACTCACCTGATATGGACCCCCCCCCCCCAAGACTTCTTTCTTTACCTGAAAGTAAAGGAAATATTGAAAGAAAGACATTTTGATGACATTCAGGACATCAAGGGTAATACAACGATACCTCTGATGGCCATTCCAGAAAAAGAGTTCCACAATTGCTTTGAAGGGTGGACTAGGCGCTGACATCGGTGCATAGCTTCCCAAGGGGAGTAATTCAAAGGTGACCATAGTGATATTCAGCAATGAGGTATGTAATACTTTCTCTAGGATGAGTTTGTGAACTTAATTGTCAGACTTTGTAGTAGATAATGTTTAAATAAAACAGTGTTGAGCCTATGAAACTTAAAATGTACATGTATCTTTCTTATATCATCTTAACTTTTCTTTAAGAGCTTATTCTGACTTTATTCTTGTACACAGACTATCATTAGACTGCTTACTTCAGCACATAAATGTATCCTATATATCGCATATACACATATATAAATATACATATATATCCCCTTTCAATTGAATTGTTGATCTTTTCCCCAAAAAAGCTCTTAAATAAGGCTTTATAACAGGTAAAAGATATTTTTGTTTAACTCAACCCATTATGCCTCCAAACATCTCTCAATTGCATAATCACTATCAAAAACAATACAATGTATTTTAAAGAAAATCAGAAAAAGGTTGTAATTTTAAAGCAATCTGTTACTAGATGTTGAATTAAAGAACTTGGATAGCAATGCTAACACTATTTAATATCAAAATTAATTAAATTACACAAATTATTTTAAAAGTGATAA
The DNA here is from genome assembly GCF_057876585.1 of Rhinolophus sinicus. Classification (NCBI taxonomy): domain Eukaryota; kingdom Metazoa; phylum Chordata; class Mammalia; order Chiroptera; family Rhinolophidae; genus Rhinolophus; species Rhinolophus sinicus. The sequence continues at coordinate 30,958,110 of NC_142515.1, forward strand.
TGAAATAACTTCATACCATTAATAAAATGAATAAAACATGTTAAAAACTTGGGTCTGTTGCACATTCCAAAGGTGAAGGGGCCTGGTCTTATTTTCCTAAGTTCAACACTTTAATTAATTTACCCGAATGATTTTCTGGAACTTTCCCTCTTTTTCCTTCAATCCAATTTAGATTCTGTTTTTAGTCTTTACAGTGCTATTGTCCTGCATTTGGTTGAGATGTGTTTGTTACAGCTGTTATCACTTGGATCCCATATACTTTCTACCTTTTGAGGCTTCTTCACAATTTCTGTGTTCCTGTCCTGTTATCTTTGTCTATATCATTTATATTTGCATCAATTAATATCACATATATAGATATATCTATACCATCTGTAAATATGTATGAATAACTATGTATACATATTTACAAATATGTATCTTTTCTCTCTGTTTATTTGATGTAGAAGAGAATATTGGAGCAAGTGTTGTATCCACAATCTTGATTTACTCATGACAATATTTTTACATTTGAGGACACTGGCATGTATAGAACGTGCTAGACTTTCTGTTGGGGGTTTAGCAATATTTCCTCCCTTGCAGGGGCTGAAAGTCTGGGTACTGTATCCCCCAGAATTCCTACCAACAAGGTACTGTGTTATACGAGTATACTGCCAACAAGGGCACTTGCGAGAAGAGAAGAAGTCACTATTGTCCCTAATTCACTGATAAGCACATGGACTGCAGAGGTGACAGAAATGACTTTTGATGTGTCAGTTCCTTGTATCAGCCTGTGAATCAGCAGAGGCAGTTTCCTGTGATTCCTAATCTTCCTGATTTTTTTGAACACTAGCAATAACTTCTCTGCCCCTTGCTTCACCAACCACCCCGATGGTTTTGCACCTATCCAATCTCTGTATTACATCTCTTCCTATTTGTAATACCTCAAGAGTTCCTGACCAAACTCTGTCTGGTACGTCGAGTTTTAATAACTTGCCAAAGTTCCCACAGTTAATTAGGGTTTAAACCCAGATCTGTCTGGCTTTTGACAGCGTATATATTGATGAGTTCTAGGCCTTTTTCTCAATCTCCTCAGGGATGCTCTACATCTGTTAATGATGAATAGCATGTTTGGAGTTTTATAGGGGTATGAAATTATATATGCGTTTTAAATAATACTTCATATCTGTTTGAGCTTTCTTAGGTCCACTTGGAGAAGTCTGGGGTAAATTAAAATATATAGCCATAAGGGAACAAGAAAGATAATTATTTGAATATTTGAGTTACCCCTTTATTATTTTTTATAGTCATGGATTAAAGAGGAGGAGGATAGTAGAGACTAGAAGGGAAAACAAGACATTTATTGTGATTTGAGGTGGTATGACTTATTGATCCAGTTATAACCAACCATCCTTCTATTTGTATGTATGTGTGAGCATTTTAAAAATTCTCAATTCTAGTCATTGTCAATATTTATTATATAAGGTGAATATTACCCAAATGAGACTGATTTACTTTCAAATTCAAATCTTTCGTTGGATTCAGGAAGAATAAATTTAAAAATCACACTGTTGTTACATTAGTCATGATTTACCATAATTTTATAAAAGCTAACAATTAATTTAGGAGCATACTTATTTGTACATTTCATTGTTGACGTTTCAGAAGCACTCTATTTTATTTTCTTGTAAATAACTAGTCTGCAACGATGTTTTACTTTTCTGTTCACCAGTGCTTTAAAATTTCTCCAACAGGACAAAGTGAAAGTTGGTTTAACAATGAAGCAATTGATTTAAGTAAAATAAATTCCTGGGGTATTGCTTTGAAAATTCATGACTGGGCAAAATATAAAGTGTAAAGGAAAAAATCTAAAGAAGTACTGTGTTGCTATGGGGACAGGATTTGTAGATGACCTTAAGAGAATTAATTTGCTTGGATGTTTCTTTTCTGCAGTTTTACTGTCAGTTTGTAAATGGTTAAGTGTTGTATGTTTGACAAAAACAAAAGTCTTGAAAATGGTTATTCTAGTATTTACAAGAATCTTCGTGATGAATCAGATAAATCACACAAGTGATTTGATCTGTACCTAAAATAATCCAACCCATATATATTTTTTGTGTGTGTTTTAGATTTTTTAAATTGTTCAAACAATTTTCAGACTTCAATTTCCTATAGGTTTTCAGCCTAGTCCCCCTTTTACCGCCATATGCATGAATCACACACTTACACCAGAAAGAAAAAATGCTGGAGAAAATAGTTTTTTGAACATATAATTAAAATAATCAGAAAGCTGTCAAAATAACAAAGAATTACAAAGATTAAAATGGAAGGAACTGAAAACGCAGAAAGGTAAACTGACCCAAAGCTGCTCTTGCCTGGAGGGAATTTGCCAACTTGAATTTTGATGTAAACGGTACCAAAGGGTGAAGAAGAAAAAAAATCTAATTCCAGAACCCAGATATGGAGTCTAGTAGAAGACTCTCCTTATACCAAACTATCTCCTATTAGCTATATATACAGAATAAGAGTGACCTGAAAGTAAGTCTAGCTTCCACTGAACTCCAAATTCTAAGGTTTTCCTTGTCAGAACAGGATGAGGGCCATATTTCTGAAAATTTGTGACCACAGAACTGCCTTTGCATATATTTTCAGGCCAGATTCATATCGCCTGATTAATTCAGAAATCCTCAAGCTGCGTATTTTCACAGTGGTCACAGACAGGTAGTATTTCTAGATGTAGACACAACTACAAAACATTTCTGAAGTAATACACCTTCATTCTAGGTTTCAAATTATTGTTGCAAATATTTTTCAAGGACATTGAGCAGTACTAGTCAAAGATAAGCAAGCACACAAGATAATAAGGCATCATGAGTGAGCTCCAACAGAAATAACAAAAACATACAGATCTGCAAACACCCAAATATAAAATTAGTAGACACATTACAAAACACTTATTTTCCCACGCCTGCATAAATGAAAGGATAGCTTGAAAATAGCTACAGTGAAAAAGAAACAATGAAATGTGACCTAATTCATTTCAAACAATCAATGAGAAATTCTATAAATTAAAAAAAAAAATAAACCAAAAACAAAACTCAAAGAATAAATATAGCAGTAAATTAGATAAAATCTAAAGCAGAATTAGTAAACTGGAATATAGGTGAGGAAAAATTACTGGGAATGTAATTAACACATAAAGATAAAAAGATGGAGAATATGGAAAAGAAGTTAAGAAGCATGAAAGATAGAGTAGGAAGTTCTAACGTATTTATTTGGAGTTCCAAAATGTGATGCAAGAAAGAATAAGGCACTGAAATTTTATTTTTGCATTCAAATTACTGTATATTTATTTATAATTTTTCTGTGTTGTAAAGAGACATATACTATATAATCTGTGCATATGTTTTAACAACATTGCAATATGCTTTCTTTTTAAAAATTTACGTGTAACGCATTACTACTATATTACAATATTACAGATTTAAACAGTCTAAGGCTATTTTTAAAAATATTGATTATATGAACAAAAAAGCATCATTTAATAAATTGTAACTACTGAATTTAATGTTTAAGGTATTGCATTATAATTATCGTCTTACTAAAATGTACAAACTCAAAAGAAGCATCAGAGCTATTTCACATGATGCCTTTTCTGCATTAAAACATTCTTCTAATTGAAAAAAGAAAACAAATAAGTAAATTGCACTTGAGTATACAAATGAACTTTCCAGTTTATTGATCCACTGAATTAACAAACATCACATTTGTTTTTTCTGTTTTATAAAAGCAGTAAGTATTTAAAAAAAAAAAAGCTTAAGTTACTAAAATAATTGGCTGTGATGTCTAGGACAAATAAACCATTGTCTTTGCTTCAAAAAAGAACTGGAGAAGCCATGCAAAATTATAAAAACAAGAAGTATAGTAGAATCATAAAGTAGCTGGTGTTTTAAAAAATGATTATTTGTGAGAAATCTCTCATCTGGTATATGGAATATCTAGACTGTGTCAGCCTCTCTGATGACAAAGCCCATACATTCCAAATTACAGAATGAAAGAAACTGAGAACCACTCAATTCAATCTTCAGAAAATAACTGTCTCCAAAATGCCTGAAAAGTGTTCATTTATACACTTAAAAAAACAACCAACCAAAACAAAACTTAGTGTGACCAAATAATTCCATTACTTTTCCTTCCCAACCCCTTTATCGTTTTTGTTTATTGCTGTTTTTGTTTATTTGTTTTTGCATCTGTTTTTGTTTATTGCTGTTTTTTAAAATCTTTATTGAGTTACAATCTATATTGATTTATAATTTATAGGTTAAAATGTACAAATAATGAATTTTGACACATGCGTACACCCATAAAGTCATCATTACAATCAAAATATCAAACATTGCTAAAGTTCCCTCATGATCATTATAATCCATTCCTCCATTTACTCTTTGTCCTTGAAAACATTTGTTTGTAATGATACTCAGATTCATTCTTCCAGAGAGAATTTGTTTTCACTTCTGGCATGTCCTTGGGGACAATCCTAAACTGGGATCACTTTTTGAGGGACTTTTTTCTTTTGATGAACAAGCTGTGTGATTTTGAGCTGCAAATCTGCCTGACAACCGATTTGTGATGTTTCTTTTCCAGCTTTCTTTCTCCCCCTGGTTTGTTTGCTTTCCCCTTCTCTGTAGTGCAACTTTCCTTGTAATTCCCTTTTAGGATGGGTGTGGGAGTAGTTGGGTCACATACTTGGGTGGGGAGAATAGTTGGGACACATTTTTAATTCTGATTCATCTTTGCTGGAGAGGTTAGTCCCCTGAGATTCCATCTTAATGTGAAAAGGGTCTCCTCCTAGTCCTTTTGTCATAGGAAGACTCTAAGTTTGACTGCTTTCTTTTATGCTGTACAACATTGTCAAATCTGGAGTTTAATTTTGCCAGGTTTGGCAAATGCCATACGCATGAAAGTAGCTTGAATGTTCCACTTACACTTAGGATTCCTTTTTTTCCCTTAGAATTTGAACTGCTAATATCTTACTGTCTTTTCAATTCTTCAATGCTTTGGGGAGTTTTAAAAGAGTACATTTTATCCAGTAATTTAGGTTTTCTTCAATAAGAGACTTGGTTTGATAATGTAGCCTACCATTTTATCTGAAATTGGACTTCTTATTCTGAATTTTTATTATAGTTCTAACAAAGAAATGTCTCCCTTTTCCACCTGAATGGTTTATTTCAATACATTTATTCTATTCAATTTAGTTTTGGAATCATAATTAATTAAAAAACACAAAGTCTATTTTTAATGTGAGGCTCTATTCACTTTTTTGAAAAGTGTTTTCTCTTTTTTCTTTCTGCTTGTATTTGACCGATTTATCTAGAGTCTTGCTACTGAGAACTCAGTCACAAAGTGAATATTGGTTAAGATAGGAATGCACATTTTAGTGGAATTATCATTCAATCAAAACTTTTCTTTCATTCACAGCAAATCAATCTTTAATCAGTAGATGGCACCAGAACTGGTTATCAGCTTACAGTATAGTTTGCGGTGAGGAAAAGATGTAATTTTTTTCGTGAAAAGGAGAAGTTGGAATATATGTTATCTTCTCCTAACCATAAGATTATTATTATTTTTTTTGAAATTTAAACTGCAAATCAGTCACATTTGGATGAAGGACTCAAAATCTCTTTTCATACATATTAACACACTTTTACATAAGTTTTCAGTTTGAGTGAGGTTTTGGCTTGCTGTTTATGAAACCATCCTGGAGGACCATTTTTGAAATATGACGAAGCATAGTTCTAGGGGTCGAGACTTTAGTTCTAGCTCCATCCCTAGTCTCCACTCTTTGAGCCTCAATGCTCTCATCCAGAAAAGAGAAAGATCTAAGTTGGCCAATTCAAGATCATCAGGGTCTGCTACATACCACCTCACTGCACCCTAGATTTCATGAATTAGAATCCCTGGAGATGAGTCCTGGGGGGATGTTGTAGGTCCAAGGGCTATTTTACTTGTTTCTTAGTTTAATCATTACAACAAACCAGAAGGCAGATATCAATATCCCAATTTCAGTGATGAGGAAATTGAATCTCAGAGGAGTTAAGGGATTCACACAGGTTGCACAGCTAAAAGAGGATACGTAGGGACTTAGAGCCAGGTGTTCTATGTCTAGGTACAGCCCTCTCCCCACCACATCAGAGCTATATCTAAAACTTGTTGGTATATCAGGGAAAAGTAGAACAAGGGAAGAAAGTACATCGTAAAGTAACTATTTATAATATTATCAAAATAATATTTTTAAGCACTTTGGGATAGACTAACATACTTCCCTAAAACAAATATTATCATTCATATATTAATTTTACTTAACAGTTACAAAACAAAGTAACTTCCACAAATCATAATACTAGTAAATCTATCTTTTAGAAGCACAGATATGTTCATGACATTACATTGCTTAAATTCTGTACCTATTGGGAACTGAATGCAATTTAAACTTCTAATCTTAACAATAAGAGTCTATTTTGGTTTATTTGACCCTCTTAACTCTCAGCCTCATTTCCACTCACGTAAGTTGCTGTAGGCATACCAAGTATCTCGTACTGTCTTAAACCCCTATGCTGACTTATGCCTCTGTTCTTCTACTTGGAACGCCCTCCCATAAACATCCTTCTCACCCCCTCCTCCTTGTCCAGTGAATTTCTATTCTTAATTTAAAACTGTTCAAAGGTCACCTTAGCTGTGAGACCTGCCCTGACAATGGAGACACAATTTCCCAAACATCAATTCTCTAGTGGTATCACGTTTATACTTCAATTAACCTTTGGCTCACTGCATTGACATTATTTCCTTATGTGTTTGTGTTCCCCACTGGACAATGAGTTCTTTGAGAGTAGAGTGACTTATTCATCTCTGTATACCAAGTGTGTGACACTATGTAAATGCTTCAATAAACTAATTAAAAATATCAAACTTATACACATGGGACAGTTCTTTGATGTGCTTGTAACTTTAAAGGTTTGTGTTTCTTCCGTCTATGCCCCTTCTCCCTTTCACACCTTCATGCCATAACTAGAGCCACAAAGGAGGCACAGATTACCTTTTAGACTCTCAGTATAGTGTAGAAAGTCACCAGAGAGTTACTCTGGAGGCAAATTGCTGAGTCTGCAATTGTGGAAATTGAGATCAATCAGACTTGAGAAAGAATTTGCCTCTATTTAGGAGATGAGGGACATTCTACTGTTTTAAAGAAAGCATGCTGTGCCTAGATTCCTTCTACAGAGGCAGTCTGGTTGCAGGTGAGGGAATAAGATGTTGTGAGAAGGCACACAGGGTCCCCATAAAATACTGAAAAGAGTTCGGTCAGTTAGGGTGCAGCATTGCCAATGGGAAAGAGTGTGGGTTTCTTAAGGACTGGTTTCATAAGCAGATACATGTAAGAGCAAATTTCAAGAGCATCATTCTGTTTCAAGATTATTTCCACAGATTATCTAATTCTCTTTGCCTTGATTCAGTATTTTCAAGGAACGCTGTAAACCTCATTCATTTTTCTAAATAGTTTCCCCCTGGGGACATCCACTGCCCATTGACAGAGGATTAAACAAGATCATGGGTGAGAAGGCCTCAAGCTCAGTATTTGACATGTAGCGTGCTCAAGACAAATAGTATCTGAATCTGGAGCACCGTAAATTAGCAAATTGATTTTCTGGTTTACACATCAGCCCTGGGTGAGCAGGCCTGTGTGGTGTGAGCTGCTCTCCTGCGACTTGAATGAGTCAACTTACAAGACCATGCAATATCAGAGGTATAAAGGCTTATCCTGCAGGGATAAAACCCTGCAGCTCAGCGCAGCACAGCTGGCCCTGCAGGGGTAACGTGTGGGGCATCATGACAAGGATGAAACCTGGCTCTGCACACTGCACTTTAGCTCATAGCAAGACCTCTGCAAGAGACTTCTGGAGTCCTGGGAAAACCAATGATTTTCCTGTTCTCTGCTTGTATCTGGTAATTCTCTCTTTCTCATCCTCAAAGTGAGACTGGGAGCATGTGACCCGAATAAGGGAACTCGGGATCAGTGGACGTGAGAGGTCAAGAAATAAGACACTAACATAATAGAGGCTCAAAAGAGAAGAGGGACACTTGCCTAATCTAATTCTCAAAGAAAGTTTAAGAAACAGGGAATAGTATATTAGTCATGTGTATCCTGAATACCTCCAAGCTCTCCAGTCCTGTGAAAGCACTGTCTTGTTTGACACTCGTAAGAAATAATTCAAGCTTCCAACTTAAATAACCAGAAATGCAAGACTCTCAGTATTTCTGCAGGTTCCCAAGAAGAGAGGCGAACTCAGGCATAAGGTTGCTTGTAACTCCCTGCTCGGCGTCAGTCATAACTTCCCACCATCACTTCATTACTGGTGAATGCTGCCTGCTCCAATTCTGTCGTCTCCCTTCTCTCCTAAATGGAAATGAAAACTCCTCTCCTTTGTGATCCGAAGAAATGCTGCATGAATTCAATGCTACTGTGGTGATAGGACACCAAAGATTTGGAATAATGGAGAGCATTTCTGCCTAGATCCAGAAACACCTAAAAATCAAATACTACCAGTCGTCGTTGTTCTAAAAGTTTGTCTTTGCACTGTTATGAATTACTTCTCTTAGCATATGTCTGTTATTTTATTGCAGGAAACTACTAGTCTACCTTCACCTGTGTTTCTTGAATTCTTTATAATAAGGGTTCCAATTCCTTATTTCTCAAATAGCTAGCCATCATCTGAATATACAGAGGGTGCCAAAAGATGTATACACATTTTAAGAAAGGAAAAAGAAACGATTAATTGTAATACTCAGTATATACCAATAACAAAAGATGAATACAAGTCACGTTTGACTCCTGCAATTACAAGAGGTGCTCAAAGTGGTTACCATCAGCATCCAGACACTTCTGATTATGGGAACTACTGCTTGAGCATAGATAACATCTCTTAAAATGTGTATACATTTTTTGGAATCCCCAGTATATATTATAGAGAGAGAGATGTAGAGATAGAGATCTCTATCTTTGTATATGTATCTATGTATGTATATCTATCTATATCTATCATCTATCATCTATCATCTATCACCTATCTATCTATCTATCTATCTATCTATCTATCTATCTATCTATCTATCTATCATCTGTGTAACAGGATATTAATTGTGGCTTTCCCTCTGTCTAAGCGTTCTAAAAGGAATTCCAAAGACTGGGAACAGTAGCTGCCAGACTACTGTACAGGGCATGCTAAGATTGTGGGTAACTGCGGGGGGGTATAGAAGAGAGGATCAGAGGGGTGTTTAGCTCTGCCCTCATGTCTCCTGAGGGATACTTTAGGAAACCACCTGGAGAGCTTGACATTTGTCTGCTGATTTATATCTAAAAATTGTAAAGGAAAGAGCTTAAGGGGAATCATTTGGGGCAGGAGAGCAAAGACACACACAGCTGCTTTCAAAAGGATCTCCTCTTCTAGATATGAACCAGATGTACATTGGTGTAGGAGCTGAACTTGGGTCATCTTGAAAGATCCTGCCCTAAAGGATCCCTTGGAGGCCATGGTGACCCCATGAAAGGGAGTACTGTGGGGTGAACCATGGGATGCTAGAGCTCAGGGTACAGTCGGGAGCAACCAGCTAGAGGTGGCAGAGGCATTATCTCCCCTGACAAAGGACTAGTATGTGAGAAATGCCAAGAATTGGATATTTTTGAGGACTCCGCATAAGTGCCCCATGAGAGAGAGAGAGAGAAAGAGAGAGAGAGACAGAGACAGAGACAGAGAGAGGATGGGGGCCTCTCTCAGTGGCCACCAATGTCAGAAGCAACCATAACAGTCAAGTAAAATCTTTTCTGCCTCATTTCTCTCCTCTCACCCTCCTCTCGATCCCTGGCAAAACCAGAGAGGCCTAGTGAGCAGAAGAGGAGAGTAAGAGCCAAGTTCAGACGTTGATCAAGCACCCTGCCCCTGCTGCAGCTCTCCAAGCCTACATAGCCCAAGAAGCAAGATGATAGGGAAGAAGGTTTGACTTATACCAGAGAATAAGGCTTGATATTAGACTGAGCTAAAAATAGATATTTTTATATTAGAAGAGACTCTTCACTTATATGTGAAAATGACAGGAAAAACTATTTTATATTTTTGCGATTTCATCCAGAGGCAAGCAGATGATTGACAAAAGTTGTTGGAAGGCAGTGGCATAGAACAAGAGCAAAAACTAATTTATAATTTCACCCCTACTGAATACAAATCATTCAATGAAGCAGTTTCTCTGCCTTTCTCTCGCTGTGTCTTCTCTCTTGCTGTCTCACTCTCTCTCTCATACACACATACACACACTTATATTTCTGTTATGTTTTGTGTGCAAGTAAATTTATCTTTATCTCAACCTCTCCCTTCTAGACAAGCATAGAGCCTTCCCTTTAATAACCAGAAGTCCATGTACTTGTTTTTTACTTTGGTTTTTAAGGAAAAGGGCATGACTCCCTTTCTATTTGTATTTTAATTGAATTCCACAGCTCCCCTCATTGCATGAGCTGCCACAGTTGTCTTCCCACACCGACTGTACACTTTTGTTCCTCTCTGCGACACATCTACTAAATACCACATATGTGAACATGGACACTGGATCTCCTGGGAACATTTCTTGATGATCCTTGATCTCAACCTCTATAAAACTCTGAAGTATATTTTTATTGTGACGCAAGCCTCAGAGTGTCTGCTAACCTGGAATTCCATAAATGATGAATTCAGTTCCTACCATGGCCAAATACTCAATATTTCTTCAGAAAGTTATGCCCTTCCACCCTTCTCCTTTACTCACAACACACATTAAACCTCCGGAGTTGGCAGAAACCCTCTAAGATAAAGTCCAGTAGAAACATGACGTTGCTACTCTCTTTGCCTATGTCCTTGGAACTTGTGTTAGAATGTCACAGTTGCAACTTTCACAAAGGTATGGGCCATCAATCCTTGCAGACTACTTAGCCGGCTCTCACAGGCTTTCAAGCCAGAGAACACTTTCTGAGACCCTGCTGAGAACAGGGTCACCATTTTTTCTATTTATCCTGTATTTCTTACCATAGTCAGCTTCCTTCCTGGACTATTTCTTCCAATTAGTCCTTGGTGGGTCTCTCAGCTAACATAGGCCTCTAAACCTCATTCTTCTTTTTAGCATATTCTTGTATTTTTATCCTTTTGTATGTTTGTGTCAGTGTGTAATTGGCTGCAGAGTGTATGTGGCCATTTGAACAGAAAATATCTCTGTATTATAGCCAAAGAGGCACTTTGAGAACAGAGCAAACATTTGGTTTGAAACAAAGGCTACAAATAGTCACACATGAAACAGACATCTTTTGATTTTGTCCACATAGTAATTACATACAATTTTTAAAATTTTGAATGCTATAGAATGCTATTCACTCTCCAGTTCACCTCTCTTTCTACCATTCCTTCCTCTGTTTCATTCTGTTATATTACCTGCCTGTCTTCTGTGGACATGTGGGTTTGTAGCTTTTGGAATAAAGTCTCCATTAACACACGTATCCTTGCAAGACAGATTAATGCCCTCCATCCCCCCAAAGATGTCCACATCCTAATCCTCAGAACCTGTGAACATGTCACCTTATCTGGAAAAGAGGGCTTTGCAGATGTGATTAAATTAAGGACCTTAAGATGGGGAGATTATCCTGGATTATCCAACCAGGCCCAAGGTAATCATAAGTGTCCTTGTAGAGGGAAGCAAGAGGATCTAAAGTAAGAAAAAGGAGATGTGACAGCAGTAGCGGAGGTGGAAGTGGTGCACTTTGAAGACAGAGGAAGGAGCTACACGTCAAGGAATTCAGGTGGTCTCTTGAAGATGTGAAAGACAAGAAAGCAGGCTCTCCCCTCAAGTCGCTGGATGGAACGCAGCCCCACCAACACTTTGATTTTAGCCTCATAAGACTCACTTCAGACTTCTGACTTCCGGAACTGTATGATAATAAATTTGTGTTGTTCTAAGCCACTAGGTTTGGGATAATTTGTTATAATAGCAATAGGAAATGTATATACTATCTAAGAGCTAAAAACCAACTGTCTAACCCTCATTTATACCAGCATCTTCTCTACTTGGTCTTAGTGGCCATATTGATGTAGCCTTAGTGACAGAAAGAATTCATTTAGTGGGGTGAGATTCAACATTAGGACTTTGCTTCCTTTCTAAAACTATAGCATATGACTGTAATTGTTTCCTTCCATCTATTGGATAAATTCTGACACATAAACTAAAGTTCAATAAAGTAATGGCTCCACAGACTTTAGACTTTTTTTTATCTTTAGCACTCTTTCACCTAGTTAGCAGTCAGAAATGGGCAAAGTAGACCTTTTCTTTCCTTTTTCTAAGATTTTTAACAATCACTCTCTAATTGTTTTCCCATGTACCTACTCCATCACATATGGACAGATGATAATTTCGTCTTCTATTTTCTACCTCTCTTCTCCCTACTTATTTCTCATTCATTCTTCCTTTAATGTCTGTGCCTCAAGGATACTCTTGCATGCTTCAAACTCACTCCTGCTTATGAAAACAAATCTACATTTAATGACGGAGAAGTGGGCTCAGGAGAAAGAGCCACTAATGATCATTTTTAAAAGCCAATTTCCATGTTAGCAATGACAACAATCAGACTAAATAAGGAGATAGGCAGGCAGGTTTTATATTTTACTTCTCCAATGGTGCCAAGGAACATGTCTTTGCATTGACTGTTTCTTCATTTCTTCCCACTGCAAACTGTGAAATATAATTTGACTTGACATATGGTGGCAAAACCATGAGACAACAGAGACAAGTACAGTTTGCATTTCATCAACATTTACAGCTCAACAACTGTGGGCCTAATTTCGAGGGAGAAGATGATAACAGAGACCATCCCTGGAGGATCTCCAAGTCAACCAGGTGTAATTGCTAAAATAGAGACATAAAATAGGAGTGTAGGATGAAGCACCTGTTAGTACAATTCCTGTTGTTATTGGCTGCTAAAGAGTTTAACTTGAAATAGTCAACAGAGGGAGATAAAAACTAGGTCATTTCCCATTGCCAGGTATTTAAAGCATGTAGGAAGCAGACTACATGGATTTGGAAAGTTGTCATTTGTTTCATTATGATAAAAATATCTTGAATTATCTAGGGTTCTTACAGAGCACAGCCTCAAGCTATTACCACCTTCTCCTTTGCTTTATATCATGTAAACCTGGTATAACCAAACAATGGAATGTCATAGGTCAGGGATCCCAAACCAGAGGCTTCATGCCAAGTCAGGGCTAGAAAGTATTAGTTGGGCTAGTCTTTTTTTTTTTTTTTTTTTTCCAAGTGTGATTGCTTTTACATAAAGCATATGCATTGCATACCATTCCTTCTTATACAAAGCTGTTTTGCATATTTACAATATTTGCCTATGATACTAAGAATAATGGTCCCCCAAAGATGTCTATATTTAAATCCCCCAAGCCTATGAATACACAAATAACACTTTATATGGCAAAAGGGCCTTTGCAGGGATGATTAACTTAAGCTTCTTGAAATAGGGAAGTTATCCTAAATTATCTGAGTAAGCCCAGTGTATTCACAAGGGTCCTCATAAAGGAAAGAGGTGAAAGAGAAAGTCAGAATCCTAGAGATAACTGAATAATCCTCCATGGCTGGCTTTGAAGATGGAAGAAGGGGCCATATGCCAAGGAATGCAGGCAGCCTCAAGAAGCTGGAAAAGTCAAGTGAAAATATTGTCTCCTAGGACCTCCAGAAGAACATTAGCCCTGCTGACACCCTGAGTTTAGACCAGTGAGCTCTATTTTGGACTTCTGATCCTCATAACTTTAAGATAATAGATTTGTGTTGTTTTATGTCACAAAATTTGTGGTAATCTGTTGTAGAAACAACAGGAAACTAACACATTGCCTAACCCTGAAGTTTGTGAGTTTGATAAAACCGAGAAAATTATAGTAACGTCATAGTAACAATAAATTATATATTTGAGTGCATACTATGTACCAGACACTTTCTATGTATTAACCTATTTATTCCTCAAAACAATTCTATAAGGCATGAACCAACATGAATCCTATTTTTAAGATGAAGACTGTTGCCCAGAAAGGATAAATAAATTGCTCCAAGTCAGGTGACAGACAGTGGCAGGGTTTAAATTTAGATAGTTGGGCTCTAAAACTCGTGCCCTGTTATATTACCTCCACTTTAATGGGCATTCGAAGACCTGGGCAGGCCCTAGACATCTGCCACTAACGTGATGAATCACTTAACCTTTCTGAGCCTCAAATAGCTCACCTATAAATCAACAGAGTTGGAGTAAATCCGAGTATTTTAAACAGAATTCTTTTATCCCTACCTAATGAAATCATGCATGGAACTCTATTATTAAACAAACAAATAAAACAGGAAAAAGGACGGCTGCCCGAGTTGAAGCAAGAGAGGGACCTGGATCTTGTTCTCCCCAGTTTGGTCTCTGAAGTGTCACATCAGAGTCCAAAGGCACCAGGGAACATGATCTGAGAAGCATCTGACTATATGGTGTCTAAGGTCTCTTCTAACTCTGACAGTATCTGATTCTACATGTGACATCTTAGAAAAAAAATGTAGGAAGTTGAATAAATAAATTAACAAAACTTCCATAGCATGGACTGCTGGCCTGGTGAAACAAAAGGTATGGGTCCCTTTTTCTTTGGTCCTATTTCTATTTTTGATCTTATTCATGTGAATTTGGACACCTCAGAATGCTGGCCTCATTCGTTATCCCCAGACTTCTGGCACTGTCCTGTCTTCCAGTGCTGAGTTAGGACCCGCAGTGGGCAAATTGCCAGTGTAAAGACAGAAAGAAAAAAAAAAGCATTTCCATTTTGTTAGCTGATGCATTACAAATCCTGGCTTGGTTCTTACCTTCACAGGAGGATGCAGATTTGCTTCATGTCACTTTCCTCACTCAGTTCTTACTTGCCTCTTAGCCTTTATAAAATTCAGTTAATTGGTGTGTTCGATAAATGACCTGAAATAGCTCATCACTCATAGCACACATTTGCCTTGGCCCTCGGCAAAGGCACACACATGACAGAACTGAAGGGACTTTGGAGGTGATCAAGGCATAACCCATCTTTGCATCCCCATCTGGTGTTTCCCATTGTACCCCTAGCCCTTTCTATGGAAATCTCATAAAACCGCCTTTAAAGAACTTAACCCCGAGGCAGAATTCAGACATCAAATTGCCAAGGCAACTCACGCTATTGGAATAGCAGGTGGTAGTACAGGAAAGGTGTTGAAGTAAAAATAATTCCTTATGTTTTCAAGTCAATCTTACTTATATTTTCATATGTACATTTACTTATTCAAGTCAATTTCTTAAAAATACTGCATCTGGGTATGAGTAAGGCATTATCCTAAGTGATGAAGACGCAAAGTTGTATAAGCAAAAATCCTGATTTCAAAGAATGCCTAACCTAGTAGGAGATAGATACATAAAGAAAAAATATCATCATGAAAGGACAATTATCATATTTTAAATATATTCAATGTCTAGAGGAAAAGGAGATTCTAAGAACTCAGCAGTCCAGGAAAGATTACATAGCAGATAGTGTTTGAGTTTAGACTTGAATTAAAAATGAGAGTGTGATGGATGGACAAGTAGGGGGCAGGATTCTATGCAAACAACAACCCGATGTGCACAGGCCTGGAGATATGAGTGAGTGAAGGCATTTTCCCAAGAATTGGGGGGAAAAAAAGTGTTTAGGCACATATAGGAAAGAGGTTAAGACTGGCAGGAGAAGAGGCGGGAAGCCAGATTAAAAGGGTTCAGATGCAAAGGAGTTTTGATAATATCCTATAGTGATTAAGAGCCATTAAAGAACTTTGAAAATGGTAGTGATGTGATCAGATTCATGAATTAGAAAAATAGATCCCATGACAGTACAGCACACAAGCTCCCATGACAAGGTGACTGTCTGATGGGAAAAGGGGGACATGACTAGAAGAAAAGCAGCTATTAGAAGCAATTATAAATTGTTCAGATGAGATATGATGAGGGCCTGAACTGGGGCAGCAGAGTTAGTAACGGAGAGGCAGGTAGGATTCTAGACATAGGTAGAAAAACTCAAGCTCGTGATGACTGAATATGAAGGGTAAGGAAAAAGAAAGACTCTAGGATAACTTCTTGGCTTCTGGTTTGAGATCCTTGATACCCATTCAAAGAAGCAGAGAATATAAGTGGAAAAATGGTTTCATTGAAGCTGACAAGTTCTGTTTTAGACATGTTGATTTTGAGGTATGAGCAAGATAACTAAGAAAATAAATTGATTAGTTTCTTAGATTCTGGAGCTCATAGAGAAATTTTGTCAAAAGCTGCAGATTTTGAAGTCACAAGCTTAGATTAATTTAAGCCATGGGCATGGATGAGATGGTCCAGTTTCTAGGAGACGTTAAGTATTAGACTGAAAATATGGACCATTTCTTTTATGCACATGAGACTCAGGGAAAGTATTTTTCTTTTGGGAATGCTGGAATAGGATGGTAGTGGTAAAATGAACTAAGATTTTTAAATGATTTTATCAGTAGCATATTTGATAAATTTTAGAAGTTCCCCAAAGCAGACTACTTTTCTTAACAAACAAAAATTTGGTGAAATAGAAGAGGTGCCTCAGGATTAGTCAGTGACTCCTCAAGGGAGTCCAAGCAGAGTTGTACTTGGTACCTCATAGAAGCTCAATCAGGATTTGTATTAGTACTTTCAGTGAGAAGAGCGTAGCGTTTAACAACTGTAAGTAATTCTGCACAACAGAGGTCTCAGAGGTGCTACTCTGAAAACTACCTAGCACCTGTTTAATTAATACAAGAGAACACTATAATTGGGAATTTTCACTTCACAGAATCTGCTCAATTCTTCATTTCCCCTGTATCAGAAGACTGTCATTATAAATCAGTCTGAGAGTTGAACTATTCACTCTTTTTGTTATTGTAGTCTTGTATTTGCAACAAAAAGCTGTCAGTGAAGGATGAGGTTAGGTTAAAAAAATGGATGTTTTTGACTGAAGGGCAAGGCTATATATCTAGGAATTTAAAAATGTTAGCAGACCACTTTGTTGTCTTTTGCTTTCATAATGACTCATTCAAATTGCTGCAAGATTTCATTGGCTATACACGTCCAGCTAGATGTAGTGGGGGAACCACGCAAAACCAAGTCCAGCCTCTAAAAACTAATGCTTATGTCTGGAGCCGTCGCTGGTATTACTGACATTCTCCCAATGATTCAAGTTCATGTATGTTTCTTTTTAAAGATTGCTTCATTACTGAATATGGAAATGTTTATTTTTTGGTAACAATGTGGTCTACTTATAAAAGAATAGGAATAAAATAAAAATTGCCTCTGCCTTATAGGGATAATCATTGTTGAGACACCAAATAACGTAAAAATAGAGATTATCTTTGGCTTAGAATGTTGTTTTTCTCCTTCCACGCATAGGTAAATACTACTCATGCTTAGTATCTTAGCTTACGTACGTCTCCCTTTCTCTCTTTATCAACCTTGGCTCCTATTGCTAACCTTAGTGTTTTCCAAGAGAGCTTATGTACTCAACAGAAAAGATGGAAGAAAGGCAGAGGGCTACCCCAGGCAAGCCACGTTGTGTTTGAAATGTCTAATAAACAACAGGCAGAGATTTGAAATGTGTGCTTGAACACAATAGTTTGTAGCTCAGTTGAGATCAGGTCTGGCGATTAGGCTAGTGATCTGGATAAAATCACCAAATGTGAGAATGTAGATAGAGGAGAGAACTGTGGGGCTGAGCCACATTAAGAGGTTCAGTAGAGGCTAAGCCTGCATAGAAGATTGGAAAAGGGTGGCTTGTGATGATGTCATGAAATCCAAGCAAAAGCCCGTGCCAATTCTGTTGAATCTGCAGAGAAGTCGAGAGAGATGGTAGCAGAGGATGTCCTCACCTGCAGCTCTTTTGTCCTTCTGTGCACAGCTAACTGTAACTTACCCCTTTGACTCACATGAAAACCACTGACTTCAGCAAGTCTTCTTTTCCCACTCTTTGGCTGGGTTAGTTTCTCCCCATACACTTTACTTTCTCTAAAACAGCCCTTGTAATTGTGCTATCGCTGGGCTAATGATTCGTCTGTTTTACTGGATCATATGCTCCTGGAGGACTAGGACCATGCTTTTCTTCTTTATCATTATGTTCCCAGGACTTGGCATTGCAAGTGCCACAAAGTAAGTGCTAAATAATATTTGATGAATGAATGAACCAATGAATAAACTGGACCTCTTACCTTTTTCTTTTGTATGATGTAGGTCGGGACTCTGGGCCTGCTAGTTTCCTCATCTGTGAAAATCTGTAAAAATGTCTTTTCACTTTATGAAAAGGTCTGTATCTTTTTATTTTTCTCATTCACATCCCAGCATCTGTTGAGTATTCTCTCTTGTACTCTGCCTACAAAGAACAATTTATAAATGCTTCCGTTACTATATTCAAGAAGCAGAATTTACAGTTTGAATGGCCTTATAAACTTATAAAACTGGAAATTATCTTTAGCGTTGGTGATTCCAAACCCTCATACAATGCACACATTTTCTTATGATTCTTTTAATGTGCTGTTGAATTCAATTTGCTAGTATTTTTTTGAGACTTTTTGCATCTATATTCATTAGGGATATTGGCCTATAGTTTTCTTTTCTTGCACTGTCTTTGTCTGGTTTTGGTATCAAGGTAATGATACCAAAGTGACTTTGGAAGTGTTCCCTCTTATTTAATTTTTTTTAAAAGTTGAGAAGAATTGGCATTAATTCTTCCTCAAATGTTTGGTATAATTCACCATTGATACTATCTGGTCCTGGAATTTTTTTTTTTTTTTTTTTTTTGAGAGATTTTTGATTACTGATTCAAGCTTCTTATTTTCTATTGGTCTGTAGAGTTTTTTCTTCTTTAAATTCATGGTTCAGTCTTGGTAAGCTGCATATTTCTAGGAATTTATTAATTTCTTTCAGGTTATTCAATTTGTTGGTATATAATTATTCAGAATAATCTCTTATGATCTTTTTATTTCTGTGGTATAAGTTGTAATGTCTCCTTTTTTGTCTCTGATTTTATTTATTTGAGTTTTTTCTCATCTTTTTTTAGTTCAGCCAAGAATTTGTCAATTTTGTTTATCTTTTTCAAAAACCATCTCTAGTTTTGATGATCTTTTTCGAATTTTTATTCTCTATTTTGTTTATTTCTGTTCTAATGTTTGCTATTTTCTTTCATCTGCTAACTTTGGGTTAGTTTGTATAAATTTTCTCAATAACATATTTAACATTACTCAGGTATTTCTTGAACACTCTCAGGGATAGGAAGATCACTATTTTATATTTTCCTTCTGTTTATCTTTAAGAAAAGTTTCCAAAATGTTAATTATCATAAATTTTATTAAATGTGTATTAGAAGTTCAAACAAATTTATAATTAATGTAATTTATTAGCTCTTCTATCCTTAAGCATTATAACAACCACTAACATCTCTAATGCAATTTATAGTTAATGATAGCTCATTTGATTTTCTAGCGATTTATATGTTCATTTTCACTACTGTCTTCTAATTCCTTTTCCCAAATAATATTTTATATTAACTACAATAACTTTAGAAAATTAGAGTCTTATAGGGTTTGAATACTTTTCAGTTGAGATATGAAACCTGACATGGAAGCTTGATAAAATGCCAAAGATAAATTTGCTGTATCATTACAGTTCTTTCAACTAGCTTTGCCTTTCAGCATAACTTTTTTTTCTAATAAAAAAGTCATATTCATATTCATTGGCCAGTGCTCCATCATAGTGATCTATGTGTTAAGCGTAACATTTAATAATTTGTGATGATAACGTTGTTTGCAGGTTTCACAACCTGAGAACGATGTTTCATGAGAATTCTCTAAGCAAGCAATAATAGATTTAAGCATGGCAGACCTTGGAAGAGAAATGCTTACCTTTTTCTTATTACAATTCAGGGAGGCCAGTGAGGTAAGGAAATTGGTAAAAACAACACAACCATTAGTATCAGTGACAGAAATGGAAGCCACCTCTCCAAAGTCCAATGTTTATTCTGGTCTTCTAGTTATAGAGATAAAGGAGCTAAATCTGTAGGACTTTACAGCAGGGGTCAGCAAACTGTTGGCAGCAGGCCAAATTTAGTCGGCCTATTTTTGTAAGTAAAATTTGAAACAGAGCCGCTCTTTTCTATATTGTCTGGGGCTGCTTTTGCACTACATTTACAGAACTGAGTAGTTGCAAGAGAGACCTTATGGCCCACAAAGCCTAAAGAACCTACTCTCTGGCCCTTTACAGAAAACGTTTGCCAGACTCTGCTTCGCGATTCCTAGGTACTTCCCATTTGTTATTTTATTTTCTCATCACAACAAACTTACAAAATCGATAAGGTGAACATTATTATTATCTATTTTATGCATGGATAAATTGAGACTCAGGACTGTTAAGTATTCTTTGCAAGTCCTATAGTGGTTTGGTGATAGGAATGGAACAAGAACCTAAGTATTCCAGATCCCTAGGCCACAGTTCTTTTTATTTTCCCACTTCCTTAAGTCCTCCAATCAGAAAATCTTCTCTTCTTGCTATGTAGCTGTGATTTATTTTTTAAATAAGAAATATATATTTGGTCTTCGTATCCCTTTCTGGCACAGAGGTCCTAAAACCCTAGGAATTTCTTAAGTGATAAGAGCAACGAAGGTGTCCTTTGTTATGTTAGTGAGGTGACTTTTGGAAAGCTCTTCTGGAAACCATGTAATTAGAGGGTTAGCAGTTTCAGTCCTACCCCAGACATCCAGGGAAGCGTGGCTGGAAGTTGAATCAATCACCAATGGTCAATGATTTAATCAATCATGACTATGTAAGGAACCCTCCATAAAACCCCAAAAGGACAGGGTTCGGAGAGCTTTCAGGTTGGTGAACATAGGGAGATTTGGGGTGAATGGCATGCTGGGAGAGAGCAAGGAAGTTCAGAGTCCTTTCTGTATACCTTGTCCTATGCATCTCTTTCTTCTGACAGTTCCTGAGTTATATCCTTTTATAGTAAACCAATAACCTGTTAAGTAACATGTTTTTTTTCTGTGTTCTATGAGCCATTCTAGAAAATTAACTGAACCTGAGGAGGGAGTCTTGGGGACCTCTGATTTATGTTAGACAGGGAACAACTTGAACTTGTGACTGACAGCTGAAGTCCAAATGTTACTGGACCAAATCAGGTCCAATTACTCAGCAGTTGCTAGCCAAAAGACAACTCTGAGAAGATTTTATTAGGAGGAACATACTATTATATTTAGGTTAATCATGCATAAACACTGAGGTGCGCTTCGTCGTCACATGTATAGGTGGGGACATTCTTGAGCATGTGCAGTTAGAAAACATGCCTATATATACAGAAGTGCCAAAACAAAAATATATACACATTTTAAGAAAGGAAAAAACTATTAAAATTGTAATAATATAGACCAATAACAAAAGATGAATACAAGTCATGTTTGACTTCTGCAATTACAAGAGGTGCTCAAAGTGGTTACCATCAGTGTCTGGACACTTCTGATTATGCTTGAGCAACGTTGATCAAAGTGTCCACTTGTATACATTTTTTTCACCCCTGGTACATTGAATGTTCAAAAATGGCAGAAAATCTACACCCCTGGGAAAAGACATTTTTTAGTATTGTAATGAGTGTAGTGAAAAGAGTTCATGAAGCGGGCAGTATAGAGTCCTCTGGGCTGCTTTGGCCAGCCGGACAGTTTGAGCCGAATTAGCTCCCTGGTTCTACAAGTCATCCTGAGCTTAACCCTGAAAAGACAGGTCTGGCATGCGTCAATGTCAAGGATGGCACAGGTATGGAAAAAAGTTTAATTAATTAAGCCTCAGCCCTTCTGCTAACCTCTTAGCAAATTACAGCATACGGTTACAAAAGACCTAATAATACGTTTGTAGATTAATCTAAGCAAAGTTGTGAATTCTAAATAAAATTAGTCTTTGCGAGGCTATCTGCAAGGCTGTGTATATATGTTACGTTACACAAAAAGGGAGTTGTTGGAACTTCCAATCTACAGCCAGTCAGTCAGAAGCACAGGTAATAATAACCTTGGCTTGCAAACTATCCTCTGAAGCACGAAGGACGTGCGGTAGATAGTGTCGGCATTGATAGGACTTGTAGGACACCCAGCTGGTATCCTGAGAATTGCTTGTTGGTGTGGGGAACACCCCACCTCCCACCCCCGCCCCTGCCACTGCCACCACCATGTTGAAATTGTTCATCAGAACATCCAAAGAGCAGCTTCTTGCAATTTTGTAGTTCTGTGGAGAGGAGAAGGGACAATATGATGAAAATGTTCAGGGCTCCTTTTACAAGAGAAACTCTGTTCTGTTGTTTGGGGCTGTTGATGCATTCCAAGGATCACTTAGCTCTTGATATATACCATGTATAGAGTCTGGGATACATGAGTCAGAAAGAAAACCCAGGGAACTTAAAACTATGTGGTCTCGTTTCTCAGATAACTAACTAGTTTGCCTTCTTGAGTCTACCTTTCAGAGTCTCGTTATACTTGTTTTATATATAAGACCAACGGTTTGTAACTGCACTTTGTTGGAGGACTAGAAAAAGTTCATCGACTCTATCTTGCAGGCAGCAGGAGTCTTTATCTTCATTGCTTAATTTTTGGTTTTGGTTTTGGTTTTCCCTGTACCCTTGTACATGTCTCTGCCTTGCGTGGCCCTCCTTTGTAGTTCTGCACCTCTCCTTATTCTTCCTCTTCCTACCAGAATTATAATAAACTTCAGTCACGTAAAGTTCTTCTAGAGTTAGGAAGATCTGATAAATTCAATCTAAGATATTAATAACGAAATCTGATTTAATATGCTATACATGCAAGTCTATTCTCATTTTAACACAGAAGAATTTCTAAAGCCAAGTAAATTAGTCTCAAAGTGCTTGGATTAGCGGCCCCATGGCAGGCCTGTCAAGGTAGCTCTTATGATCAAAGGTATCTTCTTTTGGTAACCTAAATCCTCACTCATTTTGTCTATAATTGCAGGTAAGGTAGCTTTGTAATATAAGTCAGATTCTTAGTTTCAGGATTAAATCTATGCCCTTTGGATAGATCTTCAACTGGGAGCTTTTCTCTTGTAGCACCATAACATCATTTTTCAAACCCTGTCATAGTTTGTTGGCCAAACACTAACTAATATTGCCGCAGAATGTTTATAAGTCAGCATTTTTAATGAATATTTTTGACTCACAGACAATGACATTACTGCATTTCACTGCCTACTAAATAGACATATGTATTAGCTGAACATTAGCAGTTTTTCTCTCTTACTTGCTTTCTCAGGGAAAATTAAGCCCTGAAAAATTAGTGAAATGTAACGCCTGTGGCAAACTTGTCCCACTTGAATTTTCCACAGTGATAACCAGGAACCCATGAGTGTGGTATAGTTTAAAGCAGGGGTGTCCAAACTTTTTTCAACGTTTTTTACCAAGGGCCATATGCGGTAAAATACACAAACAGCCGGGCCACTCACTCCAGGTGAAGTATGTATTGCCTCACCTGGTTTATTTAAGTAAACTAAATATATTTTTGGAATTTGTTGCGGGCCAATTAACAATGGATTGCGGGCCGCAGTTGGCCCGTGGGCCGCAGTTTTGACACCCCTGATTTAAAGACTTCCAAGGAAGTTACCTCATCTGTTCTTCTGCGGCAGTGAGATTTGCCTTGGAAATAAAAGATCTGACAAACTATCATGCTTTGCTTTGTAGCACTGTTGTCTTTTCCCTTTGGTCCTCTTCTCTCCTTTCTTCAAAAGGATGAGTCAAGCCAGGCTCTGATGTGGTGGGTTTGGGAAAGCAGATTTGAGTGATGACAGTGGCTAGATATGGAAAGACTGGAGGATAAACAACAATGTCCTGATAAGCACTGAAATCCAGAAATAGACAAGTGGACTTCTTATCGCATGGGGAGCAAAGCCAAGAACACTCAGGGACAGTCTTACATTGGAATCAGTTGAGAAGAAGAAAACCAAAGGGGAAAGACCAAGAAAATTCACAGGTCTAGAGCTGAGAGGACTAATACTTATTTTTCAGTGACTGTTGGTTTGTGATTTAGCCTAATTTAAATGCCCAGACCTAAATCCTCTATGACCTTAAAGGTGTTCCTGGAGAAATCTTCAAACTTCTCCAAATGTGACTGTGCAACTCTGTGTGAGTGCATGTGTGTACAGCATACAGGCACATTCACACACACACGTGTGTGTGTGTGTGTGTCAGGGAGGAGTGCTGTGTTAGAAGTGGACATACAAGACTGAGTGAAACAATAACATTGAAGGAACTTTATTTCAACCGATTTTTCCAGTGGGCTTCTAAAAAAAATTGGAGATTTTTAAGTGCCTCCTCGTTATCTGCATTTAGAAAGGAGAGTCACATCAATTAAGAAAATTACAGTTTTAAGTCAGGATTTTTAAAATTTTGAGGTGACGTAATGGGCAATTAGACAAAGATATAAGTGGATCACAGCCTATCTTTGCATCATGATTAGTTGCATAAAAACAGGCAGAACTATAATGGTCAATCTTCAAAACCATGACCTCCAACATAACTGAAAACCAGAAAAGAAGCAATTAACCCAGAAAACAAAGATTTAATACTTACATAGAAATTGTCAATGATTACTTAGGTTGAAATCATTCCAATGCCAATTCACTTAACAATGGTTCAAAAATTAAGCCATTTGTTCTATGTAGCAAATGTCCAGTGAAAATGTGGTCTTTCTGACTGATTGAAGCATTACAGAAAATTCTAATTTAGGATTTGAGATGCAGAGACTTGAGTGGTTACCAATGTAAGAATTATCTGTCCTATTTCTCGGCCACTTAGCAATTAGGTTGACTTTTGAACTGAAGGAGAATGTACTTGCTTGTAAAACAAATCATTCCATTGTTAAACAGGTCAAAAATTATAAAATAAATGTTTCTCCTAATATCTTGACATCTGTAAATTTGGCCACCGGAGAGGACACTGCATGAGCAGTCCCAAGGTCAGGTTGACATTCGGGCTCTTCCATTCACCAACTTTGCTCCCCTGCAACCCTTGATCACTTTTTGTCTGTTTCTTACTGCATGAAATTGGAATAAAAACCCATTTCTAGCTTAAGAGGCTGCTATGGGAGTTCACGAAATACTGTAAACATGACTAAAAAATCAGCAATTGTTGAATATCTAGAAAGCATTATTGCTCATTGTAACAGACTTACATAAAGTAAGTCTGCAAGCTCACATTTACAATGTGACTTCCTTTTAGTAAGCCAATGATCATAGGTTTATGTTCAAAAGGCTCATAAATCACCTCATACATAAGCAATTACAAGATCCTGCTGTGCTTTTATTACAAGCTCACAAAATCTGTAATTTGCCAAATTTTGCCTTTTTTTCTCTTTAAAATTAAAGTATTATTTGCCAATCTTTTAAACTATTATTGCCGTCTGGCAATGGTCCCATTCTCTATGCTCTTTCAAAGTCAAGGGTATAAACTTTCAGTTATAAGATGAATAAATTCTGGGACTCTAATGTCCAGCATGGTGATTAGAGTTAACAGTACTGTATTGCACACCTGAAATTTGCTGAGTAGGTCTTAAATTTACAGCACACACACACACACACACACACACACACAGACACACACACAAGTAAATGGTAGCTATATGAGGTGATGGAGGTGTTAATTGTGTTAATCATTTCACAACATACATATATGTCAAATCGTCACATGTATATCCTAAATATATACAATTTTTATTTGTCAGTTATACCTCAAAAACGCTGGGGGAATAGTGGATCTATCATCACATCTGCTATTTGACAGATTTGTCATTTTTAAAGGGAACAGAACTTTTATTATAAGTTTGGGATATCAGAATCTTTTTAAAACCAAAGTTCAGTTAAGTGGAAAAGTACAAAAGAGGACCCAAACCCCTAAAATAATTTCAAATCTTTCTTTGTCTGAAAATTGTTCATTTAGATTGAAACAGAAATAAAATAGGGATTGTGTTGCTCTACCTTCTCTGCGACTTCTGAAAACTTCCTGGTTCTGAGAAACCATGAATTAAAGGGAATGTTTTAAAAGTAACGTTCATATAGTGTTTCACTCAGAGAAATGACCACTGTCTCCCACAGGGCAGGGGCCAGTAATAGTATCTGACATTATGTCTAGATGTGTAGCTGCTTCTGTCACTCATGTGCCTTGTTTCTGGTTACTTTTAATGCAGCTACTCTTTCTGAGGCAGGGAGAAGTGAACAGAGTTGGTCTAACGTGAAAGTAGATGAGGCGACCTATCACATAGGTTATAATACTGTAAATGGGTGTTTTGAAGGGCAATAGTCATTACTATACATCCATGAATGCAGTATTTTAAAATACTTAATTTCTTTAAATGCTGTGAAGAAGCTATTAATATTACAGTATCTAATTTATGGACAAAGAAACTGTGACCCAGAGAAATGAGGAGACCTTGACTGAGCAAGGAAGTGTCAGATCAGGGTCCTAAACTCAGGTCTTATGACCTCCAAATCTCCAACTCATCTGGCACCACTGATTCCATAAATACATAATTGCACTGTGATGTAGCTTACGTTGTGGTCAGTTTAAAAAAATCTCTAACATTATTTAGTTATTCTTATTCATTGTCTCCCAAACTTGGATATAAGAACCATGATTGCCATTTCTTTGTTTTTTTCCAAAGCACCTGACATGCACTCCTATTAAGAAAATGTTTGCTAAAAGTTTTTATTGAGTCATAGTTAAGGTATTAGCTCATTAACGTCAATTGCTATTAAGCAGAGATCAAGATGTATGCATTTTGACAACTAGAAGTATAAATTCAGAGAATAGAACATGGAGAGAAATAGTACGCAGTCCTGAGAATGAGGAACGTCAATTCCTAAGGGGAGCTGAGGTGAGGTTCCTGGAGGAACCCCTGAAGAAGAAATACGAGGTGAATGGTAAGAGGGTGTCTGAGGCGGAAGTGATGCCTTTTCAATATTTTGCCATCTGGCCACAGACCTTAGACATAGAGAAGAACTTCAGTGGAACTAAAGCACAACATCCGTGTGAGGATTTTGTCATTTATTCTGATCTTGTTGCTTTCTCTCCATTAGCACTCTTTGCTGCCAAATCTTTGATTTAGGGGCTATCCCTCCAATTTTACCAGAGGAAATGCCTCTTTTCCCTCCTTTCATTCCCTCTTTCTTTCTAGAATGAAAATTATTTTAATGCTTAATGTATATCTAATTATAATATATATATATATATATATATATATATATATATATATATATATATATATATATATTAAAAATCACAGCAAATGCAACCAAATCAGAAAGTTAAAGAAGAAAATAAAACCATCTCTAAAATGAATTTTAAGAAATAACTACCATTCATATCATATGGCTCTTTAGTCTCTCTCTCTCTCTCTCTCTCTCTCTCTCTCTCTCTCTCTCCCTC
Organism: Rhinolophus sinicus; assembly: GCF_057876585.1. NCBI lineage: Eukaryota > Metazoa > Chordata > Mammalia > Chiroptera > Rhinolophidae > Rhinolophus > Rhinolophus sinicus. The sequence continues at coordinate 30,985,667 of NC_142515.1, forward strand.
CATATATATGTATGGTAGAATTCACTACTATTTTATCTACCTCTGTTTTAGCGTAGCATCACTTCTAACAGTTGCAGAAGATGCCAATGTAAGCTGTATCCCATATTTAAAACTGAATGTTGGGTGTTCAGGCTGTTGTAGTGAACATCTCCGTATAAACATCTTTGCCCATTTGTATGACTATTTTCAATGGGTAAATTCATAGAAAAGGAAATTCTGGGTCAAAAGAAATGCAAATTTTGAAGACTTTTCAAACCTATTTTAAAAATATCCTTGAGAAGTCTTCTAACAGGAGTGTCCTTGTGTTCTCCCCAATACAGGTTATTATCAAACTTTTTAATCTTTACAAATATGAGTCCAAAAATGGTTCAATTTGTATTTATTTAATTACTAGTAAATTTGATTATTTTGAAAACAGAGATGGGGCATATATTTCTATTTCTTTTTTTGTGAATTTCCTATTCTTTTTCTTGCTGTACTAATTATATTTTTCCTGAGTTTAAAATATATTTAGATATATTTATGGCTAGATAATGTTTTGAGAAACAAATTTTATTTTATTTTTCTTCTTGTATTGTCTTGTCACATTATCCCCCATTTGCCCTCCCCATTTAAACAGGTGACTAACTCTGTTTTATTGCCTTAGGGGAGACATGCAGTATAGAAAACAGAAGTAGCCTCCCAGAAATTCTGGTTTCCCTTTGATTTCCCCTTACTTCAAATGCTTAGACTCATTGAAGGGCACAAGATTTAAGGAAAGTGGCCAAGAGCCCAGGAGAAGCAGGAAAGAGTTCTCTCCTAGACCACAAAGTAATTCTTCTGTCTGGGGAAGTTAGCAATTTGATTGGACAATCAAATGTTTATATCTATATTTATGAGTGAGTATAACTAATTTGGGTAAGTCAGTTTACAAGGAGCTGCTCTTGTGTAACTGCCTCCAATATAACTTCCTCTCAGAGAGTTGTTATGTTGTTGGTAACCACTGCAGTTATTTGTTTAACTCTGCCACCATGAAATTAAAGCAGGTGGTTGCTGGGAGAAGGTGGTACGGTGGGAAGGTCACTTTCTCAGGACATCGGAAGGATCCTCTAAGATCTGCTTCTGTCTCTGCCACTGATTGACTTTGGACAGTCATGGAACTTCTAGAAATGTCCCTTCTCATTATGTGACAGACACAACAGTAACACCAACAGGAGAAAAATCAATGCAGATTCCCTGCAATCTGTCATGTCATTTATCAGACATTGACTGAGTACCTGCTGTGTATTGGACACTGTTGGGGGTACATGAACTACCAGAAAGGAAGTCACACTTTCTTTGCCTTCAGGGAATATAGACGTATACACAAGGAATTATAACATACTATAAAACCCATAATTTAATGGAATATTCTATATTTCATATGCTTTTACATAAAATATTCAGTGGAATTTCACAGTGATTATTCAATGCTCTAATTGAGATGTGAACAGAAATTGTAGAAGAGCAAGAAATATAATAACTCATTGTTTATAAATGATACAAAAAGTTGTTTCTCTACATCACAAATGCTTTAGTACTACTGGATTTTTGGAGAAATAATTGCCTATTCCATGCTGGATGACCTAACTTGTAGACAAAGTTTATGCTCAGGGAGTCGGCAAAGCAAGGGCAACCTCAAAATTAATGAGAAAAAGTATCTGTACGTAATTTAATATTAGATAACTCACACTAAGGCATAACAACCATGAAGGATAAATGAGAGTTTTGTTGATTTTATCACATTCAATCTTATAATTTAGACTTGTTTTACTTTGAATGATCAACAGTGGGGGCACCAAAGGGCTCCCCTCAGTAAGCTACCTACAGGTACCCTGATTTAGTGGCAGACTATTAAAGGTTTGGCTCCTTTGAATTATACATCACTCCTTGGCTTCTCCTTGTAGTTATTGAACATTTTATTCAAGCATTTTGACAACAAGGCTGGTAGATGTGGACAAAGAAAAGGAAACAATAGAAGCCTGATTTTGAAACTTGCTGGCAAGAATTTTGTGACACAGGTAGGTTGGGGCGGTGGAAGAAGGGCTGTTGAAATGAGGCCTTTCCTTGGCCTCTCCTCTATTTTCATACAAGCAGTTAAGAATTGGTTTTATAACTACCGTTCATCACTATCAATGTCTCCAGACCCCCCACTTCCAAAGCAAGAATCTAAATAACTTAAGACTTTTCACAAGTCTCATTCTTGAAGAAAGTTTGTTAATACTCTGCTGGAAAGATTAAAATCTGCAAGCTTGCTGCCTTACATGCATCTGAAAAATCAATTTAAAAAAGGTACCTCCTGCCAGCCCCTGGGACTGCAGATGAGTTGAAATCCTTTTAATTTCTCTTGCTATTCAAAATGGGTCTCTAGTGCTTTTGCACTTCAGCCAAAAGCTTTTAGGCTTAGTCTAAAGCCCTCTGAGTGGCAAGATGAAAATGTATGTGCATTTTCCCATTGCATATCTTCCATCCAGATTTTCCATGTTTCAAAAGAAAACGATAGAAATGAATAATTTAAGAAGGTCCCGGTCACATGCAGTAAAAATTGTATTTTACTCAGTTAACATTCTCTAAAACGAATAGATGACTTAATGTTACATAATCTAAGCAACTTCTTATTTTTAGCATCAAAAGAGATTTGATCGTCTATATTAGCTTGAACACTCTTTTTAGCAAATGCACAGAGTTATAAGAAAATATCTAGGAACATGGGCACTTTAAAGCTCTAAACCCATTGTATTCTATATTACTGCTTTGCAGGATAGTGCTTAACTCAGTGTTTTCTTAGATATAAAAGGAATATGGGCAGGCTTAAACCAAGGCCGTGCCTGTGCATCAATGGCGCTGGGCAGTAAGGTGGGGGTGAAGGGGTGACAGGAGGGATCAATAGCTGTTGTGCCCAAGGACATGTGTCACCAAGCAGATACTACCTATCTTGTCTTATTTAATCTTTATAACAGCCTTACACATGTGGCCATTACTATTCTTGTTTTACAGAAGAAAAGACTAAGGCTTAGAAAAGTGAAGTGACTTGCAAAGATCGCGTAGCAAACACATGGCTCTATGGATTTAATCGCAGGTTTAATCTACTCAGAAGCCTATATGCTTCATGCTGCTTTTCTACACCTGCCTAGAGTAGGAGCTCAGCAAAAAGGCAATATTCTCTCTCCCTGCTGTGTCCTTCACAGAATGACCATATGATTGTTCTGATAGTTTAATGGAAAGCAAAGGAACTTAGTTATAGGTTTGGGCTTTGGCCCCAGCACTGACCAACCACATGATCTTGTCCAAGCAGAAGTTCTCATCTTCATAGTTCAGTGCTGGGTGTAGGGAAGGGGATGTCAGCCCTCATGCGGCCCGCGTGCATCTAACACTGAAGTCTATTCCTTTTCTTAAGTTTAAGTATTAGGATTTGCCCACTCAAAGGTTGTTTCAGGGTCAAATTATCCTTGTATTCTCTGGGAAAGAACTTTGTAAACTATAAACACTATGTTGCTCTTAGGATTTTCTTTTAAACTGAAATTTTCATTTTATCTCCTCTGTTTTAAGGCACTGAAGACATTTATTTAATTAAAATGTTAAATGGGAGTGGTAAACATTGAGCCACCCTATAACATTAGCAATTGAGCATAATTCAGTGCTACATTAGCTTTCTGGTCATCTTATTCACGCTCAAAGAGAATTATTACGGCACAACACAGGTTTTGGTTATTTTTTAATGCTGGCTCTTTCATTTCATCTTGACAGACAGTGTTGTTTAGTGGTTGAGAGTATGGTCTTTGCAGTCAGACAGCCTGTTTTGAATGCAGGTTCTGACACTTACCAGATGTTTGACATCTATCAAGTTATTTAAACTTTCTGTGCTTTAGTTTCCTCATCTACAAAATGAGGGTGATAGTAATACCCTCATAAAATTAAGTCACATGAGTAATCAATGTATTAACCCAAGTACATATAAGAATGTTTGGCATATATAATATATAAGAATTGTATAGAATGCTTAACAGATGTTAACTTGCTTTTATTCATTTATTCTTTTGTTTGTTCGTTTTGTATATGGATTCTTTGATGTCCTTTTGTCTATTTTCTATTACAGTGTTCTTTTTTCCTACTGATTAATAAAAAATGTTAATAAAGACATTAGCTTTACAGTTTGCTGTTTTTCTTCTTTTGAGTAATGGATGATAAAAGTGAGAGATCAGAAGGGAGACTCAAAACGGCACAGAAAACATATCTTCTCTCTCTTTCTGCCAAGGTCAGCCAAGATATCACTTTTTGTCACCAGTATAATGTATAACAACTAGCACAATGCAAAGAGTCTGGGACAGCACAGGTAATCACATCTGTATACACAATGAATTCAGCTATCCTAAAGACTTCCGACGCATCTTAGGGAACCCAAGGTATTTGTGTGTTCTTTTGACAGACCTCACCTTTTGTGTAGGCAAAGGATGAGACTCATTCACAACTTAATGAGGTGACAGAGCTAATGCAAGTCAGGTTGCAGGACTTAACGGTTTTGGCTTGTCAATCCACTTCTGAGATTTGGCTCTAATATGTCATCATGCTGTGCAATTCCCATATGGAGTGGTTGCTGGGCAACTAGACTGTGATTTGGTAGAAATAGTAGGCAATTCTTTGAATTGTGATTCCCCCTTGACCATTTTCACTAACATATTTACTGTTCATCATAATTCCCTTCCATTTGGTTTCCTGACAGTCTAATGCCAATGTTCTCCAACTAAATATACTTTCAAGTTTAATGAGATTTCTATTTCTCACTCTATTCATTCTCATCAACAAAACTACTAATGGGTTGCCAAGACATGTTTTTTCTCTCACTGAGGTTATAATCATCACTTTACTTATACTCTGAACTAGAAATAGCACGTCATAGTGATCTAGTGCTGCCAGTCTTTACAGCTATAAATTTGGATGGTTATAAATGCCTCTGAGGCATTTATTTCTAAGCTGCATATAGTAAGTTTTTGTTGTGATGTTGATATGGGCAATGGTACAATGAACTAGAATATCAGTAACCCTTTGATTCGTGTCGTACAAGGAGCCTCATTCATTAACTCACTCACCATGCTGCATATATTTTCTAAGTGTCTGCTATGTGACTAGCACTGTGCTAGGCTCTGAGGATTCCGTTGTGAATACGGCAAAGCCTCTGCCTTCAATTTGCTTGTTGTCAAGTGAAAGAGACAGATAAGGAGAGACACTTTCACCAATCAGAGGGATGAGTGTGTTGTGAGCACAGAGGAAGGGCACTGAACCAAGACTTAGGAGACTGGAGAAGCTTTCTCAGACACAGTGACAATATGAAGCATGAAGTATGAGTTAACCAGGAGACTGGGAGAACAGAGCATGGAAAAGAGTTCCAGGCAAAGGGAATAAGATGTACAAAGACTGAGGGAGAATTCATAGCAGAGTTGGGATATAGTTGAGTATGACTGGAGAATGATTGGGGGACGAGAAAATTCAGACTAAGCGTGCCTATATTTGGAGGGGAGGTGTTAGATCTATTCAGTAATCTATGGTCTCATGACTTTAGTTTTCCATCCCAAACCAAAGAAAATGGTTTATGCCCCTTGGGTACTGCCCTAAAATTTTAGGAACAGTATCCCATAGATAATAGGGTATCAGAGTCATATGGTGCAAACTTTTTCATACATATTTCTTGTATTCAAGATGGTAGCTTTCTATTTGAGGTTTAAACATGGATTCTCCCCATTTTATTTATAGCAAATATAATGAAACACTGTACTTTCAGTTAATTATCTCCTAGCAGCTGCTTTCCCAATCGTGCTCCCGAGGCACTGGATATACCCTAGGTCTTGATTCTTTTCTCTCACAGGACATCACCATATTCTCGTACAGGTAGGCAGAACACCATAGGCAGTTTTAAATGAAAGTAATTGCCTGCAAAACATATGAAGGTCTCCGAGCAGCTGCCGGTTGCCAGAAACAAATGACTGCCCTTCAGATTATCGATCTGTACTGTAAAAGCAGCTGAAATAGATCAGATCTCTTAAGCATGCTCAGTTTTCTAACTTGGGAGAAAAATAACAATTCTATTCAAATGAACACCATACTTTTGAATGGGAATATTACTGCAGGACTGAGAAAAGCAAAGTTTATTCAGATTCCCTCTGCTTTCACCCTGGTCACTCACACAGATTCTACTCATTCAGGTATAAACATGCCAGAGGAGCTTTCTTTCTTGCAAGGTGTATCTTTCCTACTCTTCCAAACAACAAGGTCAAGAGAGCTCTCTAAACAGCAATGTTTTGGAGAAGCATATTAGCTGGAGCAATAATTTCTCCTTCATTTATCCCCCAAGCTTCCTCCAATACCCTTGAGTTAAAGAGCAGAAGTCAACTCACAGAGGGGGAAGCAGATGCTATTAAATGACTCATTCAGGATAGCACAACAAGTAGGTTGGGAGCTGAAAATAGAGCAAACGCCCCAGGATTGAGGATTGAACAGCTATTATATTTGACCAGAAGTTGGTACTTTGTACTCTGGGTTGCTATTTGCAAATACTCCCAGAATGGACAGTTTTCCCTTGGCTAGAGGAAAACAAATGTTTCAAAGGATAAAATTGCTATAATATTTGGCTAATATCATTTGCTTTGTGCTAGGCACTGCGCTGAGTTCTTTACATGTACTATATCATTTAGTTCTCACCGTTTACAATCTATCAGGTAGATTGCAAATGATCCTTATTTTACAGATAAACTGATTGTAGCCTCGAATGGTTAAGTAACTTTGTTAACGTCACAGAGCTAATAAGTATCGGGACCAGGAGTGCAGAGATATGCCCATCTTTTCCACAGCTCTATCCCTAATGTTTGGCACATAGTAGGCATTGTATAAGTATATTTTAATGAATGGCCAGGAGCTATGGTAATTGGATGTAATTTTAGTACAATGAGCAGGTTTATATCATCCCCACAGCCTCATTCCGCAGTCTGTACCGAGCCTACCCAGTGCCATCGTTTCTGCATGCACACCTGGACACTTGGCACACTGTTTCCCTCTTCCCACTCAGCCCCTCACCGATCTGTTTCTGACAGCTGTTTTTATTCTCTCTATCTATCTTTGGGCAGCTTATGTTATGACTATCTCTTTATTCAACTTAAGTGTCCTTTTTAAACAATCATATCATGTTCCTCTTCCTGCCTGGCCTTATTTTGTTCTGATTTCCCTTCCCCAAGATACTACCTCAAGATCATTTTTGATTTGTCTTATTCTCTTCATTTATTAGAACATAGACTTTAGAGGCACAGTCCTGGGTTTGAATCCCCTCCTAGCTCTATTCCAGCTGTAGAACTTTGAGCAAATTATTTAACCTATCTTTAAATAATTTGCCTAAATATCTACAATAACTAACTCGAGTATAAAATTCAAAATTTCTGAAAAAAATATAATGTGCAAATGGATAGCAAGTTTATAGATGATATTTGATGGAACAATTTTAGTGTGTGTGATTTTTTTAATCCCACTTAACATGATGACCTGTTTGTTTCACTGCACATATTATTTTATTTGCCTCTAAAATGCTGTACCAGACTTCACTTGGTTAGAGAACATGTGATATATGCACCTTATTATCTCAAAACCCAAACAATTTTGAATTCTGGAAGACCTATGGCTATAAGGATTTTGCATAAGGAATTGCATATCTGTAATACTTTTTTCTTAGGGTTGTGAGGATTAGAAATAAACTATATTACTTTTTTAAGACATTGGTACAGTAGGCACTTGGTAAATTGTGGTACTGAATTCCAAAGTGTCTCTTTTAAATTCATACTTGTGTGTTCAAGATAGGAGAAAAAACCCAAAAAGGATTATGAGAGTGCAATGAAGCAGAGCGAGACAAAAAGCCCTGAATTACAGCTTTAAAAAAAAATCATTATTCTATAAATTATCTTTAGTTCACTCATAATTATTATTATGCTTCAGAAAGCATATGTCTTTATTAATGTCCACCCAAAACCTAAAAATTATTTCCAGGCCTTATTTGGTAGCTGCCTATCTCTTAAGGGACAGTTTGGTCACAAAGAAGACTTTGATGGAGAACCAATGTGTTTAATTAGACTTGAATTCTCTGCTCTGGGAAATCACTCTATAGAAGCTGGCCTTGCTTTCAGCATAACTCAGTATTTTGAAGTAGGAAGTTAAGTGCTACAGCTCATCTGGAAGAAATTGCACATAATGGCATCAAGTTCACCACCACTAATAGAAAACATGGTGTCCTCCAGTGGGTGATAAAATGGGATAAATGCAAGACCATGCTGCCTCTCGGAATAATTGCAGTGACTATGCATTATGTATTGTAAGGTTTTAAAAGAGGAAAAACAGCAAACTTTTTTTTTTTTTATTGTTGGTGTTAAAGGAGTGAAAAATAAAAAGAACTGCTGTATAAAGGACCACAGCTCTCTATGACAAAATGTGGTTAAAAATGGCCTGACATTTCTTCCTGAAAAAGAGCTAGAGCTATTCTTGGAGGAGAAAACTTATTCTACTCCCAAAGGATAATTGCTGTAACAACCCCCTTCAATATTTTTGTGTATTATCTTCCCGAGTGGTCCTAAATCTCAGATCGAAAGATGCTTCCTGGAAATAAAACAAGTGGAACACCCATACCAAATGCCTTTTTAGTATCCAGCTTTATGCTAGAAGCTGCAGCAAAGCATTCACCAGGAAGAAAACTTATCAGCAGGACAATTTCCACCTCTGATGAAAACCTAAACTCAATTACTACCCAGGCAGTGTTTCCCTTATATAAAACCTGAAGTCAGTCTGTTTGCCAATCTTACAGAAGTAACTCAATTTTCAGTGACTGTAGAAGGGCAGCTTCTGTGAACACCTTCATAATCAAGATACTGTGCTTGAAGCAGACCATGAGAGCCAAAACTCAAATCTGTAGTGTTTTGGGTGGGAAATGCTTCATCAGTTCTTCCTATATTTAATCAATCAAAATAAAAAAATTAAAGATAATACTTCCTATTAATGCATCAATGCCAAGTACAGCGGCAACATTTCCATCTAATTTTTATTTTAGCCCTCCAACCAATGTTGCCTAAACAGAGTTCATTACAAAAAGTCTGACTATGAGGATGAAGTTTGATAAAGAAGTTAAATTGATTTTTCCATCTTCCTTATTTTTTTTTTAATTAAAGTTTATTGGGGTGATAATTGTTTATAAGATTGCATAGGTTTCAGGTGTACAATTCTGTAAATTGTGCCCCCCAGAGTCATATATTGAAGCCCTAAACTCCAATGGTATTAGGAGATGAGACTTTTGGGAGGTGATTGGGTCTAATTAGATGAGATCATGAGGGTGGGGCCTTCATGATAAGATTAGTGCCCTTATGAAAAGAGTCACCAGAGAGGTTGACCCCCCCCACTCTCTGCTTCCCCTCCTCTCTCTGCCTCACTCCCTCTCTCTCATCCCACCCCCATCCCCACCCACCACCACCAGGCAAGGACATAGCAAGAAGGCAGCCATCTATAAGCCAGGAAGAGAATCCTCACCTGAAAGTGACCATGCAGGCACCTTGATCTTTGGCTTCAACTTCCAAAACTGGGAGAGAATAAATTTCTATTGTTTTAGCTGCCCAATCTGTGCTATTTTGTTCTGGAAGTCTGAGCAGATGAAGATAAGATCCAAACTGAGTCAAACCTGAAATTTAGTTCACGTGGGCACAAAGACCAGGCCTATTGGATTGTGTTAAATAAAATTTTAAGGTAAATTGTTAAACAATTGAACAAACATGAGCAACCAGTTTATTGTACAGAAAGAAACAACAACACCATTTTAAATCAATCCAACTGTTATTCTTTCAGAAATCTAGCAGATGACATGTATTTATTTTGAAGATGCCCCCAATAGAAAATGACATCTTAAAATGGGAATTTTGGTACTATCATGTTAGGTATATATTAGGAGCAAGAACAAAGATTAATTGCATCACACAATCATAGAATGTCAGAATTGGAGCCTTTATATTTGTCTACCATAGAGGCTTTTGACTTATACGTGAAGTTTTGATTTCTTGGGAATAGATGTGGGCAGTTTCATTGACTCAGGATCAGTTTTGTGAAGTGAGACTGCTCCCTCATTCCAGCTTTGCACAGTGTCAGTGGATTAATTTGTTTTACACAGTGGAAATCCAGAAAACATTATTTGAAGAAAACATTCTGAAACCTTTTGCTCTACTTCAGCCTTTCATTTGCTAATGAGGAAGAAGAATTCCTGAAATTAATGGGGTCACCCCCTTTTTTTTCTCTAGTCCCGACAAGAGTTATGTATTTCCCTCCAGTTTTTCTGAAGAGACTGACTTTCCAATTGGCTTTAGCATCACTGCAATGCTATGGTCTGCCTTCTACCTTCTGTTTTCTCTCTTCATCAAAAACCTATTATTCTGTGACGGACATTAATTTACGGAAACCTCTTTCACTCCCAGCCTAGGCAAAAAGTATACCCTAAGCCAGAGGTTGTCAAAGTACAACCTCTGTGGGCCAAATCTGACCCACCACTGATATTTTGTAAATAAAGTTTTATTGAAAAATAGCCAGTCTCATTTGTTTATGGATTGCCTATGTCTTTTCTCACGCTACAATAACAGAGCTGGGTAGTTGTAATAGAGACCATACGGCTTGCAAAGCTGAAAATATTTGCTATCTGGCCCTTTACAGGAAAAGTTTGCCAACCTCTGGCCTAAACTACCTTGACGGCTATCCAGCTTACCGACTACTTAGAATTGAAAGATACAGTTTTGGATGAATTCAATTCTGTTATCTTTTTCCTTCTTGTTTTGCCAAGTCCTTGGTTAGCTGATCTTCTATTAGACTCTTCACTGATGAAAGCAGTCACCCTACATCTGAGCAATATAGAAGCCTTCAGAAAGCACCAAAAACATCTTAAAGTTATTTTTTGTTGTCTTATTTCTTCGACTTATAGTCACCAATTCAATATTTGGAGAATTTTGTTTCCAAATATTGTTGTCTTCTCTATTTCCTGGGATCTATTCAGTTTGGCAGATGGTCTCAAAGGAACATTTGACATCATGATGATGAGTTCATGTATGATTTTGTTGTTGTTGTTAATCTGTTATGAATTGGAATGATTTGCACCAGGATTTGTGACTAGATTTCACTATGCTTTGTAGGAATGCGGTCAAATTTATTTCCCTTGACCCTATGCTACCAATTTTAAGTGTCCAGCTTAATCAACAAGGAGAGTGAGTGACACAGAGGAAGCAAGAGGCAGGAGGACGTAATGGTATGGACAAGGGCTTTAGAATCAAATAGACATCATTAGAATTCCAGCACGGACATTCGTTAGTTGTGCTAATGACTGGGGCAAATTCTTTAGCCTCCTGAAGCCTTAGTTCCTTCACTGGTAAAACTACAATTACAGTTCCTATCTCATGGTGGCACTGTAAGGATTAAATGCAGTCCTCTATGGGAAACTCCTCTCCACTATCTGGCACAGAGATGTTCGCATTTTCATTATCTTTGTTACTTCCTCCCCCTTCTATCTACCAGGCCTGTTTAATTAACTTACTAACATTTTATAATACATAAATTCATCACTATTTGGAGATAATAAATAGTAAGTGAAATAGTTTGTGAAAAGAGTGGATTTATCTAGCTTGGGGTAATAAACAGACTGACCATCATTAAAGCCCTTTTTATTAATGTTGACAAAGCTCAGAGTTTTTAGTTCAGCCAATAGGTGGGTCTGGTTATGAAATCCAGGTCAACCACTACAATGGTATAAGTCACATTCTGTGCAAGTGGCATTTAGGGCTATATTTCAGCTGTGTAAATTGAGCTGGAGAATTAAGACTGTTTAGCTGCACATATACAATCTTGAAAGGGACCAAATATGTGGCTTATTGCTTCAATATTTTAGGTGAATGTGTTTTTTACTGTAGATGTACCAGAATAATTAAGTTATTTTCTATTTTCATTTGGGGCACACACAGTCCTCAAGGCCTATTTGATTGGGTAATTTGTAATTAGATATAATTTGAGCTTACTATTTGTGGCTTACTTAGGAATCACATGAGCTTTATAACTTTATTATTTGCATCAGAGTTACCACTTTTATCCTCTGCAAAAATTCCATTCATTGTGAGACATTCCTGAAAGGGAAGAGAAAGAAAGAAAGAGATGGAGGGAGAGAGAGAAGGAGGAAGGCCTGTAGAGAGAAAGAGAGAAATCAAAACAATTTCTACTGGTACTGGTTCAATTCATGTCGCCACCTTTTTCTATCTCTGTTCTAATGCAGGATTTGTGCTCCCACAAGGATTCACCAGCAACTAAATAATTTAGCTATGCTTTGGTGACCTGGGCTTAGAATGGAAGTAGTAAAATTGTTTAAGAGGTACACTAGGAACTAGTGCCCATTTAGGTTAGATAAATACTGGTATGGCTTTATGCTCTTTGAGTTACATTTACTATAAGAAATGACAGTAAAAAGATGCTTTATTATTGCTCCAAATTGATACGTAACCAAAAGCTTAATGGACTTAATTCTTTGATAATATAAAGTAATAAATAAAATTAAAAGATAGACATGACAACTTTCCTAACATTATTTACCTAATTTACCTTTATGTCTTCTATGTGTCCTGAATTAAATGTCTTTTGCCTCATTTTTGGTACACACTCCTTTTTAGGTTGTTTTTGGTAGAAAAATCCCATTTAGTTGTATTTGGCCCCCAGAGGTGTTATGTGACTAGAAGAATGGCTGGGGCCAATTTCAGTGGCCCCTACCCTATCATATACAACTGTATATGATACTAAACCAGAAACTAAGCAATTTAGCTATGCTTTGGTGACCTGGGTCTTAGAATATGTTCTTCAAATAGACTATGTCTCAGCAGCCCTGAGGGTGAGCTGCCAGATAGTTACTCTATAGAGAACCAATCAAATTGCATGCATAAAGAGAAATTGACTCTGTCTATGGATCCGCCTTTGCTGTACCTTGTATCCATTAAATTGTGCCTCACTTTTCAAAATCCATTAGAGAGTTATTACTACATAATGCTGTTTCTTTGATTGAACTTGGGGGACAAGACACTGATATTTCAAGGAGCCACAGAGGCTGGAGCTGGCTATATGCAAACACATTATCTCCTCTCTCTTCCTGAGTCTGTGAGATCTAGAGTAGGTGGGTTTCTTAGGTAGGTAAGTACCTTAGGTAGGTAGTTGGGTACAGTTCCAAACACTCACAGATTGTAAATGTGCAGCTGAATGGTACTTGGTTGGAAGAAAGTTCTATGGAGTTTCCTGGTTAGTATCAAGGTAATCAGTCTGGAGCTCAGTAACTATTACTTAGGATAATGATAGCTGCTATAACAAACAAGCTCCCAAATTGCAGTGGCTTAACACAATGCAAAGTTTATTTCTCTTTCATATAAAAGCCCAATATCTATGATTGGCAGGTGGCCTTCTATGTAATCACTTTGAGGACCCAGGTCAGTTCTGTCCTCTGTTTTATCCCCTCCCCCCGCAACACTTTTTTCTTTCTTTTTTTTCCTGCAAATGTATGGGGAAAGAGACCTATTCTACCTTAGGGGTGACACACACCACTCCCCCTCACATTCCACTGGAAAGAACCAGTTATAGATTTCTTACTATAGGCAGAGAGCCTGAGAAATATAGTTACTGGCCTGACAGTCTTTTCTTAGCAACAGCTCTATGTGCAGAAGGAGGGCGTGTATCTCTGATTAACAGTTAGCCATCTTGGCCACAAGAACAGATTTGAGTAAGGTTGAGTCAGAAAGGGAACCAAAATGGAGGTAATGTACAAGGAGAAAAAAGGGGAGTCTAAAGAAATTTCCTAGATCAGAGTTCAGATGATTACAACAAGGTTTATTCAATTTCTGAAATCTTTAAAAATGTTCTGTGAACCATTAAAGGAGTAAATGTGGACCAAACATGAGAATTTGAAAAAAGATTCTTTACCTGTTTTCATTCACCTTGGCCTAAAGTGTGTATCTTCTTCTTTTCACTCCTCTTTACAAAGTTCCCTGGGAGTTAAAGCTTTTGCAGAGTCATCTCTTCCCCATCATTACACACATTAATTGCTAAGGAAAGTCCACCACAGAGAAGCTGATTGGCCCAGGCTCTCCCTTCCAAATTGTTACCGTTATTGAGTGCTTGCTATGTCAGCTCTTTACTAACATTACCTCACTCCAGCCTCCCAACGACCTAATGAGATACACATTTTAACTTTAACATTGTTATTAAAATACTCTTTAAAAATATCTTACAGAGACAAATGGTTTTCTTAGACTTTGCTTATAAACCCAAATCTAAAATACTGGGAAGGGAGCAGGAAGATTCTCTCAGGTCAGAATTAATAGTGGGACTAATGATCTTAGTGAAACACAGTAAGCAGAAACAAACAGAAAAAGAATATACTTAGCAAAGGTAATGGGAGGTTGAACTTAAAAGAAAAATTGTTGATTTCTTGTATCTTCTTCCTTAAAAAAAGGCTCACAACTGCTGTTATCATCATTCAATCCAGTTAAGCAAAGAAAATATACTATCCCTTCCTCTCTTGGGGTTTCATTTATTGCTAAACCATTATTGTGACAATTGCAGAGATTTTACAAATCTCACCGGGCCCACACTATGCTATGACCCAGGTGGTTTTTACAACCATTCCCTTCAAGTGTATGTCCATATGCCTGCGAGTGAGTAAACCATCTTGACACGTACTTCCCAGAGTAACATGTCAAGTTTTATTTCCCCTTGGGTAAATGCTAAAATGTTCACAGCCAAATGTGAAATTAAAAAAAAAAGTAGAATATGTATACATGTATATACTAATTTTGAAAAAAAAAAAAAAAAAAAAAGGCCAAACTGTTAAAAACAGTTATTTATGAATGGTAGAATCATAGATAAATTTACTTTTCTTATACTCTCCTATGTTTTGCAAACTTTATAAATGGCTAATTGTTACATTTTTTGAATTAAAAAGTATAAATATTATTACAAGAGGTTATCTCATCACAGACCTGGTATTGCTTCATTTGAACGCTGAAGGAAATCACTATTTTTCAGAATTAGGTAGTTATTTTATTTATTTATTTTTTTTACTGGGGAAGGGGAACAGGACTTTATTGGGGAACAGTGTGTACTTCCAGGACTTTTTCCAAGTCAAATTGTTGTCCTTTCAATCTTAGTTGTGGAGGGCGCAGCTCAGCTCCAGGTCCAGTTGCCGTTGTTAGTTGCAGGGGGCACAGCCCACCATCCCTTGCGGGATTAGAGAAATTGAACTGGCAACCTTGTGGTTGAGAGCCCACTAGCCCATGTGGGAATCGAACCAGCAGCCTTCGGAGTTAGGAGCACGGAGCTCCAACCACCTGAGCCACTGGACCGGCCCCAATTAATTTTTAAGAGAAGAAATGTGTCTATTTAAAATAATAGCTTCAAGAAAGACTATTATTTTAGATTTTTGATCATTTACTGAATTCAAGTTTTTCATACCTTCAGTTGAAATTATTTAATAGTAACTTGTAGAGTGAGGTCCACATTGCAGGTCTAATCTGATAGATTAATAGACAGTGTGGTAGGCCATCGATGAGATAGCCCCCAATGATCCCCGCCTCCTGGTTTTTATGTCCTAGTATAATCCTGTCCCCTTGAATGAGGATTGGACCTAGTGACTTACTTCTAACAAATAAAATACAGACACAATGATAGAATGTCAATTCTGAGATTAGGTTACAATGAGGCTGTGGTTTTCTCTTTCTCACTATTCCTTTCTCTCTCCTTGTCATTTACTAGCTCTAAGGAAGTCAAGAACCATGTTGTGAGCTCTCCTATGGAGAGGGCCATGTGATAAGGACCTCATGTCTCTGACCATCAGCCAACAAAGACATAAGATGATCTGCTAACAGTTACACGAGTCAGCTTGGAAGCAGATCCTAACCCAATTGAACTTTGATTTGGAACGAGAGGCACCCAGCTAAGCCATGCCTACATTCCTGATCCCCCAGAAATTATGAGATAATAAATATTTGTTGACTTATGTTACTAAATTTTACCATAATTTGAACACAGCAACAGATAATTATTACACATTAGTATAGGTTATCTGGAGTAGGATGCTGCAACAGATTTTGAGGCTTTGCCTACTCCTTAGGAAAATGTAGTCCATCAGTTATAATTGTCTGCCATGACACAGGATAGCAGGAATGGTATCATGGGGGCTATTCTTTTACATTCATGCTCTAGTTGGCCTCCATTATGATGAACAAAATGGTAGCCAAAGAATAGATTTATTTGGGATTCTGGGAAATACCTTGGTATTAATATGATCTGTTAGTCCACTGTCAGTCATTAATATCATGACATATTAATTGATCAGATTGGTCTGTGGGTCCCGATTTGGGTCTGTTTCCTGAGGAATGCAGATTATATGATTCAAGGAGGCAGGCAGGATCTGAGGCAAGACTCTGGGCTGCCCAAGTTAGGCTAGGGGTGCTGGTGTTTTCTGGAGTAAGCCCCGGAACAGAGATATGGACGATGAAAAAAGTGGAGAGAGAATGAATGACAATTATCCTGTACCATACAATTTGTTTGATGTCAGTCCCAATTTCTGGGAAAGTTAAGAGCTTGTGAGTGCCAACAAAGTGGCCCAGAAAAGATATTAGTTCATGTCTTAAGTGTGTCGGAAGGATGACTGGCTCTGAGAAATTACTGCTTTCCAGATATTGATACCCAAGTATCCCCGGATGTGCTGGTCAAACAGGTCCTGGAGCATTGCTGAAATGAGAACGTGTTCCCTTATCCCTGGAGGGGGAGTTAGGATGAGGGTGTGGGGTGGGAACAGGGTATTGAGTAAGTCTCTAATGAACATTGACCTGTGATCCAAAGGAGTGAGAGACTTTGAGAAAGAAACGTTGAAGTAAACTTCCTAATATATAAGACCCATTTCACAGACAACTCAGAGTTCAGACATATTCCTTTGTTGTGGGTGGAGGTATACTTTGCACAACCAAATGCCATATTTGTGAAAGTCTGAAAGGACATTATCTGTAATTCCTTAGGAATTGAAATAAAAATGAGCTTTCTATAAGACATGCCTGAGGACTTCTGAGGATATACGTAACATAGATGAAGCATGAACAATGCTAAGAAAATGGTTATATACCTGAAGTATACTTAACCTATTATTTTATGTCTAATTAGAAAACTATACTAAAATTTAAATTGCTTTAACAAGATACTTAGAGTATTTTCATGGATACTATGTAGATAAAAATGTGTGTATGTGTTTAACCCAGAGAGATTATACTTGCTACTTATTGCAACTGTGGCAGAAGATTGCATATTCTCATATTTAAAGAAATTCAGAAAATGATAAGAAAATGTGTCAGAAGTTTGAGATTTCAGTGGTGTTTATGTTCTGCTTTCTTATCTTATTAAACTATGTTGAATATAAATATAAATATTGTGAAGAGACCCACATGAGATTTCTCCCCATGATTAGAACATTCCTCTATTTCTCTCTATTAAAATATTCTCATTTAGTCACTCTCAGAAACCTTTCCACATAAGGAAAATATTTTTCTATTTCATTTTCTCTTGACCCCTTTGGAAGTTCCTTAAATGTTATTAGTCATACAAACCCATTGGGGGACACACACACACACACACACACACACACACACACACACAGAAGCTGAGAGAAAAATGTCTTAGTTACATAAAGTTGAAAAGAGAAATGCTAATAATCTCCATCTTTGTCCAGGCAAATACAATGGAGAAAGCAAAAAGGACACATAGGGTAAATGTTTATTTAATGCTTGTAGTGTACAGGATGAGGCCATATTCAGCCTGAATCTGGGTTTTTGTCTTGGCATGGACACATTAATTTATCTCTTTGGAAGCTGATGGTTTTCTTTATTTTACTGGTAAGAGAGGTAAAAGATGCTTTTGCTAACAGTTTCAAAACACACTTGATTTTTTTTTTTAAGCCCAAGAATAACATATTCAGTTACTCGTCTGATGTATTCTCCGGTTGTTTCCTGGACAGACTCTCCAATGCCAGTTGATTTAAATCAAAAGAGTGCTTGCTCCTCATCCCATGTGGCTCCTGTCCAACCCCGCTTCTACCTTCACCACCATTTTGATCACCTCTCTCTTCACAATGGAGTCCATCATTGGAAGTTGGATTCAAGTTTTAGTTTCACTTTGAAGTGTTTGCTTCACAAGAATTAGTGGATTTGAAGATGATTAGAATATTCAATGATTCTCCAGCCAGTTAAGCAATTGCCAAAGTGATGAAGCAGATACATCTGCACCCTCAATCTTATGGAGTCTTGTGGTTGGTTCCTGTGGCTCCATTTAACTGAATATTCCAACCCTATCCATTCTTCCATGCACACCAATTATATATTCCACATCCTCCTGACCATAGGACATACTATTTCTTAATAAGGCTCCAAAGAAAATCTATGCATTTTCTACACCACTCAGAGGGGTGAGCTCTGGGTTTGCTCTGGTTGTGCCACCTGAGCTGTGGGTGTGTTTTCTGGGGTAATGAAACAGTCAGACACTTCGCCAGTCCAGTAGGGATGCAATTAGAATTAGAAAGGCATAGAATACCTTACTAAAGTTCTAAGGAAGCAATAAAATGAAAAGAACAGCTTTTAGTTTTCAGTACAAAAAAATCCTGGCCCCAAATTAATTTTAGTTTTTCAAAGTCTAACTGAATAGATAGCCTTTCCTATGTCCTTTCATTGGACTCAAAACCAAAATGTCAAGCAGTGAGGCTTGATGTTCCTTGAAGTTTCCAAGTGCTTCATTTATAGGTTTAAGCTGATTGAAAACCCAGTTGCACTGAGGAGGAAGGATAAAAATGTTATGCTGGGATAATAATACAACTGTTGGCCCATCCCAATAAATAGCACCACCATGCACATGGTGGCTCAGTTTCCCCAAATTGGAAATTGTTCAGTACCTCCCCCTGTTAACCTTGAAATCCAATTAACCACTAAAAAGTAGTGATTTAGTGATCACCACCAAAAATATAATCTCAAATAAATACACTTTTCATCTCCACTGTTGTCACCCTAGTTTTATCTACCTTCAGTTCCTAATTGAACTATGGTGATGACTTCCAGTCTTCATCCTTTCTTTCTTTCTAATAAAAATTGCATATATTTAAGGTATACAATGTGATGATTTGATATACACAGTGAAACGATTACTACAGTCAAGTTAATTAATATATCTCCTCCCATCGTTACGAGAGAGAGAGAGAGAGAGAGAGAGAGAGAGAGAGAGAGAGAGAGAGAGAGAGGAGAGCACCTGAAATCTACTCTCAGCAAATTTCTAGTATTCAATACAGAATTATTAACTATAGTCCCATTCAGTCCATAGAATAGCCCAGGGTCAAATTTGATCATATCAGTACTCTGTGGTCTACACAAATAACATGATTTTTTTTTTTGAGTTTTTGAATGAGAAAAAAATTATTGTACCCAGAAAGGACTTTCTGACTCTGAATTATATAAAAAACTACCCAAACACATTTAAAATCATTATTTTTCTGGGTCAGTTACTGCAACAAATATATCATTTTGCTAAGTGTACTATTCTCTAGATAATGAAACACATTGTTCCGTAGGTTGTTGCCCTCTTATTTATACAGGGCAGAAGAATGCTCTTAATAGTTTACATATCGAGTCCATTTGAATGTTTTTGGCAAGAATAATAAAACGTGCATGTTACTCCTTTTGTCATACCTACCTCTCTTCACTTCTCTGTGACCCAGAGGCCACCTTTCATTTTTCTTCCAGCTAATTTTAAAATTATCTCTATGAGTTGATATGCTTATACTGATATTTCTTGGTTTTTAATTTTTTTCTAGATTATCTCTTGATGTAGAGAGAGCTAATATTTAACCTTCATTTTACAACCACTTCCAATACACTTTCCTTCCCCTCATTCACTCAAAACAATTATATCAGAATTTTTGGTTAAATCAATATTCGGTGTTTACATCATCATGGCTATCAGAATACTATTTCCAGCTGAGTCACCTAATATATTATGATCACATTTTCTTTCTTTCCTACTTCCTAGAGTTACTAATTGCATGTTTTCCCCATGTTTATCACTGCTACCCCATATTATCTGACAGGGTTGGAAACCTCTTTACACTGTGATCAAACACGCTAGGTAATCTTGATCAGTTCTATTTTCTCCCCATTTGAAAGGAAACTATTTTGCTGTCCAATATGAAATATTTGATTTCTACGTCTGTGACAGTTTTCATCCTAAGATTTCCCTCTACTATCATTCCAGAAATATCTTTCACTTCTCTCTCCCCTCCCCATTTTTTTCCCTCTCCTGGGTTAGATCCCTTGTTTCCTGATACAATACCCCTTGTTGTAGAGGAGCACATATTCTATTGCTTTTTGGCTTGGTGTACCTGAATATATTTTTATTCTGTCTTTAAGCGTCAAGAATGGCTTCATTGAGCATGGAATTTTCCAGGCTAAAACTCATTTTCCCTAGAAGTTTAAATACATGATTCAATTGTTCTTTAGCTTCTAGTATTCCTGGTGCAAAACCTGATAGTATTCTTATTTCTGATTATTTGTAAGTGATCTCTATGTTTTTCTTCTCTTTAAACCCAGGGTTCTGGAATTTGACAACCATGTGTCTTAGTGAGAGTTTTTCAACTGTTAAACTGAGACTTCAATTGTACTTCTTTCTAGAAATGTAGGTTCTGAGAATTTTTATGTATTATTTCTTAAATATTATTCAACCCTTCATGTTTCCTACATCCATTTTCTGGTATTTGAGCTTCCCAGTTGATCCCAATTAGAGTTATTCTCTAATTTTCTTTTCTTTTTAAAAAATATTACTTTTTATCTTTGTCATTTTGTTCTACTCTCTGAGAGAGATCTTTGATGTCTTCTCAATTGTATCTTTCAATGCATTCTGTACACATGCATGCTTATTCATGCTCTCATGTGTCTTTAATTTCTGAGAGCTCTTTTTGAAATTTTGTGATTGTTACTTTTTATAGCATTTTTCTTTTTTCTCTGGAGAAATTAATGATAGTTTTGGAGAAATTTCCCCCTCCTATTTGCTATAGCTTCCGAATTTCCTTTGTCTTTGTTAGAGGCTTTTCACTAATATTTAGTCTGTACATATGTGTATATTTAAGAGTGAAGTATACAACAAACAAAAATGGAATAATGTTTGTTGTGAATATGCAGGAATTTTCAACTGGTGGGCTTCACTGTGGAATCCTTAGATGGGAATCCAGCCATTTGGGGACTCAGCTTTCTCTGCTCTAGGATTTCCACCTTCTAAAAAATTGACGTTTCTTGTCTATTGTAGTCTCCGCTTCTGTTTTTTTGTTACTGTCAGTTTAGCTTTTGCACTTACTTATTTTCATATATTAGCAATGCCCTGTAAGATATTATACATTAGATTTTAAATAATATGTATGGACTGTTATATTTTAAGTTTATACAGTATGGAAAAGAACATTTGACCAAGAGCTGTCAGTTCTACTTGAAGAGAAGGTGAGGGTGCCATGGAAATCATAAAGAGATTGTCCCTTGGCTAAGTCTTGAGAGATGAAGATACTGGGCAGACAAGAAGCTGAAGAGCACGCTGTGCATATGGTAGAGAAAGAAGACCCAGGACATAACATAGTGTTGTCTTTTCTGTAGAACTGCAAGGGGACTAGCTCGGGTTCAGGTAGTGGGTGAGAGTGAAAAATGAGGCTCTGAAGTCAATCAAGTTCAGATTATAGAACTCCGTGCACTCCATTCTGAAGCCCTATGCAAAGCATCATGGGTAATAAACAGTGAGTAAGACTTCGTTTCTTCCTTAAGTCATAAAACTAAATAGCAATAATGCTGGGCATAACTGTGTGAATTAAAATGTGTTTTCCGAGGAGAAAGAGGTGATATCTGATTGAGAGAAAATGTTTTACGAAGGAAGAAACATTTGTAAGTCCTCCACTTTTAATAAAGAGAGCTTTGGCGAGAAGAAACTGAGATGGAAGGAAAAGCATGGCCCTGGACATGGAAAGGACGATTGCAGAACAGGCAGTCCAATCTGGTTGGTATCCAGGCAGTGAGGTAAATCTGACAATATGGGCTGAGCCATAGGGTGGATGGACTTGGATGTCAGGCTGGGCAGTCTGTGCTTCATTGTGTGGCTCACAGTCAAACTTACTTAAAATGACAGTCAATGTCTTTGATGTGCACCCTC